>NC_143053.1:244192500-244817500 GCF_052426305.1 Pelodiscus sinensis | reverse complement strand
TTAAAGCCAGAGTGATAGCAGACCAAACCCACTAGGAGCCAGCTATTTCAGGATAATAAAGGAGATGTCTTTAAAAGGAGAGGAGGGCTGCCTATGAGAGAACAAGTCACATGAAAATGTCAGCATTTTTAAAAAAAATTCTAATCCTGCTACCTTTCGGGTGAACCTGAGGGGTCAGCTACAGAGTTTTTCAATCTGCTACTGAAATGTGAAACTTCCTTCAAGATCTTCAAATAGATTTTTCACTGAACAAGTTGTGTCATCTCTCTACCACACATAACAGTGCTGGCTCCACTCCCCTCTTCCAAATTGGTTATTATCTCTCTCAACCCTGGCTACAAACACAACAAATTGCCTCGGGCAAAAATAAACACAGTCTTAATGAAAATTCACTTTAAACCTAGCAGAAAGTTGTGAAATCAGCTTTTTCTCGATATTGCACCTATTAGGAAGGACATTTTTATTTAAACCCCTGCACATCCCTCCCTCCCATGGCTCCTGAATATTATAATTTCAGAGAATCTCTTAACATGACTGGCTGAGCCCACTCACATTAGAATACTATATTATGGGATGCATAGTCTTCCTGCTGTTGAAGAATAGTTTATATGTTTACTTTTTAATGGGCTATTATAGCCTCTGCAGCAGCTTCAGCCTCAAGTTAGTCTGCCATGTGGTCCTAGAAATAGAAGTTAATAACCAGCCACCTCCGTCCAAAAGTAGTTTTCCTCATCTCAGCACCAAACTGTTAATGGCATTTATCCCAACAATTGAGCTGTCCTTACAGCTAGGTCACTGAATCACTTAGCCCCAGATCCTTAAAGATTTTTCAGGTTCCTAACTCCCATTGATTTCAAATAGGGATGCACTTTGCCAAGAGAAAGGCTTCTGATATGGGAATGAAGGAGGCAAAGATGCATTGCTAATGAATTCCAAAACATCACCCTGCAGCTTCTTTCAATGAAGGACAAAAGCACTGCAGTAAACACGCTACCACATCACAAAATTACTTCAGCAAAAACATACTTCATTATACAAGTGCTTGAGGAAGATTGGTACTCATCAAGCTAACAACACTTGATTAGGCTGCCTCTGAAAGTGGATGCTCCTGGGCCTTTGTGGAGCGAATGCAAATAACTTAAGACATCTGCATGTTAAAATATCGGGAGAAGTTTTGTTGTGTCTCTGGGAGCCCAAAAAAGCAAGGAAAGTGGGTGGAAAGGTCATTATCCTGAGTCATTTAGAACTAATTCAGCAAAATGTCCTGTCCCTGCTCACCCTATTTCTGTGGATGCATTGTAATTTCTGCTTTGTGTATTTGTGTGGTCATGTGTGTTTCTTAAGACCATTTAGGACTGAGTATCATCAAATAGCATGCAAGCTAAGGCCTTGATCTTAGAATGAGAACTTCATTGATGGAACCTAGTCTGGGAGTGCAGGGCAGGATATGGGGGAGAAGTCTGCCTGCGCAATTCTCTTCCACATTCAGAATTTCTCTGAGAGGGATCCCTGTTCGACTGATCACTCTGCCCACTCCAAAGTTGCAACGAGAGCTGAATTATTATAAAAGTCAACTGTTTTATCTTCAGTTTTGTTTTGTAATTTGCCTTTCACTTGTATCTGTTTTAAAAATAGATACATCAAGTGATATTCTTGAAAGAGAGAGGAAGTTTATGATGGGTGACAGGAGTCTAACGGCTCCAAAGGCATTACTTCCCCCAAACTTTCTGCAGTGTTCCCAGGCGAGGCCCTTCCAGTTAATCTCTGCCAGCAACCCTGCCAGAGTTCAGCCCCTTCCAACTGGAGGGATGAGAGAGAAAGGGGAAAAAAAGTATATTGGGACCAGTTCCTCAAGCTGTGCATAATGGCATAACAGTATTAACTTCAGTGAAATTACGTCACTACACCAAGTTGAGGATCTGGCCCATTTATAGGGATGCTTCAGAGTTACACAAATCATGGTGGCAGCTGCCATATAAGAATCTAGATAAATAGCCAGGAAACCTCCCTGCATAGAAATCATAGAATCATAGACTCCTAGGTCTGGAAGAGACCTTGAGTCCAACCCCCTGACCAAAGTAGGACCAACCCCAACTAAACCATCCCAGTCAGGGCTTTGTCAAGCCAGGACTTAAAACTCTAGGCATGGCGATTCTACCACCTCCATGGGGAACTCATTCCCGTGCTTCACCACTCTCTTAGTAAAATAGTTTTCCTAATATCCAACCTAGACCTTCCACACTGTACCACTGCTTCTTGTTCTGTCATCTGTAACTACTGAGAACAGCCTCTCTCCATCCTTTATGGAACCCCGCCCCTCCTTTCAGGTAGTTGAAGGCTGCTACCAAATCCCCCCTCGTTCTTCTGTAGACTAAATAAGACCAAATCCCTCAGTCTATGTCTAGACTACAGGCTTCTTTTGGAAGAAGCTTTTCTGGAAGAGATCTTCCGAAAAAACATCTTCCGAAAGAGAGCGTCTACACTGCGAAAGTGTTGAAAAAGCGATCTCCTTTTTACCTCCCTGTAACAATTCTGTATTAAGACACATCTCATGACTTTCTCGTTAAAACTCTGGGCATGCATGTGGCATTGGTGCACGCTGGTCTTCAAATTCACCTTCAAAAGGAAAGACTACACAGCCACTTTTAAAAGGAGATTATGGGACATGAAAGGTCTCTAGTCTTTGGCAGCCTTGACATTGTTCCATTGAGCATTAGTAAGATGGTTTGTATCTGTTCTTGTTTCAGTGATGGAACGCCTGGTAGCCAAAGTGTAACAGAGAAGTTTGAAGTGAATTGGGAAAGCGTACTGGTCAGCTCTCACAATGCAATTGTGATGAAGTTTGATGGCCGTGGTAGCGGATTCCAAGGCACTAAGTTGTTACATGAAGTTAAGAGAAGATTGGTCCTTCTGGAGGAAAAGGATCAGTTGGAAGCTCTCCGGTGAATGACACTGTCCAAATTGCATTTAATATTGAAATGTGTTCTCAAAGGCCCTTCATCTGTATCTGGACACTAGAAAATACTTTAAGGCCCTGATCCTGCAAAGAGAACTGCGTCAGTAAGGCTATGTCTACACTGCTCTACTGTATCCAAGGAACGCATCTGCTTTTTCGGAACAGTTTCCAAAAAAGAAGACGTGTTCTTTCAGCATCCTCATTGTATTCCTCATTGTATGAGGAACAAGAGATGTTCCGAAAGAGGAGGTTTTTCTGAAATTTGGCCCCGTGTAGATGGGCCAAATTTTGGAAAAGCCTTTTCCAGAAAAAAAAGATACTCAAATTGTGTATCTTTTTCCGATATAACTCGGCAGTATAGACATAGCATGAGATCCCATTGAAGTCAACAGGGATCTGTGAAGCAGGGGTGGGAAAAGCCTCCTTACACAATACTCTTCCAGGATCAGGGTCTCCCTGAGAGAAAGCCCTGTTCATCTGGTCACCCTTCCCCCTGCAACCAGAACCGACCTGTTGTTATTGTTAAAGTCAATTAATTGTTTTGTCTCTCTAGGTACCACTCAGAAATACATCTCCTATTTGAGTGCTCTTATGTAAACAATTGAAGAAACATGATAAATTGAAAGGATAAATTCACTGCAATATATTTCAATATGGGAAGTAAAATGTCAGCTAAATAATAATTCCATGTACCCAAAAAACTTATCTTCTGATATTAACATGAATAGAGGCTGAGATAAAGGGCTTACCTTTGAAAAGTCCAAGGGTCTGTTTTGAAGTATTTGGGCAAGTAAGAGAAGGAAAAATCTTAAAAAATGGTTGGGCTAGATTGAAGGCCAATTCAGTTGTTAAGAGAAAGAATTGTTTGAGTCCTGGGAAGTGTTGCATAGAAGTGTTGCAAAACCACCAGTGTAATGCATGCGATGTGATTACAGAAATAGCATAATATATAGGAATGGTGCTTCCACGCCAGTATATAGCTAGTATGGTTTATAAAAATATATACCTGTCTCAGAAGAATAGCCGTGTTAGTCTGTAACTTTAAAAAACAGTGAGTGATCCTGTGGCACCTTAGAGAACAAAAATATATAGAATCATGAGCTTTTGTGGGTAAAACCCACTTCCTCAGCTCATTTTGGGTGCATCTACACAGCACCCTTACCTCAAAATAAGCTATGCAATGCAAATTGAGTAGCTTATTTCAATGCTATTTCAAAATAGCTTATTTTGAAATTTGGCACTGTCTACAGAGCACTGTTCTGAAAAGTCCCTTATCCCTTGTGCAATGAAGTTTACAGGGATGTCGGAATAGCAAGCCCGTTATATTTCGATAGATGTGTAGATGTAGCCTTTGAGTGAAAATAACAGAAACCAAGATAGATATAAGAGCAAAAGACGTGCCTGTCAATTGTAGGACCTGGTGTTGTGGGTGAGTGTATCTGAGGTGTGACACACTCACCCAGGAACCTACCCCTATAACAAACTCCATTGACAACGCTGTCCACATACTTATACAACTGACACCATCACAGGACCTAACCACATAAGCCACAACATCAGGGGCTCATACAACTGAACATCCTCTAATGCAGGGGAGGAGAACGTCAGGCCCAGGGGCCAGATGTGGTCCCCAGCTTGCCTGGATCTGGCTCCCTCTGCATTGGGGAACCTGCGCTGTCACTCCAGCCCTCCACCCCCATGCATGGCACTGGGGCAAACAAAATCTACTAGGCTGGACCCCACTAGGCTCTGGTGTGCAAGGGGAATATGTTTCTCCCTCTCAGACGGGCACCACATCAGTGAGGGGTTTTTTGTGTGCAGCCCTCGACTTATTTTTCTGTGGGTCAGTGGACCCTGACCCAAAAAAGGTTCCCCGCCTCTGCTCTAATGTGATATATGCCATCAAGTGCCAGCAGTGTCCCTCTGCCATGGCCAGACCAGACAGTCTCTATGACGTAGGATAAATGAACACAAATCAGACATCTGAATTGGTAACACATGAATCTGATGGGGAACATTTTAACCAGCCAGGTCGCTCAATCATGGATTTAAAAGTAGCCATTCTTCAACAAAGGTATTTCATTCACCAATTACAGATAGAGGCTGTAGAACTGGAATTCATCTACAAGTTTGACGCTATTACCCTGGACTTGAATAAAGACATTAACTGGTTGATGCATTACAAAGCCAATTTCTCCTGCCTTTAACATCTGCATTGCCACATCAAATGCAATGTCTGGGACTCATCAACAAGACACTCACTGAATATACACTTGGTCTCTAAGGAAGTGGGCATGCATATGGATGATTGTAGCTACTGTTTATTATAATAAATAAACAAGCAGCCTTTATTAAAGTAATAATCTAGCATCAATGTGGTGGATTAGGGTGTTTAAGGACCAACAGAAAGATTATTTAGATTAACATTTGGGGGACTATAGTAAAGATGATTAAGAATGTTTCTGAAAAACAAATAATTTTTTTCTTTTATTATTAGTTTTACCAATAACTTATAATGAATTATTTTCTTATAATGATCTGTTTGTTGCACAGATAGAGATTTTGGCTAACTGAAATATTTAAACATTGTTAAATGAAGTGATCTGACCCTGCTTATGTTCAAGTCCTATCCACTTACTTTACTGTAAAAAAAATTGTCCCTTACTGCTAGCACTGTAGAGTGATTCCATACACAGAAGAGCCACTGGAGCTAAATAGCAAGAGGGGCAAAAGAATACTGCTTGATTCTGAGTGCCTGGATTAGTTTTGCAGCACTTGCAGTTGGGAAAAAAAATCTCTTCTGATTTGTAAAGTGAAATTTTTTTTTATATGGAAGTCATTGCAATAATGATGACCCTGTACTGTTTGCAAAGTAACTGTTCTAAGTATATCACACCTTAAAAATGCCATTGGAACTATGTATATATGACAGTTTTCTTGTTGATTCTACGGGCAATGTTTTGCTTCCATGATCCAATCAAAATGATGAGAAATTAGGGTATACTGGGTATATTTTGGCTCATAGGAGATGTGTTCTGCATGATATACCTGGAATAGTCCATATCAGGGGATGGGTTAAAAGAGCAAGAACAAATCAAAGAGAAAGAGACATGAAAGCAGTAGCCCTCATCATGGGTTTAGATTGGCCTACATAATTTGCTTCTGTCTTGGATAACACAACCATCCTAAACTCATGCTGATAAAATCCTCAAGCCACACAATGCCATCATCTGTTCCATATATTTAACAGTGTCTTTCTTGGACTGAACTATTTCTCATCTGTTTCATATTTTAGGACAATGTTAAAAGAACATTATATTGATAAAATGCGAGTTGCTGTATTTGGGAAGGTAAAATTTTCCTATGATCCCTGCCCTCTGGTAGTGTGCTGATGTGTTTAAACACTTGTGCTTAATCATGATTTATTGAGTGTACCTGTGGTGATGGTTTTTTTTTTAACATGGATTGCTTGTTGCTTGGATGAGAGCTTTCTTTTTTTTTCAGCCCATTTATCAGTGTTTCCTTTGAAATTATCTGGAAAAGGGAAAAAAAATCTATTAGATATGTCAGATATGAGAAGGGAATTGTTAGAAGAAAATATTATTTGATATAGGTAGGGTGATAAAGTGAGTGAAAAGTGCTGAACAAATAATAGAATTCCTGTCTCAGGATTGCTTCCCAATTCATAACAGTCACTGAAATGCTAATATCAGTTTTGTTATTGTTGCTGTTTCTGAAGCGGGCAAGGAAAGGCGATGGGTTCTTGTCTTGGTACCAGTTCATTCAGACCTGAGGGGAAAACATACTAAGGTTGACAATATACAATAAATGTACCATTGTAGCTTAGAAAACTCAGACCTTTCACCAACAAAATAGGAGCTTTGCCCCGGCAGGGGCTGCCAATTTAGGCTATAAGGCTTTGTCTACACTACTAGTTTTTGTCGGAAGAAGCAATGCAAATGAAGCACTGATTAGCATTTTGTCAAGCTTCATTTGCATAATCTATTCTGAGCCGTTTTTGCACAAGAGTTTTTTGCGCAAAAACAAGCAGTGTGGCCGTGGCTGTATTGCACATAAGGATCATTTGCATTGTCTCTTCAGGCAAAAGCTCGTAGTGTAGACATAGCCTAAGTGTAATCAGTGTGAATCCAACTATAAATTCTGGTTCAGATAGATGAGACACCTCTAGCATCTTTGCTGGCATACTGGGTATTGCAGTAACCAAATTCAGCACTAGTGACTGATGTTTATTAGAGGATGTTTCAGTTTTACAAACTCTGCAACAAACAAGACTGTATATAACCATCCAATTACAGAGCCCAATCCTGGTCACAGTTATTTTGATGACTGAAATGGTCCTCATGGACTAGATCATTCTTCTCCTTTGGAAGAGCATGTAGGAGGGAGCTGTGGGGCAAGTGAGAATGGCCAAGAGGAACTAGGGGCTTAGGACATGGGGCCCACCCTTGAACCAGGCAGTTCCCCAAAGATCTGGGGGAGGCTTGGCCATCTGTAAGGACCCACCTCTGCCCACAGCTCTACACTCTCAGGGACTGCCATGGCCATTGCTTTCCTTAGAGACCCTGTCTGAGGGTCTCTAACGAACTTCCCATGCACTGTTCTCACACCTCTTCCTGCACAGAAAGATGCCTGATAGCTTTACACAAGGGGGAATGTCCCCTCTTACAAACACACCTACAGGCATATGTGCTCAGCTTTAGCCAGTGGGTAGCCCACTCACACAAGATGTGGGAGACCCAGGTTCAAATCCCACTTCCTCTGACTGGTGTGGAGCAAGGATTTGAATCCAGGACTCCTGCCTCTCAAGTGAGTGCCCTAGTCAGGGGGGACCTGAGGAATGCTGGAGTGGGTCTCATTCAGTGGCTGAAGCTGGTTGGGTGTGTGGACGGTGAGGGATGATGTGGCTGCCTCTCTGCCCCACAGCTGGCTCTGGGGGAGACAGATGTTTTGGCATGGGGAGCTCCATAAAAATGTGTCCCACACACCCCTCTCCATTCCCCTTCCCTGCTAGGTGCTTGGGTTTATCCCGCTCTCCGGCCGAGGAGGAGGATTGGGGACCTAACCCTGTTCCACCCACTCTCCCACTGCAGAGCTCGGTCGGAGTGCAGGATATTATTCTGCTCTGCCTAGTGCTCCAGCTGGAGAGCAGGGTAGGGGTGCTTGCCCTGCTCTGCCCACTAGGCACTCCTGCCAGAGAGTTGGATCAGGGCATAGGGCAAGCCCCCTACTCGGCTCCCTGACAGGAGCTCTGGGTGAGTGGAGCAGAGCATGGCCTGAGGGGCAAGCCCCTGGACCCCAGAGTCAGCACTGGGTCGGATGGGCCTGGATACTAAGTGGGTGGACTGCAGTGTATCCAGGCCCGCCTGTGGCTATACCCCTGAGTCCTAGGCCTGACAGAGAGACAGCCGGAATGACTGTGGTGTGGGAGACCCAAATTCCAGTCCCTCTTCCAATGACCATTTAATAGGCTATACAAAGTGAGCAGCTTCCATAGGAGAGACTGAGAGAGACCCATTCCAGACAGACAACTCCCAGCAATTTGGGTGCTAACACCTCACCTCCTCCTCCACCTCTATTCCAGGTGAGGCCCCAGATGAGATAGAGGGGGGACCACCCTGCTTGAGGATCCTGCCTGGGCAGCAGGACTGAGGAAGCTGTGCACATGCCCACATGCCCAGATGCTGATTATAGGTGCCACAGGACTTTGTCAGTGGCAATTTAGTGACCTCAGGACTTAGGCACCTGCATGGGCAGGCAGCAGCTGAGCAGAGTTTAGGGAGCTAAATTTTGGACTTAGGCACCTAAATTCCTTTGTGGATCTATCCCAAAGTTACTTCAATGCATAAATAATTGCAGGATCAGGCCCAGAGTTAGGACTCAGGCTTCCACTGTATACGAGTGCAAAACTCCAGCTGAAGCAAAGGGGACGATTTGTCTGTTTAGAGCCTGCAAGAATGAGGCTTTAGGTCCTGGCTAGTTTATTAACTCTTGGTGGAGTTGTTTAGCACCCTGTGTCCCATTTCGTAGAGTGTGTATTAAGAACACCACTGCCCCGCACGCACAGGGGCATAGATAATTCTGGCAGGTTTGCCAGAATGCACCTCACTGTGTCCCACTTAGCTACCAGCCCTTTCATTGTGAAGCAGGGTTGAATGGTTTTTATCTAAATGAGCACCTTGCTCTGCTGTGCCTGGTCCTGGTGGTATTTTGCCTCATCTAAAGTGAGGTGGGAAGGAGGGAATTTGTGTGCACTTAACACCCAAGCTAAGGCTTTATCTTGTATTAGTTGGGCTCAATTTACAGCGAATTCCCACTGATCCACAGCCAGGTCTCAAGGTGTGTCTACATGGCAGTCAGAGATGTGCCGGTAGCCCATGTAGACACAGACAAGCTTGCTTTGATCTAGCTAGCTAAACTAGCAATGCAGCCACAGCAGTTTGGACCAGGCAGGGTTGTATAATCCATGCTTGGGTTCACGTTAGCAAGCTAGCTAGATCAAAGCAAGCTCGGATATGTCCACACATGCTGCAAGCATACTTCTGACCAAAGTGTAAACATACCCTTAGACTATCAACATTCCAGGCAGGGAGCCGTTTCTTTGATGCATGTCTGTACAGGGTGGGTTTGGCATCTCTAGGTACAACACAAATTAAAATTAACAAAGAGACTGTACGCTATTTGTCATAAGGCACCCACAGGGTTCTTGGTCTGCCTCTGCTACTTGCTAGCACAGCATTGCAATGCTTCAGGTTGGCCCTTGTTCTGGCTAACGCTGCGTGAGCATTGTGCATGAGGTGACTGCTTTTGTGCCACCAGTTTCTACATTCTCACTGATGCATGTGGCTGTTTGTCTGTCTGTACTCTAGGATTATGGGGGCTATCTGAGCGCTTTTATTCTTCCGGCTGGTGAAGAGAATCAAGTGTTCACTTGTGGAGCCTCTCTTTCTCCATTGACAGACTTGAAATTATACGGTAAGCACCACTCCCTGGAGGCCACAGAATACCAGCTCTCAGCCACAACCAACATTCCCACCCTCTCCTTACTAGGGCTTCCTTCTCTTTGTTTCTTAAAAAGCTTGCCTCTGCCTTTCTAGTGTCTTTGGTGGTGTTCGGTTTGAGCCAGAGTGTAAAACCTTTACTCCATTGGTAAACAGTTCTGCTAAGTCACTCAAAATATTTCCTTCACTTCAGTGGGATGAGTCCCCTGCATTCATAAATAGGAGCCCCACAATAAGGCCTCAGATAGTAGGCTTCTTAAGGTAGGACCCTGTCCTTCTGGCTCTTATACCACGCTGAGCCCACACAACAGTGGTAATGATTGCGAAGTGCAGCCATCTACAGTGCCACTACAATACGGCAGACATTCTGGAAGCTCGCCCATAGTAGTATAGACAGACACATAGGACTGGAAGGGACCAGTATTCCCATTAAGCTGAATACTTGGACGGCCACCCAGAAGAGATTTATGTGCTGCCTAGCTGATTAGCAGAGTGCCCATAGTTGGCAGCATGTGTTTCTACTGGTGGTTCACTTTGGCACATGCCTCAGTGCATATAATAACATTTATTCTGCACATGGATGGAAAAAATTAGAGGGAACATTAAAAGGGACCTTGAGAGGTCATCTAGTCCAGTCCCCTGCACTTGTGGCAGGGCTGCATATTATCTAGACCATTCCTGACAGGTGTTTATCTCACCTGTTCTTAAAAATCTCAACTGATGGAGATTTCACAACCTCCCTAGGCAATTTATTCCAGTGCATAACCACCCTATAGGGTGTTTTTTTCCTAATGTGCCACCTAAACTACCCTTGCTGTAATTTAAGCCCTTTGCTTCTTCTTCTCCTCCTCCTTTTCCTCCTTGTAACACCCTTTTAGGTACTTGAAAACTATTTATCATATCCTCATCTCAGTCTTCTCTTTTTCAGACTAAACATACCCAGTTCATTTAATTTTCCCTCATGGGTCATGTTTTCTAGACCTTTAATCATTTTTGTCGCTCCTCTGGACTCTCTTCAATTTGTCTACATCTTTCCTGAAATCTGGGCCCAGAACTGGACACAGTATTTTTGCTGAGGCCTAATCAGCACTGAATAGGATTGAAGAATTAATTCTCATGTGTTGCTTACAACACTCCTCCTAATACAGCCCAGAATGATATTTGGTTGGTTGGTTGGTTGGTTTTTTGGCAACAGTGTTAACACTGTTGACTCATATTTAACTTATGATCTTCTGTGACCCCCCAGATCTCTTTCTCCTCTACTCTTTCCTTGGATGTCATTTCCCATTTTGTATGTCTGCAACTGATTTTTCATTCATATATGGCAGGGGTGGGCAATAATGTTTGGTGCACGGCCACTCCAAGATTTTGGAAAGTGGTCAAGGGCCGCACTTTCTGTGGAGGAAATGCGGGGTGTAGGAAAGAGGCTGCGTGCAGAAGGTCACATGGGGTAAGGGACTGGGGTGCAGGAGATGGTGTGAGTTCTGAGAGGGAGTTTGGGTTCAGGAGAGGATTCTGGCCTGGGGAAGGGGTACAGGAGGGGGTACAGGGCCTGGGAGGGAGTTGTAACCTGTGGCAGGGGGTGCAGAGGGTTTGGATGGTAACCTGGGGGAGGGAGTTGGGGTACGGGAGGGGCGGGGGTGCCAGAGGCAGGCTCTGACTGGGAGGTACTTACCTAAGCATCTCCTGGCCAGAACCCCCAAGGCAGGCTGGGCTCCCTGCCTGCGGCAGCCCCAGATCACTTAGAGCTGCAGGCTATTCCATCCATGTGGCTCTCAGCTCCTGGACAGGGAGAAGCTTGCGTTGCCTCCATCATCCACGCAAATCTCTCAGCTCCTATTGGTTGGTTGTTTCCCACCAATAGGAGCTGAGAGATTGGCTGAGGTCAGTTGCTATTGGCCTGTTGTTCCTGGCCAATAGGAGCTGAAAATTGGGTTTGGGGCGGGGAGATTGCATGAAGCCTGTCATTCCCTCCAGAGCAGAGAGTCGCCGGACTGCACTTTAAACCCGCGGCAGCTGCGTGCTTGAGAGTCCTGGCACGGTGGTCTGTGGGACAGATCCAGTGGCTTTGCAGGCTGGATCCAGCCCCCAGGTCATAGTTCTCCCAGATGCAGTACTTTGCATTTGTCTATATTGAATTTCATCCTATTTACTTTAGACTATTCCTCCAGTTTGTCCAGATTATTTGGAGTTTTAATCCTATCTTCCACAGCAGTGTTTCTCAACCTTTTTTTATAAAGTATCCCCTTTTTAAAAAATTGTAAGTACCTACAGTTTTCAGACACACACAATTTTTTTCTACCATTGCAACACATTTGTTTAAACAACTTAATCGTAGCCAGGCGGGCGATTAAATTTTTGCTTGTAAAAAGTACAAAAATAATAAAGCGCTATAAAACTTAAAATAAAAATTCAGTTTTCTCCAAATTTCAGTTGTGTTGGCGTACCCCCCAGACTTCTCTCGAGTACTCCTAAGGGTACTGGTTGAGAAACACTGCTCCAAAGCACTTGCAGCCCTTCCCAGTTTGTTATCATCCTCACACTTTTACGTCTACTCTTTATGCCATCATCTACATCACTGAAGAAAATACTGAATGGAACCAGACCCAGAACTGATCCGTAATGGACCCCACTTAATATGCCCTTCCAGTGTGAGCATGAACCACTGACAATTACTCCCTGTGAATGGTTTTCCAACCAGTTATGCACCCACCTTATAGTAGCTCCATGCAGGTAGTATTTCCCTAGTTTGTTTATGAAAAGGTCATGTAAGACAGTACCAAAATCAAGATATATAACTCACATATAGTGTTCCCCCCCCCCTTCACACTCTCTCTCTCTCTCTCTCTCTCACACACACACACACACACACACACACAGCCTTGTTACCTTATCAAAGAAAGCTATTAGGCTTGTTCGACCAATTCAGTTCTTGACATGTACATGAGGACTGTTATATATCATCTTACACATGTACGATAAACAAAAGCCTTTTCATCCAGCACTTCATCAGTCAGCAGGCTCGAAACTCTGGCATTTCTGATCCGCACAGAAAGTCTTGTTTATAGTGTTGGGCTGACGCGTTGGAGGGGGCTGCAGGCAATGGAGGCGACAGCCTGCCAGGCTCTTGCACAAGGTGGGCAGACTGGTTCCATGCTCCTAGAAGATGTTGGGCTGAGGCAGCCAGCCCTCAGCACCACCCTAAGAGCTGCTTGGAGCGCTGGGCTTTATGTACTGAGGGGCAGACCTGCTGGGTCTGCAAATTCACACTTTTATCAGCCCATTGAAAAATCAAAACTCATTTTTTTCCAAAGTCCTAACATTCCCATCAGGGTTTGTGAAGGGCTGCTCCTTCAGCCAAAGAGAAACTGATCTAAGGCCACTCCGTAGCCTCTCCCATCAAGCACACCTCTGAGAGGAAGCTACCCCATTCCCACCCAGTAGACCTATATAGAGATTTTCCTCCTAGCTGCTGGAAGGCATAACAGCCTTCTTGATACTCCTCCATACATTCCTTGGCTGGCTAGTCAGTGGAACTGGCACTCCTCTTATTTTGCTCTGTGTAAATCAGGAGTAGTTCCATTAAAATCAAGATGCATCACCTGTATTAGGTCCCCAGTAACTTTCACTGAAGCCACTGAAGATCTTCCCATTGATTTCAACTGAATTTGGATCAGCCATTAGATGAAAGCAGAATAGAAATGATATAACTTGTAGCTCTCGGTATATTTCAGTTACATTCAAAAATCAATAGCAGAACCCTCCTGTGATTAATTTAATACCTCTCAATATACATTGATGGAGAAAGGCCTTGTAGCATAGTGAATCATATGCTAACTGAACGTGACAAAGGTTTGGCTTTTCAGGTATTTTTTCACTATTCTTTAATTAGAATAAAATTTTCTCCATCAGTGTCATTACAGAGTGAGGCATTAATTCTGACCAAGTTTCTAAAACAAAACAGAAACACAAGAGATTCTCAAATATTTCTCATTGAATGAAAGTTGAGTCAGAAAATAAGGCTTTTATTGTTGGAACGGACTGCACTGGACTAAAGATTGACCAATATGTTTTCTTTATTTCTTTTCAAGCTTCTGCCTTTTCTGAAAGGTATTTGGGACTACATGGCATTGATAACAGAGCATATGAGGTAATTGCATGGAGTTGAGAACAGAGCTTTAAGTCTCTTTCCAAACAAAATGTAAACCTTTCTTTAACTTTTTAACCCTATCTTCTTATTTACGTTTTGGAGGGAAATATCAAAAGCAATGAGAGCAGTAAAAGAGTATTTGTTTGAAAGTTTTTTTGGCTTTAAGTCTGCAGACTGAAAAGCTGGTTTTGTTTCATTGAATGTAACAGTATAATTAATAACCTGGTCATTCATTAATCCTCAGGATACACCTCTAAAGTAGGGAGTTATTATTAGCCCCATTTGACAGGTGGGCAAGCTGAGGCAAAGAGAATGAGTGACTTGTCCATGGTCACAGGAGGAAACAGTGTCAAAGCTTTGATTAGAACGCTATTCTGATACTCAGCCCATTAGATCATGCCTTTTCATTTACAGTCCATTTAAAGTCACTTTAATATTTCACCCAAGTTAAATGTTGAGCTGCTGATGGTGATAAGCACAGAATGGGTATTTTGGAATTCTGAAGCTTAAGGTGGTGGTACCCAGAAATCTGGGCTTCAATCTAGCAAAGTTTAAAATTGCAGCTAGCTCATTAGATACGGTGTTATTGCTGAGGACATGAGGGAGGCTCAATGGGTAGGAATGCTTCCATTAGTTTGTAGAAGCCAGAAAAGAGTAACTACATGGAGGGAAAGGGTCCCTGGTCTGTGTCTGCGAAGTGCCGAAAAATAGGTACTAACCCTGCACCCAGCCAGAAGAGAAAAATCAGTCAGATACCATGTGCTTCTCCTTAACAGGTAGGGCTTGTGGGTAGGTGATCCATATAGTGAATTCCCTTGTCCTCTAAAATTTCAACACCATAGTTAGGTAATTGTGTGTGTGTGTGTGGGGGGGGTTCTAGAAAGTTGAAAACGAATCAGACAAAGTGAAAGCAAAGCAATCAGTTCTCTCAGTTGGGTGTAGTGCAAAATATGTTGGCTATTTGATTCAGAAGGTTGGTTTTGATAAGTACGGGTATTTTAGATTAGCCTGAGGAGGGAACTATTTAGCTGTTCAATGTGATTTCATGTAACATTGCAGTGTTCTAAGTGTGGCCTAATGACAGTGCCTAGACACTGATGTAGCACATGCTCCTTAAACACCACAACTGTGGCATGCACTCTCTAATAATTGAGGAGCATGAAACTGCTATTTCCTGAGCTTTGGAACTATGTTGTGGAATTTGTAAAGACCAGATCACCCAAGGCCTGGTGCAGACTTTTATAAGCTATGATTTTCCACTAGAGGCAATGTTATAACAGAAAGAGCACCAGGCAGGGAACTACAGGGCCTCGCTGCTATATGTCCAAGATACAGTCAAAAAAACATGGGCATATAGCGAAACGACATAAAGCGGTGAATTTTTTTTCTGCAGCTGACTTCCATTTGCACAAATTGATCTCTCTCTTTTTTTTTTTTTTTTTTTTGCACACGACTTTAGAGCAGGAAATGGAGACTTATAGCACAATAGTTCCTACAACCATCAACAATGTTAGTATAGAATTGACATATAACAGGGATTCCCTGTAGATGAGAACCAAGAAACAAAATGTTTGTGTGGAAGGATGTTCCCTGCTGGGTTTTTTTCACCTGTATACACTTACATGCAGGTTTCCTTTCGTTTCCTTCCTCTCCCATTGCTGCTTAATAACTCTGTTAACTGCTTAAATGCAAATTAGGGCAAACACGCATTCCTTTGTTTACTGACTTCTGACTGGACTAATAACTCTTACAATGAATTGTAGCTTATGTTTCTAAATATATTTCACCATAACTATACTGATCAGCAAGTTATGAGTTTTCAAATGATATCTCACAAGGTATACTTTATACAAAGATTATTACACTAGTGTGTAGGGTGTGACATCATACTCACCATTTACTGTAAAGGCAGGATTGGTCATGAAGTGCAAGAAAAGGTTAGAGAAAAGAACATCATAGTTTCTCCTCTATTTTGCTGCTGTAATGATTTAAGCTGCCAAGAGAAAGAGGTTGCAATGATATTAGCTAGTTATTCTGTTGGTCACATATCAAACAGTTAAAATGCTGTTTTTCTTTGTACTTATAAATCACTACTTTCTGGGTTATTCTTACCTGCAACTTTTATCTTCATAGATCACCAAATTAGCACACAGAGTTTCATTACTGAAAGATCAAAAGTTTTTGATCATTCATGCCACAGCTGATGGTAAGTTAATTCACTATTTTAGTGTGATACATCATGTATTTTATGACACACTGATTTTTTTCTTAATTAAATTTGTCACATTTATGCATTTATTGATACTAATCTGATTTTACAGAAAAAATCCATTTCCAGCATACTGCAGACCTTATTACACACCTAATTAGGGCAAAGGCTAATTACAGCTTACAGGTACAGTATGTGGTTGTTTCCTTTTTTTCATACTTAGTCATTTTGCACTTGGAACAGAAGCCAGATACTATTAAATAAACTTTAGAAAACCCTCACTGTATATACAATATAGAAATACAACTAGAACTGCAATTCTAAGCTATATGTACATTATGTAGTTATACTTTCTCTTTCTCTTTCTGTCTCTAACTGTCTCTGTCTCTCTCTCTATCACCCACACATACACAATCATTATTTAGATTTGCCCAATACTTCTCCAAGGTCAAATCTCAAAATATATGTACATTGGATGAGATTCTCAAAGAAATTTGATATTCAGCTCCTGCTGACTGTCAATGAGACCTAGGCGCTCAACTCCACATTCCCTTTCGAAAATTGTAGCTTTCAAAGTCTGTTATAATTAACTGTCATTCATTTAACATGTAGCAAAGTTGCCTGTTAGATCTAAGTAAAAAGCATAGCTGAGATAATTTAGGAAATTTCCTTTAGAGAGTTATTAAAGTTCCTTCTACCAACAAATAAATTCCTTTTTCAATAGGTTTGCATTCAACTTTTTAAAGTAATGAAACTACAGTAAAACTCCATTGGTCCAGCATCCAATGCTCTGGCACTCCTGATGGTCCGGCACCATCAGGAACCCGGAAGTGCTCCGGGCAGCTGGACAATTGGAGCTGCTTTGCGCCCGGCTTCCCCGATTCAGCCGCTGCTGAAACTGACCAGCAGCTGAATCAGGGAAACCGGGGACAGAGCAGCTGAGGTGCTGCCGAGTTGGTCTCGCAGCGAGGGGCAGCACTACCGGACGAACCTGGTAGCACCCCAGTGTGGTCACCCTAAGAGCATATCTACACTACAACATTTTGTTGGCATAGTTTTGTTGGTGAGGAATATGAAAAAAATGCCACCCCCTCCAAGGGGCATAGGTTGGCTGGCAACACTCCCAATTTCTCTTCTCCTTGGAGCTGGCTGTTCTATACTGACAGAAAAACTCCTGTGTGCATACGCTGCATCTGCAGTAGCAGGCTGTGCTGATACAGCTATTACCTCCAGAACATTTGTCCTGTAGCTAAGGCCTATTTAGGTTTAACTTAAACCTGATCAGAATCAACTTTTAAATTGAAACAAGTGTGTCCACACAGACGTTGGCACCAATTTCACTACCTTGTTTAAATACAGTTTGTTGGTTTAGCCAGTGCAAGACAAGCCCTCTAAGTGTCGTACAATAGTGTTTATGTGAGGTCTGTTAGCGAGAGCTGGGTTTGAGTTGCAGAAGTAAGCTCTGGACCGACCCCAGGTGTTCACATCTGGGATTTTAGTTCAGGCCCATTTCTAATCTGGCATACAGCTACTCACAATCTCCTTGGTTCCTTTGCAGATATACCCTGATGAAAGCCATTACTTTAACAATGCCATGCTTGAGCAACACTTGTACCAATCCCTTGTCAATTTCTTTGTGGAATGTTTCAAAGTTCAGGACAAAGTCCCAATAGTCACACTGAAAGAGGATGAGGAGGAAGATTAACCCTTTTGGTTCGTGCTAAGCACAAAGCCGTTCTTTATAACAATATGCAACTGAATCATTTTCCTGGAGAAAGAAATGTTATGTTGTTAGCATGTATTTAAACAAAACTGAAAGCAGCCTGCCTGCTTTACGGACAGCAACTCCTTCCTGAATGGAAGAACATTAAGCATGATGAACTCAGCAGAAACTGCTGTCTGACATGAATCCGTCACATACATCACCACCTTATTTGCCACAAAATGACTTCTGGAGTAAAAGGCTTTCAAGAAACTGGACTTGAAGGACCACCCCAAGAAACCACCTTGTGGACTAGCAGGTTAAATGGCCCTTTTTGCATTGAAACAATGAAGTAGTAGCAATGAAATTCATCCTCTCTGTTAGGGTTACCATAGCATCCTGTTGTGTCAGATAAAACTTAACAAATGAAAAAGATTATAGCACAATTATTTTAAGGTACAGATTCATACATATTCGCCTGTTCTCCCCCATGTTTAGAATATTCATCATTGCTATGGGGCATACAGATTCTAATTATACAAAGTATCACTGTAGTTACACTAATGTTTAATTAATCTCATATAATTAATTACTATTTTATATTGTTTTTACCTATTCCTCTTTACATTTGGTCTCATGCTTACCTTATCAGCTTCACAACTTGTCTTGGATGTGGAAGAAAACAGGCACTGAACTAACTAGACAAGTGTTTTTTCAGTCGGTGGGTCATGACAGAAGAAGGGGGTCACAAAGGCAATCAGGGAAAGGGGGGAGGGTGCAAGGTCTTACATTTGATTACAGTGTAAAGCAAAGAAAATCTTTGTTCCTTCCCTTCCTGCACACCCTTCAGTTATTCTCTGGTAGCCTCTCCAAGCGCATATCTAAATAAATTATTTTTAGGAAATTCAATGGCTTGTGTTATACAGGAGGTCATACCCAATGGTCTCTTCTGCTCTTGGAATCTATGAATGTAGGATTAGCTTTGATACATTTTACTCCTCTAGAGAGTAAACGCAAACATTTGTTACTTTGAATAAGTGGTCACCAACTAGGGATGTAAATGGATAACTGGTTAATCAGCGCCCAGCCCAGACGGAGCAGCCTACCCGTCCGCCCATTGGGAGCCTCACAGGGCCAAAAGCCAGCAGCCAAGCACCCATGATTAACCGTGTGACTGATAGAATTTTTATCGGTGACACGGTTAATATTTTTATATATATTTTTACATCCCTATCACCAACCTGAAAGGGTTGAGAACCAATCTACACTATGATAGTGGAAGTTTGTATCAGATACTTGTGAAGCATTAAAAAAGAAAATCAATTTGGATAGGTTTATTTCACATGCTGTTTGCAGCTTACTTTTGATTTTGGATTCCAAGTCAACGATTGTCATATTCCACTTTTTGTTATGTTTTTTGTTTGCAGGAGATTTATACACTCAGAGCATGTATGCTCAAATTGTACTACTCTTTCCAGGGGTGGAAAACAATGTTTAAAAACCCTCATGAAAATCTTTCAAATCTCAAAAATTATTAATTCACTTGCGGTTATCATATCATAAAGATTTTTGGCTAGTGTTGCTCATTGTAAGATATTCTGACCAAATGTACAGCCAGTATTAATATTGTATATTTCATTTTGTTGTATATAAAGGAATGTAAGTCAGTTATTTGTCAGGTCTCCAATCCAATATTAGTCTTGTGTTGAGCATGCATGCTATAACCTTCCTTTGCTGATCAGGACTCTCTAGAGGTACTAGCTTGAAACTATATCAATTAATGTGATTTCTTTTCTTGTTTTGACAACATGAATGTCAGCGCAGGTTTCTACATTTTTACACAGTATTGTGGGTAAACTCACATCCTGACAGCAATGATGATGTATCCATTGTGTTCTTTAAGGTGTCAAGTTCTTTTTTTTATTTTAATTTCTAAGCTTTGACTGTTGGTTGTAATTAGACCATCATGGACTCTATCCTGGTAAATCATCGAAACAATCTAATTTGGGGGTTTTTTTTGGGGGAGGGGGGAATCTTTAATTTACAATGCAGTGACATTTTGCGAACAGGAACTACAGTATAAATCTGCTGTACTAGGCAGTATGCCAAATAGACAATACGAATGCTGTGTGTCCAGGTTTCGCTACACTAAATGGGCTCAAAAGTCTGAAATGAACTGGATCAGAAAAACATCAAATCTGTTCTGTCCGCAATCTTTTGTAGGAGGACATTTAGGATGTGGCATGGTAGTGTTTGTTCATCCATGGAATAAAACATTATTTTACCACCCTGCTTGCTATTTTTTGTGTTTTAGTTACATACTTAAATAATAGTTATTATAAGTGTGATTTCTAACTGAAGTGGCAACCAAACCCCAGCTGAACAGACTCAATATATAACATCTTGTGTGAACGCAGAAAGCCACTTACTAAGCACATCTCCCTAACAAGGGAGTGCTGTTTCTGAGGAAGATGTGAAGTGCTGTAGAATGTGATCAGTCCAAAAAAATCTAATTTGAAGTCCTCTGTTACTCAACCATCTTTTCTGACAACAGTGTCTGTTGCTGTACATTCTCTGTCATCATAGAAGTAATCAGTGGCCTTTCTACAGTCCACCCCGCTAGCCATTTCTTGCTTGCAGCTAATGGCAAGGCTATAGTCAAGTATTCTCAGCTAGGGAAGCTTGGCCAAATGGCCTTTTAACATCATTTATAGCAAGTTGCAGTGAAGACCACAAAAGAGATTTAACTCTATTGCCATGTATTCCGTCTCTTCTGCTAGAAGAAAGACGGTTGTCAGGTTAAGTGAAAGAAATGGGAGTGTTATTCTAACACTGATTTTCTGTAGCAGAGAGGTAGCCGTGTTAGTCTGATCTTGATAAAATAAAAAAAGCAATCATGTAGCACTTTAAAGACTAACAAGATGGTTTATTAGGTGATGAGCTTTCGTGGGGCAGACCCACTTCTTCAGACCATATTCTGAAAGTGAAATGGCATGACCATTACATAACAGAAGGGATACAGTGAAGAAGTAACCAAATCAGCTACATAGAGATTATGTACAAGTTACCTGTGTGTAGGTGTGTCTGTCAGTAACATGGGGACAATACCCATTGGAACATGGCATTGAGCTCCTTGGTTGCTAAGTAAGGGCTACATTTTCTTCACATATTATATGTAGCATCTCTCAGATTGGAGAACATCCGTGGTTGCCATACACTCTGGGATAAAATGGAGTTTTCTCCCATTATAAACCTTGGTTATCTTCCTAACCTCTTACACACACGCACACAAACATCACATGCTGCTCTCCGCCTTGGGCTGCTACTTCAAAGGGAGTTTGGAATCTGCACTCCCAGAACTTGTCTTTCCACTAGATGCTTTTTTTCTCCTGTTATCCCTTTAAAAGCGTAGGGTCAGAGGCTTGGTCATGGACTAATTGCTCACCAAACATGATGGAGAGGAAAACACATTTTATGATCTTCAGAGGGGTAGCCAAGTTAGTCTGTAACGGGAAAAACGTTAAAACCAACAAATAGTCTGGTAGCACTTTAAAGACCAACAAAACATGTAGATGGTATCATGAGCTTTCGTGGGCACAGCCCACTTCTTCAGATGATGTCTTGCTGATTGTTTAGGGTAGATGGTCTAAACTCAGAATGATATAATAGTAGCTTATTTACAGTGCTGGACCTATAATAACATTTAACATTCCTGTGGTGGGAAGAATACCTCAGCAGTCCAGCACTCTGGCATTTAATTTCAAAAAGGGGACTGACTTACACAAAAATGAGGAGCTTAGTTAAACAGAAATTAAAAGGCACAGTGATGAGAGCCAAATCCCTGCAAGCTGCATGGAAACTTTTTAAAGACACCACAATAGAGGCCCAACTTAAATGTATACTGCAAATTAAAAAACATAGTAAGAGACCTTAAAAAGAATCACCGTGGCTTAACCACCATGTAAAAGAAGCCACAAGGGACAAAAAGGCATCTTTCAAGAAATGGAAGTCCAGTCCCAGTGAGATAAATAGAAAGGAACATAAACACTGTCAAATTAAGTGTAAAAATGTAATAAGAAAAACAAAAAAAGATTTTGAGGTACAGCTAGCCAAAAACTCAAAAAATAATAGCAAAATGTTTTTTAAGTACATTAGAAGCAGGAAGCCTGCTAAAAAACCAGTGGATCCCCTAGACAATCGAGATATAAAAGGAGCAATCAAGGACGATAAAGTCATTGCGGAGAAGCTAAATGATTTCTTTGCATCAGTGTTCACGGCTCAGGATATTGGGGAGATTCCCAAACCTGCACTGTCCCTTGTGGGAGATGAATCTAAGGAACTGTCCTGGATTGACATGTCATTAGAGGAGGTTTTGGAACAAATAAAAAAACTTAACATGAACAAATCACTGGGACCGGATGGCATTCATCCAAGGGTTCTAAAAGAACTCAAATGGGAAATTGCAGAACTGTTAACTGTGGTTTGTAATCTATCCTTTAAATCGGCTTCCGTACCTACTGACTGGAAGATAGGTAATGTGACACCAATATTTAAAAAGGGTTCTAGAGGTGATCCCGGCAATTACAGACCAGTAAGTCTAACATCGGGCAAATTAGTTGAAACAATAGTTGAGAATAAAATTGTTAGGCACGTAGAAGAACATAATTTGTTGAGCAAAAGTCAATATGGTTTCTGTAAAGGGAAATCATGTCTTACTAACCTATTAGCGTTCTTTGAAGGGGTTAACAAACATGTGGACAAATGGGATCCAGTAGATATAGTATACTTAGAATTTCAGAAAGCTTTTGACAAAGTCCCTAACCAGAGGCTGTTGTGTAAATTACATTGTCATGGGATAAGAGGGAAGGTCCTTTCTTGGATTGAGAACTGGTTAAAAGAAAGAAAACAAAGGGTAGGAATAAATGGTAAATTTTCAGAATGAGTAACTAGTGGTGTCCCCCAAGGGTCAGTCCTAGGACCAATCCTATTCAACTTATTCATAAATGATCTAGAGAAAGGGACTCACAGTGAGGTAGTAAAGTTTGCAGATGATACGAAATTGTTCAAGATAGTCAAGACAGAAGCAGACTGTGAAGACCTTCGAAAAGATCTCACCAAACTAAGTGATTGGGCAACAAAATGGTAAATGAACTTTAATGTGGATAAGTGTAATGTAATGCACGTTGGAAAAAAATAATCCCAACAATACCTATAGTATGATGGGGGCTAATTTGGCTACGACAAATCAGGAAAGAGATCTTGGAGTTAGCGTGGATAGTTCTCTGAAAACGTCCACACAGTGTGCTGTGGCGATCAAAAAGGCAAAGAGAATGTTAGAAATTATTAAGAAAGGGCTAGACAATAAGACACAGAATATCTTACTGCCCCTGTATAAAACTATGGTACGCCCACATCTTGAATATGGTGTACAGATGTGGTCTCCTCAACTCAAAAAAGATATTTTGGCTTTGGAGAGGGTTCAGAAAAGGGCAACTAAAATGATTAGGGGTTTGGAACAGGTCCCATATGAAGAGAGGCTAAAGCGACTGGGACTTTTCAGTTTGGAAAAGAGGAGACTGAGGGGGGGGGATATGATAGAGGTATATAAAATCATGAGTGGTGTGGAGAGAATGAATAAAGAAAAGTTATTCATTAGTTCCCATAATAAAGACTAGAGGACACCAAATGAAATTAATGGGTAGCAGGTTTAAAACTAATAAAAGAAAGTTCTTCTTCGCACAGTGCATAGTCAACCTGTGGAACTCCTTCCTGGAGGAGGCTGTGAAGGCTAGAACTATAACAGAGTTTAAAGAGAAGCTAGATAAATTCATGAAAGTTAGGTCCATAAAAAGCTATTAGCCAAGGGGTAGGAATGATGTTCCTGGCCTCTGTTTGTCAGAGGCTGGAGACGGATGGCACGAGACAAATCGTTTGATCATTGTCTTTGGTCCACCTCCTCCAAGGCACTTGGTGCTGGCCACTGTCGGCAGACAGGCTACCGGGCTAGATGGACCTTTGGTCTGACCCAGTATGGCCATTCTTATGTTCTTATGTTCTCTGAAGGAGCGTAACAAGCAGTTTTTTACAATAAACCAAGGCAATTTCATTTTAAATCTCTGCTACCAGCAACACGAGCATCAATAATATTTATCACTGCTATGGACATAAAGTACTGCTGTAGTTACACTAAACTTTAATTAATCTTATGTAATTAATTTTATTGTATTAGTAGAGAAAAGTCAGATCTTTCTTACCCTCAATTTGATGGCATTTTTGTTTGGCTGGAACATGGTAACTTTTGAACCTTGCCTCTGATGCATTCTAAACATTCAACAATGGGTGTATTGAGCAGCACGCTTATGGGTTTGGGGAAATAAGAGACTGCGCGCCCCTGCCAACTGGTTAGCAAATCCAGGAGTTTCAAATACCTAATTAGCTATAGATCAAAGACCAAGACCCAGCCAGGAGCACCTTGCAGTATATCCCTCGCTCCCCACAAGTTTAACATGTCCAAATCCCAAAGGCCTCCCCTCCCAGACAGAAAGACAAGCAATAAAAATGGGGGGAAATGGTGGCACATGCACCTGACTTGCTCGGAGAGACACGTCATGGTGGAAGTGGGGAGGCACACGGATTTGTAACTGAAGGAAGAGAATGGGGGAAAGGCACTTGGGTATTTAGCTATTCTGTGGCAGAGG
Source organism: Pelodiscus sinensis (assembly GCF_052426305.1). Taxonomy (NCBI): domain Eukaryota; kingdom Metazoa; phylum Chordata; order Testudines; family Trionychidae; genus Pelodiscus; species Pelodiscus sinensis. The sequence continues at coordinate 244,792,766 of NC_143053.1, read as the reverse complement.
GGACTAGGGCTGACACACAGTTAGTGGCCGAGGGGAAAACAGGGCTGAATTAACCCTTTGTGGGCCTGGCGCTAAATATATTTGTAGGTCTCATGGGGACATTAGAGCACAGAATGGCGAGGGTGTCCCTGCATTGCCTAGCCTAGTGTGACAGCACTATTTACAAACCAGCAGCTGCCAGACCTACACTGGCCACGCGGCCCTTTGCTGTCAGTATTCAGGAGGGGGGGGAGGCCTGTGATATGTCGCACAGTCTCGTCTCCCCCAACAGCTTCTGACTCTCTAACCCAGTTCCCCGCACTCAGTCTCTCCCCACAACTACACAGTGCTCTGCATACCACCACCCCGTCCAGTGCACCCACAGCCCCACTACAACTGCCCAGCACCCCCCACAGATCCCTCCACTTCCTAGTGCCCCAGCAGACAGAGTGTTACAACCCCCCCCCACTGCATAGCACCCCTTGCCTCATTACAAACCAGCACCCATCCCTGCCGTGCTCACCTCAGATATCCTCCCCCCGCCCCAGTCCCGGACTGGTGAACCCAGAGCAGCTCTTGTGCCCAAAGCTCCTCCATAATCCAACTCCATTGCCTAGGCTGAGGGACACCCAGACAAACGGGGAACAGTGTCTGACCTTGTGGGAGGGCCAATGAACGCACTGCCAAGGGACCCCTGTGCAACCAAGTCTGGGAAGAGCTGCTGCTCTCCACCATGCATGGCTCCCAGTACCCAACAAGTCGAGACCAGGGGGGCACAGAGCATCTCTGAAATAGCGGGAGATGATGATGGGAACATGGTTTATTTGTTTTAATCAGTAGCTAGTTCCTGTCTTTTCACCAAAGGGGAGGAATAAGTGGCCAGGTTTCACACTGTACAGCACATGTTGGGGGGGAGTGTCAAAGGCTACTGGGAGGAGTCAATTTATTCATCAATGATCTGCACACGAGGGAAAACAGAGAAGTGGCAAAGTTTGCAAACAATACCGGATTACTCAGTCCAAAGCTGACGGCAAAAAGCTACTAAGGGAGCTCATAAACATGAGTGACTGGGCAACAAAATGTCAAATGAAATGGTGTGTTGGCAAATACAAACTAAAGAACATAGAAAAACATAATCCCCCCTAAATACACAAAATGATAGGGTCTAAATTAGCTGATTTTTAAAAAATACCTTCAAAGGGAAGCAAAGGGTTACCCCAGCTGTTTGGGGCCCAGAAGCTTACTGAGAGCAGGACTCCAGGTTTAAAAACTGGCCCGCTACAATTGTAACAAGGCTGTAGACGTATTTGTAACAAAGGGATTTTTGCTGTGCTGTCTGGTAGGAGAATCTGTCCTCTTAATCACTAAAGAGATGGCCCTGTACCGCTTTCGTTTTCTTCTGCCCCTTGTTCTTCATTCTGGCTGGGTTGGCTTTTTTTGGTCATGCTGTAGCTTAGTGAGACCCCAATTAGGCTGGGGGGGGGGGGCTAGAGAAGCTTTTTTAAGGACCAAGCTTCATTGAATATTCTGCCTAATATATATAGGTTGTCCTTACTGGGGCAGCCTCATCACAGCCCCAGTTCCAGCTCCGACAGCAGCCATGTGGCACGGCCAGCAGGGCTGCATGGTGGTCAGCTGCTCCGTGTCCGGTCCATTGCGGGCAGCATGTTTGGGAGCAGGGGAGCAGAGCCTTCACAGCCATGAGTGCCCCGTGGACAATCAGGCTAGAGGCCTCAGGGAGCTGCTCTGGGAGTCCATGATTTCCGTCCCCTCTTCCAGCAGGGCCCAACTTCCCCTCTAGGGTCTTCCCTGCTGGCTCTGGCCTGCACCACATGTCTGGCTGCTTCCCAACCTCCTGGGGCATCGCAGCTGGCAGCACCAGTCAGAGATGTGCGGTGGGAGCCAGGCTCCCTGATTCAAACCAGAGGGTGTCAGGTGAGGCTAGTACTGCCCGGCTGTTGTGGGGGTGCTGCTAGCCTGAGACATGTGCAGGCTGAGTGACTCTGCACCTCTAGGCCCCAACGGTTAATGGCCTGAGGAGGAACTCTCGAGTCACCAGAAACGTGCACCCGCCCCTGTCCCGCAGGCACCACCGAGCCCATGTGCGTGTTGGGGACTGGGCTGTTGCCAGGCCGTGTAGGGCAGGGGCAGGAGCTCTTCCCGGCCATGGAAGAGCACTTTGCTGTGTAGTGGGAGGACTGTGTGGAGCTCTGCATGGCAGCCTCAGAGCAGTCGTGACTGGCAGCAGTGCTCAGCTGGCAACTGGGAGGCAGTGCAGGGTTGGGGGGGGGGGGAGCAAACTAGTGAGTAGGCCAGAGGTCCTAGGCTCAAATCCACCCAGTGATGGTTACAAACATAAAGCATTATATGGCTTAAAAGCCTTAGGCAGCTGTTTTTGCGGAAAAACTTGCCAGTCATCTACACTGGCCACTTGAATTTCCCCAAGAACACTGACTTCCTACTGTAAGAAATCAGTGCTTCTTGCGGAAATACTATGCTGCTCCCATTCGGGCAAAAGTCCTTTTGCGCAAAAGGGCCAGTGTAGACAGCTCAGATTTGTTTTGAGCAAAAAAGCCCCAATTGCGAAAATGGTGATCGGGGCTTTTTTGCGGAAAAGCGCGTCTAGATTGGCACAGACGCTTTTCCGCAAAAAGTGCTTTTGCGGAAAAGCGTCCGTGCCAATCTAGATGCTCTTTTCCACAAATGCTTTTAACGGAAAACTTTTCCGTTAAAAGCATTTGCGGAAAATCATTCCAGTCTAGACGTAGCTTTCATGTGGATGCAATTCTACCAACATAAAAGTGTCTTATGGCAGCACTGCTTATTTGCTTTACCATACAGCAGTGTTTCCCAATTTTATTTGGCCACAGAAGCCTTTTTGGCTTGAAAACTAAGAACACCGTGAGCCTTTCGTTTTCTTTGTTGCCCTCAACCTATCTCTGTATGTGTGTATTTCTGACTGCTCCAAGCACGTCTAAAAGCGACAAGCAATTCAAAACCTGGCTTGACATGGTGGCTTAGCAGATACATCTGATCCTAGGTTCCAAGCAAAACAAAACAAAACAAAACACCCCACCGTGCAATTTGTCAAACAAAACAAAAAAAATCCTTTGAGAGGGAGTAAAGGAGTGCCGAACCCTTACTTTTGTGACCACCAATTAGGTTCCATGGAGCACCAATTGGGAAACACTGCCATACAGGAATGAGCGATCCTGGCCCATGCTCTTTTATGACATTATAACTGATCATTCTTGAGGTGGGCGTGTATTGTTTTAACTCTCCAGATATAGTTAGAGCAGTTCCATTTATATATGTAGGCAAGCTCTCAGCACACTAATAAGCCATATATTAAAATAATGGTTCCTGCTAATGTGAGCAAGGGTAGCAAATGTTTAAGACATTTCTAAAAAGAAAATTTAATAAAGTTCATCCTGTCCCTATCAATCAGCACGACCAGGTTATCAGAAACTATTTCAGTAAAATATTTCTTTCTGAGCACAGCAGCAAACTGGAGCCAGGACAAGACATAGCTGTGACAGGAGACAGAGCAGACTGTATGTTGTGGAATAATAAAACACAAGAACAAACCATGCTCCGATGAACCATGCTTCACCTTTAAACTTTAATGTGGAATATAAATTAAAAAGAGAAAAGGTATCTCTGTGGTACAGAGAGCATGATACACTTTGCTCTCAATGAACTGAGATTTATTCCTTCGTGCTCACTGGTTACAAACACACAGGTCATACATTTCTCGTGGTTGCAGCAGCTGTTGTCAAGGTCCTGAAATGTAATTTGTGTTAAGCAGCCACAGGTAATTTGAACTGACGTGCAATTTGTCCTGAGGATTGGCAGCTGGGTTGCACAAGCATTAAAACACCTACTACCCGCTGCCTCCTTTAGGATGATGTTCTAAGAGTATAAACTGTTCCCCTACAAAAACAACCCAAAACAAAATGCAAGCAAGATGATTCAATAAACCCCCCATACACAGAAACTAGCACACTGGACCCAGGATTCCAGCAAAGCAGTTCTCTATTAGCATTCAGCCACTTAGGGTGCATCTACGCAGAAGTTATTTTGGAATAACAGCCGTTATTCCGAAATAACTATGTGAGCATCTACACAGTAATTCCATTATTGTGAAATAATTTCAAAATAATGGGAGGCTTATTCCGACTTCTGTAAACCTCCTTCTACAAAGAATAATGCCTATTCCAAAATAGTTATTTTGGAATAGGGGCTGTGTAGACAGTCCACTGCTGCTATTTTGAACTAGCCCCTCACCAGGGCCATTCTAACTTATTCCTCCCCAGTGCCTCCTGAGGCTCTAAATGGAAATAGCACATCTACATTATGGAAGCCTGTCTCGGACTAATTTTGAGTCTTCCCTGCAGTGTAAACGTGCTATTTTGAAATAAGCTATTTCAGAATACAGGCAACCCCCATCTTGTGATGCAATTGGTTCCTGGGGAAGCATCACAAGTCAGGGGCATCGTAACTCGAACCCTCATTGATGACAGGTGCCATGCGCCATTGTAAATGTGGGCCAAGGACGTAAGCTGGGTTTTTTTTTGGCTCCTTCTGCACTTTAAAAAATAGTTGTAAGTGCAGGGGGTCGCAACGTGGGTGATCGCAACTCAGGGGTTTCCTGTAACTATTCCGGAATAGCTTATTCCAAAATAAATGTGCAGTGTAGACATAGCCTTTGTGTCCACAATACACTGTGCATGTTTACCATAACTCACAGAAAATCCTCTCTGACATACAGTCACAGACTGCTACTTAGTACCACCCCATTGGCTCATCCATTTGTCAGTTCAAAATCATCTCAGCAATGATGAATCTGAATCCTACCTGTTAAACCAATCACATCCATTCGCGTCTTTAAAAAGGGGTTTCCCATTGGATGTCCCCAGAATGTGAGACAATGAGGGATGTCAGGGAGATAGTGTCAGATTTGACATCTGCAGTACTTGCTTACAAGCCTGTCAAATTACTAAACTGGGGCAGCCACTTGTAGCTAGTTTTCCAGAGTAATCCCCTGAATGAAATAGTTCTACATCAGCTATACGTTACTACCATTATTAGCTCTTGTCCCAGTGTTTATCACATCATAATTGCCTCATATTACAGCTCCACTCTCCTCAGTTTCACATTATCCAACGCTGTGTGTGAAAGGCTCTGGAATGTACCACCTCAGCATCAGCGATTACTGCAGGAGCTGTGAAAATGATTTATGGCTCTCTTTATCTCCTAACAATCTGTTGTGCTTTGACAGAGCAACACTAGCATTAATGTTTATTAGTTATGCAGACTGTAGACCTTGCCAGTGGCCTGCGCACTTCATTATTTTAGCATTACAATAGCACCCAAGGGCCCTGACCCATAATCAGCAAACCATTGTGCTAGTGCTGTACAAATAGTGAGTAAAAGCCTCATTCCCAATGAATTTTCCGTCTGTGTAGAAATGCCAGGCACAGCACTATAGATATAGGAAACAGCCTGCCCCAGGTCAGGAAAGATCCCCAGTCATTTACAACCCCAGCCAGGGCTCCTAGACCGCCCTCTGCTTTAAAGAGTAACCCAACCATTCACCTCTCTTTAAGAACCAGAGTTGAGCCCTGTTAGGTTGAGCTACTATTGCTTTTGTATCCTCGACTGCAGTAATCTATACAGCACAGAAAATGATGACCTACGTGTCCAAAGCATCAGATGTATTTGCTAAGCCACCATGTCAAGCCAGGTTTTGAATTACTTGTCGCTTTTAGACATGCTTGGAGCAGTCAGAAATACACACATACAGAGATAGGTTGAGGGCAACAAAGATAACGAAAGGCTCATGGTGTTCTTAGCTTAGATCAATCACTGTGAGCCAGTGACTGTACTCACACCCTTCACCCACAAATGCTAATGGTCCATAAGGAAATCAGGGCTGAGAATGAAAGCAGTAACCAGATATTGCCAGTATTACTTTATGCCTTAACTAATGTGAACAGAATTGCAAAGAACTCCCAATGCAATAACCAGGAGTGAAAATCGTAGCTTCTGAGTTGTTGATTAAGGACTTAACTATAACAAGTTTGTAATTTATTGTTGATCATGGAGCTGGGAAAACAATTCAAGCTCAGCTGTGAATGGCAGTGCAATAATAAATGCTATCTAATAATTGCTTACCCATTCTACCTACATTATATTGTGTGCTGTAATTTTTGTTGGGAAAATGTCTTTTGACTGAGACTTGGAAAACATTAAACTTTCTGAACTGTGGGGGATTTGTCCTTGCTTGGAAGAAAAGATAAGGACTAAATGACCTAATTAGCCCTCTAACTGCTTTGATTATATAATTCCAAGTAAACTGAGCTAGAACTAACTTTCCCTGTAACCACTAGTGGCAGAATGTAAACAATTTATCATCACACAACAAATGCCAATAGCAGACAATAACTCAACTCAGACTTCTGAGAAAGTGTCTGCAACTTCTGTTCCTATAAGGAATATGCCAAGTCATATCCCAGAGCAGCACACTTTCAATACATGAACCACCATTACTGTTAACATAACAGCATCTGTCATCTCTCCATTCCTACTCCAAATTCTCCCTCTCCGAAGTACATCATTGAAGTGTAACCTTTCTGCCAGGTGGACCCAACAGCAGCCAGAGCCAGGTTCAATATCTAGGGGTTCCTTTCTATCAGTCCAACACAGAACCAGCTCGCTCAACACCCCTGGGCACCTCTGAGATGCTTTCCCACCTACAAGCGAAGAGTCAGAGTGTGGAAAAGAAACATTTAATAAATGGAGGGAAATAACTTGGCATTAATTTGGGAAAACACCCAAAATAGGGTTCATAAATATAAACCATGAGTAAAAGACCCACCCCAAGTAGGTTGGGCTGTGCCCTTTTCCCCTCAGGTTTTTAAGTCCAGCAAGCCAAAAGTCCCTTTCACCTCTGTACCCCATTCACAGTTGCTGCCCTGATCAGAGCAGGCCTAAAGCTAAGAGGTGCATCTGCAGAATTCACCTCCCACCCTGGGCAGAGAGAGTTAAAATGAGTCATCTTACTGACTCTGCTTGTTGCCCACCTGCTTACTGCTCTCTAGTGCTGCCCTACTGGTTGCTCATCCCACCTCTCTGCTACAGCCCTGCTGGCTGTCAGTCACCATCCACTGCCAAGCACCTCATGACTGTGACTTCCGCACGTCATTCTCTTAGTAATGTTCATCTTATTTGCAGGCTGGACAGAACCACTGCCCCATCTCGAGCAATTTCAGCTCCCAGTGATTTTAACTCTGAATAGGCAGAAGCAGTTAAAATAAGAAAGAGGCTCCTATTGAAGCCCATTTAGCTCTATTCTTTGAACAGTGGGAGTAACAGGTCCAACCAGTCCAGGTAGTACACAGCCTCTTGACCAAAAGTGCACAGCCTCTTGACCAAAATACCTTCTTACTCTCACAGGGCTGTGACAGTCAAGTCCCTGCTTGGCAATGCCTTTTCTGCTAAATGGGAGCTTTTTCATTTGGAACACATTAAGCACCATCCTGCTTTTCTGTATTCCCACAGTAATTACAAACATCAATATAAACCATATTTCACTATCTCTGCACTTAATACAAACATAGCTGGTGCTGTGTCAAACATTAAGTTGATTACAATGAGCAAAACATAGTTCCATCTGCTGAATATCAAGCAAATCTAAGCAAAGGAGGAACAAATATGTGTATTGACATAGACACACCCAGCATCTCTCCTTGCTTCCAGCTAGCTTTCAGTAAAGCATTCATTCAGGCCCAGATCTGAGGTACCAGTTTTTGCTTTCAAATGCCCATAGATTTATAACATTCTGGCAGATGCTGTAGCTATATATACTTAAAAGATAGTTTCAAGGCTACAGCTGACTTTCTCGACAAAGGTTAACTGTTATATGGTACCTATAGTTAGTGAAGGAATACATGGCAAGCATTCCCCAATTAATAGAGTCGAGGCTAGGGCATTGCATCCTCGATTCCATTCCTACCTCTGACACTGCCCAGATGTCCCAATTTTACAGGGAAAGTCTTAAAATTTTGGGCTTTTTCCTGTTAGCCTCTCCCTCTCCCCCAACTCTGTTCCAGTTTCTTACACTTGCTCTCTGGTCACCATACCACTAGCCTGCTGGATTACTGATGTTACACAAGTCACCATGTATCTCTGTGGCTCAGTTTTCCCATCTGCAAAATGGGAGTAAGGATATTTGTCTCCTTTCTAAAATGCCTTTAGCTCTACGAATGAAATATGCTCTACAACAATAAGAATACCTAGATCTTATGTTAGAAGGAAAAGGTGGATGGGGCTGAGCCATATTTTTTTCTGGACTAACTTCTGTTGATGAGAGAGACAAGCTTTTATACAGAGCCCTTCATATATCTTGTGTAGCATTTTTCATTAGTAGGTCACAAAGTTTATTTTGCAATGGAGGCAAATATCTCATTTTACAGATGGAACACCTGAGAACTGACAGAGGAAAAGGGACTTGACCAAGAGCTCCTCTCAGGCCAATTGCCAGGCCAGGTATAGAATCCAGCTATCCTGAACTATAGTCTGGAACTCCATTGACAAAGAGCAAGGTGTTACTGTTAAATACCTTAGGGAAGAATCAAAATAATATTGCAGGTAATTTTTTAAAAAGGTTTTTGTGTCTACTGAGTCCTAAAATGTCAGGTTAACATGTTAGTTAAGACACATTGTTTGGGCAACTGTTTTGAAAGAGAGAGACATGGGAGAGTCTATCTAAGTTTTACCAATTAATAAATATTATTTACCAATTTATAAATATTAATTACAAGAAAATGTTAAAATGAGCAAAATCCCCAGCTTTGTTACAGAGTCTTTGTCCTAATGATAACCAAAGAATTCAAATGTTTGCTATTATATACTGATTTGTTATACTTTTACACTAACAGGAAGCTTCTGCATGGTAGGATGCCATCTGCTGCTTCAAAATGTTATTTTCTTATTTACAGCTCCTTTCAGGATCATTCAGGCATCGGACTCATACATACAGGGGACAATTCTATATTGAACTGAGTTTGTTTGCAAAGAAAAACTTGTTGGTCAATGAAATTGAATCTGCCCAGCAAATAAAAAGTTGACTAAAGAGTTTTAACATAGGGCAAGCCTAGTTTGATTAATGAATTAGAAGAGGAGGAAAAGGTTATAGAATAGATAGGGCACCTCAGAGACCACAAAATGTATTTACACTGTGCCATGCTTTGATAACAATATCTGAGTTTGTGCAATTTTCAGCTTAACCCTGGGATTTGGCTATATATGCAATTCTCCACTACTAAAACAATATCTATTCCCATGAGCCAGCGCAACAACCTGTAATCTTGAAATATAGATGCAGCATGTAATTTTAAGGTCTGCAGAGTGAAGAAGAAATTAAAATACTCCATCAGATCTTAGGGACTGGAGTTTAAACCTTCAAGCAAGGTCTATTAAGTCCAGTAATAGACACCAGGCGTATTCAACACCGCAATGGAAGTAAAATGAAATGAATGCTATATCATAGTTGCTGAAATGCTGGCAGTAATAGGCATCACACTGGGCTCACTGCATTGGCTAATGCATAATTTATCTAGCTTCATAAATATCAAAACACACCACAGCTGTTAGTACTTCAGTGCAAAACTGGCAAATAGTCATTCAATTATTCAGTAGCACCTCTCAGGCAACCAGTTGACTCCTCCCAAGCTGCATTTTAAGAAAGTATCAAATTACTCGAGCATTGCAAGGCTGTGATGACACACCTATTCTAGTGTCACCTCATGGAAGGTACAGTGAGGAAAGCTCAAAAATTACTTCTCCCTGCAAAAATCTGGTTGTAATGCACTGGCACAGACCACAGAAGCCTTCTCCAGGACAGCTTCTAAGGAAGCATTTTAAGAGATTGTTGCTGTAAGGTCTAGCTTTAAAGCAGTTGATATAGCTTTGCTATCCATGGTTGGTTATGCCCATCCAGCCTTTGCATTGAAATAATAGTAATTGTGGCCGTCCAAGATGTTGTCATTCCTGAGAGTATTTCCACCCTCTGAGGGAAGATTAAGATGCCATAGTGATTGTGGCTGTAGCAGTGCCTAAGACAAGGCCTGACAATAATGACTGATTGGTTATGTGTGGTCAGGGTTTTGGTCACAGTGTCACACAGTGAACAACACACGAACACCAGCTCCTATAGTTCCAGGGGATTTGAACATTTCTGATCATTCCTTGGGTCAGTAAAGTTTGTTTGCTTGTTTCTATTATCCACTGTTCTTTTAAAATATGATTGTCTGGTAAGGAATATGTATTTCTATTTTCACTTTATAATATAGCCTACACAGATTCTGTACACAAAAGCAATTTTAAAACGTATGCAAAAAATCATGTTAGTTTAATCCATTGGCAGCAAAAATGACTAGACCTAGTTGAATTTTTTTCAAAGAAAATTTTGTTGAAAAATTGTTTTTTTTTCAATTTTTACTACATTCATCATGATTTTTTAAAATCAGAATAATTAAAAACTAGATTTTCTTTCACTAAAATTTGTTCATTAATAATGTTGATGTACAATTATTTTTAAATAATGCAAAAATAATTGAAAAACAAAAACAAAATTTTAAGCTTCTAAATGTTTCATATAACCATTTTTCCGTTTGTTGATCAGCTCCCTGCCTTGAATATGACCCTGTCAGAGAGCCTAGGCAGCTTACCTGTCCCATGACCCATACCACAGTGGCTACACTGATACTTTTAGCATGGGTATGTCTCCTCCAACTAGGAATTATACCTTCCACCTCCAGCATAGACGCATCCTTGGACCAGAGAGCTCACGATGAAGCAAGTACTCTGGTATGTGCTACAGGGTCTATATGCACTCATGACACACAAAGGGTGCATCTACACAGCAGAGCTTACCTTGAAATAAGCTATGCAAATTGAGCTATGTCAATTGCATAGCTTATTTCAAAATAGTTGATTTTGAAATTGGGAGCATCTGCATGGCACTTATTTCCAAATAGAGCATTCTTCCGCCGACTTCCCTTACTCTTCATACAACGAGGGTTACAAGAGTCAGAGTAAGAAGTCCTCCAGCTTGACAGTATTTCAAAATAATTATTTTGAAATAACTGCCTGCTGTGTAGATGTGGACTAAGTTATTTCAAAATAAACCTAGTTATTTTGAAATAATATTGCTGTGTAGACGTACCCCCAGATAAATTTACTTCTGTGTTCCTTTCTCTCCTTTATTACTGCTCTCTTTGTTCTTGAAAAATATTTGGGAGAACCATACAGCAAAAGCTCAGTTATCTGGCACTCAGTTAACCAGAACACTTGGGGCGCATCTATATTGCTACGCTATTTGGGGATACTGGAGTATCCCTAAATAGCTATCCCGCGTCTTCACAGCAAGCCCATTATTTTGGGCTTGCTATTCTGACATCCCTGTAAGCCTTGTTCCATGAGGAGGAAGGGACATTTTGGAATAGTGCTTTAGTTTGAAATTTGGTGCTGTGTAGACACCACCAAATGACGAAATAAGTTATTTCAAAATAGCATCGAAATAAGATATGCAATTTGCGTAGCTCAAATTGCATATCTTATTGCGAGTTACAGTGCGGTGTAGACACACCCTCATTTAACCAACAAAGACTTCAAAATAAACTGGGTTCTCCATATCCAAACCTTCACAATGAGTAAAGTGCAAAGTCTCTCTACAACAACTGCATGGCTGTGCAGGATGAAGAGATCAGCTCACAGGGTAAGAACTAGACCAGACCTTTAGATAAAACCAACCACTTTAAGTATATGGAGCTAATCTTTCTGGCTAAAACCCAGAGTCCTGACTGTAGTCTAGCCCCTTGTGATCTGGAGTTCGTCAGTCTGGATCAGTTTTAGTGCTGCTAATACAGAGTCCCAACAGTGAGATGCTGTTCTGTCCACTTCAGTGCTCCAAGCTCACTCTCCCAAAGCCTTGACCTGTGTCAATTGGAGGTTTGCCATGCCTTCAGTGCGAACATGAGCAGACTCCTAGAACTATGATGGCTGAGTAGCTCCTTCTATCTCCTTGTAAGTGACAGTTTTCTGGTACCTTGATCTTTGTAAGAAAAATAACACGCTATACTTTGATTAAGAGCATCACTCAAAGAAAGCTGGGCATTCTTCTTCAGGTACTGAAAGGATAAGTCAGCAGGGAGATGGACACCTGCCACTGGTTACAGTTCTTGCAAAACAATGACATAAAATTTTCATGCAGATGTTCCTAGTTGGGCATCTCAAAGCCCATTTCCAGACTTCTATCCCTGCCCTTAGTGACTAAATCACTCACCCTAATTAGTGGTATCTCCAACAACAAGGCAACAGGCGGTTACCTAAAATGCTGAGCTTATCAGGAAATCTGACATTATCAGGGGAAAATGTCAGTCTGAATTTTGTACCAAAGAGGACAAAAGAAAAGAAGAAAAAATAGTACAATAATATGATTCACTATGGTGGGATAGGGACATAAGTGAGACTTAAGTGTTCACATGTAAATTTCACAAGAATTTTTATCTCCTTTGGTAGGTTAACAAATAATTTCTGAATCAATCCCAGATTTTTGCATTCATTCACTGTAAATATTCACCAAATGCCATGGGGTGAAATTCTTACTATGTAGATTGTAAGCTCTTGTGTTAGGCACTGTTTTCTCATTATGTATGTCTCTGTGTGTGGCACAGATCCTTAACTGGGTTCATCAGTGCTACCACAGTATAACCATTAATAATATTGGTTACTCAAACTATTCACTTGAGTTATATTTGCCATACACTATTGTTTTGAGGTTGATCAAGCAAGTGACATGATATTTACTCTGCTCTCTAACTGGATGATAAAACTTTCTGAAACAGAAATAAAATAAATTGTGAATAAAGTTAATTCAGCCTGAATTTCTGGAGAAATGGCCATTTGGGCTAATATGTTGGGCACTTTCTGGAATCATTCAGGAACTTTTCCACAAAGAACTGGAGATTAGGCAAATACTCACAGATAAGGACTGACTCAGGGATGGTTTAATATGCAGGTAAGTGGTGGACGAGCCTTGAGTAGAAGTTAATTTACCCAGAATGAACTCATAGTTTGAACAGCTATCCTCGGTAGTACAGATGTTTGCCTGCTATTGTCCTAAAACCTTGAAGTTGTTTATGTGAAGACCAGCTACCAGGAAACATTTTTTTCCTTCACTTCATCCATTCATAACCTTTTCTATACAGTGCTGTAATGTTACAAACCAGCTAAATGCTGCTAGCATAATGCAAGGGTGACATAGCCCCCCTGAATCCTACTTGTGAACCCCAAGCTAAGAGCCATTCTGCTATGGCATTTGCAGTCTTCTCCCCATTGTTCTGCTCTTTCTAACACTGACTTTCTCCAGCCTTCGTTCATTCACACAGGAGCTGCTCTGTGCTCAGAGACATATGCAGAGAGGGGCTCTTGCATTTCAGAGACGAGGGAGATATATTGTGCAGCATCTTCCAAGTGGCATTTTCAATCCATTTAAATTCACTCTGTGACACTTCAGGACAACGCTTCAAACAGGCCTGGCTATAACAGTCCCCCTAGTATCTGCGTCTGGCAGGCGTCTCTCCCCAATCTGCATACAGGCTTGACAAGCATGAATAGAAAACGACATAGTGCTGAGCAAAGGACTAAAATGCTGAGATAACGGGAAGCTATTAATGTACCGGGCTACATTCTGCTGTGGTCAAGAAGCTTCATTTCCAGAATGGCCCCTCACACTGCTGAGAATGTCTTTGCACTGCATGTGCATTTTGCAAGAGGCTCACTGTTCACCCACTGAGTTTTCAGCTTGGGAATTAAGGATGTTTAGAGGTGGGTAATTACATAGTCAGTACAATTTGTATCGACTACCCAATTAGTCAATAAGGGAAGGCACTTAGAAGGAGCTACCCCTGCTGCAGCTCTGCAGTTTAAATGTAATAAGAGCTGGGTGTGCAGGGAGCTCGGTTCCTACTACATTTACAGTGGAGGGTGCGGGGGGCGGGTTAGTTCCTGGAGCTGGCATGAGCAGGGATTGAGCGGCTTGCAGCGGGTCTAGCAGCCCCTGTCCATGGGGGTCCCCACCACCAGCTATGATCTACCATGGACTGAGGCTGCTGCCGGAGCATCCTCCTCTCCCCCCACTCCCCTGCCTTTTATAGAAGCAGCAGAGGGGGGCCAAGTGGCACCATGGAGACCGTGCTGAGGGGAACCATCTTTTAAGGGGCAGCAATGGAGGGGAGGACGAAATATGAGTAGTCAACTCAACTACCTGATAAGCCTAGGCTGTTGGGTAGTCAACTAATCGACTATTCTTTTGCATCCTTATGGGGAATGCCTTTTGGTACCAAGTTTACACACCATTAAGACAACTGCAGGTATAGGGCAGGGTTTCCAGTTTCTCAGCCAGAGGCACATTGGAGATAACGTACTGCAGCGAGAGAGCCAGACGGAATTCCTCCTAAGCTCTCTCCAAGGGGTGCACCCTGCACTGGCAGCTAGGCCTCCCCTGGCATGAGGTGAACAGCCAATGTCTAGTGCAGGCGAACAGAACCACCAGCCCACCCTCAGCATTCCTTTAAGGTCAAATAGCACTAGCAGCTCTGTTAGCAGGGACTGGGGCCATGTGCTCCTGAATGAGAGGGTGCCAAACCATGGCAAAGTGGCACGAACAAGGAAGGCACCATTTTCCTCGTGGCACATCTAGTTCAGCCAGGAACCATCGGTCCATAACATAGAAATAAGCCCGAATTGGCCTTCTATCTAAGCAGCCCTGAATTTTATAGGAACGAGGGAGCTAGATACATATACTTGAAGCCAACAGTTACATAAGGCAGAAGAAATAAAGTTGCATAGGCAATCTCTGCTGTCATTTCCTAACTTTCAATGCAATTTACAGTGTTTTAACATCTTAAAAATAATAAGTATATTATATACCTATATACACACACACACACACACACATACCAATAAAAATGTTGCTTCGTCTTCCCACATAGCAAGCAGTAACAAATGTCTGGGGCTTTGTTGTTTTGTAGACAAGCTGCCCAGTGGAGGAAGGAAAAAAATATCAAACAATGGCACAAATTTTAAGTGTCACAGGCAGCATGCCAGTAAATTCCTACTGTCACGTATCTCAGCCCAGCAGCAGAGCCCAGGTGCCAGAGAGAAACGTCACTAAGAATTAACTCCAGTCAGAGACCAAGGCTAAGAGCAAACTCCGCAGCTACTCACACTGTTCCCTCTCCCCAAAACGCAGCATAGCAAAGCTAGCCCCACACAGCATGCCTCCCCAAGACTGAACATTTACTCTCAGCCTAAGAAAAAGAATTTGGAAGACCCTATTTAACACCACCATCCATTGGCACCTACCATACTAGTTAAATAGCACAACGTTCAAATTAGGGATGTTTAAGTGGCTAACCTGTTAAATGTGGTGTTTAACCGATTAACCAAGTCAAGGAAAGGCAGATGGGGGAAGGAGGGCACTTCAGCTGAGCTGGGCTGGAGCAGCCTTCCCTCCCCCACCACCCACCATGGCCGGGCTGGAGTGGCCCCTCCACCATGGACAGGGGCCACTTTGGCCAACTGGAGCAGCCCTTGCCTGTAGTGCACCTGGGTCAGGCCCACCGTGGGTGAGGCTGCTCTGGCTGGCTGGAGCAGCCTGGGGCTGGGTCCACTGCCATTAGGAGCTGCTCTGGCCAGCTGGAGCGCCCCTGCCTGTGGCAGACCTCACGGGAGGGCAGGGTGAGGCTTACCAGATAACGGGTTCACCATTCACATCCCCAGTTCAAATCTAATCCTCACACCATCAGGTGCTATCCGGTAAGCACTGCAATGCAGCATCACACAGCAGTAAGCAGGCCATTTACATGAGGTTTCTCAGCTCCCCTTCTCACTGTGACAGAACAGCAAGCCCAGCTCATGTGCAGGAGCGGCACTCAGAGAGCCCTGTTTCCAATCGTGGTGGCGAATGCACTCCACTAGTGTAGCTACTCCCTAAAATGACAAGGGCTAGCAAGCTACATGCTGCTAGGCAGCGTATGAACATATGGCAAGTGCTGTGCTCCTAAACTCCACAGCCTTTCTATCTTGCAGGGTTCAGTAATTGCCAGCTCCTTTGTACATGCGTCAGACCACCTGAACTTCAGCAAGGAGAGAAAGCAGGTAGGCATCTGCTATGGTCCATAGCCCAGTGCCTGTCTGCACACTGTCTGCTGGACCAGATAAACGCTAGCTTCCATGAACATTGCAAAAGCTTCCATTATCAAGGGAATCCATTTGCTTATATTCTAGGGTGAGTTGGGTTTTTTTCAGGTTTCCCTGGCTAATTGCTGAGGAGATGAATGGAGCTCAGTAATTCCAGTCAGATACAGGCTATTGCTTGATTGATTCGTGCCTTTTCCTTAAATCCATAAGCTCTTTTCAACAAAAATATTTGGAATAATAAGGGAAATAAAATACCTGGCTTCAGACAATTTCTTTTAAAACAGGAGTGGGGGACGTAAGGCTCGGGGGTCGGATGTGGCCCCCAGCTTGCCTGGATCTGGCCCCCCAAAGCTCAGGGCTTTGCCCCTCCCCTGCATTGGGGAGTCCATGCTGGCACTGCAGCCCCCCACTGCCTCTGTGGGGCTGAAGCACACAAAATGTGCTAGTGTGAGTCCTTCCCCCCAGGCTCTGCTGCGTGAGGGGAGTGTCTCCTTCTCAGTTGGCGGCCACATCAGTGAGGACTGGTGGGAGGGGGGGTTGTATCTCACTTGTCACAATCTGCACTTACTTACCACCGAGGTATTGAAGGGTCACCGATTCTGAGGTCTACAACAGAATGACAGACTATAATTTGGTACAGAAGTTGGCCCTAGACCAGTGTTTCTCAACGTGGTCCATGGACTTACTCTGAGAAAGCTGCTACTGTGCTACTCCAGTTTGTACTTACGCCTCCATAGCCACAGAGCCTTGCCGCTCCCCTTGGGACTGTTTGCAGCCAAGGGGAGCTGCAGGAAACAGTATGACTCACTCGGCTTCCCGTGGCTCCCCTTGGCTGCACACAGCCCGCCCTCTCCCCGACCAGCCCGTCCCCGTCCCCCCCACTCATGAGGAACAAACACTGTGTACCTGACTTTTTATGCACACATGGCTTTTCAGTTCTAAGGACCATCTGAACAGATAATAGAGGGTGGGCACAATCGGAGCATAGCTTCTGCCAGAAACTGAAACCTTAGATATGGAAACTAAGGCTGGAAGGGCTGAGACAGTAATGAATTGGGTTGAAGTCTGTCCCAGCTAACTGATTCCATAAACACAGCAATAAGGAGGCCATGGAAAGCAGTTTTTCCTGCTTCGCTGAGAAGACATTGAATGGGAGAGAAAGCTCCAAGGCATCTGGCCAGGGAATCTTGCCACATGCTCAGGGTCCAAATCATATTTGGTGCTGGGAAAGAAGTTTTCCTTGTGGTCAGACTGGCAGACACCCCAGGGCATGAATCAAGCTGTAGGGTGGGGCATGGGTCACTTACTGGTTTGAATTAGAATAACTGGTGGATTCTCTGTGGCTTGAAACCTTTAAATCAAGCTCCAAAGACTCCAGGAACTCAGCCACAGGTGTCTTGGGCCTTTCATGGGAGTGGCTGGGAGAAGTATTGTGGCCTGCCATGTTCAGGGTGTCAAACTAGAGGTTCATGATGGTCCCTTTGGGCCTTAAAGTCAATGAGAATAGGAAGGGAGCAAAACTGATTGGGACTGTGAGGTTAAATGTCTTGATGAGAAAACTGGATGTTAATAATTACACCCCTGTTCTGCTCAAAGGCAATCATCACTGCCATCAATCAGTGATCTGCTTGAAGTCCATGGGTGTGCCCCTCCATTTCCCCCAACCCCAGGGCTCTGTGTGCGCCTATTCCCATCCCCCACAGAGTGAATCCCCCAGGAGCTCTGAGCAGGAGTGCTGGTGGCCCCCCTAAAAAAGGAGGGTCACCAGCACATGAAACATGGCCACTCCCCCTGCACCACCCTTCCTCTGTGGCCTCCCCTCCAGGCCTCCGATTCACTCTGAGACCCCATTCCTGCACTGCCTCTTCCCAGGACACCCTGCCCACTGCTCACATCCTCTTCCCTGCCTTATCTTGCCCTTTCAGATGGTAAAAAGCAATGGAGCCATAGCCTGCTAGCCTCTCCTGATCTGCTGCCCCTGGCTCTGGGTGTCTCTCTTTTTGCACCTCCAAAGCACCTTTCTTCCCTCGGGATGGGAAGGGAGGAACAGACAGATGTTGCCCTCTCTGTGTCTTCCCTTTCCCCAGCCTTGGAGCTGGCTTTGGGGAGGCAGCACACTAGGACAGAGGAAGGAATGAAACCTTCATTGCCCTCTACCTTGCCCTTCCCCTGGTGGATGGCTCAGCAGGCAGGTCAAGGAGCGACTGTTTAAAGGTGGGTAGCTTTTCTAATTATTCAGTTTTCACAAAAATCAATAAGATTCAGCTGTTTGAAGCTTTGAGCAGTTGCCAAAATTTTGTAACTGATCGGATGTGGCATCTCTAAGTTTTCATAGTACATCAAGTCAAGGATTCCAAGGAAAGCAGGAACCATTGTGACCACCAAGTCTGACCTCCTATATTACACAGCCCCCTAGGATGGATTAATTAATTCCTATTTGAACAGGCAGAAATGCTGAACGTAAGGAGCCGGCCAAATCTTAAGGGTTTCCGCTTGTGAGAAATGTTGAGATTTCACAGTTCAGTTTTGATCCAAATTGGACCAAACCCACATTTTTTAAAATGTCTTGCAAACAGGCAATCTGGGAACACATTTCTTTCAGAACACTGACACATGGTGTTTCCTAATGAAACATGAGTCCCAGGGCCGGCAGTTACTAAATGAAGATGACATTCTTGTCAGTTTTATTGTTTCTAATAGACTTTATGGCAGCCTCAGGGCTCCAGGCAGTCTTCATGGCAGGACTGCTGTGGACCCCAGAAACCTGGGCTTCCCAAAAGCCTGCAAGGAGATGGCAGGGAGCCAGGCAATTTTCTGTGTGAACCCAGCTGGTGAGCCAATGAAAATTAGTCAGACCCACCCGACGTGGGTAAGACATTTCAGGTTCAACAAACCAGTGTTTTCTCACCAACCTGAGAGCCTCTGGATCTCAGGAGAGGCCTCTATACAATACTGTCATACAAACAATAACAGACCTTGTTACCCTGTAACATCTTTTTCTGTATTATCAACTCCAAGTTTGTCTCTGTATGGAAGAGCTGTTTCATTTTTGCTGCATTTGGCTATTCCCTTACCCATATTCACCATCTGGCATTTTTCCAGCTGAATCTCATTTTCCACCTATGTTTCTAGCCTTCCCCTAATTTTTCCACTTATCCTTCATGACATTTTCAAATATTCTCAATTTATTATCATCTAATTTCATTAACTTGCTGTTTTGCCCCTTCTTCCAGAACATTCTCATACATAATGTGATGGAGACTCGATTTTGATCAGATTTCCAGGGTGAAATTATGTGAAAAAAAGATTGGTTTTAACTCTAGTCCTTGTGCTACCTTATTACTTGCTTTCCCCCACAGTTCAATACCCGGCAGTTTATCATGATGTATATATGTGTGTGTCTTGCAGCCAGTTTCCAATCCATCTGACAGTTTTCTATTAGAATTCATTTCAGGTATAAGATTTTTTGATGACATATCAGCTACTTTACTAGCAGCCCAATAAACTGCATTACATCCACAGTTCGTTTAGTCACTAAGGACGGAATCCTCCAGGCACTATGGCACCTGACTCCAACAGATCATGTTATTTTAAAATTCTATTTTTAAAATGGGCAACATCCTGACTTTACTGCATGGAATTTTGCCATTGACATCAATGGGGCCAAGATTTTACCCAGTGTTTAAACAGAGGAGTTTGGTTCCTTCCAGTATAAAACCAAACTAGCTGTGAGTCTAGACTCCTCCTTCCTCAAAGATTTTGGCATGGGCCTGTCTTGCATGGTTATAAGAATAGATCATCCTATTTTTCCAACACTGAGATTATCCAGTTCCATTACTGTGTGAAGGACATTTGTGCATGACCAAAGGAAAAGGCCCTGCACATATATAATCCTGCCTAATACATTTATGAAATGAGAATGTTATTAAGGCAGAAAAATTAATCTATGATGCTGATGCTGTACCTAGCTGAGATGGTGCCTAACTGAGAGTGGTAATTAAGAGAAGCACTTGCCACGTAAGAGAGCTCTTTCGCTGCCGAGGAAATAAAAAAATTCTGCTCATTTTAATCAGACATTGATAGAGTGCATTAATCAGGTGCAACAACATTTCAGCATTGTCTTCATGCTATAAACCTGTAGCTCATTCTGTCTCATTTGCCGAATATACTTAATCTCACTTTGGGGCCTGATCCAAAGCTCAGTGAAGTCAGTAAATGGTTCCCACTAACTTCAATGCATTTTGGAGTAGGCCTTTGTTGAACAATGAAAACATGTACATTTCTGTACCAAACACTAAGGTAGTTCTCAGCTGGGGTACACATATCTCAGGGATACACAGCGGTCTTCCAGGGGTACATTAGCTCATCCAGATATTCACCTAGTTTTACAACAGCTACATAAAAGGCACTAGCAAAGTCAGTACAAACTACAATTTCATACAGACAAATGACTTGTTTGTACTGCTCTATCTACTATATATTTGTCTGTCTGTCTGTTCAAGAACTTCTCCTAAACTGTAAGAGCTAGGACCTCCAAATTCAGTATGCAGCCTCCTCTGATCATAACTTAAAGTGAGGTCAGGGTTTGGCTGTGCCAAGCCAATGGGGTATGCCTGGCATAGAATTGCTTCTCATAAAATGGCAAGGGGGGGTGGTAGCAGGGGACAGCTATACAGTACAATGACCTCAAGGGCAGCAAGGGGCCAGAGATGGGAACTAGGACACCTATAACCCCATTGGGGCAGCTGGGACCAAGAGTGGAGAAAGCCACAGCTATCTACTATATATTTGAAAGAGTTTGTGTGTCTGTCCCACAGCTGGGGGACATGTACTCCTCCCCTGGCTGTGCCTGCTGCATCTGCAGGGGCCATGGACAAGCACTTTTCACATGGCCCCAAGCTGCTTCAGTGAGAGAGGGCCAGCATAGTCCTCTCTCCCCAGGGCAGCCGGCATACTGAACCCCTCATCCCCAACCCCACCCTAGAGCAATGATTTAAATGACGAGTAACACAAATTATTTGTATTTAGGACTCAGGCAATACTGAGTAAGTCCTCTAGTGTTCTATATGCCAATATGTAAGTACAATATTTTAACTCCAACTGATTTATAATTTTATGCTAAAATGAGAAAGTATGCCCCTTTTTAGTAATAGTGTGCTGGGATAATTCTCTATTTTTATGTCTGACTCTTGTAAGCAAGTAGTTTTTAAGTGAGGTGAAAGTTGGGGTACGTAAGAGTGGTCAGATTCCTGTGAGGGGTACAGCAGTCTGGAAAGGATGAGAGCTCCTGCCCTGAGAGCTTTGCAAAGCTCCGAAACATTTGCAGAATTTGGAGGTGGGCAAAGTTCTAAAGCTCTCCAGAGTCTGATCCCATTTCCTCAGAAGTCAGAGTGTTGCTATTGACCAGAGCAGGAACATGATCTGACTGCAAATGTGGGGCTTTTAAAAATTCCAAAATTTGCTCTTCCACATGACAACCCCCCTTATAGCCTGGATTTAGCTCCGCTAGTTACTGACACTTCTCCCTACAATTCCATGAAAGTGATAAGATTCTCCTTTTCTCTTGACTTCATAGTACATATGTAGTGCTAGAGAGGCGTGCCAATGCCTGATTGTTTTCAGGGATGGCAACCTGTGACATTGGAGGTGTCTAGTTTATATCTCACTGTTAAGCAATACTTATCCACATATGACAGGTGTATGTCTTTCTGGTTTTTGCCACACTCTGTAACTCCAGATTCTGCTGAAGAATAACCAGCAATGTATGCAAATTTGGAGTTCACTTTTAATTAAATCTGCACTGCATCTCTGTGTTGTTCAGCAGACCTTCTATTTCTCATTAAGGAAAAAAATCCTCTCTACAAATTATACTATTTGGAGTTAGATTTCTGGGGTTTCTTTTCAGGACCGTACTTATCCACTTTTCACTCTCAGATTTGGAAATTTCTTGATGTTTTAATCTTAAGTGATGCAGAATTCCTCTTAGGCTGTGTCTACACTACCCTGTTCTGGAAAAAGCTACGCAAATTGCGAACTGCAATTTGAGTAGCTTTTTCCACTTCTTTTTTCGGCAGAGGCTTTTGCAACATTTGACCCATCTACACTCGGCCAAATGTCAGAAAAAAAAACCTTCTTTGAAACATCCCTTCTTCCTTGTAAGACAAGGTTTACAGAGATGCTGAAAAAGCACGTCTGCTCTTCCAAAAAAAAAAATGTGGAAGAGCAGATACATTCCCTGGATATGGTAGAGTTTTTCCAAAATACCAAAGGTAGCCCCGGAAAAGCTCTTTAGGGTAGACATAGCCATAGATTCACATTTGTGATTTCTTTGATTCTGAGTGCTTCTGCTACCTCCTCAGGTCTGAAGCTTCATTTTTTTCAGTTCTGGTAGTAGTTTTTCCAATCAGCTGTTTAGCTTGAAATAAAAAAAAATCCTCTTTCTATTTTAGCATTTTCATCTTCAAATGGTACATCTCTGCATATACATCAGAAACATATAGCTTTGATTCTTCCAACTTTATCAACAACACAAGCCACACACTGGCAAAAACATGTAATTCCACAGTACAAGATGTAGCATCCCGTATCTACCTGGTTTCCTTCTTTAGCACCAATCTCCTTATGGGGTGTTATGGTCAGGTCTGGGTTCTTCCAGATCTCACCACGCAATCAGCAGAGTGTAACTTCATTTTCTTCCCATATGAATGTCTTTGGTGATGCCTCCTAGGATAACAAGTCTTGTGGATAAGGGAGAAGTGGTGGACTGTGGTATACCTAGATGTTAGCAAGGCACTTGATATGGTGTTGCATGACCTTCTTATCAATAAACTAGGCAAATACAACTTAGCTGGGGCTACTATAAGGTGGGTGCATAACTGGCTGGATAACCGTTCTCAGAGAATAGTTACTAATGGATCACAATCATGCTGGAAAGGCATAACAAGTGGGGTTCCACAGGGGTCAGTTTTGGGACCAGTTCTGTTCAATATCTTCCTCAATTATTTAGATGATGGCATAGAGAGTACTATTACTAAGTTTGAAGATGATTCCAAGCTGGGAGGGGTTGCAAGTGCTTTGGACGATTCAAGATGATCTGGACAAACTAGAGAAATGGCTTGAGGTAAATAGGATGAAGTTTAATAAGGACAAATGCAAAGTGCTCCACTTAGGAAGAAACAATCAGTTTCTCACATACAGAATGGGAAGTGACTGTCTAGGAAGGAATACGGCAGAAAGGGACCTAGGGGTCATATTGGACCACAAGCTAAATATGAGTCAACATTGTGACGCAAAAAAAAAGCAAACATGATTCTGGGATGCATTAACAGGAGTCTTGTGAGCAAGACACAAGTAGTCATTCATCTGCTCTACTCTGCGCTGATTAGGCCTCAGTTGGAGTATTGTGTCCAGTTCAAGAAAGATGTGGAGAAACTGGAGAAGGTCCAGAAAAGAGCAACAAAAATTATTAAAGGTCTAGAGAACATGACCCATGAGGGAAGACTGAAAGAACTGGGCTTGTTTAGTTTAGAAAAGAGAAGACTGTGAGGGGACATGATAGCAGTTTTCAAGTTAGAAGGAAGAGGGAGAAAATTCTCCTGGGCCTCTAAGGAACGGACAAGAAGCAATGGGCTTAAATTGCAGCATGGGAAGTTTAGGTTGGACATTAGTAAAAACTCCCTAACTATCAGAGTGGTTAAACGCTGGCATAAATTGCTTAGGGAGGCTGTGGGGTCTCCATCACTGGAGATATTTAAGAGCAGGTTAGATAGACATCTATCAGGAATTATTTAGATGGTGGTTGGTCCCGCCTTGAGGGCAGGGGACTGGACTTGATGAACTCTCGATGTCCCTTCCAGTTCTAGTATTCTATGTATTCTATGATTCCCCCCCCTTCCTTCTAACTGGCAGGGTCTTCAGGGAAGCTTGGAAAGAAAATATTAATCACAGAGTAACCCCCACTTGCCAGGTAGTTGGAGAATTTCAAGGAAAAACACACATGAATACCATATATTCAACATAGTAATTATATTAAATAGGAGAGGAATACAACATAACTATTCTCAGTGCCCCATTGGTACACACACTTTGTAGGGGCCTTTGTCCTGTTACCACAATATCATCCATGCAGCAGTTAGCATATGGCCGAATGGTTCAGCACTGCCCCAAGACTCACAAGTGGGATAAGATGGTAAAGACCCTTTGTAATTTTAATAGGTAGCAGGCGCCAAAACTCCCAACTCTTATCCCAACTTGAGAACACCATTTAGGGAGTAATGTCCCCAGACAATCTCCCTGACTAGCTAACTAAAAGGTGGTGCACTCTCAAGTTCTATGATTGATGCTCAGGTTCAGAGGTGACTCTCGACTCCTCAGTCACTACAGAAGGGCTGACAGTCACTGCTGGTAACGGGCAGGTGTCCTCTTTATGCAAGAGTCAGGCTGCTGCCAGATGTCCCCTCACTGCAAAGGGGTGCCAGGCTCAAACGTCAGTCTGCCAGCCAGTGCTCAGATACACTCACAGCAGCAGCAGCAGCCCTGGACAAGCAGCCACAGCAGAGCTGGCCGCAAGGTACCTGGCTCCTGTGTTTAGCTGTAGTGAGAGGATGTTTCCCCAAGGGACTGGGAGGGGGAGGAGGAGGATGGGGAAGGCATTCTGGCCCTACCTCTACATAAGATGATTCACTCATAAGGGATCTTCTTGGTCTCCAGGCTGAAGCAGCTCCAGCTGTGGTCCCAGAAGTGGTGACAGCACTCCTGGAAGGAGATGAGGATGCCCTTGGTGGCAGAGGCTGTCACGGGAGTTGCACACAGAAAGCTCCAGCTGCCCGGTCACACCACCACTCAAATTTGGCCCAGTCAAGTTGCCAGCCAGGCAGCAGCACTTTGTAAAGTAAGATGCCAGAGCACCACTCACCATGCTAGTTGAAAGACAGGACATGAGGCATTTAGTACTGAGCAATTTTTAATTTAAATAAAGGACATCCCTTATAATATGATACTACTCACACGCCTATCGCCAGACTTCTGGTCCAAAATGCTCTTTTTCCTGTCCCCTGCTCTGGCTTTTGTCCCCACTTCATTTGAATCAGATGCTTTCTTCCTTCACATTGCCTGGACGCCAGCACAGGGGTCACGCCAAGTACAGGACAGAGTCTCTTTGGCCTGGAGCAGCTGGGAGTTGCCATTCCAAGGAAAGTCCAGTTTAGTGCCTGTGACCTCGGGCTGGAAGGAGAACCCTCAGTCACTCTATGGGGTTGGTGCTTGTGCACTTTGGTCAGCACTGGGAGCCATGAGAGGCTCGTGCATGCTAAGAAACAACAGAATTTTCAGAGATTTTATCTGTTAAGCTTTAACAAGTGACCCCTGAGCATGTACCAGCTGATTTTTTCATTGCTCTGTAAACAGAGCTGGGTGTGGGTTTTTTTTTTGGTCAAATAATAAATTCACTGCAATATGCATTTTCAGGGCGACTGAAACTGTTATTTAATTGGGATCAAATTTGGCACACAGGTTTGGTTGTTTAGCTACTACTTAAGCTTAAAATTAGGGTGCAAATATCTTGAAAAAGTCTGAACAGTTAGGCTTTGACTATACTTCATGTCTAGGAAAGTTACTCTGAGCATCACAGCTAAATGCAAAGTGGAACAGATTTTTGAGCATAAATAGTTAGTACATATTCTAAGGGACTAGTCAAGGTTCACCCATTATGAGTAAGGCTACATCTAGACTACAAGCCTCTTTTGAAAGAAAGCATCTAGACTGCAACCACTTCTTTCAAAAAAGTGAGCCGCTTTTTGAAAGAGAGCACCCAGGCAGTCTGGATGCTGTCTTTCGAAAAAGCCCTGTTTGCATTCAGGAACACCTTTTTTCGAAAGAGGGCTGTCAACGCTCAACCCCCTCCCCAATCCCCCAGGTATTGTGGGGGCAGGGACGCTCACGTTGGGTTCACGGAGCCCCCCGCTACTAATTTGCTCTAGGCCTCACCCTTAGAGGCTGGGAGGGGCCCCGTGCACTCAGATTAGGTCTGCAGCACGGAACCCTCACCTTCGGGCCTCTACAAGGTCTTGGTCCTGAAATATAGTCTGCGCCCGACCAGACGCGCCTCCCTGCCCCCAGGCTTAAGTCCTCCTGGAGGGCTATTCACGGCGTCGCAATATGGGAGTCGTTGGGTTGACGTAGGGGAACTCAGGCCCTCCCGTACTCCCGAGTTCCGTCCCCAGGACCCTTAGGGTAAAGCCCGCGAGCTCCTACCCAAATGGCGAGTCAGAGTGAATCTCGCTCACCACCCCTCTTGGGGGTGCTTGCGGAGGGGGCTCCCTACCAACCCTGCCGCTGCATCCCCGTCCCAGGCCCGCTTCCTATGTGGCCTATACACTCCGTCTTTGGGGTCTTCGCCCCCGGGATGGCATGGCCACTACCTGAGTCTCTGCCCTGTGTCCTTCCCCGTGTGAGGGTTCCCCGTGGTCGTCAGCATTGTAAGATCCTGGCCCGGTCTGGTGGTTCGCTTCCCCGGCCGCCAGGTCCCCCGTGTGCCTACCTGCCTGGGTCGTGGCTTTGGCATCCTCCTGGGGTCTGCCAAGGTTCTGGTGCCCTTCGTCACCCTCACACCGGTTCTGGCGTCTTCACCTGGCTCAGAGCCCTCTGCTGCCTCCTCCCCCTCCTGCATGCCAGTCCGGGCGTCCTTTTCCTCCCCCGTCCTGGTTCTGCCATCCCCTTCCAGTCCTGTGCCAGCATCGGCGCTCCCCCACTCCAGCTGAGCCGGCACCAGGTTTGAATATGGCACTCGGAGGAGGGCGCATGCGCAGCAGCAGCAGCGGAGGCTGCGCCAGTCTCGCTCTGCGCCGCCAGCTGCGGGCGCGCTCTCGCGCAGGGTCAGGGACGGACTCAGCCCTTCACAAGGGCTTTCGAAAAAAAGCGTTCTTCCTCGTAAAATGAGGTTTACCGTGGTCAAAAAATCTGCTGCGTTCTTCGATTTAATTTCAAAAGAACGCAGTGGCAGTCTAGACGCAGGGGACGTTTTTTCCAAAAAAGTCCACTTTTTTTTAAAAAACCCTGTAGTAGAAACACCCTAAGGATATGTCTACGCTACCCCGCTAGTTCGAACTAGCGGGGGTAATGTAGTCATCCGCAGTTGAAAATGAAACCCGGGATTTGAATTTCCCGGGCTTCATTTGCATGAAGCCGGCCAGCGCCATTTTTAAATGCCGGCTAGTTCGAACCCCGTGCCGTGCGGCTAGACGCGGCACGGAGTAGCTAGTTCGGATTAGGCTAATCCGAACTAGCTACTCCATGCCGCATGTAGCCGCGCGGCACGGGGTTCGAACTAGCCGGCATTTAAAAATGGCGCCGGCCGACTTCATGCAAATGAAGCCCGGGAAATTCAAATCCCGGGTTTCATTTGCAACTGCGGATGACTACATTACCCCCACTAGTTCGAACTAGCGGGGTAGTGTAGACATACCCTAACTGAAAACATGGGAAGCATCAGGCAACTGTAATAATAAATGGCACCACCAGCCCTTCTTATAACAACTCCAGTGACATCAGCAAAGTTACCTTGAGTAATTTGGAGCTCGGTCTAACATTTGTAACTTGAAAAGTATTAAGGAAATTCAGTGACAACAGAACCCAAGCATTCTGTAATCGCAGCTCACTGATAATCCCACTAGTGCATGTGATTTCTTTGAGAATCAGCTGAAATTTCAACTCACCTCTTATTAGAAGATACTGCAATTTCATAAAATCAAAACCCTCTAATACTATCACACCTATCTGATTAAGAGCAATGGCTCAGAGAAATTAGGTGACCTAGCTAAGATCACTCAGCCTATCAATGGCAGAACCAGGTTTAGTACCAGTCACCTGACTGACCACTACTTTCAAGTCATTTAAGGCTTGATCCAAAATCTTTTGAAGCCCATGAAACTTTTGAATTAACTTCAGTAGACGCTGGGTCAGCTCCATGTATCTGTACTACATGGGTATAAAATCCTACCACTTGAGCCAGAAGATGGAGAATCCTGGTTTGGCAGCATTTCCCATCCACTTTGTACAGGTGTTTTAAATGACACGATAAGAACAGTGGAGAATCTGGCCCAATATCTAAAATCAGTGTCCTGTGTTTAACCACTAATGGTGACTGCCTCTTTTCTAGTACTCTGTGCTTCTGAATAACAAAATCAAGAACCAAGAAGTGCAAAGGTAGGCAGGAAATAAATCAAAGTGAGACACATTTTTTTCCAAGATCTGAATAAACATTTATTTTGGGGAATAAATCCTGGATTTGAGCAAAAGCTCAATACTGATTTCATTTTTACATAACCAGGTGTGGCCAGAATCAGTAACAATGATAAAGCCAATCATCCAAGTTTCATTTCAGTGTCCATCTCCCTGTGATATAAGGTAGTTATTTTATTTTAAAGATCTGCTTCCAACATCCCTGTGGCCTGCTATCTTCGCTCCATGTAGCAGGAGAGAACAGGCATTGCTTGTTGCACTAAGTGTGTATCTCAATTTAGTGGTCAAGCTGCGTGCCCGAGGTATAGTCAGAATCCAATGCACACAAATGTTATGGTAACACTGCATGTGCTTAAGGCACACTCACTCTCTGTTTCTCTCTTGGTAACTTCCTCTGACTGCCAAAGCCACAGCTTAGTTCAGTAGTTCTGCCTTCACTTTCTTAAGGCAACGTTCAAGACTCAGCGGTGTTCCTTTGAACGAAAAATGCTTTTCAGTGAGCCAGTTGCTATTCTGAACAGTGGTGGAAGAGGCACAAGGAGATCTCATCTTCGTCTGCTGCTAGGTGCCAGAGGCACTGTCCAAAATAAAATACATAAATAAATGGATAGATAAATAAATAAATGCCAAGCTCCAGCTGAATACCAGGAGCATCTGTGGAATCAAACATCCTCTCTAGGAAAGGGAAGGGAAAGTTACCATCTCAATATTTTGGACTGGGCTTTTGGAAAGCCTTGCCTTTCCCACTGCTCTTCTCCCAGGCACTCGGTGCCACATGGGGTAGAATTCAAATGTTGAAGGAGGGAGCTGTATGTGTTATGGTTTCCCTCAGCCCCACATGCTAGTGGTTTGATGTCTGACAAATGAGCCAACTTGATGTAACTGACACAGAGAGGCAAGCTGGTGGAAGACTGTTGCTGCCATTGCTGCTCTGTCATACGTCCATCCTTTTCTGCACTAAGACTTTAAGGAAACTCAGTTACCGTGATTGTGTGGGGCACAGGAGGTACATCGTGATAGAGAAGTATGAATTTGGGAGGCGGGTGCACGGAGCGGCACGCACATTGCCATGCAAGGCTACAGCATGCCTGCAAATATTCAAAGTGTTTTCTTGAACAATGTGCATATGCAAAAGCAGGACTGTCCATGGGCACATGTGAAATGTGCAGCTGCATATGTCTGGGGTTGCTCTCAGCCCGTGGCAGGCAGGGATTTTGGAGACCATTCCAATAAGTCAGGGCATAGTTGAGATTGTTCACTCTGAGAATCTTCACATGGACGTAAAGTATAAATAAAAGAAACAAATCAATCTAAGGCTGTCAGGGAACATGTGATTTGGGAGGATTTTACCTTTCTAAATCCAAGGCTGAGTCAGTGTCAAAGCTATTGTTTGAATTTCAGCCGCACGATGAAGAGAAATAGATCTAACTAACTGTTCCAGAAAAGAAAAATGCTCCCGCTCAGGTGCCAGAAGGAAACAAGTGCTGCTTATAAATATATTGCCTCAATAATTAATTGCCAGAAAAGATATCTCAACAGAAAAAAAAAAGTGTGATTTTTTCAGTAAAATTTTAAAAACCAACAGTACACAAACAGCTAGAAAAGCTGCATTTAAGAAAATATAATGAACAACAACCACCGCCACCACCCCTCCCCAATTCTTTAAAATAGACTGTCAGTGGTGGTATAAGGCATTGGCCTATCCAACCTACAAGAACAAAGTCTCAGAAAGAGACCCCACTCACATGACACCAATGTCCAGCATCTACTGAGATGGAGCATGAATAAAGAAAATGGAAGGGAAGAAAGAAGTGAGTGAAGGCCAGACATGGAGAAAAAGGGAGAGGGGACTCACTACTGCTTTGACAATTAATTCATCCATCCATTTGGAGATGGAAGTGCACAGATGCGAGGAGCAGCCATATGACAGACAATGAGAGTTTCATTTGCCAACTATCCCCTCATCCACCCACAGCAGCAGGAAAAATGGATCTGGGTAAAGACTTAAAACGTTTTCTCATGGCTAGTCAGAAAGCAGGAGAAAGCTCTGTTGCAATCTCTGGCCACATAGAGGTTTGGCTGGTCTGAGACGCAGATGATTAGAAATGTGTGGCCACCATCATGTCAAAATATGCTCTACATGAAAAATGTGTCCTCTTGGCTGTTGCATATATGGAAACACAATGGCTGCCATCTTGACTGATACTGTGGGGATTGAACATCCAGAGCTAAAAGTGTGAACTGCTACATCTTGAGTTGTAACAGATCCATTTCATCTGGGGATCAGGCACAGAGGGTGTCTTGTAACATACAGCCTTCTCTGAATGTACCTGATGGACATATGCCCAGTGTGGTCAGTCCTGGCTCTGCCAGGTCCCTACTCGCTTGCTCTCAGTTCCAGTGAGTGATTCATTCTCCCATCCACACTGTGACAGCTCAGGTACACTGCAATGATGTCCCACACCCCAGAGGCATGAACACTCCCTATGATGGCAGCCAAATTATACAATTAAAAATGATAGGTCTATAGGAAGGTACATTATCATAGGTACGGAGAATCCATCAAACTGTACTCACCTACCCACCCCCATTTTCATCTCAAGTCCCATACTTGAAAAATACACAACCATATATTATGTTGCCAGAGGTTAGATTGCAGCCAGTTTTCCCTGTAAGCCATGGTTGGGGGCTGCTGAACCACAGACCACAGAAAAATCATTCGAGGGCTGCACATAAGTGAAAAGAAAAAAAAAATCTCCCAAAAACAAAAACAAAAAAACAACCCTCAGGGGCCGGATCCAGGCAAGCTGAGGGCCGCATCATGCCCCCGGGCCTTAGATTCCCTGACCCTGCTGTAAGATGTGTGCTTGTGCAGCTGCTCAAAAGAAATTCAGATATCACCCAGCTGATTAGCAGTGCGCCCACAGCTAGGTTTTGTGTTTCCACATATCTGCACATGCCTCAATGCACATAAAAATTATTCCGCACATGGATGGAAAAAATCTGCTCATAGATGGAAAAAAGGTTAGACGGAGCATTGATTGAAACCGAGGCCCGTTTAGATGCAGGACACATTCTGATATGATAGCATCACCATCAAGGGGAGACGGCTGCTGTAAAGTTTACTCACCAGAAAGGGAAGGGCAATGCACAGGTCAGGATGGCTTAGGACTTACAGGCTGATTGTGCCAGTGTCTGGAACCAGCTGAACGGAGTGCAACCATGGATTCTCTGTGCAAGCAAGAGCAGCTGCTTTTGTTCATTACAAAGATGGAGGCCTTTCATTAACACAGACACAATAAAGGTTTGCAGGATTCCCCTCCCAAGTCCTGCCATAGGATACAGAGAGCAAGCCATGCTGCCACTCCCTGAAAGCAGAGCTAACAAGAAATAAATGCACCAAATTATCAGGACTGCAGCTGTCCCTCAGAAACTCCAGTGGCAGAAGGTAGCCATTAATGGAACAGGAGGCAAATTGGAGAGATGCCTTTGAAAAAGAGAAAGTAAAAAAGTCAATAAAGCTTATGCCCTTTAAAAGAAGAAAATTGCACTTAATTTTACTAATCAAAAACCAGCTGCTTACAGTACAGTGCAATATACCAAGTTAGTGGCCATCTGAAACCTCCCGGTTGTCCAATTAGTGAAAAATTTGATCACTTAGAACTTCGCAAAAACACTGGGGATAGAACTCAGACCATCCTGCCCTAGAAGCACAGATCCCTAACTCCTGAGCTAAAGAAAGAGTCTCCCTTTGATCTTAGAGAATAGGGCCTCTGGCACTTTAAGCAGTTCTGATTCTCTCCAGAGGAGGGTAATGGGTGCACATACATAGATGTACACACTGTATTAGTGAACCAAACCACTTTAACAATAAGAAGCTGAACTGACGCAGCACCTAAAACTCATACCCTGCATGAGCTTGGTGTCTTCAAAAATCTATTTTAAAAGTCAGTAAAAATAAATAGGACAAAATGGCACTAAAATGAAAGAAGAGATTATAAATCAGAGTGGTGAAGACACACTCAAGTGAAGGTTACACTTACTGTATAAAATGAAATGCAGAGATAACTATGCACATTAGGTTAATGAAATTTATCCCACAGACTCACTACTAGCTAATGAAATTGCTTACTTAACATACATTATCCAAACTGCACCCCAAATTCCAATACAATCACATTAGTACAAAAATATACATGCTCTATCACTAGTGCACCTATAGTTCTCACCACTCAGCAAGAGGAAGACAGGTTTATATTATATCATACCTACTGCATGCAGACATGAGCCCAAGCTACAAAGCAGAAAGACTGGAATCTGAATTTAACCTAGGTTCAGGAGTATATATGGTTCTGGTCCATCTCTCAATTATACCTGCAGTTTCTGACTGCAGAGATGAGAGACCATAGGCCACAGTGCATTGTACATCCTGCTGGTAAACTCAAATGAACAAGCTCCTAACTATGTAGCCCTCCTGAGAAAAGCAATTCTATACAAATGACATTGTGTAGTTCCACATTTATGGTTTTTCAGTAACTCCACGTCAGATTTGCTCAGGTAATAAAAGTAAAAGAAATTGTCTTTACAATGTGATGGCCCTGCATACATATTCCACCTGGAATATAGAATTCAAGTCAAGTTCTTTCTGGCTCATGGATCACCAGCAATAATAGTCTGCAGCTGGAACTTACTTAATTAACAATTTTGTTGATTACACCATGAACCAGAAGAGAATACTACTCAGTTGTGCGTGAGTAATATGTCTCTGGGAATAATAGAAATGAATTAAAAAGCAACAAACAACAACACCATCATCTAATAACTATGGAGCGGGGAAACTGGCTTAACGGGCAAGGAGGTGAGATTTCTACACCTTCACTATTTTGACTACAATCAGAAAGCTGCAAGTACAGGCAGTCCCCGGGTTACGTACAAGATAGGGACTGTAGGTTTGTTCTTAAGTTGAATTTGTATGTAAGTTGGAACTGGTACATATTGTAGGGGAAACTCTAGCCAAACATTTCTCCAGAGCTCAGTTTTATTCTCCCACACCTCACTTCCCTCAGTCCTTTATTCTCAAGCTGAGGTATCTGCTGAGAAAAGCCGCGCCGCGTCTCCCTGGTCTGCTGGGGGGGCGCTAGCTTTGCGTCTCCCTGGTCTGCTGGGGGGAAGCAGCTAGTGCGGGGTTGCCTCACCCCATTTATAAGTAGGGATCCGATGTAAGTCGGATCCATGTAACCCGGGGACTGCCTGTAACCAGAAGGTACTTTCTGGACAGTCAAGCATGTCTTGTATTTACTATGAAGACAAAGATACGAAGTCTTCCAGCTTGTGGGAAATCTAACATTTTGAACACATGAGATCAGGTGGATGAGGATAAGGATAATTAATCATATTCAGAATCACAAAGAGTTAGACATGGAAACTGTCTAATAATGGATGATCCAGATTTTCTTCCTGCCGATGCAGGATTTGTCTCAGTTTTAAATGCTCTCTCATTTTGTCAAGGCTAACTGCAAAGATCCCAAATGAGGTGGCTTCCACCATTTCACTTTTTAGATTATTCCACAGCCAATAGATCACACAGTCACTCCTGTACCCAGTTTATGCATTGGTAACTCAGACATAATTGGCCAAGTTGAATATAGGGTCTGGTTTCACACTATAGTACAGCATTTATCTCTGTTGCTCTGTAAGGGTATGTCTACACTAGCCACCCTAGTTCGAACTAGGGTGGCTAATGTAGTCATTCGAACTTGCAAATGAAGGCCGGGATTTAAATATCCCGGGCTTCATTTGCATGTTCCCGGGCGCCTCCATTTTTAAATGCCCGGTAGTTTAAACTACCTGCCCGCGGCTACACGTGGCACGGGCTAGGTAGTTCGAACTAAAGCTCCTAATTCGAACTACTGTTACTCCTCATTGCAGGAGGAGTAGCCACGTGTAGCCGCAGGTCGGTAATTCGAACTATCGGGCATTTTAAAATGGCGGCACCCGGGAACATGCAAATGAAGCCCGGGATATTTAAATCCCGGGCTTCATTTGCAAGTTCAAATGACTACATTAGCCACCCTAGTCTGAACTAGGGTGGCTAGTGTAGACATATCCTAGCACAGTAACTCTTGAACGCTGTAGCCAATGCATTCAAAAATTTCAGGGAATGTTCTCTGCATCAGTGGGAAGAACTCTATTAATTTTGATGAACACTGGAAAAGTCTAATTTCTACTGGTGTAAGCCAAATTAGTCACCCGGGCTTTGCAGAGGATGCTGACCTGACTGGATTGTCAGAAGAGGTGCAAATATTTAAGAAAGAGTAGCAGTGGAAATAGAAAAGTTAGTTCTAAAGGTAACCGTACAATGAGACAACAGTGACATCAAAGTCTATGGAAAGGGGAATCTGAGGATGTGCTGGACTGTGTTGAGCACTTCAGGTACCTGGGTGGTATAACTGCTAGTGATGCTAAACATCATACTGATTCAACATAAAACGGGATCTGCTCAAGTAATGCTCAGACACTTTTAGAGAAACAAAGGTATTGCCATGAAGTGTAAAATGCAATAGCTGCCATCTCTTGCTTTCCGCACCTTGCTATATGCATGCGAGCTATGGACTCTGCAGAAACAGGCATTTGAAAGCTTTTTGCCTTTTAATTGAAATGCTACAGGGGATAGACACAATTTAGCTAACCCTTGCAAATCACTAAAGAGGAGATTTACAGCATAATGGGAAAGATACCAAATATCATCAAGAGCATCAGGTGCAGAAACCTTGAGTTTGCAGGAGATGCAGGTTGGATGGGAATGGAGGAAGATTTCCAAATACATTTTGCAGGGATTGGTGCCAGCAGTCAGAGGCACCCAGAGCAGCTGTAGTATGAGGATGTGGCTGTCTGGACAGGCTATGGTATGGTGCACTACTCAAGATTGCGTAGACCAGGCCTGGGCAATAAGCATCCTGTGGGCCAGACGAGATTTGCCAGGGTTAGCCTTTGTGGCCCACTGGACACTTTATTTACCTGTGTGTGTGCAGATATGGCTGTGAGCCATTTCCGTTGGCCACGGTTCACAGTTCCTGGTCAACAGGAGCTGTGAGTGGTTGTACCTTTGGGTGCACAGGTAAATAAAGTGTCTGGCAACTCGCCAGGGGCTAACCCTTGCAAGCTCTGTCCATAGCCCCAGAGGCTGGGATTAACTCTCATAAATCAAGCAGTCAGGTCTGATCAGCATTTGATGGGGAAGTCTACAGGAAAAATGCAGGTGTTAGGGAAGCGCTGAGTTTCTTGAGACAATCTATTAACATGGCTCTAGGGAGCATCATGCTGCTAGAAGAGCATCTTTTAAATGAGGCACAAAGGTCAGGCCCTTACCGTCTGAGATCATTAAAGAACCCATCGACTGTTTGGAAAAACAGGAATTTTAATCCCATTTTCTGAGGTAAATTCGAGCATGGGCATCTATTGTACATGCTGCCTGCAGACATTCCTCATCTACCTGCAGAGTTATACTTTGCCCAACCCCCGTGAGCCAATGCAGAAGGGCCGACTTTTTCACTACTCGGTGAAATAACCCGTCTGCATAGAATTTGGAAAGCTCTTAGGGCTAAAAGATTGCAACAGCCTATTAAAAAGCCAATCTGAGGAGTTCAGTCTTTTATGAGCAAAAGAAATGGTCTCCATTTCCCACATACGCTTGTTGCTTCAATCTCAATCCTTCAAGGTCAGTTAAAGTTTTCGAGATGTACTTGAGAAAAGTTCTCTGTCTTTAGCAAACATTTCCATCTCCTGGACAGGGCCTCATGTTAATAGCGCAGAATGTCTTTCAGCCTGTCTTTATGACTGATTCCTTGCTTGGATCCTATTATCACTACTCACTGGGGAAACCAGGTATGTTTGAAAGGAGTCAAGTTTTCCAGCTTGTCAGTTCTAAGATATGTCGCCTCAGGCTGCTCAGGATTTTGTTATTCCTTATTCAGTATGTGGTCTACGGCTAGTTGCAGCTCTTAGCCCCTTCCCTGCACAAATGTCTTTATGTTTCAGCTGCTGCCATTTACAAAGGGATGATTTTGTCGGCCTTTTCGGACACTGGAGGCCTTTACATTACATACACAATTTTATTCGTGGCTGAGGCACTATGAAGCACGGTCTGAGGGCAGGAAAGATTGTTGTCTCAGGAGAACCAATAATAAAACCATATGTAAATGGCATTCAAACTCAGGCAGTAATTGCAGGCCTGCACCCTGATGTGTCGTTTTTAATTTCCTGAATTTATTTAATTTCCTGGATTTATTTTTAGTGCTTCATCAAGTCTATCAGCACACAAGTTTTCTTTCTCTCAACCCTCCCCACCCCCATATGATGGTGTCTAGCACAGCAGAGGCAGCTGGCAAAAGCAGTATGAGAATAGCTATTCTGGGTGCCTGCTTGAGCACTCAAAAGGAGAGCTGGGCTCCCCAGTATGAACTTTTGGCTCAGGGTGCATAATATGGCCCATTTACCTGTAGCATTAAAGCACCAGATTTGCCAAGTTAGGCAAGAACAAATTTACAAAAATGTGCATATACCGTTTGTAGCAGCAGTACCTGAAATACACCCAGAGATCTAATATTTGCATGTGAGCATGGCAAGATATACTCAGGCACGAGTCCAGCTCCTACTACTAATGGGTTAGGAAGATTATCCCATCACTGCAGAGTTCTTCTGCACATGGCTCTGAAGCAGCTGGTTTATATGGGGTCAATCCAGTATGGCAATTCCTATGTGCCAAACTGGCCATGGGCACGCTTTGTGCAGACACATCAGGGATTCGTGTGCATCAATTTGACATATGCAAATTTATATCTGCAGTTTCAGGTACCTAACTTTGAAAATCTGGCCCCAACAAATAATAGATCCATTGGCTGGTGAGAGGAGAGACCTAGTGGGTCATCTGGTTTATGAGTAGTTTCCAGTCTCTCTCATCAGCCTCTCATGAGCAGTCTCCAAGTGGGACTTTGACACTGGAGGCAAATCAGCCACCGTTACCTGCCCTGGCAGACAAACCTGGGGGGTATAACAGTCATGCTAGTCAGAGCTTGCATAAGAGTCACAAAGCATGTGACTGCATTTCTTTTTTAAAATCAATGTTCTTGGTTCAGTGCAAATAAATGTTTCCCATTCCCTGCCCAGTCTTAGAGAGGCTCAAATACCAGTTAGCAACTTATTTATTATCTTTCTCTTGCACTGACTCACTGGCCAGTAATTTGCACATTAATAGTTCCATCCATGTAATGCCTGCTCTGCTAGGGCCCTTGTGAGATCAACACACCAACCCACCTCTTCATTTTCCCTTTGTCCTCCTCCTCCTCCACTCTGAGATCATCTCTAGTGACAGTGCAATGCTGAAGCACCTTAGGGTCCCAGATACTTAGGCAGACGCACTGTAACGTTATTATGTTATCAAATTATTTAAGGCAAATGACAAAAAGCCTCATTACGGACACAGGAGTCATTCAGTTTCAGAACTATGTCACCAGAAAGCTGCATTTCCCCACAACAAATGTACAGCTCCTTAGTTACATCTTCTCTGTAAAAGATACCTTATTAAAGAAGCGATCAAACAAACAGGAATATTTTCATCCTACGGCTATTTATACAGTAGTCAGACAGACCCACATCTTTTAAAGCTCTTTAGAGATGTCTGTAGCACACAGGCAATACGCCCTCTAGTGGAAATATGCCATAAATTGTCATAAGATATTTGTTTATAAACATTGGAAATCCAAATATAATATTGATGTTATTCCGAAATAACAAAGAGCGCATCTACACAACAAGCTGTTATTTAGAAATAAAGGCGAGCTTGAGGACTTCTTACTCCAACTCCTGTAACTCTCATTTTACGAGGAGTAAGGGAAGTCAAAGGAAGCTATTTTGACTTCAGCTACATCAATTGCATAGCTAAAGTTACATATCTTAATTCGACTTGTGCCCTGGTGTATAGATGTTCCTGTAGAAGGCTAAAGAGACAGCCTAGACATCCCCCGGGCTTCACACTACGGTTTCCCTACCATCAGAGCCCCTGGATGTGTGTGTTCTATGTTCGTAATTTCCAAAGTAGCATCCCATCCCCTCTCTTTCAGGGGGTAGAACAGTCATGCTAGTCAGAGCTTGCAAAAACCAAACAAATCATAATCCTTATCAGCTGCACAGACATCACCAGCATTCACCCTCATCAGACTTTGTCTAATTTTTACTGCAATAGTATTTAGTGGCTCCAATCAAGTTTGAGGTCTCACTGTGTTACCAGCCATCTGAACAGAAGCAGCCCCAGTCACTCTGGCAAAGAGCTTACAACTGAAGCTGGCAACTATACCCCTGTCATAGTGTCAAAATATAGACCATTCTTTAATATACTTATCTTCTCTTAAATATCAAAATGGGGCACATTAACTGTACCCAGTTAACCCTCTAGGAGGACAGCTGAAAGTGGGCTTGTTGAAGGTGGGATTTGGAGGAGGAAAGTGGAGTGACCTGATGAATTGGCCTGAGGAAGGCATTTCATACATGGTAGGGAACATGGCCTCATTTACAGAAGTAATGGAGAACTGAGGCATCGCATTGGGTATCGTTGGGTATCACTGCTACAGAGAAGGGGCTGAAAGAGTTATGGAATAAGAGACAAGAGTAGTTTAGCAGGGAGGGGCTGAGCTGAGAAGGTTCCTGAAGACAGGGAAAAAGCTTAAATTTGATGCTGTGGAAAGGGGAGAATCTATAGAAGGATTCAAAGAAGGTAGAAGAGGGTGGTGTGGGCAAAGCCTTAGGCAAGGAAGACCATCCTTGTAGCTATGTTTGGAATGGACGGTAGGGAACAATCATAGGGGGCAGTGTGGGCAGCAGGGGGCCATAGAGGAGAAGGCTGCAGTAGTCAAGATGGGGGATGAGGAAGGCCTGGCTGAGATGTATTCTAGTGGTGTGGACAGAGAAAAACGGCTGGTTCTTTGACTCTTAAGCATCATCCAGCTGGTTTTATAAAAAAGGAAACAGGCAAAGAAAGATTAAGGGACAACATGACCAAGATGACTGAAAGAGTCCATGTCAGTGCCAGGATGAGAATTCCTGGCTCTCGGTCCCATGCTTAACTAGATCAGATACATTCACACATAGCTGAGATATCATTCAGGAGGCTTCTATTACATATGACATACCAGCAGGAAATGAGAGTGAGTCCTGGCAAAGAACAGCGATACAATCACTGACTCAAGTGGTGTTGCACCTATCTACACCCATGCTAATTTAGTCTCTCAGACTTTGAAAAAAATTGTGGGTATAATCTCAAGACAGCTGCCCAGAATTTTTCAACCCGCATACTTATAATAGTCAAATTTTTGGAAATGAACTGTGTGAGTCCAGGGTGACTGCACTTACAGTATCTGGCACCTTCCACACAACTGACTCAGATTTCTTTTTAATACTAATGAATAAAGTCTCATGCCACCTTACTGTGGAATTATGGGCCCCAAGTTTTGAATGAGGAAAATGAGACACAGAGTGATGAACTGTGACTAGTCCAAGGTCACACAGGGAGTTTGTGGTAGAGTTTGGGATAGAATCAGGGCACCTGGCTCCAATCCTGTGTCTTAAACACAAGATCTCTAAACTTCAGCCAATGAATACAGTGAATCAGCAACTCTCAGCAGGCTCTGCTTGGACACAACTATGAAAGTGTGGCCACATAGCTAAACTAGACTGATCTAGTAATAGGACTGAACATTTCACTGGGAAGTGCTGTTCTCAAAATGAGTAGGATTTCTTGTGTGCTTAAAATTCAGCATGCGCTTTAGTACTTTGCTGGACAGAAGTTCAATTAATATTGATTGTGTTGTATCTCTCCTTTATAAGGGTTTGATGAGATGAGATCATCTGTTAGTACAGTACTGTATTTACCTTGCCAAATGATGTCCTACATATTCATTATGATGGTTACATCTCTCATGGCAGATATCTGTTAAAGCAAAAGAGGTGGGGGTGGGAATAAATATTGTATTTATTAGTTGTTTGTTTGTTTTTTTAAAAAAGGACACCACATTATGTTTTAAGGAAGTGTGGCAGCTGTCGAGTGATTTTTAATGATAGTACTGATCCCGTAAAAAGGAGCACCCAGAAGGAAAGACAGCCCTGAAAAAAAGAAGCCGGTTCAAATAGTCCCTGAGCGTCCATGCCCTGTCAACTCAGTATGGCATCAAACCAACAGGAAGTATATTGCACCCTGTGAGTATTGCCACTCTTGGTCTGATGCAGTTAGCTAGGCAAGGGCTTTAGGTTTTTGGCCAAAGAAACTAAAAACAAACACCAGAGGGCAGCAAAGGACATGTTGTGGGGAAACCATGGCCTGAATACAATTTCTCTCCTACCTTAAACGTTACCCTCCATTTAAGCTTTTCATATCGATTAGAATTTCAAATCCCAATGGAGAAAGTTGATGGAATTTTTGCTCCTAAATCAGTTAGGTGCATTAGACAATCCCATCCAGCGTCCATCAGTTTTATACTCCTTCTCTAAAAACCTTTGGCATTTTAAGGGCAGAAAGATTAACAAATTGTACTAATAATTGCAATTGGTAAATAACGAATAAGGAACATTTTTATGTTGAATTACGAGAACTGAGATTGAAGTGTATTTATGTAGACTCTCTATACCCAGGTCTGCATTGAAATACCCATGAACTTGGTAGAAGCCTATTAGCAGAAACAAACCTGAACTGAGCCTATCTAAGCAAGCCAAACCAAACAACAGCTGAAGGAAAAGTTCACATCCAAATGTTGCTGAGACCTATCTCTAAGAAATACCCTGCTTGCTTAAAGAATTTCAGCAAGTCATTGACAATTAGGGCACATCTACTCAGCAGAGCTAAAGCCAAAATAAACTATGCAACTTCAGCTATGTCAATTGCACCGCGTAAGACAGTTGAAATAGCTTATTTTAGCTTTTGGAGCTGTCTAGCCAGCTGGAAGTCTGAGAAAGAGCACTCTTCCTTACTCCTCGTAAAGTGAAAGTTGCAGGAGTCAGAATAAGAAGTCCTCCAGCTCAACATTATGTCGAAATAGCAGCTTGTAGAGTAGACACGGACTATGTTTTTCAGATATCTAAAAGGTTGTCATAAGGAGGAGGGAGAAAACTTGTTCCTCTTGGCCTCTGGGGATAGAACAAGAAGCAATGGGCTTAAACTGCAGCAAGGAAGGTTTAGGTTGGACATTAGGAAAAAGTTCCTAACTGTCAGAGTAGTCAAACACTGGAATAAATTGCCCAGGGAGGTTGTGGAATCTCTGGGTGTGTCTAAACTACATGGCTCCATCGATGGAGCCATGTAGATTAGGCTGATCGGCAGAGGGAAATGAAGCCGTGATTTAAATAATCACGGCTTCATTTAAATTTAAATGACTGCCGCCCTGAGCCGACAAACAGCTTATCAGCTTATCAGCTGTTTGTCGGCTCAGTGCGCTAGTCTAGACGCTCCCGCACCGACCTGAAAGCCCTTTATCGACCGCCCCGTTATGCCTTGTAGGATGAGGGTTACTGGGGAGGTTGATAAAAGGCTTTCATGTCGACAGGGGAGCGTCTAGACTGCCCCGATCTGGCGACAATCAGCCGATCGGCAGAGCGGGGCAGCCATTTAAATTTAAATGAAGCCGCGATTATTTAAATCGCAGCTTCATTTCCCTCTGCTGATCAGCCTAATCTACATGGCTTCGTCGACGGAGCCGTGTAGTCTAGACGTACCCTCTATCTCTGGAGATATTTAAGAGTAGGTTAGATAAATGTCTATCAGGGATGGTCTAGACAGTATTTGGTCCTGCCATGAGGGCAGGGGACTGGACTCGATGACCTCTCGAGGTCCCTTCCAGTCCTAGTGCTCTATGATTCTATGCTATTTCAGTTATTCTGAAATACTGCTGGGTAGATGTACCTTTATAGTTCAGAATGGGCAGAAGAGTGAGGTAGCTACACCTTGAGAGGTGGTGTTTATGGATTTAATATTAAACTACCCTGTAGGGGTCCCAGGAGAAATCAGGGGCAAAACTAACTTAAATTTCTTACAGGTGCTGTCCTATTGCAAACCCCCTTCCCCATGGGGTGCCCAGGGCAGGGAGCTGGGGGGAGCTGCAATATGGCTATACTTGTAAGAAATGTAAGTGTGGGAGGCTAAGGGTTGGGTCGGTGTGAGGGAGCTCAGGGCAGGGAACTGGGGAGCGAATATGGGTGTGGGGGATCTCAGGGCAGGCAGTTGGGGTGCAGGGAGGTCAAAGCAGGAGATGTGGGAAGGGGGTGGTCTCTCGGCAAGGAAAGCGGATGTGGAGGATGCAGGACTCAGGGCAGGGAGTTGGGAGGTGTTGGGGGCTCAGAGCAGGGAGTGAGGATGCAGTCATCAGTGCAGGGCACTGCAGGGAGCTTGGGACTGGGAGTGCAGCCACTGCAATGCTCAGGCTGCTGCATCCCCCTGGCTGGCTAGGGCAATGGGACCTTGCCAGCTGGATCCCTGGAGCTGGCTGGGGTGGCAGAGACCCTGCTTCCTGAGTTCTGGAACTGGAGTCTGGGAATGCGATGGCTGCACCACACAATGGCTGTTGACCTTGCCACCTCCCCCACTGGCTGTCCAGGAGGATAGTTTGGGCTCCCATAGGGGAACAAGGTAGAAGGGGAGTGGGGGCTGCCCATGCCAAGCACCATCATGGAAACCTTACC
This sequence comes from Pelodiscus sinensis, assembly GCF_052426305.1. NCBI lineage: Eukaryota > Metazoa > Chordata > Testudines > Trionychidae > Pelodiscus > Pelodiscus sinensis. The sequence continues at coordinate 244,749,563 of NC_143053.1, read as the reverse complement.
CATGTATGGTGGCAAGCAGCATCTAGAGCCTCTTACCAGGATGTTGCACTGGGGCTCATTAGCATCCTTTCACTTTAGAAATGAACCAACCTGCAGCGCCCATTCTTTTAAAGGAGGGGAGACACAAGGCTCAAGGTTTCCCTAGGGAATGTGTACACTAGGAAACTATTTAAAAATTACTAAATTCAGCGTAAGAATGCCCGATTTAACAGATTCAAACTAGTGTGTCCTCTCTCTGGGGAAGCATAGAAATTAGTCCAAGGCAGGCTCTGTTCATGTGGCTGTGCTACCTTGGGCTTACAGCACTCTAGGGAACTATGGGAGGCTTCCCAGAAGCCAATATGTTTGGATTAGCAGCACTATTGTGGAATTAGCATTACTCTTCCTGAAAAGCAGGAGTACAAGAGTTCAACTTCTGTGGCTGGTTATTTCAAAATAATGGGCATGGTAATGTGGCTGTATCACTTATAAATTCAACCTTGGGAGGTTATTTCAGAATAAGGTCCTAGTGTAGACCAGAGCTAGGTGTTCAGTCATATGGTATGATGCAGTTTTGAGGTGCTCAGACTGAGACATTTTAAAAAGAGTCAGAGATCCAGGAGGTGGGGAGCATCCTCCCTCTGCAAATCAAATTGCTTCTGGGCATCCCAACACTGAGAACATCACTAGCCACTTCTCAAACTCTTCCTGTTGCTGTCCACTGGCAAAGGAGAGGTTGTCCTAGTTATTGCCGAGGCATCTAATTTTCCTACTACAGAAAGGCCTATCTGTAATATTTAGATGCAAATTAACCCTAAACATCCATTCTTTGTATACCTCTAGCTTCTTTCCACTCTTCTCTCTCTCCTCGCCCCCTTTGTACCACATTGCTGATGTGGACTAATTTATGCAAGTTTAGAAAGACTGGGCAGAAGTTCTAGGCTTTTTGTTACTAGAACAATCTCCACATCCTACCCAGCTATGGTGGTTGTTTCTAAACAAAAACACAAGAACATGTTAACTCAGGCTACAGCAGAGAAGGCTGCATCTTTGTCAAGTGACGCCAGTGTTTTCAATGCTACAGCTGTAAATTTGTAGGGCAAAATTAAATTAACTACAGGACTAATTTTGAAAAATGTTCTCATCATGCCAGCAATGCACATATAAACAGTAGAGTACAAAATGTACAACAAGACATAATTAGGTGCACTATTTATTTCAATTAAGGTGTATTATTAGACATCATATTCAACATCCCTAGGGATGATGCATCATTAGGACTCTAAAGAAACGTATGCAGGCCTATTCTTGTTGTGCAGTCTCCACACTCTGTATTCCATACAATGTGTACAAACCCTACAAAACCAAGAGAGTTGGCACAGTGTGTGTGTGTGTGTGTGTGTGTGTGTAGAGAGAGAGAGAGAAGGAGAGAGGAGGGGCTAAGTAGGAGAGACACATACCTTTCATGATCCTTACCTCATCTGGATCAATGGGGACTGGAAGTTTACCAGCTAGCCGGCAGCCTCCTTAGGCAAGGCCCTCTGGACTCACGTCCACCCATTGTTAGCATTAACTGCCAACAAGAGTGTCACTCTCACAGGGAGACACCAAGAATTTACGCAGAACTATCCATTAATGCAGCAACGTGGGGAAGGGTGCACTCTTGCCAGCTAGCGAATAGAGGGGTTTGACCCTGCACGGGGCTGAGGGATAAACATAGACTTGTGCCCTTGGAGGCATGGGAACTGTAGTTTGGAAAGTGGCAGTTGTTGCCTGGAGTATGTTGAAATCTCTGTCTGTGATGTAAATGACCCTTAAAGTACATTCCAGTCCATTCAATCTTTATTAAAACCAACACACACTTAAAGATACTGAAAGCATTCTCTCCCAAACCATTCAGGTAATACAAACAGTAAAATAACTTAATCAGGGCATGTTTTCATCCTTTAGGGAAGAGGAAGGTCTGAGCTGCCAAATTTAGGTGCACATCTAGCTCTAAACAATGATTAGTCCTGTAATAGCTTAGGGTATGTCTACACTACCACCCTAGTTCGAACTAGGGTGGTAATGTAGGCAACCGGAGTTGGAAATGAAGCCCGGGATTTGAATTTCCTGGGCTTCATTTTCATAAAGCTGGGCGCCGCCATTTTTAAATGTCCGCTAGTGCGGACTCCATGCTGCGCGGCTACACGCGGCATGGACTAGGTAGTTGAGACTAGGAAGCCTACCTAGTCCATGCCGCGTGCAGCCCTGCGGCACGGAGTCCGCACTAGCGGACATTTAAAAATGGCGGCGCATGGCTTAATGCAAATGACGCCCGGGAAATTCAAATCCCGGGCTTCATTTGCAACTCCGGTTGCCTACATTACCACCCTAGTTTGAACTAGGGTGGTAGTGTAGACATACCCAGAGAGACTAACAAAAAAATACAGAATCATGAGCTTATGGGTAAAAACCCACTTCAGATTAATTGGAACAGAGACAGAAAACAATAACACAGCAGAAGTAGTACCTGTCAATTGTAGAACCTGTGTTAATGAGGGTAATTAAGTGAGCTGTGTGCGCCCTACTCAGCTTTTGATTTGAAAGTATTTTTTGGAGAGGAGTTGGAGGCAGGAAAGGAATTTGTTGAGTCCAATTTGACAGGTCCATGTAGTTTATGAAGAGACATTTTTCTTTCTCTATCTACTCATTACCCCAGCACCCAAGCTACACAATTATCACTGCAGTATAATTGCCTGTGCATATTCTAAAAGAAACACAGACGTTCTCCATTGCTCTTCATCTCCCTAATAGCGGGATTTTTTTAAACAAAATAATTGTAGGAAAGCAAATTAATATGGTCCCATATTAATGTGCTGCTTATTAAACAGAAAGCAAAGCCTTTTCATAGAAGCCTCCTTAGACACGCTCAGCCACAATTATCTTTTAAAATTCTAAATCAAAGCAAATTAGCAGCCTAGTGCTGGGCAGTAAACACAAAATGATTAGGCATTTCATACACAGGAAGTGATAAAAGTTTAACAACTCAGTTACGATTTGTGAATCATGCTTTCTCTGCATTAAAAAGAGCTCATGACAAAGATGACAGCTAACACAAATAGGGCCATGGTTTCAGAGGGAGCTCAAGCAAGCACTGGAGATTTAACTTGGCACAATAGGTGGAACTGAAATGTTAAGATTTCCTGTTGCTGCCTCAATTTTATCCCAAAATCTCATATTTGGGGTTTTAATTAAACAATGCATCAAAATCTTAGCTTCAGGTTTTTCAAAAGTAAGGAGTCAACTTCAGGGTTCAAGAAAAAAAAAAGATTTGCAAGTATGATCATAGAATTCTAGGACTGGAAGAGTTGTCAGGAGGTCATCGAGTCCAGCCCCCTGCCCAAAGCAGGACTAACCCCAACTAAATCATCCCAGCCAGGGCTGTGTCAAGCCAGGACTTAAAAACCTCTAGGGATGGAGTTTCCATGACCTCCATAAGTAACCCATTTCAGTGTTTCACCCTCCTAGTGAAAGAGTTTTCCCTAATATCTAACCTAGTCCTCCCTCACTAACTTGAGACCACTGCTCCTTGTTCTGTCATCCGTCACTACTGAGAACAGCTTCTCTCCATCCTCCTTGGAACCTCCCTTCAGGAAGTTGAAGGCTGCTATCAACCCCCTCCCCCACCCCCACACACTTCTCTTCTGCAAGCTAAACAAGCCAAAATCTCTCAGCCTTTCCTTGTAGGTCATGTGCTCCAGCCCCCTAATCATTTTGGTTACCCTCTGGTGGACATGCTCTAATGCATCACCATCCTTTCTGTAGGGGAGCCCAGGACTGGACTCAATACTCCAGAGGTGGCCTCACCAGTGCCAAATAAAAGGAAACAACAACTACTCTAGATCTGCTGGCAATGCTTCTCCTAATGCAAACTAATATGCCATTAGCCTTCTTGGCTACAAGGGCACACTGTTGACTCATATCCAACTTCTCATCCACTGTAATCCCAAAGTCTTTTTCTGCCAAACTGCTATGTAGCCAGTTGGTCCCAGGCCTGTAACAATGCTTGGGATTCTTCCAGCCCAAGCGCAGGACTCTGCACTTGTCCCTGTTGAACCTCATCAGATTTCTTTCTGCCCAATCCTCTAATTTATCTAGATCACTATGGACTCTACCTACCTCCCCCTAGCTTAGTGTCATTTATCTCATCATAGAAGCTAATCAGACTTGCCCTTGGTGAATCCATGTTGACTATTCCTGATCCCCTCTTCTAAGTGCTTCAAAATGGATTCCTTGAGGAGCCCCTCCATGATTTTTCCAGGGACTGAGGTGAGGCTCACTGGTCTGTAGTTCCCTGCATGGTCCTTCTTCCTTTTTTTAAAGATGGGCATTACATTTGCCTTTTTCTAGTCATCCGGCACCTCTCCCAATCTTCACAAATTTTCAAAGATAATGACCAAAGGCTCCTCAATGACATTTGCCAACTCCCTCAGTACCCTCAGACACATTAAAGCCGGACCCATGGATTTGTGTGTATCTTTTCTAAATAGTTCTTAACCTCTTCCTTCTCCAGTGAGGGCTGTTCACCTCCTTCCCATACTGTGTTCCCTAGTGCAGTAGTCTGGGAGTGGACCTTGTGTATGAAAATACCTGAAGTCTCAAAAACAATACAAGCAAACCCAAACTGGCTTAAAAATAGCCCTCATGATTCTAGAGCAAAAGTGGGCAATAGTTTTTGATGGGGGAGGAAGGGAAGAAGGATGCCACTCCAAGAATTTGGAAAGTGGTCAAGGGCTGCACTCTTCCATGATATTAATGAAGGAAGTGTGGGGTCTGGGGTGGCTGCAAGGGCCATGTGGTCTTTGAATAGCTATGAGCCTAAGGAGTGGGAGGAGGGTGCTTCACAAGCTGCCTGTTAGCAGGCAACTCCCATTGGCTGGAAACTGGCCAATGGGATTGTGCTGGAAGCGGGGGCACCACATGAACCCTCTTCCCTGCTCCACCCCCCATACTCACAGCTGTTCAAACAGGGCCCTACAGCAGCTGCTTTTCTCAGTGGCACATGGAGAGCAGGCACTGAGGACAGATGCAGGTGGCCTGTCAGGTTGGATGCAGTCTCCAGGGCGACGTCTAGACTGGCCACAAATTCCGGAAAAGGGATGCAAATCAGGTAAGTCAGCATAGGGAAATCCGTGGGGGATTTAAATATCCCCCGCGGATTTAAATAAACATGTCCGCCGCTTTTTTTCCGGCTTGGGGAAAAGCTGGAAAAAAAGCGTCTAGACTGGCGCGATCCTCTGGAATAAAGCCCTTTTCCAGAGGATCTCTTATTCCTACTTGAAAGTAAGAGATATAGATATATAAGAGATCCTCCGGAAAAGGGCTTTATTCCGGAGGATCGCGCCAGTCTAGACACTTTTTTTCCGGCTTTTCCCCAAGCCGGGAAAAAAGAGGCGGACATGTTTATTTAAATCCGCGGGGGATATTTAAATCCCCCGCGGATTTCCCTATTCTGACTTATCTGATTTGCATCCCTTTTCCGGAATTTGAGGCCAGTCTAGATGTAGCCCAGGTGGTATTTTGCCCAGGCCTGTTCTAGAGGGACCAGCTCCTGATTTTCAGTGATTAGAGTTGGCAATATTGTAAGCAACCTGACTGCAAACAGATATGGGCAACAGCTACAGTTATCTTCTGTACCATCAACTGATTGTGTGCATAATTAGAGCTATCATACAGCAGGGTCAGTTTGAAGCACATTGTGAAAATTCTGACCTAGAGCATCAAATATTCCATAATTTTCTGACTTGGGTGGTTGCAAAGCTTAGTGCAAATCACCTGGAGCAGAGACATTTTCTGCACCATGCTTGCAAGAATGTAATGAGGGGGTCAGAGGGAGCTTTACACCTAGGCTACGTCTACATTGGCATGATTTTGCGCAAAAGCGGTTGCTTTTGTGCAAAAACATGCTGCCTGTCTACAATGGCCGTGAGTTCTTGTGCAAGAACACTGATGTTCTAATGTGTGAAATCAGTGCTTCTTGCACAAGAACTCTGATGCTCCTGCTCAGGAATAAGCCCTCTTGCGCAACTGTTCTAGCGCAAAAGGCCAGCGTAGACAATGCAACATAAATTTCTTGCACAAGAAAGCCTGATGGCTAAAATGGCCTTTGGAACTTTCTTGCACAAGAGAGCATCTACACTGGCATGGATGCTCTTGCACAAAAGCACATCTCTTGCGCAAAGGCACATGCCAGTGTAGACGCTCTCTTGTGCAAATACTTTAATGCAAGAACTTTTGCGTTAAAGAGTACTTGCGCAAGATCATGCCAATGTAGACGTAGCCCTACTTTCATCTTCACTAAGATTGTGCAATTAATGGACTTGCTGAGTTACTTTGAGATGGGGATGTTAAATTTCCATTAATCAGCTAATCAAGTAGATGGATTTTCCATTGAATACTCGATTAGTCAATAAGGGAGGCACTTGCTGTCCTGCTGCGCCTCTTCCTTTGAGATGTACAAGAGCTGCCCATGGCCCCAGTATTTTTGAAAGGGAGAGAGGCATCAGGAACCTATGCCAGTGGGCACCAAAGCAGTCCCCGTTGGCATGGGTTCCCCTCTGTGCCTCTTCCTTTAAAGGGGAAAAGTGCCACCTGATGGTCTAGTACATTTCAAAGGGAGTGGAGCAGTAGTTGGGATCGCCAAGAGCAGGGCTGTTTGAATTCCCACTGGCACCATTTCATCGCTGCCCTGTGCCTCCCCTACCTCTCGCAGAGACGGTGCTGGGGGGTTTTTGAAGCCAACTGCCCCCAACACTGGCTCCTGCTCTCCTCCCCTGCTGCCTTTCTCTGATAGAGGCAGCAAGGCTGGGGAGAGAAGAGTGACTAGTCAAGTTCCTACTCAACTACCCATTAAGCAAATGCTTATTGGGTAGTTGACTAGTTGCTTACATCCCTACTCTGACACTCAAATACAGCCTCATCACATGCTAAGGCCAAAGTTTTGAAGTGAGGCTCTGTTCTCCAACCCCCCCTTTTTGCCCACAAGATCATATGCCTGAAAGTAGTTTGCCACTTTTACCTTTGAAATTTGGCATCTAGCTCCTTTTGGTTTCCAATGGAAGTTAAATACCCAACTGCTCTTTTGAAAGTGTCTCATTTGAAGCTAAGTAATTTCCCATATGCCAATCCAAATAGTATAAGGTCTAATTACTATTCAAGCCTTCAATTAAGTGTGGATACAAAATTGAGCTTGGAGAAAGAAAAAGGCGTCTTTTCTTGCCTTAAATAAGCTAATTCAGGATGATGATTTTAAATACTCAGAACACGCCAGGTGTTTTCTCGATGAATAGAGGCCATGATGCCTCCTCTGATGACCTTGTGGGCTAAACAAACATGACAAGAGACTGCGGAGCCAAAGGGAATTGGATAGAACAAGGATGAAATGTTGAAAATGATTGTGTAAGTTGGTCTAACAGGATGTTGGTGGTTTGTCATCATACTATATATTTTAGAAACATTTGTCCATCCGTTTGTTCAAGAACTCCTCCTAAATGATACTGTCACCTACCCCGTGGTTGTGTGGGACGGGTTCACCCTTCTACACAATAGCAGGGCCCTGTCCCTGGTTTAATCTTGGCTCCCATATGTTGGGGTGCGGGCAGGCTTGCACCTGAGGGCAGAGCCTGTATGACAGCGGCCTGCCACCCCAGGAGCTGTTAGGCCCTGCGGCCACTAGCACAATAAAAGTTCCGACCTAGTGCCCTCTCTTGGGTAAGTTCATCTGTGTCCATAGCCCTACTCTGGGCTGTTCGGGCTGTAGCCCTATTAGTCTTTGGGCGGGACTAAGCCTGACCCAGCCTGTGGTCCAGTCGCTAGTGGGGTAGGGGAACTTGGGCCCTCTCTCTCAACCGAGTTCCAGCCCAGGACCCCAAAGTGTAGGACCTCGTGGTCTTACCTGAATGGTGAGCATCAGATAAGCACTCACCACCCCTCTTGGGGAATCTTCTGTGGTAATTCTCCATCCTGGGCTTCTTCCTATACAGCTTAAATGCTTCAGCGGCGTCTGCCAGCCCCATCACAGTGCTTACCCAGCGAGGCTGGTGGCGTGTTCTTTGGGGAAAGGGTGGTCATGTCGATGACTCCAGGGGGACCTCCGGTGACCACCGGCCCACCGTGGTTGGAGCCACTTACCCCGCTACTCACCCAGGGTACTTCTCTTGGGGCTGCCTTCTCTTGGGGCTGCCGGCGTTTGGCTCTCTCTCCTCCCTGCCCGGTCCCATCTCTCCCTCCTTCCAGCCCTGTGTGTCCTCCCCCCTGCTCAATGGTCCCGGCATCACTTTTGAAGTGCCCGCGGGGCCGCTGGAGCATGTGCAACAGCACCGGGGAGCGCCGGGCAGCGTGGCCTCTGATGTCAGGGCTGCTGCTGAGAGGGGATGGGCTCACCCCGTCACAGATACAAGCTAGGACCCCCAAAATATGCAGCTTCCTTTCATCCTAACTTAAAGCAAGGTCAACATTTGGTTGTGTCAGGATAATAGGATGTGCCTTGATTTTGATGGCTTCTCATAAAAATGGAAAGGGGAGGGTCTGGTGGGAGGGAGCTATACTGCAGAATGACCATGGAGGAATAAAGGGCCAGAAATGGGAATAGCAACAGCTAGAATCCCATTGGGCCAGCAGAAGGCAGGAGTGGAGAAAGGCAGTTGTCTACTATATATTTTAGAATCTTTCTGTCCCCCAGCAGGGGGCATGCACCCCTTCCCTCCCAGCTGTGCTCTCTGCATCTGCAGTGGCCATGGACAGGTGCTTCTCACCTGGCCCCAAGTTGATAAGGAGAGAGGGCTGGGGTTGTCATCTCTCCCCAGGCAGCCTGCATGCTGCACCCCTCGTTCCCAACACAATGCTTTAATGAAGAAAAACAAAACTTATTTGAGTTCAGGACCTAAGCATAACAAATGGGGTCCTGCAGGGGTCTGTTTTGGGACTGGTTCTGTTCAATATCTTCATCACTGAATTAGATGGCATAGAGAGTACAATCAATAAGTTTGCAAATGATACCAAGCTGGGAGTGGTTGCAAGTGCTTTAGAGGATAGGGTCAAAATTCAAAGTAATCTGGACAAACTAGAGAAATGCTCTGAGGCAAATAGAATGAAGTTTAATAAGGACAAAAGCAAAGTACTCCACTTAGAAAGGAACAATCTGTTTCATACGTACACAGAATGGGAAGCAACTGTCTAGGGTGGAGTACTGCTGAAAGGAATTTAGGGGTCATAGCGGGCCACCAGTTAAACATGAGTCAATAGTGTGACACTTTTTTTTTTTTTTTTTTTTGGCAACAGAGTGCGCAAACTTGATTCTGGGATGCATTAACAGGAGTGTTGTGAGCTAGACATGAGAAGTCATTCTTCCACTCTACTCTACGCTGGTTAGGCCTCAGGTGGAGTATTGTGCCCAGTACTGGGCACTGCATTTTAAGAAAGATGGAGAAATTAGAGAAGGTCCAGGTATTACAAAGAAGAGGGAGAAAAAAAAATTCTCCTTTGCTTCTTGTCCTATCCTCAGAAGCCATGGGCTTAATTGCAGCAAGGGAGGTTTAGGTTGGACATCAGGAAAAACTTCCTGCCTGTCAGGGTGACTAGAACTGGAATAAACTGCCTATGGGGCTTGTGGAATCTCCATCACTGGACATATTTAAGAGCAGATTAGACAGACACCTGTCAGGGATGATCTAGACCGTGCCTGGTCCTGCCGTGAGGGCAGGGGACTGGACTTGATGACCTTGAGGCCCTGTCTAGTGTTTTATGATTCAAAGCTAGGTAAATATTCTAACTAGAATATAAGCTTCTTGGGAAGGGACCTCACCAGGGCTATCCCTGGGCATACACAGAATACACAGTTGCATAAGGTACCACTAAATTTGGGGCACTACTGGGGTCCCACATTAAGTATTGTCCTATGCCGTGTATGCCTAGCACCAGCCAGAGCAGTGCCAGCTCAAGCAGCCCCAGTCCCCCCAACCTCCAGCCCCTGCTCCACCTCTTGGCCCAAGCTCTTGCCCCTACTCTGCCTCCCCGTCCCAGCAGCACAATCCCCTGGTTTCCAGTTCACCTCCTGGCCCCAACAGCCCAATCTTCTGTCCCCTCAACCCCTGTTCCACCTCCCACCCCAGCCACCCAAATCCTCAGCCTTCTGGCCCTCCAGTCTACCTCCTAGCTCCAGCTGCCAAATCTCCCATCCCCCACTTTGCCTCCCAGTTCTAGCAACTAAATCCCCCAGCCTCCTGCTTTGACTGCCCCCAGTTCTGGTGGTCCCAATCCACTGGCCCCTCCTCCTTCACCTACCAAAACCTGCAGCCCAATCCTCACCCAACAGAGCTATAGTTTATAAATAGTACCGTATTTTCTGGCGTATAGGGCGACTGGGCGTATAAGACGACCCCCTAATTTTTTAATTAAAAGATAGGGTTTCATCTTATACTCCAGCGCCCCTCCGCCTCCTTTGCTCCGGGTGTCCCTGGTCTGCTGGAGACGGTCCCCAGCAGACCAGAGGCACCGGGAGCAAAGCCGCAGCAGCTTTGCAAAGCCTCGGGGGAAGCCGGCGGCGGGGCATCCCAGGCGCGCCTGGGATGTATACCCGGCGTACAAGACGACCCCCGATTTTTGGGGGATGTTTTTTAACATCAAAAGTCGTCTTGTACGCCGGAATATACGGTAAATCCGAGTGAACAGATTGACTTACAAATGGTTTCCCGGCAGCTCACTCTTATTAAGAATTGGGGAATCCTGGCAAAAGTGCCATCTCCAATAATGTTTTTCCTGGATCTAATAGTCTTCAGTAGGGATCAGACAAGAGGCATCTTTTCACTGACTTCATTGGATTTTGGATAAGGTCCTGAGTGTTTCACTGACATGTTATTCAGGAACCTTTTTCCTAAATCATTTATGGATGGTGAACTGTTACCCACCTGCTGCATTTCACCCCCAGAAATAATTACATTTCAGAAGGTGATTAAATTATCCTGGTGTAGAGATGGTCACAAACTGGAATTTTCATTCCATTAGAAATTCTGACTTTTGGGAGGGGGAATTGGATTGAATCAGAACAAAAAGTCATTTTCAAAAGTTCCCATGAAATGAAGAAAACTTCAACTGGTTCAAAATGTTTAACCATGTATATAATTTAAGCGTAATACAGTAAAAGTTTTGATATCCAGCATGCCTGGGGAATAGAGGCTGCCAGTTAATTGAATGTGTTGAACAACAAAGCTTATTGCTCTGCTCCTGCCCCCTACCAGCAGATGCAGCTCTTGGCAGTTCAAGGCAGGCTAAGACAGAAGGAGGTGCCTGCTGATGACATCAGCTTGTAGGGCTGGCTGTAAGAAGCCCCACAATGGCCAGCTGGACAGGTGGGAGTCAGGCACATGTGCCTGAAGACTCTGCCTTATTGTGGCTGGGGGCAATGCAGGTTAATAAAGTTTTCTGGTTAACAGTGTGTGCTGGATAACAAAGCTTTCACTGTGCTAGAGTTAAAATTAAACATTTTGATTTTTGTTCCCTTGATTGCCTCTGATTAGCCTCAGGCTCAGCCTTCCCCTGTGTGACTCAGAAGGGGGCAGGCCTGACCTAGGCAAGCAGGCTTTAAAAAGCCAGAGCAGTGCGACCAGGGGAGCGAAGCAGACAGGGGACTGCAGACAGGGGAGTTGAAGAGGGAGTTGTGCAGAGGGAGTGACTGATGGTGATGGAAGACCCAAAGCGCTTGTGCCAGTACTTCTCCTGTCTCCTCCACCTGTGCCTGTATCCAGACAGAGAACCTGAGCATGGATGCCTCTACCCAGGTCCTGGTGTGGTCTTGCTGTATTTGTGGCTTGCAATTCCCACTGAGTGATCTCCAGGCTGGGGGAGACAACCGTTGTGAAAGGTGCCTGCTGGTGGAATCTCTCAGGCAGCAGGTGGGAGAGCTACAGGAGGAGGTGGCCAGGCTGAGGAGCATTCGAAGCCATGAGGAATTCCTGGACAGTATTCCTGTGGAGTCCACTGAGGTCACTGTCCTAGGATGTGGGACTGTTGACCAGCCACTTATGAAGGAGGCGGTGGTGCAGGGTGAGAACTGGCAGCTGGTTACTTCCGGCAGCAGGCAGTGTTCCACCCCTGCTCCTAACCCTCCCACTGTGTTGTTACATAACCGTTACACTTTACTTTCTGCAGGAGACAAGGAGTCACCCCCCACAGTGGAGGAGACCAGGCCTTGCACCACCAAGGTTGAGCAGTCTCCTGCCACCACTGCGAGGAGGAAACGTAGGGTAGTGGTGGTTGGAGACTCTCTTCTGAGGGGAACGGAGGCACCCATCTGTCGCCCTGACAGTTCATCTCGAGAGGTATGCTGTCTGCCAGGGGCCCGTATCCGAGATGTTACGGAGGCATTGTCGAGGGTTATCCGGCCCTCTGACTACTACCCCATGCTACTCATCCACGTGGGCACAAATGATACTGCCAGGTGTGACACTGAGCGGATCAAGCGTGACTACAGGGCTTTGGGAGTACGGGTGAAGGAGTTTGGAGCGCAGGTGGTATTCTCTTCTATCCTTCCTGTCAAAGGTAGGGGCCCGGGCAGAGAGAGGTGCATCCTGGAGGTGAATGCCTGGCTGCGACGATGGTGTCGCCAGGAGGGATTCGGCTTCCTTGATCACGGGGTGCTCTTCCAGGAAGGACTGCTTGGCGGAGATGGAGTTCACCTTTCCAGGAGCGGGAAGGCCTTGTTTGGACACAGACTGGCTAACCTTGTGAGGAGGGCTTTAAACTAGGTTCGACGGGGGCAGGTGAGGAAAGCCCACAGGTAAGTGCTGAATGTGCGGGACTGGGAGATGGGTTGGAAATGGGGGGGACTACGGCCTATAATGGCAAGGAGAAAGGAGGGTCAGGGCACAACAGGGAGGCAAGATCAAATCAGTATCTTAGATGCCTATATACAAATGCGAGAAGTATGGGTAATAAGCAGGAAGAACTGGAATTGCTAACCAATAAATACAACTATGATATCATTGGTATTACAGAAACCTGGTGGGATGGGACGCATGATTGGAATGTTGGTATGGAAGGGTACGGCTTGCTCAGGAAGGACAGACAGGGAAAAGAGGGAGGAGGGGTTGCCTTGTATATTAAAAATGTACACACTTGGACTGAAGTGGAGATGAACGTAGGAGATAGCTGTGTAGAGAGTCTCTGGGTTAAGCTAAAAGGGGTAAAAAACGAGGGTGATATCATGCTAGGAGTCTACTACAGGCCACCTAGCCAGGTGGAAGAGGTGGATGAGGCCTTTTTTAAACAATTAACAAAACTATCCAAAGCCCAAGATTTGGTGGTGATGGGGGACTTCAACTATCCAGACTTATGTTGGGAAACGAACACAGCGAGGCACAGGCTATCCAATAAGTTTCTGGACTGCATTGGAGACAACTTTCTGTTTCAGAAGGTTGAAAAAGCTATCAGAGGAGAAGCTGTTCTGGATTTGGTTTTAACAAATAGGGAGGAACTAGTTGAGAACTTGAAAGTGGAAGACAGTATAGGGGACAGTGATCACGAAATAATAGAGTTCATGATCTTAAGGAAAGGTAGAAGGGAGACCAGCACAATTGAGGTAATGGATTTCAGGAAGGCAGATTTTGATAAGCTCAGAGAACTTGTAGGTAAGGTCCCATGGGAAGCAAGACTGAAGGGAAAAACAACTGAGGAGAGTTGGAAGTATTTCAAAGGGACGTTGTTAAGGGCCCAAAAGCAAACAATTCTGCTGTGTAGGAAAGATAGAAAATATGGCAAAAGATCAGCTTGGCTTAACAAGGAGATCTTGCATGATCTCAAAATAAAAAAGGAGACATATAAAAAATGGAAACTAGGACAACTAACAAAGGATGAATATAGGCAAGCAACATGGGAATGCAGGGGCAAGATTAGAAAGGCAAAGGCACAAAATGAGATCAAACTAGCTACAGGCATAAAGGGAAACAAGAAGACCTTTTATAAATACATTAAAAGGAAGAGGAAGACCAAGGACAGGGTAGGCCCACTGCTTAGTGAGGAGGGAGAAGCAGTAACAGAGAACTTGGAAATGGCGGAGATGCTCAATGACTTCTTTGTTTCGGTCTTCACCGAGAAGTCTGGAGGTGTGCCTAACGTAGTGAATACAAGCAGAGAGAGGGTAAGTTTAGAAGATAGGATACACAAAGAACAAGTTAAAAATCACTTAGGAAAGTTAGATGTCAGCAAGTCACCAGGTCCTGATGAAATGCATCCCAGGATACTCAAGGAACTGATAGAGGAGGTATCTGAGCCTTTAGCTATGATTTTTGAAAAATCATGGCAGACAGGGGAGATTCCAGAAGACTGGAAAAGGGCAAATATTGTGCCCATCTATAAAAAGGGGAATAAGAACAACCCAGGAAACTACAGACCGGTCAGTTTAACGTCTGTCCCAGGGAAGAAAATGGAGCAGGTAATTAAGGAAATCATATGCAAACACTTGGAAGGTAATAAAGTGATAGGGAATAGCCAGCATGGGTTTGTGAAGAACAAGTCATGCCAAACTAATCTGATAGCTTTCTTTGATAAGATAACGAGCCTTGTGGATAAGGGAGAAGCGGTGGATGTCATATACCTAGACTTTAGTAAGGCATTTGATACGGTCTCACATGATATTCTTATTGATAAACTAGGCAAATATAACTTAGATAGGGCCACGATAAGGTGGGTGCATAATTGGCTGGATAACCGTAGTCAGAGAGTTGTTGTTAACGGTTCTAAATCCTGCTGGAAAGGGATAACAAGTGGAGTTCCTCAAGGGTCTGTTTTGGGACCCGTACTGTTCAATATCTTCATCAATGATGTAGATATTGGGATAGAGAGTACGCTTATTAAGTTTGCAGATGATACCAAACTGGGTGGGGTTGCGACTTCTTTGGATAGGGACATAATTCAAAATGACCTTAGCAAGTTAGAGAAATGGTCAGAGGTAAACAGGATGAGGTTTAATAAAGAGAAATGCAAAGTGCTCCACTTAGGAAGGAACAATCAGTTCCATACATACAAGATGGGAAGCGACTGTCTAGGAAGGAGCATGGCGGAAAGGGATCTAGGAGTCATAGTGGACCACAAGTTGAATACGAGTCAACAGTGTGATGCTGTTGCAAAAAAAGCAAATATGATTCTAGGTTGTATCAACAGGTATGTTGTAAGCAAAACTCGTGAAGTCATTCTGCCGCTCTACTCTGCGCTAGTTAGGCCTCAGCTGGAGTACTGTGTCCAGTTCTGGGCGCCACATTTCAAGAAAGATGTGGAGAAATTGGAAAGGGTACAGAGAAGAGCGACAAGAATGATTAAAGGTTTAGAGAACATGACCTATGAAGCCAGGCTTCAAGAACTGGGCTTGTTTAGTTTGGAAAAAAGAAGATTAAGGGGGGACATGATAGCTGTTTTCAAATATCTAAAAGGGTGTCACAAGGAGGAAGGAGAAAATTTGTTCCTCTTGGTTTCTGAGGACAGGACAAGGAGTAATGGGCTTAAAGTGAAGCAGGGGAGGTTTAGATTGGACATTAGGAAAAAATTCCTAACTGTCAGGGTGGTCAAATATTGGAATAAATTGCCAAGGGAGGTGGTGGAATCTCCCTCTCTGGAGATATTTAAGAACAGGTTGGATAGACATCTGTCAGGGACGGTGTAGACGGAGCTTGGTCCTGCCTTGAGGGCGGGGGGCTGGACTCGATGACCTCTTGAGGTCCCTTCCAGTCCTATTATTCTATGATTCTATGATGTTTTCCTTGGGAAAATTTCAGTTTAATCAAAAACATATTCCTGTAAAAAAACCTTAGTTTTGGAAGAACTGCATTTTGCAATTGGATTTTTTTTATAATTTTCCATCATATATCTTTGTAAAACAGTTATGGGACTCCCAGATGAAAAGGCACAATTCCAATATTTATATTATTTATATTAATTTAACAAGTGCCATTTACATAACATTTGAAATGTAGAAGAAATTATTTGCACACCCACTTCTTGATGGGAGAAAAAAAAAGTCACCCTACCAGAGAAAGAAATGCAATGCTATTAAAGCACAAATTTCACAGCTTTGCTAATTAATTTTGAAAGAAAGTCCGTTTAGAATATTAGACACATATGCTTGAAAACAAAAGCAATTCCCCTCTTGTAAATAATATAGGATTATCTGCAGTGTGGATTGAAGAGGAGGGTTTGGCTCAGAGGATTCATGGTGCATTAAGTCAGAGGTTTCAATGGACTGACTATGAAAATGCTCTTTCTGACTAAGGGAGGGTAGATATTTTTCTTTGAAGCCACAATGCTTATGGTCCTGAGCCCAGATTCAGCTTAAAATTAAACATGTGCCTGAGTATCTTACTGAACTGAAGCTTTGGTGACTATTTGCTGAGATCTAGGGGAGTCAACAGCTTTACTGGGCCCCTGGGAAAAGTATAGGGGCCCTAGCTCCATGCTCCCAGAAGGGGCAGGGCCTTGGGCAGAAGAGGTGGTGCCGGGGCAGCCAGCTCTCACACTACCCAAGACACAGCTCTCCCCCCATGCCCAGCCCCCAAAGCACGCAGGTGGTGATTTAAGGAGTCCAGGCCTCTGGGTGCCACTGCAGTAGCAGCCGCCGTAGCAGCCAGAGGCCACAGCCCCTTTTGAATTGCCAGCCCTTGAGGCAATTGTGCCCCTTTCGGTGGGCCTGGCAGTGCTCAATGCTGTAAGCTTGAACGCAACACATCACAAATGTATTTTCAAAGGGAGGAAAGGATTCTGTCTCAGCAGCCACACAATGTGCCCAGCCATTTAACTGCATCACTATCAGCATGAAGAGCCAGTCGCCCTGTGACCAAGTAAGTTAGTGGGCACTTGTCAAGGATATGCCACAGAGTGAAGCTGACTGCCTCTAGCTCATGGGTCATTAGAAGAGACTGGCTGCACAGCTGCCCGGCCCTCTTTGAGACAGCTTCAGGGATGACCACAGGTGCCTTGGTAGGTCAAAGCCCAGCAGGTAAATGGTTTGGTCAGTGCAGAGACTGATTAATGACAGCCCGCACCAATGGCTTGTTACATCGGGAAAGGCTTAAGAATCCCCTTCAAATACCAAATGAACTGTATTTTATTCAAAACAGGATTTGGATACAAGCCTCTGCCATGAGAGAAGTGCTCCTTAGACTCTAGGCTCTTCTGCTGGGCCTGGCAGCCATCAGCACAGCCTCTGAATACCATGCAACTGGAAGACATCCAGTCATGCAACTCCATTCTAAAGTCAATGGAACTGTTCTCATGAGCAAGGGAGGACCACTCAGCAGGACAGGAGGCTATTTTGCTACTGAGCTGACATTTGTCTTTTAACTAGTTTTTAAGCCACCACAAAAAAGGCTTAAAAAAGGCTAAGAAAAGCAGTTTTTCCCCTCTCCCCCATAGCAAGCTCAGGATATTGTTTGTGTAGATGATCAGCCCAAGGCATATATATTCCTCAGAACAGGGGAAGGGGGGGGGGGGGAGAGAGAGAGGAGGAGGAGATCTAGAAACCCCCAACTCTTTCTATCACAGGATGAAGGGCACTACTAGACACAGCTATGCAGAGCAATGCAATTTTCCAGTTATGCAGAGCAATGTTTCCTAATCTTTTCTGTTGTAGCAGAGCTACGGCTGTGACCTTGGGTCCTGCATTTCTGGTGGATAGTGGTCAGCCTCAGAGGGTTACTGTGTCCCGCCACATGGCCTGTTTCTTTACTAGTGGTAGAGTTCACAGCCTACTGAGCCATACTCATCACAGGCTAGTCCATAATATGAGTGTAAAACCCCCTTTATAGTCCTGGTATCTCTATCCAGGGATAAGCCCTGTAGGGATGTGGAGAGGGTTGGGAAGAGTTGGGGACAACCCACTACTCTGGATCCAGGGAGCCTGTAGCAGTGGCAACAGATGAAGTTTGCTCTATTTCACCATCTGGCAACTACTTTCCTAGGATGCTTCCTGAAACAATCCCCCCTAATACCTTTCCTCAAGTACCTGAGCAGCTGATCTTACTCCTCCAACACCCTCTTCCTGATTTGCTGCTCCTATCCAGACTCCTCTCACTCGCCACACTTTGTTTCTTTGGCTGGCTGGCTGGCTGGCTGGCTGGCTCACTTCCTTCCTTCCTCCCTCCCTCCACACATGCCTCTGACCTAATAGGAGAGGAGCCCTTTTAAACCAGCCTCAACTGGTTCTTGATTGGCCCCAGGTGGTCTAATTAGCCTTACACCCTTTGCTCAGGAAGGCTCCTAATTAACTCCAGGTGTTCTTAACTGGCCTAATTGTCCAGACTGCTTCTGGAAGTTTCCTGCTGGTTCTAGGCCAGCCCCTGCCAGTTTACCCAGGGAACAGAGACCTCCTTAATCTAGGGCTCACATACTTCTTTCTAGCACTCTTTTACATCCCTCTGACCAGACCCTCTCACACCATCCATGTACAGATTTATTTCACCCGTGTGTGGGGCAGATGACACCAGTTCTGTTTATGTTAGAAAAGTCAGAGGTTGGCCCAAAAACATCTGTGGGAACCTGCTGCTGTAACTTTGGTAATAAACTAAGCATGATTATGCTCTTTTTGCTATGATTCAAAACGGTAGACACATGACATGTATGAACAAACTAGGTAAGAGGATATTGTAGGGAACAGACTCTGTCCACTGCCCTCGAGTGGGTGGAATCACAGCTGGTTAACAGTGTGACACAAGCTGTTCATTTCTTCCAGCCAGTAGGTTCTCCTTTAGCTCACGGTGCAGGGGGAGAATCAGAGTTCAATCTCTGTGCAAATGATAATCAACAAGTGGTCCAGCTCTGCAATAACTTGGAAGTCCTTTGAATCCAGAGGTGTATTACAGTATTTATTAGCGCTACTCTGCTTGTCTTTGCTTTCCATCCCAGTTCCTTACAGACTACCCCTCACCCGTAATGTCTGCACACCCATATGAAAGTATTCATCGCTCAGTTCAGTCTCCAGACACTTGCAGGTCATTACTTTATTCCTTTTCATTCCTATTCAATGAGAAATTCCCCTGGATCCAATTATGTTTATCCAGGAGTCAAAAGTAAAAGCAGCAAATCAGAATCAATGTGTAGTTCCACTGACTCAAAAGAGACCGGGTGCGTATCCTAGAAGTGATTCAAACCCTATCAATACTTCATTATTCAGGGCTCACCCCTTTCAGAGTGGTAAAACAGTTTTGCCCGTGTGAGTTTCCTTAGCCTAGATGGTCTACGATTAAAAAGGCATCTGGATAATTGGACGCTGCCTTTTATTTTTCAATCAGTTTGTTCCCCTTTCAACAAAAGCATATGGTACCAGGAAGCACAGTGTGGGGGGAGGGGTTCCATGAAGCCAAGAAGCTAATGGATTCAACAGCCATTCTGTTCTACTCACATAATCCTGAAATTCTGCACCGAGTAGCCACACTTTAGGTAGGTGTCTAGCACGGGGGGTTTCAACAGCTTCCAAACCAGCGTCATGCTGCTCAGCAGCCAGTTGCTGGTTCTGTGTGAGCGCCACCACAGCAGATGGGCTAGAGTAACATTTACTATGCCTCAGTCACCCAACTGGGAGGTTCCTTGGCTAATGTCGTCACAGATTCAGCAGTGCCTTTTCCATTCTGCCCTTAGCCCCCCCCATGGCACAACCAGCCAGCATGCAGCCTGCTTCCCCAGACTCACACAGCTAGGCAGCTGTCATTCATGTTAAAATTCGACACTTGCCAACAAGGACTTAACAAGTCTTTGAACTTTCTCACCCATTACCAAGACAGTTTCCCCAATTATCACCTGTAATACCATTAACTCACAAACATCCCACTCTCCCTACCTTTAATATCAGCAATTCACAGACACTTACCTTCCTTCCTCCCCCTTCCCACCCCCCCGCATTCCCCTTCTGTTCTGCAATGTGATTTGTCCTTTTCATATTTGTTCATTTTTTTAATTGTATCCTTTGGTATATATGGTTGTGACTACTTTCTTCCACTATTTGATCTGAGGAAGTGGGTCTGGCCCACGAAAGCTCATCATCTAATAAACCATCTTGTTAGTCTTTAAAGTGCTACATTGTCCTGCATTTTGCTTCAACTACTCCAGACTAACACGGCTACATTTCTATCACAGCTAGGCAGGTGAGAGCTCATTTTCTGATTTGATATTCTGCTCCTCTACCCGACTGATTACTCAATTCACTGGGCAACGAGAGCTCATGCAGACACTTTGTTCCAGCCAAGAGTTGTGGAGAGCCTCTGTGTAGCTAGTTCACAGGTAAGGAGGAGGATAGGGCAAAGCACAAACAATGGCTTTCTTGAAATAGCTAACTGAAGTTTAGTCATGTTTCTGAGTCACTGCCACACACGGTCGCTGAAAGGCACGAAAACCCATGATGCAGTGACAGTGCGTGTGTGTCAAGGGAACAAAAACTCAGCTCTGGCAGAGGTCTCCCTTGTGTTACTTCCTTTGGCGAGCTTCACTCAGCATGGCACTACTCCCGTGTCTATAACAGGGAGCTGGAAGAATGGGGAGTAGACCGACTACAGACTGCCTGGCTCAAAGGCATCCATTTTGTCATAAACATGTAGGCGTATTTCTGTGGATTACTTAAAAATCTCACCTTTGAAGAAATTGAGGATCTGATCAATTCTGATGAGGGAAACATTTTGAGGAGGAAAAGCAGGCAAGGAGGAAAACACCCGGGTCGAATTACTCATTAGATCTCACTCTGTATTTGTTCAGTTGTAGGCAGACCCCTGGTTCTAAGTTCTTGTGCAAAAACTCTTCCAGAAGAGAGCATCTACAATGGCATGTGCCTTTGCGCAAGAGATGTGCTTTTGCACAGTAGCATCCTTGCCAGTGTAGATGCTGTCTTGCGCAAGAAAGCTCCACTGGACATTTTAACCATCGGGCTTTCTTGCGCAAGAAATTCATGTTGCCTGTCTACACTGGCCTCTTGCGCAAGAACAGTTGTGCAGGAGGGCTTAGTCCTGAGTGGGAGCATCATAGTTCTTGCACAAGAAGCACTGATTTCATACATTAGAACGTCAGTGTTCTTGCACAAGAACTTGCGGTCAGTGTAGACAGGCAGCAAGTTTTGGTGCAAAAGCAGCCGATTTTGCGCAAGATCACGCCAATGTAGACACAGCCCAAGTAACTATACTTCCATAGAAAAGCACCATTCTTTGAACAAAACTTAATAGAAATCTAATATTGGAATCCTATGTCAAATCATCCCTTGATCACCAATCATACACACATCTGTGCAAGCCAGTTGGCTCTAGACAGCTTCTGTGGTTATTAAAGGGCTATTTCTTGGCAGATTTTTTTTATTCTAATTCAAAGGTTAATCAAAATCTTCCATATTGTATGTTGGCTAAATACATGCTGCTTCCACTGGTGATGAAACAGATGAATTACAGCTCACATTTCCCAGGGGATTCATTTGTTCCATCATTGGATTCACTTTTTTCCCCCCCCAAGCTACTCTGCAACACCTGACAGTATTTTGGCTAGTTTTCAGGAAATGGAACCGTTTTACCTTTAAGAGGCTGCTGCATTCACCTCTTTTCACTGTTATATTTTTCTGTCAAATTGCAATACATCAACAGCATGGTTGCTGAAAATAGAAGAAATTCATCCTAAAGGTGAGAACAGTTACAAAAGGAGACACAAACAGAGCCAAATCAAACAGTTCTATTTCAATCCCTGGGGAAAATTTCTGTCACATTCAATGCTATATTTACCTGAGTGAAGATGGCATGATTTGTACTGCAGTAAGCAGCTTTAACAATTTTAGCAGTAAGATCCCAGTCCTGCAAAGGCATATGCATGTGCTTAATTTTATGAACAGTGAGTAGTCCCACTGATTTTGCCTTGAGTAGATACACACACAGGAACATAGGCAGCTAACAGGAAAATTTCACAGGGAGTAGTAATTCCAGCTGCAAATGCTGAGCTTGAAGGTAGTAGGACTTGGGTGAATGGTCTGTCTGTGGGTTGTTTGTCATTCTCTGAATAGAGGCTGGCTGTGTCTAGACTGCATCCCTTTTCCGTAAAAGGGATACAAATTAGACACATCGCAATTGCTAATGAAGCGGGGATTTAAATCCCCCCCACTTCATTTGCATAAAAATGGCTGCCGCTTTTTTCCGGCTTGGAGCTTTGCTGGAGAAAAGCGCCAGTCTAGATGTGGATCTTTCGGAAAATAAAGCCTTTTCTGAAAGATCCCTTATTCCTTATGCAAATGAAGCGGGGGGGATTTATATCCCTGCTTCATTTGCAATTGCGATGTGTCTAATTTGCATTCCTTTCATGGAAAAGGGATGCAGTCTAGACACAGTCGCTATGTAGCTGGGCTGGGGGCCTGAGTAAACCCTTGGAACTTTGGTTGATTGGTGCTTTGGTAAAGGCTGCAAGGTACCAGCCCTTGGTTCTTTGATCCATCTAGCCAACTGAAGTCTCAATGGTTAATTGCTCCCTGGTGATTATGGGTGGAGTTGAATGGAATTAAGCAGGGAAAACATGATATAAAAAGTCACTTGTGGGACAAACTTAAAGGGCATGAAAAGAAGTAGTTAGGAGAATTTGAGAGTCTGTAAAGGGTGTATGAGAAGATTTTCTTCCAGGTTCAGTACCATGAACTATCAAGATGGTTAGTGATGGAACAGTGGTGCTTGCCATGGATGTGTCATATTCTTTCCTGCCTGAAACTAGAGGAAATTTTCTTGCCTGAAGCACAAACAAGTGGCTGTGAAGGAGACAGATTCCTGAAGTAGAGGACAAGTTGAGACATGCCAGAACAACAGGGCTGCTCCGGGGACTGAGGCTGCTATGAAGGGTGGCTAGGCTGTGTGGGGGAGTGGGGTGCCCTTGAGGTGGTTTCCAGGTGCGGACTGGGCTGGGGGTGTGGCAGCTGCGGGGAAGAAAGGGGCTTGTTCTGGGATGTGGTTTTCCTGCTTTGGAGGAGGGAGGATGCAGAGCTGCCTTCTCTTCTGCCTGGGAGTCCCGTCCCCGCCTCCTCCAGCCTGCTGCTCTCTGCCCTGTTACACAGCCCCAGCCTTGCAGTCTCCCTTTCTGCCTCGTAGGCCCCTAGCAGGTGGGCTAAAGATGGTGCTGAAGTCATGCCCAGCCAGCAGCATCATCACCCCCAGGCCCACTCTAGAGGGTGACTGCTGCCTGGGCTGTGGCTCTGAGGCTGGGCAGGGGCGGCTGAAGGCAGAGGGAAACATGGGGGGGAGGGGGGTCCTGTCCCAAAGTCGCATTGGCCCGAGGGTGCCATAGAATGGATCCCCACTGGACCCTATCAGCAGGGCTTGACACCCTGGGATCACCCAATTGCCCACCTTCACCTTGCTGATTTCCCTGAATTCCACCCCCAGCCAACCTTACCCCAGCCTGTGCTGGCGACCCAGCATCGTACCTCCTGCAAGATTAGAGCTAGTACCCACTTCCTGTGGGTGTGTGTGTGTGTGTGTGAAGCTCTGTGCTGCTTCTGGGGAAGCATGTGTGCGCTGCTCCTCCCCTCCTCACAGGAAAAGCTGGACTGGAGCCCAGGGCAAGAGACCAAGTGAAGCACACATTGGCGAGAGCCCTGCCCCCTCTGCTGTGAGAGCGGCGAAGCCCAGGGCAGGAGGGTGAAGTCTTGGCCCGTCACTTCAGGTCGCTGACCCATTCTAGACCTTTAATAATTTGTTGCTTTCTTCTAAACTTTCTCCAATTTGTCCAAATATTTCTTAATGTATTGTCCAGAACTGGACACAATACACCAGCTGAGGCATTATCAGCACAGAGTGGAATGGAAGAATTACTTCTTGGCTATGTCTAGACTGGCATGAATTGCCGGAAATGCTTTTAACGGAAACGATTTCTGTTAAAAGCATTTCCGGAAAAGAGCGTCTAGATTGGGACGTGGCACCTTATAGACTAACTGAAGTGTAGGAACATAAGCTTTCATGGGCAAAGACCCACTTCGTCAGATGCATGTAGTGGAAATTTCCAGCGGCAGGTATAAATATGCAGGCCAGGATCAGGCTGGAGATGACGAGGTGGATCCAATCAAGGAGGATGAGGCCCACTTCTAGCAGATGATCTGGAGGTCTATGCCATTATCTAAATCATTGATGAAAATATTGAACAGAACAGATCTGTCCTTTCGGACAGATTCCTGCATGACCTCACTTGATATGCACTCCCAGCTTGACTGTGAACCAGTGATAATTACTCGCTGGGAACAGTTTTCCAACCAGTTGGCACCGATCTTAGAGTAACTATCTAGGCTTAATCTCCTAGTTTGTTTATGAAAAGGTCATGTGAGAAAAGCCTACACTACAGCTTAGGTCAGCAAAATTTATGTTGCTCAGGGGTGTAGATATTCCACCCCCCCTCAGAGACATAAGTTATACTGAGAAGTGTTTATGTGCACAGCGCTATGTTGGTAAAAGAGCTTCTCCCACTGACAAAACTTACTCCACTCACAGAGGTCAGTTTTTATGCTCCCAGAACAACTCTTGCCTGTTGGTGTAGAGCATCTTCATCAAATATGGTGCAGCTGCACACCTGTGTCGCTAGAGCTGCACTGCTGAAGCCCTGTATGTATAGTCATAGCCTTGTCACGATATACCACATCTACCACTTCTCCCCATCCACAGAGCTTATTACACTATTAAAAAAGCTACTAAATTGATCTGACATGATTTGTTCTTGACAAATCCATGTTGACTGCTTCTTACACCCTCATTATTTTCTAGCTGTTTTCAAACTTATTGCATGATTATTTGCTCCATTATCTTTCTGGGTACTGAAGTGTATAATGAATGGTCTTGTAAATTCTCTGGGTTGACCTTATTCCCCTTTTTATAGATTGACACTGTATTTGGCCTCTTCCTGTTCTCTGGAAATCTCTCTCATCTTCCGTGATTTTTCAAAGACAATGCTGAAATGTTTGTGTTGGACATATTTTATTTAAGAATGAAGCCTGGCCAACAAGCCCCCATCTGGCCGCAGCATCATAACACCCCTTCATCCCTACACCCCCCCCAAACCTGAGCCTATCAATAACACCCCCTCTCATGAGCTTCTCACATCCTGTCTTCAGCCACAACACTACTACACAATCCACACACTGAAAATCTGTGTTCTGTGCCCATCATACTCCCTACCCCCCTGCTCTGAGCCACTCATATACCTCAACCTGAACTCCTGTATCCTCACAACCACAAGCCTGTGGTTTGCTCAGCACCCCAACCCTCCACCTGACCCCGACACTCTTCAGCATAGATCCCCCTCCCTGAGCCAGCAGCCCCTTCTCCACCTCCTCCTGCACCCAAATTCCTTCCCAGAGCTTGCACCACTCACCCCTTCCCACACCCAAATCCCTCATTCCTTCATTTCAAACCTAGGATTTCCCAACTCGTGAAGAAAATGCAGCATCATCCTTCATATTAAATGCATTTTGTTTCTGCTATTTTTTATGTTAAATTACATTTTTATTAAATTTGTGTGCTTATTTTTAATTTTAAATAAATTATATACCAAGGTTTTTGTGTTTATTTTTAATTTTAAATTACAAATTAAATTTTTTGTTAAAAGGGGGGTTTGGATGACGGTAAAGAAGAGGTGGGGAGGTGTGAGGGTTTCTCAAAAATCAAAAAGGGGCGTGATGCTGAAAAGTTTGGAACCACTGCTTTAGCTAGTATAATCTTGTTATATGCCTTTGCCTTTTTAATTTTGTCCCTATATGCTTGTCTTGTTCATTTATATTCATCTTTTGTAATTTGTCCTAGTTTCTACTTCATGTAGGACTCTTCTTTGAGTTACAGATCATTGATGATCTCCTGGTTAAGCCAGTGATCTCTTGCCATACTTCCTGTCTTTCCTATGCAGTAGGATAGTTTGCTCTTGTGCCTGTAATAATGTCTATTTGAAAAACTACCAACCCACAACCAAAATTCCTTATTGCTTGACTGAAAACAGTAACCCATCAAGAAATATCTCACTATTTGACTTCTGCATTTTTTCCACCTCTCTTCTCTGACTCCCAAAATCTTAAAATTAAAAATAGAAAATACAGTGAAGGTTGATATTTTAAAGGTCAACAATGAGAATTACTCCACTGCTGATCAAGCACTGCAAGAAAAAGGGATGGTCATATTGTGAATAGTTGCACAACTTGCTGAGTGGCATCCTATTTTGGTGTACCAAAAAGGTGAAACTTTGGAGATTTTCACAATTTGATCCTGGCTTAATTCCACTCCCTTTCTACCTCTTTCCAGGTACTGGTCTACACTAGATAGTTATTTTGAAAGAACGTCCCTATTTCAAAATAATAAGTGGAGTGTCCTCATTACCAAGCCCATTCAAAATAATGGGCTGGTTATGTCGTAATCCATACTCTTGCTTTCTTTGGGGAATAATACATAAATGTTTCATCATCAACAACTGCAATAGATATCTCTAGAATTAGCAAAAAGTGTCATGAAAAATTATTAGTAAAATTATGAGCACAAAATTTTACCCAGCTCCAAGATCATTGGTAAATAGACTGTATTGTATGAAATGAGGATAAAAATGCTTAATTCAGCAAAGTACTTAACCATATGCCTCACTTTAAAACATTCCCAGAAGGGAAGCAATAGAGAAAGAAGTCAAGTATCACAAGGAGCTTTTATGTATTCTCTAAAATAATTTTACATCATTTTAAAGAATTACATAAATTAACTAGTGTGATATAAATGGAGTTTTCTATGGACAAACTGAAGATAAGCTTTGCTCAGTTTTTGATATTACTATCTTGCAAAATCTTCTCTATAAGTGTGTCTAAGAAAGAATATAGAGCCTAATAAAATGTAGATTAAGTTCAAACATTTTTGAGCAATTCACAGAACACACTTCAATGCAAGAGTTACACTAGATTAGACTCAGTGTGCATGGTGCTTCACAATCAAATAGAATGCCCCTCCCTTAAAGTGTTTAACATTCCTGCCTAAGCAAAATGTAGGTCCTTTCAGAGTGGGTTTTTTATCTACATGTTGATCAGAAGTAGGAACCTATACAGATAAATTAGACATAATGGCACGCGCACAGCAAGAACAGTTCACTTTTGATAAAATACAAATTAAAATAATTTGAGAGATTTTAAAAAATATTTATTTCATAAAATTATACAGAAGAAAGTTATTGCAACAGACTTACGAGTGTGTGAGCTGTAGTCACTCTCTCCTCCAAGTGTATAAATGTATTGGAAGGAACACATTTATATATGTTAAAGACTTTCCCTTTAATTTTCTCAGCTTTTATATATTAACATACCCAATATATAAACGTAAAATCTTACACCACTTGGAAAAATGATAAATTTTCTTTTACCAGAAAGCCATATATGCACAACATTAAAAAAAACACCACTAAATTTTAGAATAAAACATTTATAATACATTTATTTAAAACTTGGGCAAATACCAATATAAAAGAAAACAGTGTGTAAGAAATAAAAATAAAGTACAAAACATTTTCAATCTTCAACATCCATAATTTAAGAAGCGGCAAACTCTTTTTATTTTTATTTTTACATACAAATTTTCCTTTAGTTTGGAGTACCATAGTTAAAATGTTTAAAAACTAGCAAACTAATTATATCTAAAATGGGCTTTTTAAAAACAGTAGCATAATATAAAACATAGTAAATTATGTTTCCTCATAATAAAATTACACATCCTAAAAAAGATGCAGTTTATTTTTGCTTTCCTGCTTTGAACTGCTCATCACCCCAAGGAACACAGTTGGAAAACAGCACCCACAGGAAGTATCAGTTACTTTGCACGGCAGCTGGAACAACTAAATGTAATGCTCCAAGGACTCTGAAGCAATAAGGCATTTTACTATCCATCAAGTAAATTTATATGTACGTTTGTTAAGGGAAAACAACTTTGAGAAATCAGTGCAGAATAAACAAACACAAAACATTAACTCAAAGAAATAAAATACTTGCTTTTCTTAAGTGAGTACTAGTGCTATAATACGAATATTAGTTCTATCTTACAGGGTTTACACCAATCTGAACTAAAGAGCTATTTGCCACTGAAAGAAAACAGAAACAGATAGCATTTACATTTTTGCTTAAAATGTTGCTATTGTTACATTCAGAGTAAATCTTTTCTATACTTCAAACAAACCACAAATATTTAGGGTTTCCCTGCATAATAAATTACATCATATTTATGTAGTGCCTTCTTTATTCATCTTTGATACATGATTTCAATTTAGATGTGTAGTTTCAATAATCAGGATAAAATCTAATATTTTAAAATTATTCATTCAGATCACTCCCCAACTCAACTCCTCCAGGGTATGTCTACACTACCACCATAGTTCGAACTAGGGTGGTTAATGTAGGCAACCGAAGTTGCAAATGAAACCCAGGATTTGAATTTCCCGGGCTTCATTTGCATCTTGCCGGGTGCCGCCATTTTTAAATCCCCGCTAGTTTGGACTCCGTAACGGTAGGAAGCCTAATCCGAACTACCTACTCCGTGCTGCGTGTAGCCGCAGGCACGGAGTCCGAACTAGCGGGGATTTAAAAATGGCGGCGCCCGGCAAGATGCAAATGAAGCCCAGGAAATTCAAATCCCAGGTTTCATTTGCAACTTCGGTTGCCTACATTAACCACCCTAGTTCGAACTAGGGTGGTAGTGTAGACATACCCCCACTGGGTTCTCTGCCTCAGGGCAATCCAAATTAATTTGTCAAGTGATGGGAAAAAAGAACGGTTACTTACCTGTAACTGTTCTTCGAGATGTGTTGCTCATGTCCAGTCGAAGTAGGTGTGCGCGCCGCGTGCACCACGTCTTCCGGAGCGTTTTCCCTAGCGGTACCTGTAGCGCCGACGGGGCGCCCCCTGGGGTGGCGCCGCCACGGCGGGGCATAAGTACCCCTGCCGGCGCTGCCCCACCTCAGTTCCTTCTTGCCGGACACTCCGACGAAGGGGAGGTAGGGTGGGAGTCGAATGGACATGAGCAACACATCTCAAAGAACAACAGTTACAGGTAAGTAACCATTCTTTTCTTCTTCGAGTGGTTGCTCATGTCCATTCAAAGTAGGTGACTACCAAGCTAACCCCACGGAGGGGTCGGAGCAGTCATACCACCAGAGTCATGAAGAAAGGTGAACAATAAACAGATTTATTTGAACAATCCAACACTGACAAGGCACCAATCAAGAACAAAGACAACCCAATATATAAATTTACATCACAGATTCGAGGACTGCAGAGCCCACCCTTGCATCCTCCCTGGCCTGCTGAGGTAGTGCATAGTGTGTTAAAACGTGTGAAAGGAAGACCAGGTGGCTGCCCTGCAAATTTCTGTGATTGGTACCTGGGCACCAAAGGCTACCGAGGACGCCTGCGCCCTGGTAGAGTGTGCCTTCACCCTGGGTGGTGTTTCACCAGCCAGTTGATAACACTCTGCTATACATTGTACCACCCATCTTGATAACCTTTGCATAGAAATAGGTGAACCTTTCCCCTTATCTCCAAACGCAACGAACAATTGTTGGGATTTACGGAAGGGCTTGGTTTGGTGAATATAGAACGCCAGCGCTCGCTTGGCATCCAGGGAGTGTAGTACGCGCTCCTTAGGGGAGGCATGGGATTTAGGAAAGAACACCGGTAAATAAATCTCCTGGGACAGGTGAAAAGGTGAAACCACCTTCGGGAGGAAGGCCGGGTGAGGCCGTAGCCTTACGTTATCGTGCGAAAAAACAAGGTAGGGCGATTCTATAGTTAGCGCCCTTAGCTCTGATACCCTTCTACCAGACGTAATGGCTACTATGAAAGCAACCTTCAATGAAAGGTGCTTCAATGAACATGTAGCCAATGGCTCGAAAGGAGGGGACATAAGCCTGTGTAGGACCAGGTTGAGGTTCCAGACAGGGTGCGGAGCCCTCACCAAGGGGTACAATTTCTCCAAACCAGTAAGAAACCTTTTAACCACCTGGTTAGAAAAAAGAGAGGCTCCTGCCGTACCAACATGGAAGGCGGAGAGAGATGCCACATGGACTTTGATAGAAGAAAAGGACAGGCCACTAGATCGGAGATGAAAGAGATAGTCGAGAATAGTTGGAATAGGGGCCGAGGACGGGTGTACTCCTCTCCGGGACGCCCAAGACGAGAAGCGCCGCCACTTGGCAGCGTACGACCGTCTAGAAGAGGGCTTCCTGCTGCTAAGGAGCACCATCTTTACTTGTTGGGAACATTCCCTTTCTGGTTGGTTCAACCACGGATAAACCCGGCCATTAGGTGAAGAGACCAGAGATCCGGGTGAACCATTACCCCCCGTCCCAGGGTTGAGTTAGCAGGTCCCGAACTGGAGGGAGTGCTATAGGGTCTTGGGTCAGCATGTCCACCAGGATGGGGAACCAGAACTATCTGGGCCACCTGGGGGCTATGAGGATGATCGAGGACCGAAAAGTTCTCGCTCTGGTCAATACCCTGGAAATTAGGGGAAACGGGGAAAAAGCACAGAGAACGCCCTTTGGCCACGTGGTCGTTAGGGCGTCTCCCCTGGAGAATTTCCCCAGCCCCAGCAGGGAACAGTAGTTCCTGCACTTGGCATTGCGTGCCGAGGCGAACAGGTCTACGAGAGGATAGCCCCACCTGTGGAAAACCTGCCTGAGGACAGAGTCCTTGAGTGACCACTCGTGGGCTCCAAAGGATCTGCTCAGTGTGCCTGCTAGCAGGTTTTTGCACCCGGGGAGGTACTCCGCCTGAGGCGTGATATTGTGCGTGACACACAGGTGCCAGAGATGCAGGGCCTCCTTGCAGAGGGGCGGCGAACGTGCCCCACCCTGCTTGTTGAGGTAGAAAACCGCTGCAGTGTTGTCCATAGGTACCAGGATCGAGCGGTGGGAGAGCCTTGGCAGAAAGGCTTCGCAGGCTCTCCTCACCGCCCGTAATTCCCGGATGTTGATGTGCAGGGTCTGTTCGGAAAGGGACCAGAGGCCCCGAGTTCTGTGGCACCCAAGGTGTGCTCCCCATCCCAGGTCGGACGCATCGGTGACCAGCGTCAGTGAGGGGGGATGGGCGTTGAAGGGAACCCCGCTGCGCACCACGGTTTCCTGGGTCCACCAGAGCAGGGAGTTCAGAATGTCCAGGGGCACTGTAATTATGGAGTCCCATAGACCCTTGGATTGGCAGAAGACCTTCGCCAACCACGCCTGCAGAGGTCTCATTCTCATCCTGGCATGGCGCACCGTGTATGTGCATGCTGCCATATGGCCCAGGAGCCTGGAGCAGACCCGAGGTGTCGTGATGGGGGACTGATTTAGCCCTGAGATCAACTCCACTATGGAGAGGAACCTGCTGTGGGGAAGGAACGCTCTTGCCACCTGTGCATCGTGGAGGGCTCCCACAAATTCTATCCTCTGCGAGGGGGTCAGGGATGACTTCTCGACATTTATCATTAGTCCTAACCTTAAGAAGAGAGCTCTTATGAGTGTTACGTGAGCTTGTACCTGCTTGTACGAGCGACCTCGGATTAGCCAATCGTCGACGTACGGGAACACATGTACTCCTCGATTGCGCAGAAAGGCGGCAACCACAGCCATACATTTTGTAAATACCCCTGGTGCCGTACATAACCCAAAAGGGAGTACTGTAAACTGAAAATGGCAACGGCCCACCATAAACCAGAGGAACCTCCTGTGACTGGGCCTGATTGCCACATGGAAGTAGGCATCCTTTAGGTAGAGAGTCGCGTACCAGTCGCCCAGTTGTAGCACTGGGATGACCGAGGCCAAAGTCACCATTCT
Source organism: Pelodiscus sinensis (assembly GCF_052426305.1). NCBI lineage: Eukaryota > Metazoa > Chordata > Testudines > Trionychidae > Pelodiscus > Pelodiscus sinensis. The sequence goes on along the minus strand of NC_143053.1, from coordinate 244,717,757 downwards.
GAACTTGTGTTTTACAACCGCCTTGTTTAAGTATTGCAGGTCCAGGATAGGACGAACTTCCCCTTTTGGTTTCGGAACAACAAAGTAACGGGAGTAAAACCCTCTGCCCCGCAAATGCGGAGGCACCCCCTCTATTGCTCCTTTTTCGAGGATCACCGCCACTTCCTGAGACAGGATGTGTTCGTGAGGGGTGTCCCTTACTAAGGACGGAGTAGGGGGTTTTGAAGGCGGTGGGCCCAGGAATGGGATAGAATAGCCCGTATTTACAATGTTCAGGACCCAGACATCTGATGTTATCAGGGCCCATGCCTGGGCAAAACGGGATAGCCGAGCCCCAAACGGGGGGCCAGGGTGGCAGACTGGTACGGGGCTCTCGAACACTGTCAAAACTGGGGCTTGCTCTGATGGGGAGGGCCGTGGGGACCTGCCCGCTGAGGGATCTGACCTAGGGCGACGACGTCGGCCCCTAGCCCCTGAGGGTGTGCAGCCGCCCCGGAACCTCCACCGGAGGCCCAGAAGCGGCGCCTCCAGAAATCCCCATGGGGGACTTGGGGCTGCACTCTACCCTGCTGCCTCTAAGGCAGTTGTTGCCGCTGAGTGGCCGGCATATGTATGCCCAAGGACTTCAGAGTTGACCTAGTGTCCTTTAGGGTATGGAGCCTGGAATCGGTGTGCTCCGAGAACAGAGTCTTCCCTTCAAAGAGCAAATCCTGGCTAGTGTGCTGCACATCCGAGGGAATCCCAGAGACGTGGAGCCCCGCCCCGCGATGCATAACGACACCACAGTGCCGAGTCCACAGTGTCCAATGCCGCTTGGAGGGCAGTTCGTGTAATGATTTTACCCTCGGAAGCCATAGCCGCAAACTCTTGGCAGTCCTCCAATCGGTCTCTAAATTTTTCGACCGCCTGCCAGGTGTTAAAAGCATACCTGCTCAGCATCGCCTGCTGGTTAGCAATGCGGAGCTGTAGAGCACCTGTAGCGTAGACCTTACGGCCCAACAGGTCCAGCTTCTTAGGCTCCCTTGCCTTTGGGGAAGGCCCGGGCTGGGGAAGCCTTTCTTTCTGGGCCGCAGCCTGCACGACCAAGGATCCCGGGACGAAATAACGCCTCTCTACCCGCTTTTGGGTAGGGGTTAAGGTTGCTGGCATTTGCCACAGGGCATTAGTAATTTTGGAAACAGTTTTATTGAGCGGTAAGGCGAACCGCGTAGGGGCGTCCTCCGTGAGGATGGCCGCCATCGGATCGGTGTCCTCAATTATGGGCTCCACCGGAACACCCAGGTTGGAAGCCATGCGCCGCAGGAGATCCTGGTGTGCCCTGGCATCCATTGATGGCAGACCAGGTGCTGGGTCCGCTAGTGCCTCGCCGGGGGAGGACGACGACGACGACGACTCCTGAAGCAACACAGGAGCGGTCGTGGTCAACTGCAGGGCTAATTGGACGGCCTGAGCCTCTGGGGGGCCTGTCTCCGGTGCCGGTGGTTGCGGTGCCGCAGGATCATGTTGTGGCACCCGAAGGGGGGAGGAAGGCGCCCTGGACAGGGACACCAACGGATGGGAACGGTGCCCTGAAGCCTCCGACCCCATAGGTGGTGGCGGCTGACCCTGCCACTGATGATAGGCCAGGGGGTCCAAAAAGGCCACTGTGGGTGCAGGGGCCACATCTGCTGGTTGTGGTCCCTCCTGTGTCTGGATCTGGACCTGTGAGTCGAGAATGCTCCCGATGACCCCGACCGTACTGACACCGGGTCCGAATCCAAAGAGTAATCAGACTCTGGCCAAGGCGGAGCTGACGAGGAGTGTGGTGCAAACCTGGCCATCAACTCAGGTTTGCCCGCACGAGCACGGCGAGGACGTGCCGTCTGCGGCACCGGGGAACCCATGCCTGGTGCCGTTGGTAATTGCGGCACCGGGGGACCCAGACCCAGTGCGGCGAATTCTGCCGAGTGCGAAGCAGCCAGCTGTGGCACCGGGGTGCCGAGGCCCGGTGCCGGTTGCGTCGTCAATGGCTGCGGCACCAGGGTACCCAGGCCCGGTGCCGTTTGCGACGCCACTAGCTGCGGCACCGAGGTGCTCAGGCTCGGTGCCGGTTGCAACGCCAGTATTTGTGGCGCCGGGGTGCCTAGGCCCGGTGCCGAGTGCGTCGTGTGGAGATGCGGCACTGGGGTGCCCAGGCCTGGTGCCGGCTGCATTGCCAGTAGCTGTGGCACCGAGGCGCTAATGCTCGGTGTCGGTTGCGATGCCAGGAGTTGCGGCCATATCCGCGGCACCGGGGTGGTCCAGGCCCGGTGCCGTTTGAGACGCCGGCAGATACAGTGCCGGGGTGCCCAGGCCCGGCGCCGATTGCGTTGTCTGGAGTTGCGGTACCGGGGTGCTCAGGCCCGGTGCCGGTTGAGTGGCCAGCAGCTGTGGCACCGAGGTGCTCAGGCTCGGTGCCGGCTGAGTCGTGCCCGACTGAGGCGGCACAGGGGTACCCAGGCCCAGTGCCGGGGTAGACCACAAGGTCGATGCCGGTGCCAGCATGGAGACGGATGCCGACTCCTGGGAGTGACTGGATGCCACATGGCCATGGAGGTACGGCACCGGTACCGCCAAACGGGGCTCTGGCACAGCGGTAAGCAGTGATCTGCCATGACTTGAAGCTCCCTGAGACTGACGACTCGGCGTCGTGAAGAGTGCCGCAGTAGCAGTGGGAACTGACCCCACCGGGGGTGGTCCTGACGCATAAGCCACCTTAGCATGCCGACCTGGGCCATGCAGGGGCGACGACGGTGCCCTCCGAGTCTCCGACGAGGGCGACTTCGACCCGTCCGAGTCGACTGACGACGGCGGGGAGGTCGTGAGACTAATTAGGTCAAATGTGTCCGGCATGGATGGACGATGAGAGGGCAGGCGACCGGGACTAACCAGGCCCCCTCGGTGCCGACGGTGCACCGGAGGGGAAACACGCAACAGTGAACTGCCGCTGCGGTGTCCGGCAGAAACTGGTTTCTTTGATGGAGACCTGCCCCGGGACTTCTTCACCCTCTTAGATGGCAGAGAGTGAGACCGGTGCCGGGACCTCGACATAGATGCCCGAGGCCGGCGTGCTGCGCACCGCGGGCTGGTCCGGCGGCACCGGTTGAAGCGCCGTCTCCATAAGGAGAAGCTTCAAGCAGGAAACCCTTTCTTTTCTCGTACGGGGCTTGAAAGACTTGCAGATTTTGCAGGCAATCGCCAGATGAGCCTCACCCAGACACTTAAGGCAGCTGTCGTGTGGGTCGCCCGTGGGCATAAACTTCCCGCAATCAGCGCACGCCTTGAAGCCTTGCGGACCTGGCATTCCTTACCCCCAAGGGGGAAGGAGCAAAACCAAAGAACCTAACTACCTAACTACACAAACTATTTACAATGTGAGAAACGGGAACCATTAACTATCTAAGCCTAAGCAGATAGAGAAAGAGACGCTCCAACGACCGTCACGGCGATAAGAAGGAACTGAGGTGGGGCAGCGCCGGCAGGGGTACTTATGCCCCGCCATGGCGGCGCCACTCCAGGGCGCGCCCCGCCGGCGCTATGAGTACCGCTAGGGAAAACGCTCCGGAAGACGTGGTACACGCGGCGCACACACCTACTTCGAATGGACACGAGCAACCACTCGAAGAAGAACTGCAAGTGTATTTTCTGCAAATCCACCCAAGTCTTTAGACAGGTCCAACTGTACAAATACGGAGGAGAATAGTTATGACAGAGGAGACTACACATATGAGTGTAATGGTGGTGCCTACTTTGACTAGAAAAAAGTCACCGAAGTCATTCCATTTTAAACGGAACCCACATCTCCATAAACCATAGACTAGTCTAGTAACTTCCATTGTCTCCTAGTATATAAATACATTTAGCAAAACTATAGAACTTTCCCAACAATCATTGAAGCACTTCTTGCTTTTCATATAAAAAGGATATGATTCGTAATCCAGTGTTTGAGTAAGTACTCCAGTCAGAACAAATTCCGCGTTATGGACATCTAGAAATATTAAATATATATATAAGTTTAATATGCTTCAAAGGAGCCTTCCTCACTCTACATCACAAGGAGTAAGGGGGATCAACAGACTTGGAAATGAACACTGAAGCTCTGGAAGAAGGGTATTCTCTGTAGACTGTTTTACTGGGAACATATTTTCTTGACCAGTGTGACACAGCTCAAGTAAACTGACTTGACCTATTTGTTTGGCCACTTGCCTAAAATGGGCCCTAATCCTGCACAAAGTTCTGTTTGAGAAGGACCCCATAAACCACTGAAGTACCAGTGTTCTGTCCACGTAGAGTTCAGTGCAAGATCAACATTTTGGTTAGGAAGAAGTTGTGGGTTTCTCACCCTAAGTAGTAACATTGGTTCTTTGGAAGTACTCTAGGCGTTCCTGCACCCTCTACATCTTGATGGGAGATTTCACAGAGTAGTGTCTCTTCGGTCTGTGCAGGTGCTATTCAGTTTCATGCTCCACACCTGCATACATAGCATACAACTCCAAAGCAGAGGGGAAGGAAGGTGGATAGTGAAGCACCGATAGGGAAACACCTCTCAAAGAACCAGTTACTGCCCTGAATAACCATTTCTTTTTCTTCTTTGAGCAGAGACCCTGTCTGTGCTCCATTCCAAGTGACTTCTTAGCAGCTCCCCTTAAGGAGGAGAGGGCTTCAGTCAAGTCCATATTGAATAAAGTATAACAGAGCCAAACACAGCAGAGATGACATGTAACTGTGGATGAGGGGAACAACATGTGGTGGAGTTGACTGCCCCACATGTTGCCTCTGACCCCAATCAGCAGGTGGTCTACAAAGCTGGCAGTGGGAAGTGCTTGGTCTGCAGCAGCATGGATGGAGAAGTAGCCCCAGGAGGCAAGGGAGAAGGGAGGGAAGGAGTTCAACCTGCAGAGTCACCATGCTGCTTCCTCCCTCCCTGCGCTGCATGGAAGACTGTGAGTGCAGCCACTAGGGGGAGCTGTTGCATCTTTGCTCCTGGGCATTGTGATAATTGGGAGGGGGGGGATCACATCACCCTGTTTGACCCCCCTCCCCCCAGTCACCTCTGAAACACAGCTCCAGAAGCAGAGTCAAGAGTTATTGCAGACTGCTCAGAAAGGCATGGCCAGAGGTCAAAGTCACACTGCTACATATTTCAGTAAAGGGAACCTTTTTCAAAAAGGCTGCTGAAATAGAAATAGACCATGCAAAATGAGCATGTATGTTAAGGACAGAGTACAGTGAATTGGGGGCAATGGCTGTGGGCCCCTGAGCTTCCCTCTGTATGTCGTGCAGGGCTCGGTCTCTGGCAATCATAAGGGTCAATCCCATGGGTGTTCTGGGGCTGGTGCACCCCTGGAAAGAAATGGCTGTCCATTGGGTGCTGAGCACCCACCCTCTATCAATGCCTGTCTATCACCCCAGACCTCCTGCTTGCTGGTGGGCCCCATTGATCAGCATCTCCTCCGCCCTTCCCATGCCTACTGCCTGCCCTGGATCAGCTGTTCTGCAATGTCAGGAGGCGCTGAGCGGGGGAGGAGCAAGGGAGCAGAATGTTCACGGGAGGGAGTGGAACTGGGATGGAAGAGATGGAGTGCAGGTGAGGCCTGGGTGGATCCACCCCCAGGCAGATTAGAAAAACAGGCTGATTTGCTCTGGGCCCTGCACTCCCCTAGGGATGGCCCTGTCCAAAGGTGCTTGGAAATTGTGAGACTGATAGTAACAACTAAAACAGCCAGACATCCATTTGAAAAGTCTTTGTTTAGAGGCTGCAGACCTTTCTGATCAGTCTGCAATCAACACAATTTGGGAGGATTTCTGAAAGATCTAGTCCCATCAAGACGAAGGTCAGGGATCTTCTGATTGGTAGAAATTTGGGGAGCAGCTATGTGATTTTATATTTGAAAAATACAGTGAAAGGGGGGTATGTCAGAAGGGCTTCTATTTTTACCAGCCTGGTGGCCTGATGGGATAGCTACCAAGAATGTCATATTCATCAATAAATGGAGGACTGTACATAAGTTATTTAAGAGCCAAGCTGAGGTCACAAATGGAAGAAGGGTTTTTGACTTGTGTTAAGAGATTCTGGACTCTCCTGAGGAATCTCATTGTAATTGGGTAAGCAAGCATAGAATGATCCTCTATTGGGAAGTCAAAGGCTGTGATGGCTGTTAAGTGAACCATAACAGAGCACAGCAACAAGCCCAAGTGTTTTTTTAAAGTTCTAGAATTTATTACAGTATATTTGACAGCAATGAGGTTGCTAGTGGAAAGGTCATGCCAGCAGTGAAATCTTGTCCATTTCTGCAAGCTGCAGCATGCTGACTGCTTCCTGCTGTGTAACCATTTTCTTTTTACTCCCTGTGAACAGGTTGTCTCCAAACATGCGAGCAATCAACTAGCCATGCTTTGAGGAAAAGGACTTAAGAAATTGGGGCAAAGCATCTGCTCACATTCTAAGGATACAAGATAAGGAAAGGTATGGAGAATGATTGATTGGGCCAGCTGTGTAAGATAAGGAAACCATCTCTCTGAGCCAGATCGGAACAATTAGAATGACTCTGCCTTTGTCCTTTTCATCTTGAGCAGAACTTTGGATATTACAGGAGCCAAAGGGAATACATACAACGGACCTAATGACCAGGGAAGGTGAAAGGATTGATAGCTCTGCCTGCCTCTGGAGAGGAACCGAGCACATTTCTTGTTTCATGGCATGGCAAACAGGTTTATCCGAATGGTGTCCCTTGCTAAAATATTTGGTGAAATGCAATGCAATCTATTTCTTACTCATGATCCTGAGGGTACGTCTACACTGCACACTAATTTTGGAATAAGCTATTCTGGAAGAAATACTCCAAAATAGTTTATTTCAAAATAGCACGTTTATACTACAGGTAAGCCTCAAAATTAGTCCAAGGCAGGCTCCCCTAACATGGACGTGCTATCTCAATTTAGAGCCCCAGGAGGCATTGGGAAGCAATTAATTTGAATGGCCCCAAGGAGGAGCTATTTAGAAAAAGCAGCAGTGGAGTATCCACATTACTGCTAATCCAAAATAGCTATTTCAGAATAAGTGTTATTCCTCATGCAATGAGGTTTACAGAAGTCGGAATAAGCCGTCCGTTATTTCAAATTTATTTTGAAATAACAGAATTGCTATGTAGATGCTCACATTGTTATTTTGGAATAACGGCTGTTCTTCTGAAATAACGCTGCAGAGTAGATGCACCCTGAGAGTATTTGCAGTCACAGTCTGAGTACCTGGAAAGAAAATTGCTATGATGGCTAAAACAGAACATGAATGACATGTTGTCCACTGTGACCTCTGTGTTTGACTCAATCAACGGTAGAAATTTGAGACAGGCATATTTGATGCCCTTAGCTCTAGGAAGTTGATGTGAATAGAGCCCTCCCGAGGTGTCCATCTGTCCTGGGCAGGTTGGGTGTCCAGATGTGCTCCTCAACCAAACGGGGATGCATTGATCATAACAATTATTGAGGTAAAAGGGACTCCTGTATAGACATTGTGAGTTTCCCTCAAGAAAGGTGAATGTGGAAAATAAAGTGGTTAGCCTGTGTCTACTTGGTGAATAAACAAGTCTTGAGCCACTCTTGAAGGCAATGTATTCTCACACAATGTATTTACGGTCGATAATGAAAGTGCCAGCTCCTATATGTCTCAATATCTGCAGACAGTTCTTGATTGGGGTCTGTGGTCTGATCAGGACGGTGACATGAATTTGTGCACTGGGAGACAGGTTCTTGCTACTATTGAATCAAAATATGCTGCTATGAATTCTAATGCTTGTACAGAGTAGAGATTTTTAAATTTTAATTGTAAGCCCAGCTTGAGGAAGAGATCCAAGGTCTTGCAAAAGCAGTAAGGCATCCAGGGCACTTTAAAGATTAACAAATTTGTTAAGGTGTAAGCTTTCGTGAGATATCATTCACCTCAAGGGAATAACCTTTGAGAAGCCAATCACCTCAGAAAAGAACTCAAGGATTCCATTGCTAGGGAGGTGTGCAGCTATTACTGACGTAACATCTCAAAAAACCCTTCGTCCAGATAAGACACCAAAAGGAAACCCTGTTTCAGAAGTAACCCAGACCAACAGTAAACACAAGAATCTTTTGTGAGACAAGTGAATCACTATATAGAAGTTTAGGGAGGGAGATAGGGGGAAGGAAGAGATGAAGAGATGTTCAATTAAAAGGAGTCCCATGCTCTAATAAATCTGTTTGTCTCTAAGGTGCCATAGGAGTTCTCATTTTTTTATATGGACATATATGTCCTGAAAGTTGAGGATTCAGGCTCAATCCCCTTGGTTTCAGAGATGGAATTATGCAGCAAGTGTCACTATTTTGAAATTTTATGCCTTTACAAACGTGTTGAGTAGCTTTACATCTAGAATGGGTTTCCAACTGTTGTTCTGTTTTGGAACCAGGAAGAATCGGCTTTGCGTAAGAACAGGTTTTATAGCATCCAAGAACAGGAAAGAATCTTTCTTCTCTTAGAAGGGACTCACGAGACGTTTCCCTCAAGAGGGATGGGGATGAGGGATTGGCAGGAGGAAGACAAGGGACGTGGATGAAGTACTCAGTAGAGATGTTTTTCAAAACCTTCTTACCATTGTTCTAGACTCCCAAGCTTGCTGAAAGTGGTAAAGGCAATCGCTGAAGAAAGGAACACAAATTAATCGTTGCAGTTGGTATGAATGGTGATGGTAGCTGAGAAGCTTGATCACCTGTCAAAAATTGGTGTTTCAAGGTGGAAGGGTGAGAGGTCAAAAGGTTGGGAAGAGGATAGGTCCATCAATGGCTATAGGCCAGGATGCTTGGGATAGTGCTCCTAGCCTCTGCTTACCAGAAGCTGGGAATGGGTGACAGCTTGATTATCTATTGTGTTCATTCCCTCTCAGACACCTGGCATTGGCCACTGTCAGAAGATAGGATACCAGGCTAGATGGACCTTCGATCTGACCCAGTATGGACGTTCTTTTGTAATTTTCTCTTCTGGAACCTCTGTCTTTTTTGTTAATGTTCATATGCTCTCTGGGAGTTTGAGAATTTGGCAGAGCGGGATCTTTGCACTGTGTGGGACTTAACTTAACTTTCTCTTGTGGGTAGGTGTATAAATCCAAAGAGAACACAAAAGAGCCCTAGAGTCATTTGACATGTGCAGAGATTTGTCTGTGTTGTCAGCGACAAAAGGGAGGTCTTTGACCATATTCTGGAAATCCTGACAGCTGCAGTCAGGAGGCCTCCTCTAAACTATCACTGTAGAAACTGAATAAGCATCACTGACAGAAATGTGCAGAAACGTTATGTGAAAAGCTGGACTTCTGCAATAATTGCTTAGAACTGCTCTCTGATAGAGGCTTAATAAAGGAATTCAGCTTAGTATAATTTATGTGGTTGTACTTCACCATAAATTGTTGGCAATTCTGAAATATGAAGTAGATGAACAAACAAGATTCTCTACTGCACAAGTTGAGATGCTTATGATCTCTATCGTACAGTATATATTTAGCGTGTTACTGCTTTCCATGTATGTTGACCACTAGGAAGTTAGGAGAGGGATAAAAAAAAATCTGAATCCACATAGGGAACATAGTATTTCTTGTCTGTTCTCTTGCACATGGGTGGAATTCTACCTGGGGTGTGCCAGATAACCAATGCAGAGTTCAAAAGGGCCTCCTTAACAGGCAAGGCGATGAAGGTAAGGTGATGCAGGCAGATAAAGTCATATGAAGAATATCAAGCAGCTTACGATATGATTCTTTATCTCTTGAAGAGGGATTCTCCAAGAATCCACAATTCCCTTGATAAGGTCCTGGAACTGCTCAAACCTGTCAGCTAGGAATGATGGAGGTTGCGTAACAGCTTCTTCTGGGAATTAGGAAAAAAATCTGGTTGGTGGAAAGACCTCTTCATCAGCCCTAGCTTCCTGTTCCTCAAAGGTTTATTCCTGAGGTTCGGGTCTTTCAGAGAGAAGGTGATGAAGGCTGCCTGGCTCTAAGAAAAGTACTTAAGGCCTTAGATTATTGCTGATAGTAGGTGCTGCGGGTGGGGCCAATGCCGTGAGCCAGAGCAATGTCTTGCCTCTGCTGGTAATGAATGATGCCATGGAGACCTCTGAGGGTGAAGAATCATTGGTTCACCTCAAGACAATGTGCACATTGTGGCTCTGGAGGCTTATCGTGGAAGACTGAGTGCTGTGGTACCATCTTGGTGATTAATTCCCTCATGGCCTCAAAAATGGCTGAGGTGCACAGCATCTCCTCAACAATCTGGATGAGGTATTCCAATGACAATGGACTCAATGGTCTGCTTTTTTAGGCCAAACTCGATGGTGCTGGCTCCCGAGATTTTGATGATGACGCCACTCTGTCGTCCCACAGGAAAAAAAACTGTTAATATATAGAGAGAGATAAGAGCTATGGGGTCACAGTTGAGATAAGAATCAAATGACTGCTAAGGCTCTGTCCAAAGACTGCTTGCCTACAGAATGCTATATAACCACAGTGTGAAGCATGAGACTAAGTAACTTGCATGCACAGGCCTAATGGACATTTATGTGAAATCTCCAATTAAAAGCACAAACGGAGTAAGCACACCTAGAAAAAAGCACCCATAAGGATACTACTTGAAGAAATATTGTTGATTATTCTGCTATGGAGACAGAGACAAGGTCAAAATCACATTTCCATCTGAAAATGCTGTACTTATTATTTAAATTAAAATGATTTTAGTAGATACACAAAGGTCAGAAAATAAACCTAAAACTTAGAAAGATATGTAGTTTGTGTATTTATTACTTCCTGTCCTATGAATTCGTATGGTGACATCACTCATGCACAAATGAATGGAAAAAGACTAATATGCAGTCTTGTTGGTCCTGGAAGAACATACTACAACAGCAGAGCTGAAACTGAAAGGCAGCAGAAAATTTGCACATAGGTATGGCAGGAAGGATACGGTAAGGGCCTGATCTACATGTTTAGAGTAATGCATCTGCTCAAAGCACCATTCTGAACATCCGAAAGTGATCAAAAAAGCACTATATATGTCATTTTAAAACTAAGAACATACTTAAAAAAGGTGCTTTGCCACATTTGATTTTGTTAAAAATAAGTAGACAGTATTATTTTAATTTATCAGGTTTGTTCATTTATACAATGAAAAATAAATACAGTAAACATATTATGAATTAGAATTCTATTAGCAGTTTAAACGTACCTATGCCTCTGGCAAAATATTCTCGACATAAGTGAAGATCGTTTTCACAGGATATCAAGATTATCGCTGACAAATTCTAAGTAAAATAAAACTAAATATGAGTTCAAATAAGAGAACAGTATATTTTATACAGAATGTTTAGAAAGCCAAGTGATGCTGTACTCACTTTGTTTTGTTTGTGTTCCATAAGTTTTCGAAAAGAAGGTTGTTTGGATAATACTTTTCCTCCTGCACATTCCACAATTGCCTTCATAGTAGAAAGACTAGGACAAATTCCAGGAGTAATGTAAAAATATTTACCCTAAAAACAAACAATTATTAAAAAAAAATATTACATTTTATTTTCATATGTATATGTAAGAGGAAAGTGTAGACTAAACCTTTTGATCTTTCTGCATCTAAATGTGTATAGAGCTCACATCCAGTATATCACAAGGGTCATTTAATAGATTACGAAGGAGATCTTCAATTGGAGTAAATTGTCATAACTCCACTTAAAGCTATGACTTTACATTAGCTGAAGATCTGCTATTTACCTCAAATCTTTGTGACACTCACAAGAACAACCATAAAGTCTTCAAATGATTACTATTTTCTTAATGAACATTAAACAGTAATTAGGTAAGACTGCAAAAAGAATCAACCTTATTTCAAATGTGCAGTTGTCCAATGGCTTGAAAAAGACTTCTGCAAAGAAAAGGGGAGTCTCATTGTCTGATTAATAACTACTAAATAATATCTGTCTTCCAACAAAACTACAACTAGCGTTCTGGGCCTGCTTGAGACTCGTAATACAGGTGATTATATAACGTGTCTTTTTATCTGTTTTACTAGTTAAAGGGAAAATGTATTCTTGCCACCTGAACTGGTAAAAAGATTCTATTTTAACTTCTTTGATCTTCCAACCAACTTTACTTCTGAATTTCTGACTGAAGTATGCCAGGTGCAAAAGTTTTTATGCTTGATTCCCAATGAGTTATTTTGACATGCCTAAAGTTACAGATTAAAAAAAAAACCTAAGTAAATTGGTCTCTGTTAAAACACTTCCATGCCAAATCTAAAATTATTTTTATAGTGCACAATCCTGGGGCAAAAAGTCATTTTTTAAACGAGATATGTCTATGTCTCATTATGTATTGCTCTCAGGCCAAAGGTGAATAGTTGTCTTATTCAGTGTGAAAACAGAGCACAGAAGACCAAAGGAAATAATTTTTCTTTACATATAAGAGGAGGTTACTCACCTTTAGCAGTAACTGACATTCTTTGGGATAAGCGTCCCTGGGGGTGCTCCCCAGGAGGAAGTGCTTCCTGGTTGGTGTTGGCGTATGCCAGTGCCACAGACCAGATTTTTCATAGCAGTGGACAAGAAGGAACTGATGGTAAGAAGGAACTGAGGGGAAGGTAGCTGAGCATAAGTGGTTATGCCCAGTGATGCCTGTACACCTCCGACACCATACGTGTGGACCCCATGCACTGCTGTGAAGAATCCGGTCTGCGGCACGGGGACGCACCGACACCTCTAGGGACATCTCTCTCTTGAAGCAAACCAAAAGTGATGTAGATGTATTGTATTCCAATAGCAATATTATTTGACATAGGATTTTAGTAATTTCCAAGTTATTTCACTGTAAGTTTTGCATGAACTATTTAGAAATCTACACATACACATATTGTTAGAAGAATCATATTGTGCTCTTAAGAGGAGTCTGAAAGTGAAGAGATTGAGAAATTGAAATTAGGGATGTAAAATATCGGTTAATTGAATAGTCGAGTAACCTCATGAAATTTTATTGGTTAGTCGACTATTCTATAGTCCCTGGGGGCGGGACTAGCAGCCAGTGTATCAGAGGCAGCAGCGTGGGGTGTCAGGTGAGACCTGGTCCGTGAGGGGAGACATTTAAAAAACCAGCTCCCCTCATGGACCAGATGCCTGTCGACCTTTACTGCTGCTTCTGAGAAAGAGGCAGCAGCACGGGGTGGCAGCAGTCCCTGTTTAGGGGGAGTGTGAGCTCCCGGACCCGGTGCAAGCCAGAACTGAGCTGGGCTGCCTGCTCGCTTGGCTCTTAATACATTTGAAATGCAGAGCCACAGCAGGGGTAGGTCCTGGACCCCTTACAAGCTAGGAGTGAGAAATTTACTGGCAGGGAGAGTGGGAGAGGGAAATGCATGTAGTCTATAACATTAACCTATAAGCTTTTGCTTATAGGTTAATGCCCTATACTATTACATCCCTAATTGAAATTAGCTTGCATGTTTTCTATTGAGAAGCCAAACTGCTTTAAAATATTCAGAAATTTCATTAAAACCTTGACTCTAAGTGTATATCTAGTCTACATGCCTCTGCTGACCGAGGCATGTCAATTAGACATACTGACAGAGTCAATGAAGCGAGGATTTAAATATCCCCGCTTTGTTAGAATAAAAATGGCCGCCACGTTGTGCCGGCTCAGCTGTTTGTCGGCACGAAGCGGCAGTCAAGACAGGGATCGGTCGGCAAGGAAAGCCTTTGTCAACTGATCCTTTATGTCTCATGCAACGAGGTTTACAGGATCAGTCGGCAAAGGCTTTCCTTGCCAACCGATCCCCATCTTAACTGCCGCTTTGTGCCAACAAACAGCTAAGCTGGCTCAACGCGGTGGCCATTTTTATTCTAACGAAGTGGGGGATATTTAAATCCCCGCTTCATTGACTATGTCGGTATGTCTAATGTACATGCTTCGGTCGGCAGAGGCATGTAGTCTAGATATACCCCAAGTGAAACTAAGCGAACAACCAAAATGTCACATTTCTATTAACATTGTGCTGAAAGCATATATGTAAGATTGTTTCTCATAAAAATGTGTGTATAAATTTCAGCTAATAGCAATAAAGCACTCTAAATCATTCTTTCATTTGGGTTTCATCACCCTAACTTTTTAGCCTTTTGCGTTTCTCTGCTTTCTTACATATGTGTATGCCTATAAGAAAAGCAGTCTTATTACATAAACGGTTGGGAAAAGCATTGATAATTGTCATAAACATACACTTGAAATTGATTAAATAAGTGACAAAGCATATTTTGTCTTTTATTGTAACAATTAGAGAAAAAACTTTATTTTTACACGTTATTAAAAAGTGCATACCTTAAAAAGTGGAGCCACTTGTGCTCGCTTTAGAGACTCCTCTAAACTAAAGCAGAAAAGCACCTCAGCTTCTGCATCTCGGAGCATGAAGTTCTGCTCATCTAGAAAAGAAAATACACCTATTACAAATGTGACAAAGGAAGAACAGATGTCAACATAACCCTTTACCCAGATTCAAACCTTATTTCAAAGTATTATAAAAAACAAATGAAAAAAATTATTAAACTTCCTTTGATATGATGAGTATAATCCCACTGTTTTTTATTTAAGTCAAGCTACTAAAAGTGTTGTTGGTTTATTCCCTTCAGTGCCTCTCACATTGGCCACTATCACTAAATAGACCTTTGGATTGACCCAATATAGCCATTCTTACTTTTTTTTTTAATGTGTTATATATAAATATATAAATACATTTAATAGGTTCCAATACAGTGACAGTCCTACATTTGTACAGCCATGACTTGAATGCACTTTTATCCACAAATGCATTGGACTCAAACTTTCATCTTTACTTCAGAAAAATTCCTGTCAAGAACACCTTGTAATTTACTTAAATTAAAAGGGGTGGATCAACATTAGTTATTTTTTCTTTGACTACATTACAGTCATGCTTACCAATATAATGCATAAAAATGTACATTTTTGGTTTTGATCACTCCCCTCCCGCAAAATCCTTCCAAAATAAACGTGGACACCTAAAAAGCAGCACACATGGTTGACGCACTAGTTAAAATTCCTGTTGACTATCCCGAGAACAGAAATAAAGAAAAGAGATGGTGGCTTACAAAAACTTTAAGCAATCAATGTTAGTGCCTGCTGTGCTATTTGATAATTCAGAAAGTTTTTTAAAAAATGGAATAATGTTAAAAGTTAAGAAAAAAGGAACAACTTTTCTTTCCTTTGGGTGAAGTAATTGGTATTCAATCAAGTGGAGAGTTAGATGCAGAGGGCTTTAATTGAAAGAGAAAAAGGTAATAGAAAACCAAAGTGAATTTTGCTACTATTATAGTTTTACACTGATAGCAGAATCTTATTTAACTATAAAATATTTTAAAATATTTAAACATTTTGTCAGTTCTAAAATGCAGAAAAGACTGCTAAAGCTTAGCTGCCAACTTTATGGAGCAGCGACTGGCAACTTAGGCCAATGAATGGGGCCGCATGAATGGCCCTCAATCTCAGTGGGCTGCAAAATTGTTGTAAACAAGATAGTCTCCCAGGATCGGGTAGTTTTGCTAACTGAGCTTCCATACCTAGAATTTGAGGTGTGCTGATGGAAACATAGCAGTACTTTGATTGGATGCAGAGGGAGCACGTGGTTCTCACAGCCAATGCTGTGTGCAATCAGGATGCACCTCACATGGCACTTTAGTAATATCGTCAGGATAAAAACTATGCAGATGGAAATCAGCAGAATCTGACAACCCTGAATGTGGGCAATGGTAAACAAAATGTCTCATGGGTCACACGTTTCCCACCACTGATGTGAATTGTGTGAAGTTTTACCTACAATTTATTTAGACAATAACTGAGTACTTATATTACATTCCAAAATAGCGGTCTAGAAAAAGTCACCCGCCACCAAAGGTTTTGTTCAAATATAATTATCGTTTTGTCATTTTATCTATACTGAATGAGTGATTCTAGCATTCACTTACCAACAAATTTCTGGCATTTGAAACACTCTTCTAACCATTCTGGAGTTACTATGTGTTTGACTACTGAAATTGCTGTCAGGAACTTTACAGTCCGGGTCACTTTGCTGGCAATCAGATGTGTGCACTTCTGTGCAGATTCTGCTACTTCGCCCCCAAGTATGTACAGTTTCTGAAAATTAGAATAATAGAAATGTAGGGCTCAAAGGGATCTTCAGAAGTCATCTAGTCCAGTCCTCTGTGCTGAGGCAGGGCCAAGTAAAGCTAGATCATCCCTTACAGGTATTTATCTAACCCAGGGTTTCCCAACCTATGGGTCGCCATTACTTGGCGACCCTTTTGAAATGTGTCTCCCCAAGTGGCTCTGTCCCCTCTCCCCCCATTTTTGAATTGCCTTGGATCACCAAGTTTTCCTGAATTATCAAAATGGGTCCCCATCCGGAAAAGGCTGGGAACCACTTAACCTGTTCTTAAAAACCTCCAATGAGGGGGATTTCACAGCCACTCTCAGAAGACTATTCCAGGGCTTAACTATCCTTAGACTTTGAAAATGCTTCCTACTATCTAACTTATATCTCCTTTGCTGCAGATTAAGCCCATTAGTTCTTGTCCTAACTTCAGTGTAGATGCAGAACAACTGACCTCTTTGGAACATCTCTTAATATATTTGAAGAAAATTAGGACCACTCCCTCTTTTCCCAGCCAAGCCTTCTTTTCTTAAGACTAAACACACCAATTGCTTTTTAGTGATAGTCTGGTGTAGCTGAAACAAAAAACAGGACTATGTAGCACTTTAAAAGACTAACAAGATGGTTTATTAGGTGATGAGCTTTCGTGGGCCAGACCCACTTCCTCAGATCAAATAGTGGAAGAAAATTGTCACAACCATATATACCAAAGGATACAATTAAAAAAATTAACACACATGAAAAGGACAAATCAAATTTCAGAACAGAAGGGGAATGGGGGGGGGAGGTAAATGTCTGTGAGCTAATGATATTAGAGGTGATAATTGGGGAAGCTATCTTTGTAATGGGCTGGCCCACGAAAGCTCATCGCCTAATAAACCATATTGTTAGTCTTTAAAGTGCTACATAGTCCTGTTTTTTGTTTCAATTGCTTTTTAACTTTGTTCATGTCAGATGTTCTACTCTTTTTATCATTTCCACAGTTGGCCTCAATTAAAAAAGCAAATTCAGAACTGAATACTCATTTGAGATTCATCAAACATATTCCTATATCTATTAGAACTGATTGGAAATCTAAATTTCCATCAAACAGCAAATTACATATTTTAAAATTGAAATTTCTTGCGGAAGAAAATTTTTTAAAAACTGATTTGGAATATAAAAATATAACTAGCAAATAAAACTCAATTCACCAAATTAAACTTGATGTATTAGGGAAAATAATCGAATGTTGCTAAATGTTCCAACATACTTTGCCTAAGTGACAAATATGAAAGTCACCTTGATATACTGCTGGACTTGTGTAGGCTCAAATCCCGTGAAGAGCACCAATGGGGTCAATTCTGGCGAAAGCTTCTTAGTAGGTGGTGGTATGTCCTCAATTCTACAAAATAAAAACATATTGGACATCATGAAGACTGGGACCAACCAGTGATTATTTTAAAATCACTGAAGCACAATCTTGCAAACTTTTACTCATACAAGTAAAGATTTGCAGGATTGGTGGCTTTTTGATAAGAGGTTGCCAACATGAGAACAAGACGTATTTAAGTTGGTACAAGGCACAGAGGGTATGTCTACACTACAGCACTAATTCGAACTAACTTAATTCGAATTAGTTAATTTGAACTAAGCTAATTCGAACTAGTGCATCTAGAACTTAAAACTAGTTCGAATTAGCATTTTGCTAATTCGAATTAGCATTTTGCTAATTCGAATTAGCATGTCCACACTGAGTGGACCCTGAACCGGGGTTAAGGATGGCCAGAAGCAGTGCCGGCAGGGCATCAGATTAGGACTTAGAGCGTGGAGCTGCTGTCTCAGGCTAGCCGAGGGCTGTGCTTAAAGGGACCCGACACCCACCCCGGACAGACAGTTCTCAGGGGTTCCCCGCTCGCTTGTCTAATTCGATGAGGGACAACAAAGCATCCTGGCTTGGAGTGCCCTGAATGCCCACACTCGGCACATCACAGCACTCGGCCATCAGCCCGGCTGCACTTGCTGCAGGCTGCCATCCGGGGGGAGGGGTCAATCGTGGGGCTGTCAGGAGAGCTTCCACCCCGAGGAGCCCGCAGAGCCAGCCCATTCCTCCCTCACCTCCTTCCACTTACCCCTCTCTAGCCCCCCTACCTGATGTACAAAATAAAGGACACGTGTATTCAAAAACAGAAACTCTCTTTATTGAACAAAACTCAGGGAGACTGGGAAAAGGAGGTGGGAGAGGGGAAGAGAGAGGGTAGGAGAAGGGAGGGCAACTAAAATGATCAGGGGTTTGGAACAGGTCCCATATGAAGAGAGGCTAAAGAGACTGGGACTTCTCAGCTTAGAAAAGAAGAGACGGAGGGGGGATATGATAGAGGTCTATAAAAGCATGAGTGGTGTGGAGAGGGTGCATAATGAAAAGTTCTTCATTAGTTCCCATAATAGAAGGACTAGAGGACACCAAATGAAATGAATGGGTAGCAGGCTTCAAACTAACAACAGAAAGTTCTTCTTCACAAAGCAAATAATCAACCTGTGGAACTCCTTGCTGCAGGAGGCTACAACTAGAACAGAGTTTAAAGAGAAGTGAGATAAAGTCATGGGTCCATGGAGTGGTATTAGCCAGGGGGTAGAAATGGTGTCCCTGGCCTCTGTTTGTGGAAGGCTGGAGATGGATGGCACGAGACAAATGGCTTGGTCATTGTCTTTGGTCCATCCCCTCCAGGATACCTAGTGTTGGCCGCTGTCGGCAGACAGGCTACTGGGCTAGATGGACCTTTGGTCTGACCCAGTACAGCCATTCTAAGCTCAGGGTCGGGGGTCTCAGTGGACCACCCTGATTTTCATGCAAACCTGCTCCTGGGTGACCAGGCTGGCAGCTATCCTGCCCTAGACGGCCACTTTTCTGTGCCTAGTGTGGAGGTCGTGGATGAGGTCCACGATGCCTGCACTAGACCAGGCGGGCGCCCGCCTCTTGCAGACCTGGGCAGGCTCCCGGGAGCCGCCAGCCTGGTCCTGGGAAGAGGCGCAGGGCTGGGTGGCAGTGGGTGGCTGGCTCGAGCCGTGCCAGGTGCAGGGTCTGCTGGCTGGGTGCTAGCAGGCTTGCACCTGGCACGGGCACTGTAGCCAGACCATGCCCCTTTAAGGGCTCCGGGGCAGGGAAGGGGGCAGAAGAGTTTCCCTGGTGGTGCCCAGAGTGGCCACCAGGGAAAGCTGGGGAGGGCTAGCCTCCCACTAGTTCGAATTAAGTGGCTACACAGCCCTTAATTCGAACTAGTTAATTCGAACTAGGCGTTAGTCCTCGTGGAATGAGGTTTACCTAGTTCGAATTAAGCACTCCACTAGTTCGAATTAAGTTCGAACTAGCAGTTCGCGTGTGTAGCGCCTATCAAAGTTAATTCGAACCAACGGCTGTTAGTTCGAATTAACTTTGTAGTGTAGACATACCCAGACTGAGCATGGTCTTGACAAAGTGAAGGTCAAACTTTCTCCAAAAAAACTTAAGCTGAAGTGCTTTTCCAAAATCCCTGGCTGCTTTATTTATTTATACTTTTAAAGTTAAACATTTCGCCACTATAAATTAACATAAACTACACAATGAATGGGAGAATGATTTCCTAAAGAATAATCATCAATGTCCAAACAAGCATCCAGCATGATTTTAATCTTAAGAGTCAAGCATTTATATTACATGGGAACTTATTGTTTGTGCCATGAATGCTACTAAACCTTTAGAAGTCTCTGCTCAATTCCTGCAGTTTAAGTGAAGAAATCTCTCACAAAACGATGTAGACTCTGATTCATGAAAGGCTCATGAATTCACTTACTAGTTTATTTAAAAGAGGTCTTTGCAACTATTAAGTTTTATGTGAAGAGGAGGCTACTCACCTGTGCAGTAGCTGACATTCTTCGAGATGAATGTCCCCGTGGGTGTTCCATATCAGGTCAGTTAGCTACTGCCATGCCAAAGATCGGAGTCTTCAGAGCAGTGTCCCCGGGGACGCACACACTTGAGTCTCGAGCCGTGCGCTCCTACTGTGCAGGCTCTACTCACTCCGCTAGTTCCTTCTCTACCTCAAAGAAACACCAGTTGAAGAGGCCGAAGTAGAGGGGAGGAAGAGAAGGTAGTGGAGCACCCACGGGGACAGTCATCTCGGAGAACGTCTATTTCTGCACAGGTGAATAACCTCCTCCTCTTTGAGAACGATATCCCTGTGAGTGCTCCACATCAGGTGACTATAAAGCTGTATGATTCAAGGAAGCAGGGACTTTGGATCAGACATGAAGGCGGTGGAGAGGACTACCTAGGGACTTCTCTCTGAACTTAAATTTCCCAGAGTAAGTGCACAGTGTTTTGCGAATGTCTAGTCCAATGCCCACATAGCAGCTCGGGAAATATCCACTTTGGAACCCTTGTGTAGGAATGCTACTGAGGTAGACATGGCTCTAGTGGAATGTGCCTGGATATTTGTAGGAGGATTGGTATTGGACAGTATAAACAGAATCTGATACAGTCCAAAATTCAATTGGAAAGTTTCTGTGATTAGATGGTTTGACCTTTATTATAGTTTGTTATGGAAACGAACTGCCAAGGAGAAGACCTGAATGGCTTAGTGCGGTACAAATAGAAAGTGCTCTGTGTAAATCAAATGTGTGCATCTTTGATTCAAATGAGTTAGCATGGGACTTGGGAAAGAACTTGGGTAAGTTTATCAGCTGGTTGAGATGATCGTATTTTAGGTAGGAATTTGGGATGGGTGCATAATGTCACTTTATCCTTGTAAAAGGTTGTGTATGGAGGATCTGCCATAAATGCTGCAATTGTAACTACTTGTCTCGCTGACGTGATAGATATGAGGAATACTGTTTTCACAGGTAAGTACAGTAAAGAGCTGGTAGCCATGGGGTGGAAAGGAGGGTGTGTAAGTGCATTCAACACCAGACGCAGGTCCCAAGGCACTGATGATGGAACCACCTCTGGATAAAGTGTTTGTAAGTCTTTCAGGAATCTTTTGGTGACAGGATGTGAAAAAATTGAAAAGTTGTCTATCTTGAGGTGAAAGGTTATTATAGCAGCCAGGTAGACCTTGACAGAGCTTACAGAAAGCTCTGATTGTTTAAGGTGCAGCAAGTCACCAGGTCCTGATGAAATGCATCCCAGGATACTCAAGGAGCTGATAGAGGAGGTATCTGAGCCTTTAGCTATGATTTTTGAAAAATCATGGCAGACAGGGGAGATTCCAGAAGACTGGAAAGGGGCAAATATTGTGCCCATCTATAAAAAGGGGAATAAGAACAACCCAGGAAACTACAGACCGGTCAGTTTAACGTCTGTCCCAGGGAAGATAATGGAGCAGGTAATTAAGGAAATCATATGCAAACACTTGGAAGGTAATAAAGTGATAGGGAATAGCCAGCATGGGTTTGTGAAGAACAAGTCATGCCAAACTAATCTGATAGCTTTCTTTGATAGGATAACGAGCCTTGTGGATAAGGGAGAAGCGGTGGATGTCATATACCTAGACTTTAGTAAGGCATTTGATACGGTCTCGAATGATATTCTTATTGACAAACTAGGCAAATATAACTCAGATAGGGCCACGATAAGGTGGGTGCATAATTGGCTGGATAACCGTAGTCAGAGAGTTGTTGTTAACGGTGCTAAATCCTGCTGGAAAGGGATAAAAGGGAGTTACTCACCTTGTGCAGTAACGACTGTTCTTCGAGATGTGTGTCCCCGTGGGTGCTCCACTGTAGGTGAAGGGGTTGCCCTGAGCCTCAGATCGGAGCTTTCTATAGCAGTTTCCCCTGTTGAGTCACGCATGCCCAGGAGGCGTCTCGAGCCCTTGCCGCCTCCTGAGGAGCGTGACTCATCCCCCCTCCCTTTCAGTTCCTCGTCTCCGCCTGAGTAATTTCGACTCTGAGCAGAGGGGAGGTAGGGAGGGTCGTGGAGCACCCACGGGGACACACATCTCGAAGAACAGTCGTTACTGCACAAGGTGAGTAACTCCCTTTTCTTCTTCGAGTAGTGTCCCCGTGGGTGCTCCACTGTAGGTGACTACAAAGCAGTATCCAGTATATGGTTGGAGGGAGCCGGAGTCAGTGTTTGGCAGTGGTGGAGAGCACTGCCGTGGCAACTGCTGAGTCACTCTTAAGTTGTGGAAGAATGGCGTAATGTTTAGCAAAGGTATGATCTGAAGACCATGTCGCTGCCCGGTAAATGTCTCTTAGGGGGACATTGCTCAGAAAGGCTGTGGAGGCAGCCGTGGCTCGAGTAGAGTGTGCTCTTGGTGGGCATATCAGCGGTCTATTGCCCAGAGAGTGGCACTTAATTATGCATGTAGATATCCATTTTGAGATTCGTTGAGATGATATCGGTGTGCCTTTGGATCGTTCAGCGATGGAGATAAAAAGTCTTTCAGATTTACGGAATGGTTTTGTTCTTTCTAGGAAGAAGGCCAGAGCCCTCCGGATGTCCAGGGTGTGCAGAGTGGCATCTGTCTGCGACGAGTGCGGTTTTGGGAAAAAGGTAGGTAACACGATCGGTTCGTTAATATGGAATTCTGTACCGACCTTTGGCAAAAATGTGGGGTGGGGTCTAAGTATGACCCTATCCTTTGTGAAAATTGTGTAAGGAGGTTCTGACATTAACGCTCCAAGTTCGCTCACCCTCCTTACTGAGGTGATGGCTAGGAGGAAACAGACCTTCATAAAAAGGAAAGGAAGTGGCACTGTTGCCAGTGGCTCAAAGGGAGGTCTGGTGAGGTAGTTCAAAACAAGATTTAGGTCCCACAAGGGGGGTGGAGTCCTATGTGGTGGGTATACATTCTGAAGTCCCTTGAGGAATCTTTTTGTAATAGGGTGGTTGAAAACGGAGAATCCATCTACTGGTGTATGAAATGCTGCTATTGCAGAGAGGTGTACTCTTAGGGAAGAGACAGAGAGTTCTGATGCTTTAAGGTCCAGAACGTAATCTAGAATGGTATCTAATGGTGAGGCACGGGGCTCCATTTTGACTCGCTGACACCAGTGACAGAAACGTGCCCATTTCTGTTGGTAAGTTTTCCGAGTAGACTGTCTCCTGCTCTGGAGGAGGATGTCCTTTACTCGCTGGGAGCAGCGATCTTCTACCTCTGAGAACCAGAGAGAAGCCAAGCCTGAAGATGCAGGGTATTGAGTTGTGGGTGCAGTATCTTGCCGTTGTTCTGAGATAGTAGGTCTATCCGGTAAGGTAGTGGGTAGGGGGGCTGGACCGCTAGCCTGTGAAGGTATGGGTACCAGGTTTGTCGAGGCCATGATGGCGCAATCAGGATGACTAGGGCTTTGTCCCTCAGGATCTTGCGCAGGACTCTGGGGATGAGCGGTATGGGAGGAAAGGCGTAGTGTAGGGAAGCTGTCCAATTGATCAGGAAGGCGTCTCCCAGAGAGTGTTTGCCAAGTCCCGCACGTGAGCAGAATTGGGGACATTTGGTGTTCTGGGTAGAAGCAAAGAGGTCTATCGATGGCCATCCCCACTGGTGGAAAATTGAGTTCGCCACCTCCGTATGTAACTCCCATTCGTGGTTCAAAGCGAAGTTTCGGCTGAGTGAATCCGCTTTGATGTTGTTCACCCCGGGCAAGTAGGACGCTATGAGGGTGACTTGGTTGCGGATGCACGAGTTCCACAGGCGAATAGCCTCCGCGCATAAAGAGCGGGAGCGGGCTCCACCCTGCCTGTTTATGTAGAACATTGTGCAGATGTTGTCTGTTAGGATGCGGACTGTGTGATTGGCGATGGCGGAGGCAAAGTGTGCACAGGCATTCCTTACTGCCCTCAACTCGAGGAGATTGATATGTAAGTGTCTCTCGTTTGGGGACCATCTGCCTTGAACTTCGTGGCCGTTCATATGTGCCCCCCAGCCTAGCAGGGAAGCATCTGTGGTGATTTGGATAGTGGGTTCGGTTTGTTGGAACGGAACCCCTGTCAAGAGATTGCTTGGCACTGTCCACCATCGTAAGGATCCCAGCACGTCTGGTGGGATAGTAACCGTTTTGTTTCGAGGGTGCCGTGATGGGATATAAACGGTTGCCATCCAGAGTTGAAGACATCGAAAGTGCAGGCGAGCATGGTGGACTACATAGGTGGTGGAAGCCATGTGGCCCATTAGTCTGAGGCATGTAAGTACTGTGGTGGTAGGAACTGTAAGCATCCCATTTATAATTTCTTGCATAGTTGCAAAACGTTGTTGAGGTAGGTATGCCCGGGCTGTCACTGAGTCCAGGCGTGCACCAATGAACTCTATGTCTTGAACTGGATACAGCGTTGACTTGTCTTGGTTGATTAGAAGGCCTAGACGACTGAGGAGGGTCGTGGTCGTCTGTATCATAGAGGCTGTTTCGGCGTACGAGGATCCCTTTAGGAGGCAGTCGTCTAGATAGGGAAATATGATGACGTTTTGTCGTCTGAGATATGCCGTCGCGACAGCCAGTACCTTCGAAAATACTCTCGGGGCTGATGAGAGGCCGAAGGGGAGAACCCTGTACTGGAAGTGGTCTGGTCCCAACATGAAGTGCAGGTAACGTCTGTGGGAGGGGTGGATGGTTATATGGAAATAGGCATCTTGGAGGTCGAGGGCTGCAAACCAGTCCCCTTGATCTAGCGCAGGAATGATTGTGGAGAGTGTGACCATCTTGAAATGTTGTTTCTTGAGAAATTTGTTCAGTTTGCGGAGGTCCAATATAGGTTCGTTTTTCGGTTAAGAAATAGCTCGAGTAAAACCCTCTCCCGTGGAACTCTCGGGGTACCCTTTCTACTGCTCCGATGAGGAGGAGTCGATCGATTTCTTGTTTCAGAAGGGTCTCGTGAGAGTGGTCCCTGAAGAGGGACGGGATAGGGGGAAAGGTAGGGGGGATAGAGGTGAAAGGGATGGTGTAGCCCACTCTAATGATTTCCAAAACCCAGCGGTCCGATGTTATGGACTCCCATTGAGGAAGGAATGGGCGCAAACGATGGGTGAACAGATGGCCATGTTGGGGTAGTGCTAGTTCGTAAGCAGGGTGTCGCAGGCCCTCGACCAAATCTTCAAATTTGCTGTTTAGATGGTTGGGTAGTTGGTGGGCGGGCCTGGTTGTGGCGTCTTCTGGGACCTCGTTGCCTTGGTCTAGTGTCTTCATAGGGCCTCTGTGATCTATTATATTGCCCATATCGGTATCGGTTGTATGAGTTATATGGGGTGTATCGTCCGCGTCTATAGGGCTGCGTGCACATGCCCAACGTGCGGAGTGTAGACTTGGAATTTTTGCTGTTATGGAGTATTTAATCCGTAGCGGCTGCAAATAGTTTGTGCTTGTCGAATGGCAGATCCTCTACTTTAGGCTGGAGATCGCGGGGAACTCCTGATGACTGGAGCCAAGAGGTTCTACGCATGACTACCGCTGTAGCTGTAATTCGGGCTGCGGTGTCAGCAACATCCATTGCGGTTTGAAGAGCAGTGCGGGCGATCATATGGCCCTCATGAACTATTGTTTTCAGGATGGATCTTTTAGACTCGGGGAGATGTGGTATCAGCTCTCCCAGTTTTGAGTAATTGTCAAAGTCATGATTTGCTAAAAGAGCAGAGTAGTTCGATATTCTGAGTTGTAAGGTGGAAGAGGAGTATACCTTCTTGCCAAAGGAGTCCAGCTTTTTGTGGTCCTTGTCTGCGTTGCCCAACTTGTATTGTGGGATCTTTGCACGTTGTTGCGCTGAATCCACTACTAACGAGTTGGGTTGTGGGTGTGTGAAAAGAAAGTCGTTGTCTTTTGATGGGACAAAGTACTTCCTATCGATTCTTTTATTCGTTGGTTGAATGGATGCAGGTGTTTTCCAGAGGTCTTCCGAGGTCTCCATTATTGCCTCGTCTATAGGGAGGGCAATCTTGCTATGTAATGTGGGATGGAGATTCTTTAGCAGTTGGTATTGTTTCCTCTGGACCTCCTGCAGGGAAACATTCTGGCTTATTGCAACCCTCTTGAATAGATCTTGGAATTGTTTTAGGTCGTCAATTGGTGCAGAATCTGATGGAACTACGGCTTCATCTGATTGTATATCGGGAGCATCAGAATGTGTGACGTTTATTGAGTGAGTGTCTGATTCATTGTCAGAGATTCGGTCCACCTCCTCATCCGAAAGAGTTGCTGGAGGTAGGGACTGCGGCCGAGATAAGCTTCTCCGGGATGGAGTGAAGTGAATTGGGGAGCGTTGTCCACGTGATTCCCAGTGTTCCCAGGATCCCCATTGCGGATAAGGTGGGGGTGGGTAAGGCCAGTACGGGTGCCATGGGTTCTGTTGTGGTGGGGCTCCGTAGTCATAAAAGCGAGATTGCCTAGGTGATGGGTGCCTCGAGGAATAAGATGTGTGGTGATTATCCTCAGGAAGGGGAGCGTCTCGGCCGGATAAGATTGGTGTAGACCTGGGAGGGGATAGCCGTGATAGGGACTTCCCAGGTGAGTAGGATGTGGAAGGCAGACACTGAGCAGAAAGACTGCTGTGTGAGAGAGCTTCTTGCTGGCTCTGCTCCATAGCAGTGTCGTCTGGCTGCCTGTCAGTTTGCTGTGGCAGCGTTAGTGCAGCATCCTGCTGCTTATCTGGAGGTGGTGCCGGGCGTTTGGGCTGTGGGTCACTCTGCTGCGGTGCCGTGGTTTTAGTCGGCACCGTAGCTTTAAGGATTGCTGTGGCTTTCGGCGCCGCGGAAGGCTGTGCAGTTGAAAGTGGTGCCGCTGTTTGAAGCGGCACCGCGGTTTGCTTCGGCGCCGGCTTTTCTTGCCGTGCCGGCTGTTTTGAACGCTCCCGGGGCCGCTCAGCAGTGGCGTGCCCCGATGCCGGCGCGGAGTGGGAGGATCGCCCCGAAGCCTTTGTGGCGGGCGTCCTCCCAGTCTGGTGTGCCTCTCCTCCATGTTTAGGAGAGGAGGAGGCTGATAAGGAGCAGGATGGTGAGGCTCTACCCCTCAGCTCGGTTCTGGAGAGAGGGGGAGGCTCTTGGCGCGTTCCCGGCTGTTCTGCGGGCTGCAAGGCTTTTTCGAATAGGATCATTCTTAGGCGGAGCTCACGGTCTTTCCTGGCTCTCGCCGTGAGGGAATTACAATGAGTGCAGCTGTGGGGAGAGTGAGATTCCCCCAAACAGCGAATGCATTTTGAATGACCATCCGAAGCCGGCATAGGGTCCCGGCATTGGTCGCACTTCTTAAAGCCTGAGGAGGCGGACATGTCCGGTTCTCTCCTCTTTAAGCTTTTTTTTTTTTTTTTGTATTTATTTTAGTGTTCCTGCTGTTGTCGTCAGTCCGTGTTGGATTCTTTTTTTTTTTTTTTTAAATCTGTTCTTTCTTCTCTGTGTTAAAGAGCTGTGAAAACTCCGGTATCTCTGAGACCCGGTCTGAGGTGATTCAAGCCCCCCCGAGGGGGGAGGGGGGGGTTAGGTAAGTGTATTTCCCTTATTACTAAAAATTCTTTTTCTTTTTTCTTTTTTTTTTTTTTTTTAAAAGAAACAGGGAAGGTAACTTGGATATCAGGGGAAAGAACTATAACTAAACTAGGGAGAAAAAAGGTAGTCAGAGAGTCTGACAGGGTCAGAGAGTCTGACAGGGAGCTCCTGTTTGCTCCGTCCGCAGGCGAGGGTGGTTGAAGAGGAACTGAAAGGGAGGGGGGATGAGTCACGCTCCTCAGGAGGCGGCAAGGGCTCGAGACGCCTCCTGGGCATGCGTGACTCAACAGGGGAAACTGCTATAGGAAGCTCCGATCTGAGGCTCAGGGCAACCCTTCACCTACAGTGGAGCACCCACGGGGACACTACTCGAAGAAGAACAAGTGGAGTTCCGCAAGGGTCTGTTTTGGGACCCGTACTGTTCAATATCTTCATCAATGATGTAGATATTGGGATAGACAGTACGCTTATTAAGTTTGCAGATGATACCAAACTGGGTGAGGTTGCAACTTCTTTGGAGGATAGGGACATAATTCAAAATGATCTTAGCAAGTTAGAGAAATGGTCAGAGGTAAACAGGATGAGGTTTAATAAAGAGAAATGCAAAGTGCTCCACTTAGGAAGGAACAATCAGTTCCATACATACAAGATGGGAAGCAACTGTCTAGGAAGGAGCATGGCGGAAAGGGATCTAGGGGTCATAGTGGACCACAAGTTGAATATGAGTCAACAGTGTGATGCTGTTGCAAAAAAAGCAAATATGATTCTAGGTTGTATCAACAGGTGTGTTGTAAGCAAAACTCGTGAAGTCATTCTGCCGCTCTACTCTGCACTAGTTAGGCCTCAGCTGGAGTACTGTGTCCAGTTCTGGGCGCCACATTTCAAGAAAGATGTGGAGAAATTGGAAAAGGTACAGAGAAGAGCAACGAGAATGATTAAAGGTTTAGAGAACATGACCTATGAAGCCAGGCTTCATGAACTGGGCTTGTTTAGTTTGGAAAAAAGAAGATTAAGGGGGGACATGATAGCGGTTTTCAAATACCTAAAAGGGTGTCACAAGGAGGAAGGAGAAAATTTGTTCCTCTTGCTTACTGAGGACAGGACAAGGAGTAATGGGCTTAAAATGCAGCAAGGGAGGTTTAGATTGGACATTAGGAAAAAATTCCTAACTGTCAGGGTGGTCAAATATTGGAATAAATTGCCAAGGGAGGTGGTGGAATCTCCCTCTCTGGAGATATTTAAGAACAGGTTAGACAGACATCTGTCAGGGATGGTGTAGACGGAGCTTGGTCCTGCCTTGAGGGCGGGGGGCTGGACTCGATGACCTCTCGAGGTCCCTTCCAGTCCTATTATTCTATGATGATTCTAAGTACTCAAGGAGAGGGGTATAGAAGCTGTAGATGGGGCGACTTGATGGTCTGAGCACCATAAGGAAAATCTCTTCTGTTTTTGAGTGTATGTCTTGCAGATATCCTGAGCTCTGCTATGAAGTAATACCTATTGTACCTGTTGCGAACATTCTAGTTCTTGTGCAGAGAACCATAGAGGTACCATGCTTTTAGGTGAAGCATGTGCAGGTTGGAATGGATGGTTTGAACTCCCTGTTGGAAGAGGAGATCTGGGGTCTGCAGCAGGGGGATTGGAGGAGTGCGGAACATCCTGGTCAGGAAGGGAAACCAGGGTTGCCATGGCCATGATGGGGCTATGAATATTACTCATGCATTGTCCGTCCTCACTGTGTACAACCATGTTAAGGAGAGATATAGGAGTGAAGGCATACAGAAGGTGAGAGGACCAACTAAATAGGAAGGCATCACCCATGGATCCTTTCCCCATTCCCGCTATGGAACAGAAAAGGTAACATTTCTTGTTGGTTCGAGTAGAGAAAAAGTCTATGATGGGATGACCCCGCTGATGGAAGATCCACGAAAGAATGTCCTGGTTGATTTGCCACTTGTATTCAGTAGGAAGGGCTCTGCTGAGGATGTCGGATGTAGTATTTAGGTCACCTGGAATATGGAAGGCAGTGATTTTTATTCCGGGCTTTAGAGCACTGGTTCCAGATGGTCATGGATTCTGTGCATAAAGCGTATGATCGGGCTCCACCCTGGTGATTTATATAAAACATAGCCGCTACATTGCTGGTATACACTCTGACCTGATTGCTGGTAATAAACGGAAGGAATCGTTCACATGCGTACCTTACAGCTCGAAGCTCCAGGATGTTTATATGTGGGTTCCTTTCTGTGTTGGACCACAGTTCCTGAGCCATGTGATGTTGTTAAGTGTGCTCCCCATCCCATGAGGGAGGAATCTGTAGTTATGGCATAAGGAATGGGATGCTGAAATAGGTTCTCTGGAACTGTCCACCAGTGGAGTGACTGTTTTACTGTTGTGGGGAGGGACAGGGATTTGGATGGGGGATATACATTGGTTTTGTTCACGCACTTGAGCCAACCTTGCAGACATCGCATGTATAGGCATGTGTTGATTACTACAAAATTGCATGCAGCCATGTGGCCTAGTAGCTGGAGGCAGTCATGAGCCATAACTTTGGAGCTGGACTATAGTTTGTGTACCCACTCCACTAATTTGTGAAATCGCTCTGTGGGAAGCAAGGTAATGGCCTGCATGGAATCCAGGTGAGCTCCTATGAATTGTATTTTCTGTGTACAGAGCAAAGTGGATTTTATTTCATTTATTTGCAAGCCAAGAGTTTTGAAGACGAGCATGGAGATGGACATGCTATGATGAGACTCAAGCTCAGAGCAAGCTTTGAGGAGACAGTGGTCTAGATAAGGGAATATAATGACATTTTGTTTTCTTAAGCAGGCATTTACTACAGTGAGTACTTTCGAAAACACCCTTGGAGCAGAGGATAGTTTAAATGGTAAAACCTTGTATTGGCAGTGTTTTGAACCCAGAACAAATTGAAGAAAGGGTCTATGAGCTGGATGGGTAGATACGTGAAAGTATGCGTCTTGCAAGTCAAGGGAAGAAAACCAGTTGCCCTGTTCCAAGGCTGGGATAATGGTAGCAAGCATTACCATCTCGAACCTCTGTCTTTTTCTACAAATTTATTCAATGCTCGCCATCCACCTGACTTCTCTGTGAGGAAATAATTATAATAAAATCCTTTCCTGGTAAACTGTGGTAGAACTATCTTTATTGCTTCTAAATGTAGGGGATGTTGTACTTCCTGTTGGAGAAGTATCTCGTGAGAGTGGTCCCTGAAGAGGGATGGAATAGTGGGGTGAAAAAAGGGGGTATGTACTTAAAGGGAATAGTGCATCATGTTTGATTATCTGAAGTTATGTGTAACCAGTTCTGATAGAACTTACATGATAGAACAGAAGAAGACGGTGTTGAAAGATGGTGGCATTGGAATAAGCGAGTGGCTCTCTCAACCCTCAAATTGTTGCTCAAATTTTCTTATTGGATTGTTGTAGTTGTTGCATGTTACTAGATAGTGGATACCATCATTGGGCTCTATTTCTGTTATGGTGGTGTTGTTGCTGATCCTGTCTGGGGTAATACTGGGTGTACTGCGGGTATCTTGGTCTAGGGTATGGTTGATACATAAACTGTCTTTTTCTAGGTGCCAAGATGTGGATGCTGAGGGACCTGAGGGTCGCCCTAGAGTCCTTCACTGAATGCAGCACGTCACTGGTGTTAGTTGTGAACTGTTTCTCGCTGTCAAATGGGAGATCTTCAACATGGATCTCCCTAGGAAAGGAGGCAAAATTAAATCAACAAGCTCGCCTCATGATGACAGCAATAGCTGTAGATTATAAGGCAGTATTGGCAATATCTAAGGCTGCCTGTAAGGCTGTCCTGGAAATCATATGCTCTTCTGAGACTACCACTTTATACTGTTCTTTCTTAGCTGCTGGTATGTCAGCAATAAAGTCATTGAGCTTTGAATAATTTCTGTGATCGTATTTACTTAACAGGGCTGCATAGTTAGCAACTCTGAACTGCAGTATAGAGGACATGTAAACTTTGCAACTGAATAAGTCCAGTCTTTTGCTATCATGGTCAGAAGTTGTGGATCTGAAGTAGTGTTGTTTATTTTTCTGGGGGGCAGCTTCCACCACAAGTGAACTGGGTACTGGATGGGTAAAAAGGAACTCATATTCTTTAGGTGGGATGTAGTATTTTTTGTCTGCTCTCTTGCATGTGGGTGTAGCCATGGCAGGTGTTTGCCATATGGTTTTGGCCGGTTCCATGATTGTAGGGTTGATAGGTAGGGCTATTTTAGAGGAAGTTACAGATTGTAAAATGTCAGTTTGTGCTGGTTCTCAACAACCTCCTGTAATGGGATGTTAGCTCTGCAGAGACCTACTTAAAAAGATCTTAGAAGTGTGAGAATTCAACAGGAGTAGTTGGTGGAGGGGGCATGATGGCTTCATCAGGTGAGGAAGAGTTATTTGTATCCAGAGACATGTCAGGAGATGGGTCACTGTGATCATCATCTATGACCTGCTGACACTGAAGAGATGGTGATTGTGGTGGGGGGAAAATGTTGAGGTATGCTATAATATTTCTTAGGGTGCTGGGGTTTATGTCGGGAGTGCCATGAGTTTCAGTATTGCCAGTGAGGGTAAGGTATTGGGGGTGGCGTCCACGGGTCTCCATGCCAGGGTGGCATGTCTCTGTGCTCTGTGTATGGTGGATGGGTTCTGGCAAAGTAGATGGAAAGATCTGTGGCGGGAGGGGGGAGGGGGAATTGTGTGGAGAGAATACCACATGCACCTCCTTGTCGGAGCCACTTAAGAATCATTCTAGCAAGAGTGTCTGTTGCATGCCACAATGCTAGCAGAGTGGTCAGTGCCAAGGGTGAATTAAAAGTCAATGAGTTGATCAAATCTCTGTGGTGCATGTGTTGCTAAGCCGGTGTTGATGGTGCTGTAGTAGGTAGCACTGAAGCGATTTGTGGTGCCAGATGCATTCTCAGCACCGAGCGCACTGGTGAATGTTGTCGGTGCTGCTACAGTGCCGGGGGCCAGCATGGAAGTTGTGCTCAGCACTGGGATTACTTGTGATGCTGATGAGGCATACTCAGTGCCAGGTGGAGGCAGGCAACTTGAAGGCTGTGGCCTTGGTGCAAGTTTTCAAGGGACCCGCTCCTGTGGTGATGCCGGTGGTGCCGGAGACACCTAGTGCATCATAGGTACTAAAGCGCAGAGCTGCAGCTGTTCTCGGCACCGAGGTCATCAGCGAGTGCCTAGTGCCAGAGGTTCCTGAAGCAATGAAGAAACTTGCTTTTTTGTGCGTTTTTCTCTTTACGTGCCTAAGAGGTTTCCGAGTCTTGCCTTGGGTCAGAGGCAGGGCGTAGTGATTTCTCGAGCAGTATGAGCTTACACCATAAGTCTCTGTCGTGGCGAGCTCTTGTTTTTAATTTCATGCAACGGGGGCCTTCCCGAGGTAGCCAACACATTGTGTATGTCCTAAGACATCAGAATGGTGTCATTGTAAGAGATGCAATGCTTAAATCCTGGTGAGCCAGGCATAATGCTAAGCTAACAAACAACCAACTGAGGAAAAACCGGAGGAAACAAAAACTTTTTTTTTAAAGGAAAAAGAAACTATTAACTACTAACTATTAACTAACTAACTGGGGAAAACAACGTCCAACAAGAGGGTTACTTATCTAAATGCGGAACAAAGTGAGGAACACTGCTGAGCTCTGGCTCTGTCTGGAGGTGGTAGAGAAGGAACTGGGGGGAGAGGTGCCTCATGCATGCATGATGCCTGCACACTAGGAGCACACAACTCGTGACTTGCGCATGCATGGCCCCAGGGACACTACTCTGAAGACTCCTATGCTCGGTGTGGTGGAGCACCTACCTGATGTATAATATCCACGGGGACATCTCTTGAAGAATATGTTGTTTCCATTTCACTTTCTTTTGTCCATTCTCTTTTTCCCTCACAACTTTTTCTATGTTCTCTTTATTCCTTTGTCTTTTTTCAGCTTTGCTTTTTATTTTTTACTTCCATGTTTTCCTCCCTTTTTCTCATTTCCTCTCACTGTCTCTATTTTCTTACTTTTACCTGTTTGTGAAACCTCCCCCCTGCCAATTTCTCCACATTCCTGGGGATGATCTCCTTTTTTCCCCACTCCTCTACTGCATAGTTGGCAATGTGTAGAAATTTTTGCAAGATACAACCATCTCAATAAGGGCTAGTTCCAGGCTGACAGCTAATGGACAGTTAAGTCTTCTTTACTATATATTTTAGAAATGTGCATCTGTCTGTCTGACCGTTTGTAGGTCCATTTATTCAAGAACACCTTCTAAGCAGTAAGATTCGCCAAATTTGTTATGCAGCTTCCTCTTACCATAACTTAAAGCAAGGGTTTGGTTGTGCCAGGACAATGGGATGTGCCTAGAATTCATTTTTTTCTCATAAAATGGAAAGGAAATGGGTAGAAGGGAGTTATTCTACAGAATGACCACAGGGGAGCAACAAAAGGGGATAGGCGGTGAAAATTACAGCTATAACCCCATTGGCAAGGGGCAGAGGTGGAGAAAAGGACAGCTATCTACTATACATTTCAGATGTTTGTGTGCCTGTTTGTCTGTCAGTCTGTCTCGCAGCTGCGGGACATGCATCCCTGCTGCGGCTGTGCCTGCTGGAGTTGCAGTGGCTATGGAGAGGCACTTCTCACCTGGCCCCAAGCTGCTGCAGTAAGAGAGGGCTGGCGCAGTCCCCTCTTCCTGGGGCAGCCTGCATACTGAACTTCTCATCCCCAGAGCAATGATTTAAATGAAGAAAAATAAAACTTATTTGAGATAAGAACCCAAGCAACGCTGGATAAATATTCTAGTTTTTTATAACAAAGAAAACAGAAACCTGTGCAAAAGGAAGATAATGAGCTGTTGTCACTGGTAGCCAATTACTCTCACCTTGCTCGTTTTGAAGAAGACTGAAGACTTGATTCATTTTGCTTTGGTTTCAGGGGCAATCTCACACCCTGCAATTAGACCACCATACATTTGTGTCTGAAGTAAGCACAAACTTTCTGATTAGACATCCTAGTTTTTTTTGTTTTACAATAAAACCTTTAACTACTATATTTTAAAATGTAAAGTATGTGAAGACAATTAAATCGATGTGTACAGGTTGAACCTCTCTAATCCAGCGCCCCTGGAACCTGACTGGTGCTGAATCAGAGAATTTGCCAAACCATGGGAGGTCAATATTGTCTAGCAGCATTACCAACACTTCTTCTGCTTACTGGTCTCGACATTTAGAGGTAAATTAGAGCTAAATAACAGCACAGAACACTGAGAGCCAGGACTGGTGGCTGTAAACTAACTTTATGAGACTGCAGGAAACTTGGCTACACCTCTAATAAGTAGACATGCAACTGACTAAAAATCATGCCGAACCGTGGATGTTGCCGAACCAGAGAGTACTGGATTAGAGAGGTTCAACCTGTAGATGAAAAATACATAGTAACACAAGGCTACATTCTAGCTGGCAACCTAGAATGAAGGTTGCATACCTACTGCTGCATACTTAGTCAGTCAGTTCCTCCATAAATATTTTTGTAAGTACTAAACAGTACAGACACACAAGACTATATGTCTAAATGTCTTTAAAATTCCATTTGAAAACTGGAAGATGGCACCAGGCTTAAGGTTTTGTCCTTTTATACTGGGTTTGTGCTTTAAAAAAGAAATGTAAAATATTTTGACATCTAAAAAAATAGCTTATATGATCTTTAGTAATCAAGAGTACATGAATAAGGCCGAGATAAATAAACCAGAACATAAAAGATAAGGCAAACATTCTGTGTGCAATGTGAGATTTTCTCTAAATGCCATCTGTTGTACAATTGAACTATATTTTCATTGGTTCTAGAGATGTTAAAATGTATTTATTTTGATAAATATGACAATTTCAGCAGTTACATGTTTACACATGGGGGAGCAGGGAGGTGGCTACCTGAATGTATCAACTGCCACGGAGCCAGCTGCCCTTCCTTCTCTTGCACTGCTGCCTCTGTATTAGAGGCAGCAGCACCTGTGACTCCCCATGAGAGTCAGCTCCCGCCTGTCCATCCACTGCTGCCTCTTAAAAGCTGGCTCCCTGCGTGTACCGGCTCCTGCTTGCCCCTGCCCACGCTGCTGCTCCCAGGAGCTAGCACATGCGAGGAGCCTGCTTAAAAGCCAGCTCCCTGCTTGCGCAACTGCCTCTCATACAGAGGCAGCAGCACGGGTGGCGGGGGGAGGAGGCTGCGTTTACACAATCACATTCCTAGAACATATGAATGGCCATACTGGGTCAGACCAAAGGTCCATCTAGCCCAATATCCTGTCTTACAACAGTGGCCAATGCCAGATGTCCCAGAGGGAGTGAACAGAAACAGGCAATCATCAAGTGATCCCTCTCCTGTCATCCATTTCCAGCCCCTGACAAACAGAGGCTGGGGACACCCTTCCTACCCATTCTGGATAATTGGTTCCTAATTGGTTCAAACTCAAATTTGCATTAAATTAAGTCACACTTTGGAAAACTGTTATAAGAATGACTTGGAGATGGCTAGAGAAATCCTAGTCTAAAAACATTCTAGGTGATAAAACAGCTAATGTGTCACTGTTTTTACACACTGACAAAAATAAGGAAATTTAGAGTGGAAGTTG
The DNA here is from genome assembly GCF_052426305.1 of Pelodiscus sinensis. NCBI lineage: Eukaryota > Metazoa > Chordata > Testudines > Trionychidae > Pelodiscus > Pelodiscus sinensis. Next base: position 244,681,474 of record NC_143053.1, on the reverse strand, counting down.
TCACTTCAACCTTCATTTCTGTATTTACCTTAGGTCTTAAAAATAAAATAAAATAATTTATACATATATTACATTAAGGATTGCAATAAGTAGAAAATGTGAGGCAAATGTGAAATAGTCATTAGGGATGTAAGGGACTAATCGACTTGTCGCTTCCCCTTCCTTTCTGCCTCTATCAGAAAGAGGCAGCAAGGGGGAGGGTAGAAGTAGGGGTGCTGGGGGGAGCCAGCTTAAAAGCCATTTCTGCCAGCTCCATGGGAGGGGGCAGGAGCACAGCGGCGGTGTTCCACCTTTGAAATGTAGAAGAGTCCCAGCTGGGGCTCTTCTACATTTCAAAGCAGAAGCGCTACATGGAGCCTGGGGCCCGCAGGGAACTCCCTGCTGGCCCTGGGCTCCATGTGGCACCTCAATCTTTGAAATGCACAAGATCCCTACTGGGACTCTTCTACATTTCAAAGCAGAACCTTTAAGTCCCCCCACTGGCCCCAGGCTCCATGAATCATTTCAATCTTTTAAATGCTCAAGAGCCCCTGTTGAGCAGGCTGATGCTTCATTTCAATCGGAAGTGCCCTTATCAACTAATCACATAAGTCAATGGAAATTCCATCAACCATTCGAGTAGTTGATTAATCTAATTTTAACATTCCCTAATAGTCATTCTAAATTTCTTGCTTTTGTCAATTTAGACTATAGTCTTAGTATATTTTATGAATTTAACAATATTCTTAAATAAGATTACAAAAGCCTTTCACTTGGTACCAAATCTATGGTTTTGGGGAACTGACATCATGAATTCATAACAGTATTTGAAACCCTCTGAATATAACAACTGAATTTTATGCAGTATAAATATTATGCCTTAAGGATAGATTTTCAAAAATGGCTAACGATTGTGGCTGTCCAACCTGAAAAGTCTTAAAAGATGCCTCAGTTTCAAGAAAATGCTGAATACTGACCCTCTGAAAATCATACCCCTTTAAGAAGTCTCATCTGGTCACCCAAAACTGCTTGGATTTTGCAAACTGATTTTTTTTCTTTTTCTACTGACCCTGAAGCATGAAAATAAATTGATACAGAGAACATTATCAAATACAGCAATAAAGCTTTTTATTATTATTATTATGCCCATGCCGATGTTCATCTATTCACTCATACATGGATAGAACAAAGCCCTAGTGATAACTATTTGAAAACACAAGTGGAAGAATAAGTCAACATACCATTAGAAGCTCTGGTGATACCTTTAATGGTACTCTCCAAGCATCTACAAGAAGTGAGGGGGAAAAAAACATATAGGATTGTGTGAATAATTTATTGTAAAAAAGAGATGACACAGTCCAACATGACTGAGTACAGTTATAACTTTTTCCAGTAGACTAATCTCTATAGTTTACAGGATATTATGAATAAAAATTCCTACTTACCCAGGAGGTTTAGAACTAGATGCTGAGTAGGAGAAAGTGGGTCTTGCAGATTGAACACTGTATATCGGCTATGCTGAATCTGCCGTAATGCTTCAAAATTGCCAAGCAATATATCACAAAGCCACTGTGCATTTACACACGGTATCCTCCATTCTTTGGCTTTCTCATACTTTAAACCAGCAGGCCTTATTGTGCAGAGGGAAAAAGAAAATATGTACATTAATAAAAATACACTTCTTTTGGTAAGTTCTAGAATACCAACATTCTCTTCTCAGCTTACCCTGTGGATTGTTTTATTGGTAATTGCAGCTAAGTGCTTTTCCAAAAGAGATATTTTTGCCATGCATGTGACTGCTTAGTGAGCGAGACTGTCTGCCCAGAACAGAAAGTCTAAAATGTCTCCAGTTGGAGACCTTTTAACCAATCAATATTAAGTAGCATTTTACTTATAAATGGCCTAATAACTGTATCCTCTCTTAAAAAGAAATAACTTTACACTTAATGGTTCAAAAATGAGTTTTCTAAACTCAGAGGTAAAAAATTGTAATTACTGAAATATAACAGGATTTAGTAATACAATTCATGAAACTACGCATCCATCCCTACTGCAGCTGTTCAGATCACTCCAAGAAAACATTAATTAAAAATTGAGTGCCTTTATCATGAAATAGCTATAAATGAGTAACATTTATACAAGTAGCAAGAAAGTAACTCTATAACCAAGAATAGTTTTGTAGCTGAACTGGCAATATGTTATTGAAGATGTGAACGCTGTTGAGATAAACCACTTACTCTTTACAGATGAGAACTGTGTTGCTGCGACACAGATAGCCTGTGTATTTGGCCCCTGCTAGGTAAGCCATTAGTTTGAGGTCATCTCTGTCACTATCAACAAATCCTGTCACTGAGATAATCTATTGTAGAAAAGAGTAAGAGTTACAGATGATGATGATCACAAATGAATAAATAAATAATAATTAAATAAATAAATAATAAACTATGCAGTATTTACACAGATGAACACTCAAATTATAAATAAATAGATTATTCGTCTCTAGCCTGGTGAACTTGTTAGTAGGTCTCAATTAAATGGAAGTCACAGTAACTGGTAGCCATGTGAGACTGTATCTGCAGACTATGCCCAATATTTAATCCCAAATAAATGTGTTAAGTCTTTAAAGTGTCACAGGACTCCTCTTTGTTTCACTGTAACGGGAACTTATTTGAGATGTGTGGTCCCTATCTGTATTCCATTCGTGGGTACACAGGCATACCATGCAACCAAGCCCAGAGATTTGAACAAGCAGTATCTGCTGGACTGCACCTGCACATTAGGTCTCCTCAGACTACTGAGTGAGGATATAAGAGGCAGTGAGGGTGGATCCCCCTGCCCCCCAGTTCCCCTTCTTATCGTGACTCTAACCAGATCCAACTCAGAGGAATAGAAAACAGGTAGCAGAATATAGATAGGGACCACACATCTGAAAATCTCCATTTCTTTTTTGAGTGCTGGTCTCTATGTATATTCCACACGAGTAAATGGCAAGCAGTACTCGGGCTGAACAAAGTGTGAGGAGCCTAAAAGCAAAGATACTTTCAATATTGCAGATCCCATTGCTGCATCTGCAACAGAGGCCTGGACTAATGCATGATGTTTAGCAAATGTGTATGAAGCTCAAGGTGGCTGCTGTGCCAATGTTCTGCACTGGGAATTCCTGCACAGATGCTATAGTGGTGGCTTGTGCTCTTCTGTGGTTGGCTGCTACGCTGACGGGTGGGTGGCAGTATGTGAGTGAACCTGTAGCATTCAACAATGTAGCCAGAAACCCACTTAGAAATTCTCTGAGATGATATGGACTGACCTCAGGATCTCTCTGCAATTGCAATAGAGTACCTTAGTAACGCTCTGATTGGTCTGGTTCTTTGCAGGTAAAAAGACAGAGTACATCAAGGGAATGAAATCCCTTCTCTTGGGTAAAGTGTGGGGTTTTAGAAAAAAGGTAAGTGAATACACCGCTTGATGTGAAATTCAGAGATGACTCTAGAGAGAAACTTAGGGTGGAGGCTCTGAAAGACCTCTAGGGTGATCTGCCATGATGGCTCCCAGATTGCTGACTATTCTGGCCAAAGTGAGGACGATTAGAAATGGCACTTTCGTGGCCAGGAGACACACGAAGCATGTCAACAAGAGTTCTAACAGTGGTCTGGTGAATTCCAATCGCACAAGTTTAAGATTCTATAGTGGTACAGATTTAGTAACTTGCAGGAAGTTCTCAATTATTCTAGTGATAGAAATGTAGCCGTGTTAGTCTGGTGTAGCTGAAACAAAAAACAGGACTGTGTAGCACTTTAAAGACTAACAAGAAGGTTTATTAGGTGATGAGCTTTCGTGGGCCAGACCCACTTCCTCAGATCAAATAGTGGAAGAAAACTGTCAACCATTCTGTTCTGAAATTTGATTTGTCCTTTTCATATGTGTTAATTTTTTTGATTGTATTCTTTGGTATATATGGTTGTGCCAATTTTCTTCCAATATTTGATCTGAGGAATTGGGTCTGGCCCACAAAAGCTCATCACCTAATAAACCATCTTGTTAGTCTTTAAAGTGCTACAGAGTCCTGTTTTTTGTTTCAATTATTCTAGTTCAGGAATTGTGTCATAGTCAGGTGGATAAAAATAGAGTGTCTATCTACTGGAGGGAAGAAGGCACTAAAGGCTACATAGTGGGCTTGTAACAAGTCAATCAAAAGGGCAGACTTCTTTAGAGACAGAACATAATCTAAAACAATCAGGATGCTTGAAATGACTGGGTAAGACTGATTTTGCTGTACAAAGGTCGAGAAATGCTTCATTTAGCTAAAGAGCAGGTTCTAGTTAAATCTTTTCTAATCTGACTAATTGTAGCCTGAACCCAGGGAAGAGCAAGAGCATTCTACTTCCGATACACACACGAACACAAGGCTTAGAGATGGAGCAAGACCAGCTACACTTTATTTCTGCCCCATCTAGTATCAGGAGTTCTAGGAAGGTGTAGATTTTACTAGAGTGCAGGCTGACTTTCACACAGGGTGCTAGGAGAATGATGCCTGCCTTGTTGCAAGTATCTGTCTCAGGATCTGTGGAGGCAGGGGAACGGGAGGAGAGGTGTACCTGAAACTTTCCTATTATTTTAGATCAAGTATCACCTTGAAAATCATAGAATAGTAGGACTGGGAGGGACGGGTCATCTGCACTCATGGCATGACTAAGGATAGCTACACCATTTCTGGCAGGTGTTTGTCTAACCAGCTCTTAAAAATCTCCAATAATGGAGATTCCACAAAATCCCCAGGCAATTTATTCCAATGGCCAACCACCCTGACTGTTAGGAAGTTTCTCCTAATGTCCAACCTAAATCTCCCTTGCTACAATTTAAGCCCATTGCTTCTGGTCCTACCCTCAAAGGTTACAATGAACAATTTTTCTCTCTCCTCCATGTAACAACCTTTTATACACTAGAAAACAGGTATCACATCCCATCTCAGACTTCTCTTTTCCAAACTAAGCAAACTCAGTACTTTCAATCTTGCCTCACTGGTCATGTTTTCGAGATCTTTAAACATTTTTGTGGCTCAACTCTGGACTTTCTCCAATTTGTCCACATCTTTCCTGAAATGTGGCACCCAGAACTGGACACAGTACTCTAGCTGAAGCCTAATCAAGCACAGAGTAGAGCAGAAGAATTACTACTTGTGTCTTGCTTCCAACACTCTTGTTAATACATCCCAAAATTATATTTGCTTTTTTTTGCAACTGTATTATACAGATGACTCATATTTAGCTTGTGATCCATTATAGCCCCCAGATCCCTTTCCCGGGGGCTCTTGTACTTTTTAAAATGTAAGTACCCTCATGGAGCCTGGAGTCAGCGGGACTTCCTGCTGGCCCCAGGCTGCACACGGAGTTCCATATTCTCCTTTGAAATGTACAAGAACCCCCCTCTTGTACATTTCAAAGGAGGAATGTGGAAATACCTATCGACTAGTCGACAGAATTTCCATCGACTACTCAACTAGTAAATTACTCATTTGTTAACATCCTTAATCCTAATTACTTCAGACCCTTTCTCCAGTTTGTCCAGATCATTTTGAAATTTCATCTTTTCCTCCAAAGCACTTGCAATCCCTCCCAGCTTGGTATCATCTGGACTGGGAGATGGGTTGGAAATGGGGGGGACTACGGCCTATAATGGCAAGGAGAAAGGAGGGTCAGGGCACAACAGGGAGGCAAGATCAAATCAGTATCTTAGATGCCTATATACAAATGCGAGAAGTATGGGTAATAAGCAAGAAGAACTGGAATTGCTAACCAATAAATACAACTATGATATCATTGGTATTACAGAAACCTGGTGGGATGGGACGCATGATTGGAATATTGGTATGGAAGGGTACGGCTTGCTCAGGAAGGACAGACAGGGAAAAAAGGGAGGAGGGGTTGCCTTGTATATTAAAAATGTACACACTTGGACTGAAGTGGAGATGAACGTAGGAGATAGCTGTGTAGAGAGTCTCTGGGTTAAGCTAAAAGGGGTAAAAAACGAGGGTGATATCATGCTAGGAGTCTACTACAGGCCACCTAGCCAGGTGGAAGAGGTGGATGAGGCCTTTTTTAAACAATTAACAAAACTATCCAAAGCCCAAGATTTGGTGGTGATGGGGGACTTCAACTATCCAGACATATGTTGGGAAACTAACACAGCGAGGCACAGGCTATCCAATAAGTTTCTGGACTGCATTGGAGACAACTTTCTGTTTCAGAAGGTTGAAAAAGCTACCAGAGGAGAAGCTGTTCTGGATTTGGTTTTAACAAATAGGGAGGAACTAGTTGAGAACTTGAAAGTGGAAGACAGTATAGGGGACAGTGATCACGAAATAATAGAGTTCATGATCTTAAGGAAAGGTAGAAGGGAGACCAGCACAATTGAGGTTATGGATTTCAGGAAGGCAGATTTTGATAAGCTCAGAGAACTTGTAGGTAAGGTCCCATGGGAAGCAAGACTGAAGGGAAAAACAACTGAGGAGAGTTGGAAGTATTTCAAAGGGACGTTGTTAAGGGCCCAAAAGCAAACAATTCCGCTGTGTAGGAAAGATAGAAAATATGGCAAAAGACCAGCTTGGCTTAACAAGGAGATCTTGCATGATCTCAAAATAAAAAAGGAGTCATATAAAAAATGGAAACTAGGACAACTAACAAAGGATGAATATAGGCAAGCAACACGGGAATGCAGGGGCAAGATTAGAAAGGCAAAGGCACAAAATGAGATCAAACTAGCTACAGGCATAAAGGGAAACAAGAAGACCTTTTATAAATACATTAAAAGCAAGAGGAAGACCAAGGACAGGGTAGGCCCACTGCTTAGCGAGGAGGGAGAAGCAGTAACAGGGAACTTGGAAATGGCGGAGATGCTCAATGACTTCTTTGTTTCGGTCTTCACCGAGAAGTCTGGAGGTGTGCCTAACGTAGTGAATACCAGCAGAGAGAGGGTAAGTTTAGAAGATAGGATACACAAAGAACAAGTTAAAAATCACTTAGGAAAGTTAGATGTCAGCAAGTCACCAGGTCCTGATGAAATGCATCCCAGGATACTCAAGGAGCTGATAGAGGAGGTATCTGAGCCTTTAGCTATGATCTTTGAAAAATCATGGCAGACAGGGGAGATTCCAGAAGACTGGAAAAGGGCAAATATTGTGCCCATCTATAAAAAGGGGAATAAGAACAACCCAGGAAATTATAGACCGGTCAGTTTAACGTCTGTCCCAGGGAAGATAATGGAGCAGGTAATTAAGGAAATCGTATGCAAACACTTGGAAAGTAATAAAGTGATAGGGAATAGCCAGCATGGGTTTGTGAAGAACAAGTCATGCCAAACTAATCTGATAGCTTTCTTTGATAAGATAATGAGCCTTGTGGATAAGGGAGAAGCGGTGGATGTCATATACCTAGACTTTAGTAAGGCATTTGATACGGTCTCGCATGATATTCTTATTGATAAACTAGGCAAATATAACTTAGATAGGGCCACGATAAGGTGGGTGCATAATTGGCTGGATAACCGTAGTCAGAGAGTTGTTGTTAACGGTTCTAAATCCTGCTGGAAAGGGATAACAAGTGGAGTTCCTCAAGGGTCTGTTTTGGGACCCGTACTATTCAATATCTTCATCAATGATGTAGATATTGGGATAGAGAGTACTCTTATTAAGTTTGCAGATGATACCAAACTGGGTGGGGTTGCGACTTCTTTGGAGGATAGGGACATAATTCAAAATGACCTTAGCAAGTTAGAGAAATGGTCAGAGGTAAACAGGATGAGGTTTAATAAAGAGAAATGCAAAGTGCTCCACTTAGGAAGGAACAATCAGTTCCATACATACAAGATGGGAAGCAACTGTCTAGGAAGGAGCATGGCGGAAAGGGATCTAGGGGTCATAGTGGACCACAAGTTGAATATGAGTCAACAGTGTGATGCTGTTGCAAAAAAAGCAAATATGATTCTAGGTTGTATCAACAGGTGTGTTGTAAGCAAAACTCGTGAAGTCATTCTGCCTCTCTATTCTGCACTAGTTAGGCCTCAGCTGGAGTACTGTGTCCAGTTCTGGGCGCCACATTTCAAGAAAGATGTGGAGAAATTGGAAAGGGTACAGAGAAGAGCGACAAGAATGATTAAAGGTCTAGAGAACATGACCTATGAAGCCAGGCTTCATGAACTGGGCTTGTTTAGTTTGGAAAAAAGAAGATTAAGGGGGGACATGATAGCGGTTTTCAAATATCTAAAAGGGTGTCACAAGGAGGAAGGCGAAAATTTGTTCCTCTTGGTTTCTGAGGACAGGACAAGGAGTAATGGGTTTAAAGTGCAGCAAGGGAGGTTTAGATTGGACATTAGGAAAAAATTCCTAACTGTCAGGGTGGTCAAATATTGGAATAAATTGCCAAGGAAGGTGGTGGAATCTCCCTCTCTGGAGATATTTAAGAACAGGTTAGATAGACATCTGTCAGGGATGGTGTAGACGGAGCTTGGTCCTGCCTTGAGGGCGGGGGGCTGGACTCGATGACCTCTCGAGGTCCCTTCCAGTCCTATTATTCTATGATTCTATGATCTGCAAACTTTATAAGTGTATCAGTGTATGGCCTCTGGTTCCCCTGAAGCAATATAGCATTCCGCCTAGAAGTGCCTGCTGAGCATCTGTGAATACCCAGGAGGTATGCTGCCTGGAGAGGAATGTTGTGCCTGATGCACCAGTTCCAAGCCTGGCAGCTTCCATGAAAGGAGTAGAGAATTTGCTTTCTTTATTTGTTCATGTAGACCATACCATGACATCACTTGGATATGGAAGGCAAATATGAGTGGGAGGGAAGCCGTTCAAGTGAAGTGGCCTGCCCACAGTTCCAGTTATGTTGATGTGTTGTTTGACCTCCTGTGGGGTCCACGTGCCCTGTGCAGTGTGACTGTACAAGTGAGTGCTCTACCCAGAAGGAACGCGTCTGTTACAATGGAGTAATTAGAAGAGGGAGTAGAGAAGGGGGCTCCCATTCTTACTTATTCTACATTCAACCACCAACATTTCTCTCACTTCTTACGCCTCCATGCTGCAACTGCGGCACTGCAACTGTTCTCTCTTTCCCGGGGCCCTGAAGCTAGACTAATTTACACTAGGGGTGTGTCTACACAGCAAAGTTATTTCGGAATAATGGCTGTTATTATGAAATTACTGTGTGAGCGTCTACACAGCAATTCTGTTATTTCAAAATAATTTTGAAATTACAGCTGACTAATTCCAACTTCTGTAAACCTTATTCCACGAAGAATAACACCTTTTCCAAAATAGCTATGTCTAAATAAGGCATGTGTAGATGCTCCACTTCTGCTATTTCGATATAGCCCTTCACCACGGCCATTCTTCCTGGGGCTCTAAATCAAGATAGCATGTCTACACTGGGGAAGCCTGCCTCGGACTAATTTTGAGGCTTCCCTGCTGTGCAGACGTGCTATTTCAAAATAAGCTCTTTCTGAATAACTATTCCGAAATAGCTTATTCCAAAATAACTGTGCAGTATAGACATACCCTAGGAGCACAGCAGAAACATGGCTGTATCAGAATTTGGGAAGCACAAAAGATAACTTCAAGCTATTTTTGCTCCCCGATATATTCCCAGTCCAACTGCAGGACCACAATAACTGAGACTTTGGACCTTTGAGATTAATTTCTATACTGCAATGAAGTCAACAGTACTGACTGACTATTGATTTCTTGCTGTCTAACCTCTATGAAATCCTCAAAGTTTTCTATACTGAGAAAGCACTAAAGATTAAAAAATGGACTCATGATTAAAGTTTATTTTAACACCCTAATTCATAGCTTGCTTTTGCCTTTACACACCCTGCTTCAGGCATCCATGCAAAGATTAAATTCTGCTCATTGAAACATTTTCCCAACTTCATTGCCCAGATAGCAGAAAGGTATATTAGGGTGATGCTGCCTCTTGTACTATGTGCCACTCTTACTTGAATTGAAAATCTTCTCATAAAAGTTATGAGAACTGAAACTACTGGCTTTGGCCCCAATCGTACAAACATACCCACTGACTTCATACACAAATGTTTGAAGGACCAGGACTTGTATGGGCAAAGTTCAATGTCTTGTGGCTAGTTTTGCCATTAGTGTTAATGAAAGTGGTGTAACTAAATCCTCATCCAATGCAAGTATCAAAATCCAAGCTCTTGAGTTTATGAACTGTTAGTTAGCAGTCTAAGAACAGGCTTCATTATTATTTTTGGTCCTTCAGATGGAGACGTCCCAATTCTGAGCATTAAAAACCAAAACATACAAAATGCTAGAGTTGCAAGAACATCAACACCTATGAAGTTAGAGAAAAGTTATCATAGTCTAGTGATGTAAGAAAAGGGAATCTGAGTTCCAATATCATTTTTTGCTGTCCAATCTTGGACAACTTGCTTAATCTTTATGCCTCAATTTTTTCAAGTGTTAGAGAGAGAACTACTAAAGGGTATTGCAAGGCTTACTAATGCATAAAACACTTTGAAAAAAAAAGGCAAGTATACACTGTAGAAATTGTAACTACCATTTGTAAGAACAAGAGTAGAGCTTTTCTTTACATGTATCTGAAGCCAAATCCACCATTGGGAAAAGGAGACCACAGTTTACGTCTACTGGGTATTTTCTAGATACACATTAGACATTTACATGCTGCCATAATACAACAAATATTCTATTCATGGTGCAATTTAGCTTTTAAAGAAATGCAAGTTGGGTTTTCTTACGTGCTGAGAGCATGGTTTTCCTCCTGGTGGGAATGCCACTGGAAAATGAAGGGCTCGATGGGGCGGTATCATCTTTTTCTTCTTCAAAATGGAATTCAGCCAATGTGCTGTGATGCACCGCTTCCTTTCTCTCACAGCCTACCAACACATGCATATACAGTTAGAAGTTGTTATTCTGGTTTTAACATACTAAAAATAGCATGCGAGGACATCCACTTAACCTAGTAAAAAAAAAAGTTTTGTTTTTTTGAGCTCCCAGAAGATATAATTATTTTCCCCAGCCCTTGGCTGCTCTCTTTTACCCTACACCTCCTTCAAACATACTATGAACACTAAACCTGTGTGTGTTCTGGAAGATATATTTTATGTCTCTTGTACTTTTAAACATGTATTACTATGGAGAAGCTGGTCAAGGAAAACAATTACTTATTGTAACTCTTTGAGATGTGATGCAGATGTGTATTCTCCTTACGTGTGTGCATGCCCGGAGCACTGGAGTCTGAGAATTTTGTCTAACAGTGTCAGTTGGGAAGCAAAACCTGTGCCTCATGGGTGTAACTCCCAGCCCTTCCTCCATTCACAGAGCAGCACTGCTGTGAGTAGGATTCCCTTTAAAGTGAGCACCTGCACAGGCGCACACCAAGAATTTCAGTCCCACCTGGCTCCTCAGCAGAGCTGCAAAGCTACCGCCCCAGCGGCTCCCAGGAGCGGGCCCCATGGCAGGTGGCTGCCCCACCTCAGGAGCTGCTGTGCAGTCACCACGTGGCCCATGTGGCAGCTGCTGGAGCTGGAGCATGGGCCGTGGTACTAAAAATAGCCACACGGTCCCGGCTCAAAACCCACCACACGGGGCTGCTGCCACATGGTCTCGCCCCTGGGAGCAGCTGGGGCCATGGCTGCGTGGTAGTTCCTGGGGCCACAACCAAGGTACTAAAAATAGCACTGCAGTCCCAGCTTGAGTCCTGGCACGCGGCTCTGCCCACCATGTTGCCCTGCTCCGGCACAAGTAGGTTGAGGAGGGCGGGGCCAGTCAGGGAAGGAGGAAGCACCAGGAGGGTGGCAGGGAGTAAGGGAAGATACAGGTACTGGGGGGACTGTGGGAGTGAAGCAGAAGGACAGACATGGGAAGTGGAGGGGAAGGGAGGGACGGGCAACAGAGGGCAGAGGAGAGAGGCAGGGCAGGTGGGTAGAGGGAGGTGTTAGGAGAGGGGATAGGGAGAGGCACTAGAGGAGGGGTGGGCACAGGGGGAGGAAGGGAAGGGCAGGTGAGGGATCAGAGACGATGGGGAAGGGGGCAGGTCCCAGGAGGACTAAGAGGAGCGAGAAGGGAAGAACAGGAGGGTGAGGGGCAGCAGCTGGCACCAGGGACGCAGATGGGGTGAGGGGAGGGTGGGAGACATGAGCAGAGGGAAAAAGGGAGAAGTTTATAACTTGGGTGCCACAGTGGCACACATCCAAACAAACACACATGACCTCAATATTGGTGCACAAGACAAACCTCACTCTGCACATAAACAGAAAATCTTAGAGGGAACACTGGCAATGACACTCCTCAGTTCCTTTGCACCGAAAATCAAGATTATAGACTACAATGCAGAGGGGATGGAGGATTTGTCATGGAATACACATCAGCATCATAACTTCAAGAGCCACAGTTATAGTAAATGATTGTTTACTATAGATAAATAGTAGATTCATACATGTATTCCATTCCACTTAAGTAACTCACAAACAGTACCTGCAATATGGGGGGCCCAGCATTTACTTAAAGAAGGCCTACAAGACTGCTCTATCCAAGTTTGCATCTATGGTAGATGCCACAGTAATGGCATAATGGTTGATAAATATATGCATAGAAAACCAAGTGGCAACCCTGCAAATGTTCAATCGAATCATAGAATCACAGAATCCTAGGGCTGGAAGAGACCTCAGGAGGTCATCGAGTCCAGCCCCCTGCCCAAAGCAGGACCAACCCAACTAAATCATCCCAGACAGAGCCTTGTCAATCTGGGACTCAAAAAACTCTAGGGATGGAGATTCCACCGCCTCCCTACATAGCCCATTCCAGTGCTTCACCACCCTCCTAGTGAAATAGTTTTTCCTAATATCAATCTATTTGTAATTTGAGACCACTGTTCCTTGTTCTGCCATCAGTTGCTACTGAGAACAGCCTTTTCCCATTAGGAAGTTGTAAGCTGCTATCAAATGCCCCCTCACTCTTCTCTTCTGCAGAGTGAATACGCCCAAATCCCTCAGCCCAAATACGTCCAAATCATAGGTCATGTGCTCCAGTCCCCTAATCATTTTAGTTGCCCTCCACTGGACCCTCTCCAATGCGTCCACATCCTTTCTGTAGTGGGGGGGGGGGGAGGGGAGGGCCTCACCAGTGCTGAATAAAGGGGAATAATCACTTCTCTAGATCTGCTGGAAATGCTCTTACTAATACACCCTAATATGCCATTAGCCTTCTTGGCTACCAGGGCACATTGTTGGCTCATATCCAGCTTCTTATCCACTGTAATCCCCAGGTCCCTTTCTGCCAAACTGCTACTTAGCCAGTCAGTGTCCAACCTGTAACAATGCTTGGGACAATTCCATCTCAAGTGCAGGACTCTGCACTTGTCCAATACTGAAACATCACTTAAAACTACCTAGAATCTCATCTATGTGGTATAGCTGTTCTAGTTGCAGAGATTGAGAATTAGTCTCACTCCTCCTTTCGGAACCAGAATATTGCAGAAATAAAAATCCTTCATCCTGCAGCAGAAATGTCTCCCAACATTACTAGAGACTGAGGAGCAGTGGCTCATGTGAGAGGGGTCCCTGAATAGTGCTGGGGTAGGACAACGGGAAGAAGGGATGAAAAGGGAGTGGATGGTGCACCCCAATCTGATAATACTGAGGAAACAGATGTCAGTGGTAAACAAGCCCCAAACGGAGAAAACTAATCAGCCCATCCCCAATGGGGAAATGGGGACACAGAGGTCACAAGCAGATTGCTATCCTGGACAAACAAGTCAGGACATAAGGGAACTATTAATGATGTTGTGGACTCTTAAAATGGCCATCTCTGCACTGCTGGAGTAGACACCCCTTGAGTCTTTAAACGAATGCCAGGTTTCATCAATCTTAGCCCCCAAAAAATCACTTGACCATAAAAGGCAGGTCTCCCAATACTCTGCTGCACATGAGAAACAATACCCAAATTTTGCAGCCAAGATGCCTTTCTTATGGTTACCGCTGAGTCCATAAATCTGACTGACATATCTCACAAATCCTAAGTCACCTACAAGGATGTCTTGGCCACCAAATAGCCCTCAGCTATCAAATCTTGGAATTCCTCGCTGGAAGCTTTGGGTAACTGGTGTACAAATGCAATATTGCTATCTAATTAATAAAATCATATGTGGACCAGACACTGGCCTCAACTCTGCAGTGTGAGACAGGTGGGGCCTGCATTGCTGATGGGCCATGAGATTCTGCAACACAACTAAATCGTGCCAACGAGGCCATGGATGCTGTCACCCCAGCGAAGTCCTGGATAAATGGGGAGACCAGAACCTACAGGCAGAGTGAGGAGTCCAAAGCCAAAGGGCCATTGACCAGTATGTCTCTGGTGTGGAAACAGCTGGTGCCAGCACTGATGTCACTGATACCAGCCTCAACGGACAACCCAGGGCCAGAACCAGAGTCAACAGTATGGACTCTTGTAAATTTCTATACAGTACCAGGGAATGGTTTGAAAGATCTGCTCCATCCCATATGCTGGCGGTTGTACAGTGCCAATCCACACTCTTCTGGACAAAGAGTAAAATATGGAGCAGTCCTAGCTGGTCTCATGTGACCTTTTCCTCAGTGAACTTGAGGAGGGCAAACAGCTTCTCCGTCTCTTGGGAGAGACGTCAACCTCAAGGCATAGAGGGAGGGGTTTCACTCACCAAGCCAAAGGTTTACTTCCAAACCAACATGGGCCGTGGTACTGAAGCAAGCCTCATGGCCTGCTTGAGGAGGGGTTGCTTAAAGAGTAAGGTCTTTAGCCACGAGTCCCTTTAGTTAACAGTTTACAAACTGAACACCACTCCTTGCTGTGACTCTCATCCAAGCATAACAAGCACCTCTTGTGGTGATCATTTATGAGGACTGCCCCTCCCCGCCAATGATGGGATGTGTTTGAACCTTAGTGAGGGCACCATCCAAGGCAACTAACTATAACAACTTACTAACACTAAGTAGGGTGCTAACTATATAGAGAGAAAGCTCCCAGTAACTGAGAAAGGACTGTGTTGTGAAATCACAAACAGCTGTGATTCCAACCAAAGGCTGAGGGGTCAGTGCTGCTGCTCAGTGGGTACTGCTAGGCAAAATCCTCCAGTTCTGGAGAACTGGTTGCATGCACATCTATATAGAATATGTGGCTGCATCTACTCGGAGAACTCTGTCGTAAAGGTTTATGTTCCATTTGTCACTTAAAGAGTCAAACTATGAAAAATAGAGCATATCCTCACCAAGTTTACCATACTATTTCGGTAGAGAATGAATTTCTGAGAATGTACAAATAAATCTATTAGTTAACTTATGAGTTAAAAAAAATGTTAAAACCAGGTCCCTTAAAAATTTACCATTGGTATCAGTCTTTTTCTTGTCCCATGTGATTTTAATAACGGAACACAGACTCTTCAAACTTTCCACATAAGCAAAATTAATTGAAATATTATTCATGGGTTCTGTTTCTAAATAAAAACTATGGTAAGATGCAGTTATGGCTGAGAGTAATCAAAGAATAAGAGCATCACAAGTTATAATTATCCCCAAACAGAATTATAAATCCAAGAAATTCAGAGTGGAGGTTATACTTAAAGAAAATCCAAAACATGCTAAAGATAACGAAATGTACAGCTGAAGCTCCCAACCATATCCTGTAGTGGCACGTCACAATAACCATATATAAACATTTTACTATTTTTGGTTCTAGATTAAAACTAATTTTAAAGTAAGAATAAGAGCCTCCGGAAAAGGGCACTTTTTCCGGAGGATCGGGGCCAGTCTAGACGCTCTTTTCCGGCTTTTTTAAAAGCCGGAAAAAAGCGGCGGACATTTTTATTTAAATGCCGCGGGGGATATTTAAATCCCCCGCAGATTTCCCTACGACGACTAGTGAAATTTACATGCCCCTTCCGGAAAAGGTGCCAGTGTAGACGTAGCCTGTATGGTTCATCTTTATCGCTTACTAGAAGATTTACCTGGCATTGCTCAGGTTCTTAACTTGATTAATTTTTGTTTTTCTTCATTTAAATCATTGCTTTGGGGTGGGACTAGGGATGAGGGGTTCAGTATGCTGGCTGCCTCGGGGAAAGAGGACTACCTCAATCAGCACAGCAGCATGGGACCAGATGAGAAGCACCTGTTCATGGCCACTACAGCTCTAGAGGGCACAGCCAGGGAAGCTGGCTCGGTCAGGTCCAGGTTCATTTGCCCCCTGCACTGCTCAGCCAGATGAGGAACGGAGCAGACTCTGCATTTTCCCCTCACTCCCTAACAAAGGGGAACAGCCAGCAATGTTCTCATATGAATGTGGTGTGGGGGACTACTAACAGGTACCTGGAGGGTGGGAGTCTTGGGGCTGGGGCAGTCTGGGGGAGGCACCCCTACCCAGCCCTTCACTAGCCACGTGATTCTGTCTCTACTTCTTTCTTCTGCGTAGTTTTATCCAGTCTCACACGAATTGGTGGGGGGAGGGGAAGCTCTAGCTCCCCCTGTACAACAAAACCTTTACCTTGCTTTAAATTATGGTAAGAGAAAGCTGCATATAGTGCCCATCTATAAAAAGAGAAATAAGATCAACCCAGGAAACCACAGACCAGTCAGTTTAACTTCTGTGCCAGGGAAGATAATGGGGCAAATAATTAAGGAATCCATCTGCAAACAACTGGAAGATGATAAGGCAATGGGTACCAGCCAGCATGGATTTGTAAAGAGAAAATCATGTCAAACCAATCTGATAGCTTTCTTTGACAGGATATCAAGCCTAGGATAAGGGAGAAGTGGTGGACATGTTATACCTAGACTTTAGTAAGGCATTTGACATGGTTTTGCATGACCTTCTTATCAATAAACTAGGGAAATGCAACCTAGATGGGGCTACTATAAGGTGGGTGCATAACTGGCTGAATAACCATTCTCAGAGAGTAGTTATTAACGGTTCACAATCATGCTAGAAGGGCATAACAAGTGGGGGTCTGTTTTGGTACCGGTTCTGTTCAATATCCGTGTCAATGATTTAGATGATGGCATAGAGAGTATGCTCATTAAGTGTATGGATGATACCAAGCTGAGAGGGGTTGCAAGTGCTTTGGAGGATAGGGTCAAAATTCAAAATGATCTGGACAAACTAGAGAAATGGTCTAAGGTAAGCAGGATAAAATTTAATAAGGATAAATTCAAAGTACTCCACTTTGGAAGGAACAATCAGTTTCACACATATAGAATGGGAAGTGACTGTCTAGGAAGGAGTACTGCAGAAAGTGTAACAGTTGACCGCAAAGTTAAATATAAGTCAACAATGTGACGCTGTTACAAAAAAAGCAAACAGGATTCTGGGATGCATTAACAGGAGTGTTGTGAACAAGACGCGAGAAGTGTACTCTACTCTGCGCTGATTAAGCCTCAATTGGAGTATCATGTCTAGTTCTGGGCACCACATTTTAAGAAAGATGTGGAGAAATTGGAGAAGAGCCAGAGAAGAGCAACAAAAATGACTCAAGGTCTAAAAACATGAGCTATGAAGGAAGACTGAAAGAATTGGGGCTTGTTTAGTTTAGAAAAGAGAAGACTGAGAGGGGACATAATAGCGATTTTCAAGTATCTAAACGGGTGTTACAAGGAGGAGGAGAAAAATGGTTCTCCTTGGTCTCTGAGGATAAGACAAGAAGCAATGGGCTTAAACTGCAGCAAGGGAGGTTTAGGTTGAACATTAGGAAAAATTTCCTGTCAG
Organism: Pelodiscus sinensis; assembly: GCF_052426305.1. Taxonomy (NCBI): domain Eukaryota; kingdom Metazoa; phylum Chordata; order Testudines; family Trionychidae; genus Pelodiscus; species Pelodiscus sinensis. The sequence continues at coordinate 244,663,740 of NC_143053.1, read as the reverse complement.
GGTGGATAAACACTGGAATAAATTGCCTACAGTGATTGTGGAATCTCCATCACTGGAGATATTTAAGAGCAGGTTAGATAGACACTTGTCAGGGATAATCTAGACCAGGAGTGGGCAAAAGGACCTCCGCGGGCTGGATTCGGACCGCCATCCGGGTGGATCCGGCCCATGGAAGCCCTGCTGCTCCTCTGTCCCCAGGCCAATTAGGGCCTAGGGGAAGGGGAGTACGCAAAGTTTCCTCCATCCTGCCAGGAGCACGCAGCGCTTGGAAGCACCAGGTGCTCCTGACAAGACTGGAGGAGGCTTTGCATGCTCCCTTCCCCCCAGGACAATCAGGGTCTGGGGGCAGGGGAGCATGCAATGTTTCCTCCGCTCTGTCCCTGCCCTGCAAGCATTGCTCCGTGCTTAAAAGAGCCATACGCTCCTGACAGGGTGCGAGGAGGCTTTGTGCGCTCCCCCGCCCCCAGGCCAATCAGGACCTGGGGGCAGAGAAGTGTGCGAAGTTTCCTCCACCCTAGCTCCATGCGGCACTTAGAAGTGCCATGCGCTCCTGGCATGGTGGGAGACTTTGCACACTCCCCTGCCCCCAGACCCTGATTGGTCTAGGGGAAGGGGAGCGCGCAAAGCCTCCTCCCGCCCTGCCAGGAGCACGTGGCACTTTTAAGCACCGTGTAGGGATGGGACAGAGCAAAGGAAACTTTGCATACTCCCCTACCTCCAGGCCCTGATCGGTCTGGAAGCGGGGGAGTGTAGGAAGTCTCCTCCCAGCCAGGGGCATGGGAACCTATGGGGGGGCACCTATGGGGGGAGGAGGGGAGCAGGCAAAGGCGCTCCCCTACTCCCAGACCAATCATGGTCTGGAGGTGGGTAACTGGAAGTATCCTGGCCCCGCCCCTTCCACTCGAGGCCCCACCCCGCTCCTTCCAGAGTGACCCGGGGCCACTCCAGAAATTTTTGAAGTAGGCCCCCAACAAAAAATTATTGACCACCCTGATCTAGATAGTGCTTGGTCCTGCCATGGGGGCAGGGGACTGAACCTGAGGTCCCTTCTAGTTCTACGATTCTATGATTCCATACCAAATATGGTGGTCCTAGCTCTTACTGTTTAGGAATCCTTGAACAAACAGACAGACAGACAGACTCACTCACTCACAAACTCTCTCAAATATATTGCAGATTTTTAGTTGTATGCACAAATCATGTATCTGCTGAAATACTGGACATTATAATTTTACTTATAAAATAACTTCCACTTAAAAGGAAAATGGTGAATTAATAGGATCAGATCATAAGTTTTCAGAAAAACAAGCCCACAGCAGGTTAAAACATAATGCAACCAAGTAAATATTTAATGAACAACTCTAAAAATCAACTTTCTGGTCTTAAATTGCAGGGTCTCATAATTTATTCCATTCTTTGTACTGTTACTCCACAACTGTGACTCTAGTAACTGTGACAGTTTCACATATGCTATCAATTTCTTTCCCCCTTTGGAGCTATAAAGTTATTAATAAAATAAGAATCCTGCAGTCTTTGCTGAGATAAATTCCCATAAACAGTAATGGAAGCATTGTCTTCAGTGAAAACTGAAGAACTTGACCCATATTGTGTTATTTATTCTGCCCAATAAAACCTGCAAACACTTATACTCTTCAATGATATTTCACTGCATGACCGTATGTCAACTTATATTATCATTTTGCTTACCTGAGCATACATATTACTGACTTGACTTTCACACAGAAGATGTGTACATCTGCTTGTAAGCGTAGGGTCCACAGTGCCACCATGTGCTTGAATGATCTGGTAAACCATTAAAACCAATTTTTTAATTAAAATGTTTGTTAACCCAACGAGTTCACAGTTCCAAACAGAGTCCTTGGCTTACCAGACTTAATGTTAGGGAATATTTATGTATCTTAAGTGCTGGCCTCAGTTAAAAACCAGTATCATACTTGCAAGAAGCAAGTAAGTTTTGCAAACAAAGCCAAAATCGTTTATACACATCACATTTTAGAGAGCTTGCAGATAAGCACTTCCACTTCGTAAGGATTTGAAACTATTAGTATTTGAAAGAAGTGGAAGAAATGGACTATAGTTTGGACTTTTTCACTCAACTGTGATAGAGGAATTAGAAAAACAAGTATGTATATTTTATTATGCAAAATTCTACGTAGATGACCTTTGTACCTTTGACTACAACCTGTCCAGCAGAGGCGCCGCGAAATACATCAGCCTCCTCTCAGGATAGTTAGGTTATGCCAATACTTAATCAGCAGAAAAGGTGAAAATACGTCATTCTCCTATTTCATTCACTTCCATCAGATATTTGCTTCACAACCTACTTAGGCTCATTTAACTGCTGAAGTTATCATGTGTGCACAACTTTATTTTTTTAAACAGTGATATAAAACACAAAGAAATATATAATACAACTGTAAGATTGCAAAATTTAAAACAAAAATGGCAAGAGAATGCTAAATCATGCTGCAAAAGACAGCATTAACCGAGCCAGATTGTGTATGTAGCATTTTCTATTCCTCTTTTAACTCTAGTTTAATATTACTTGTGAATATATAACCCCTCGAATGTGAAACACAAAACTTGTAGTGTTTTAAAAATAACAGTAACTTGCAACTTTTGCTTTCTAATTATTTTACTTATCAATCATATTACACTAATTTGTTTCTTTTGAATAATGTGGAATCTTACCCGTTTCCAGGTTGCTAACAACTGTTTGTCAGACATCTGTTCTGGGTAATCAGCAATTGCAAAAACACAGCCCAACAGGAAATATTCTTCTGGAACTAGAATAGTTTGCAAATGAAAGAACAGAAAATTGTAAACTAAAGTAATTTGGAGGCTACCATTTCAGGCCACACTTGTTATATTAAAGTTTCCCAGTCTTAGCTATGGAATAAATGAAATTTGAATTTTCTTTTAAAAATAATTTAATGCTCAAAGGTTCTAGACTTGAATACCCCTGGATACTGAAGTCCTTCCTATCTATAATACAACTCAAGAAGTGGGTTTTTCTTTCCATCAATGTAAAATGAACACTAGGTCAACCAAGAATTATACGGCACTCATTTCACATAAGCCACCACCAGACAGATGGAGAAATCTTTTCAGCTAATACCAGCATGGGTGAGAGCTGAAATGGAAATCTAGAAGTGAATGATAAAGAATATCTATTTCTCTCATGACCCATCTAATTTCCCCAGCCTTTTAAATATTCTCCTCAAGCTTTTTTCTTTGAAAATTTCTCTACCTGCCTCTCAAAAAATAAAATTGTGTTTTGCTTTTATATGGACAGCACACATGGACTAACACTGTAGTAATAGCACAATATATACATTTAGGTGGTAGTGGCAAATTACACAAAATGGAAAAAAAAGATCTCCCCCTTCCATACAGTGTGCCTGGTTATGATACAATTATAGTGGTTTTTTTGTAACAATGTGATGGGGCACTCTGGCCCCTCACTCAGACTGGGGAGGATCTCGCCCCGTGGCCCAAACAAGCTCCGCCTCCCCAGCGCTGCTGCGCATGCTCCTCCTGTGTGCCAAGTGATTTAAACCCCGGCGGTGCTGTGCGGGGGGGGGGGGGGGGGGGGGAGTGGAGAGGCGTCAGCACCGACAAGGGAGACGCAGTGCCAGTGGGGAGGGCAGGAAGGTTCTGGCCCGGGCCGTGACCGCAGACGCTGGAGCCGACCTAGGCTCCCGGTTCCTGGCCCCAGGAGGGGGCCAGGCCAGCTCCTCCAGTGACCCGGCAGCTAGAGGGCTTAAGACCGCCCATTTCACTGGGAGGGGCTCAGGATGGGGGATGGAGCCTGAGGCCCTCCCCCTGTGGGGAGAAGCAATCACCGGCATAGAGGGAGAGCCTGTGACAAGGCTGGACTGTGCAGGCTCCTGGACATGGGAGACCTGCGGCATACCAGCAGGGACTGGAGAGACGCCCAATGCACCCAGACCACAATGGGAGCAGAGCCAAGGACACGAGCATGGGCGAGAAGGCTGCACCCCGCCAGACTGCGAGTAGTATGTGGGGCGTCGGTAGGAAGTGGCCCAGGGCGGGGTTAGCCCAAGCGGTTGGCGGGTTTCGGTGTTCTCCCCAACCAACCGGGTAATGGCTGTTGTCCCTACTGTTAGGGCTCTAGGCCGGGACCTGGTGAAGTGGGCGGGCCCGGGTCCCCCTACCTCCCGATGGGCGAGGTGAAAGCGAGAAGCAACAACCCCGCAAACCTGCGGGGAAGTGGTACTCTGGTGAACTCCTTAGGGGAGAACTAGCCCAGGGTGTACTGAAGGGCCACACTGTGTGGACCCTAAAAAGCTGACCCTGAACCCCCCTTGGGGGGAGGGAAAGGGGCAAGCAAGAACTCAGGGCCTACGGCCCATACCAAAGCACCGAGGGACGTGTGGCTACCTGAGGGGATACTGATCCCTAATCTCTCAGGTGCAGCCCCTCCCCAGGGCAAGAGTAAAAGTAGGAGGGGCCCAAGGGGCTGTCTTCCCCGAAGCTGGGGCTTGGCCCCAGGATGCTCTCCTGACAATCAAAAACCAACTGCAATCCAACAAACATTTCACATGATAGGCCACCATTTTCAGGAGTATAAATCAATCATTACTAACTCTCTATTGCTGGATCATGACCAAACAGCTGATGTTGTTGCAGCTGCGGCTGCTGTTGCTGCTGGTGATGTTGCAGTTGCTGGGCTGGCACCTGATGTTGTAGTGGCTGAGATGCTTGAGTCAAATGTTGTGGTGCTTGAGTCTGCATTTGCTGCTGTTGATGTTGTTGGTGTAATCGCTGCAAATGCTGCTGTTGCAACTGCTGTTGCTGAATTTGTTGCTGTTGATGCTGCAGCTGTTGCTGTTGCAGATTCTGTTGCTGTATTTGCTGCAACTGTTGTTGCTGCAACTGTTGTTGTTGTAACTGATGCAACTGCTGTTGCAAGGCATGCTGCTGTTGGAATTGCAGCTGTTGCTGAGGTCGGTGTAGCTGTTGTTGAGGGTGTAGCTGTTGCTGTGGAAACTGTAGCTGCTGTGCAAACTGGTGTTGCTGATGAACTTGCTGTTGCTGTTGTGAAAACTGATGGGACTGTTGCTGTGGGAAAGGCTGTTGGGGAATCTGTGGTTGTTGCTGTTGTTGCTGCTGCTGTTGCAATTGCATAAGTTGTTGAGGTTGAAGGTGTAAAAGAGGGTGGTGCTGTTGCTGCTGTGTTTGATGTGGTTGTTGTAATAAATGTGTCTCTGGAGTTAATTTCACTTGGCTAAAGAGCACAGCATTTGTATGTCCCTGTTGGCTATGATTTACTTGTTGTTCTAAACTTTTTGTAGGTGCTGAAAGGGATTGCAAGATCTAGAAAACAAAGATTAATGTTGTGACTCTTAAGATATATAAAAAAAATTAAATTTGAAAAATATTTAGCTCTTTAAAAATTAATAAAACATGCCTATATTTTACATACCTTTCAAAGTACACTATACCCTTCACTTGTGTGTGTTTTTACATCATCACTATAATAGCATTCAGAAATGGAAAGAGCTATTTTAAAGGATTAACTGCACTTTAAATGGCCAAACGACATTGTAAAGAAAGCATGAAAGTGGAAATAACTCCAAAAATCTGTGCAGAAAGTCCCAACTATGTAGGCTTTTTGGGGAAGGGAAACTCAGCACAAGCTACCTTTTTCCCCTCAAAAAACCTACAATGGCAGATGGTCAAATTCTTTGTGGGATCCCAAATGGATCATTCTGTAACATCACAAGCACTAGCAATTGCACTGTAATCAAAGATGTTGTGAAGTCATGAGAAACTATTCTCATACGTTCCCTAAAAGAAAAGTTTAAAAGTTACTAAGACTATGAGGGGATTTTTTTTTTATTTAGCCTGTCTTCGCAAATAGCAACAGTTACATACTTCTGGGTCTTAATTTTCATTTTTACTTTTCAGTTCACAATTAAAAAAGATTGCTTAACATTTAACAAAAGCTCAGATACCATACAGATTTAATTTTGTTTTTAAAAGTGCCAGATAATAGAAAAAATGAAAACTGTCATTAATACCAAAATGTGAACTAAAACAATAGATACAGTACTTATCTAACATTAATAATCAGCTTCAAAAAGCTACAGAAATATACAGCAGTCTCTATGAACTACTAATCTATAAATGTCATAAAAAGTCTTTGAAAACATGAAATCTTCATGAGGGGAATCTAAAAGTTATTCCAAAATAACCAAAACTAGTTTATTGGGACTACTTCACTACATAAAATCTGAATTTACAGTTAAAACAGTAAAATAAATTGTATTTCAAGATGGCAAATTGAGATGGTAAACTATCTCTTTCTCTGGCTTTCTTACTTAGTTCTTTAGCATCTGAAAAAAACCTGATATTGTGTGTGGGGGAAAAAAAAGGTGAGGAAGCCCACCACGGAAAGATTGTCAGACATCCTAAGCCCCTTCTGATTCCATCTTAAAAGGAGAGGATGGGGTAGGACAGTGGTCCTCCACCAGGGTACCTGCACTTGTGTTAGTATGCAGAGGTCTTTCAGGGGTAAATCAACACATAGGGTATGTCTACACTACCACCCTAGTTCGAACTAGGGTGGTAATGCAGGCAACCGGAGTTGCAAATGAAGCCCGGGATTTGAATTTCCCGGGCTTCATTTGCATGTTGCCAGGTGCCACCATTTTTAAATGTCTGCTAGTTCAGACTCCGTGCCCCGCGGCTACACGCGGCACAAACTAGGTAGTTCGGACTAGGCTTCCTATTCCGAACTACTGTTACTCCTCGTGGAACGTGGAATAGGAAGCCTAGTCTGAACTACCTAGTTCGTGCCCCACGGCTACATGCGGCACGGAGTCCGAACTAGCGAACATTTAAAAATGGCAGCGCCCGGCAACATACAAATGAAGCCTGGGAAATTCAAATCCCGGGCTTCATTTGCAACTCCGGTTGACTACATTACCACCCTAGTTCGAACTAGGGTGGTAGTGTAGACATACCCATATAGATCAGTGTTTCTCAACTTGGGAAGGGGGCTGTGCCCCCTGGATATTGAGGGGCAGATTTAAGGGAGTCACATGTACAGGGCTGGTGTTAGGGTGTAGCAAGCATGGAAACTGCCTGAAACCCCACACCATAGGGGTCTCACAAAGTTAATTTACATGCTTCAGCCCTATGCAGCAAAGTTCAGGATTCGGGGGTACAGTAGTCTGGAAAGATTGAAAACCACTGTTGTAAGATTTAGCTTACATAAAAAATTACAGTTGTCACTCAATCCCTTCCCATTTGTTTCTTCATTTCATATTATATCACGTCTTCCAAACTGCAAGCTCTACAGAACAGTGAAATCTGTACATTGATCCCCACCTCATCCAAGCAATTTAGGTTCCTGGTTGATTGAATTACTTCTGAACAGGGAATGTGGGCTCGTAGATCTGTTGGGGGTATGTCTGAACTGTTATGTCAACCTAGGGTTCAAACTCAAGCTCAAGCCTAAGCCCCCATGTGTCTACACACAAATTGTGCTAACCCAAGGATCAAACCCAAGGTACCAAGACCCCAGCAAGCTGGAGGGTTCAAGTGAGTCAAGCCAGGATCCAGGGTTCAAGCCATATCACTCTGGAGAGTCTGCAGCTCCACTGGAAGTCAGCAAAAACGATCCCACAAACCCATAGGATGACTTTTTTTATGCCCTGGATAGTAATGTTTGCTGGACAATCAAGTTTTCCGACACTGCACCATGAGCAAAGGGCTAGAATAGCCACATTTTGCCAGGGTGTTAGAAAGTCTGAGATATGGGTCATTGGATTCAGGCCTGTATAATGTACTGTAGCTTCTGAAGCCTTAGTTTTGGAACTAGAGTTACAAATGAACATAGACACTTAGGGCATGTCAATACTACAGAGAAAATCGATGCTCCAGAGATTGATCTTCTAGCGTTTGAATTAGCGGGTCTAAAGTAGAGTAAGGGAAGCTGGCAGGAGCATGTGCTCCCATTAGCCTCCTGCAGGGTGGATGCCCTGGCACCTCAGCTTGAGGCAAGACGAATCCAGCTACACATTTTCCATAGCTGTATAGAGTAACTCAGTGGTCCCCAAACTTTTGGGGCTGTCAGGCGCCCGGGGGCGGGGCCGCCCATGTGCCGCATGCCCAGGGCCGGCACCCTGCATGCGCCGCGCGCCCGGGGCAGGGCTGGCCCTGATCATTCAGCGGGCACACACAAATGCCCCGGCGTGCACCATGGTGCCCGCGGGCACCGTGTTGGGGACCATTGGTTGTAACTTAAACCAACCTTGGTCTAATATAGATCAGGTCCTAGACTGTAAGTTAACAAATCCAGGGTCTTCTAGAATTCTACTAACTCTGACTAAGTGGGTCTTTGCCCTTGAAAGCTTATGCTCCAATAAATCTATTAGTCTATAAGGTGCCAAGGACTTCTCGTTGTTTTTACTAACCCTGAGTTTACACTGAAGTGAAGTGTAGACATAAGCTTAGACATTTTGAAAGTTTTACCCATGGTCCAACTATGACACATACAAGTAAGTGCATTAGTACTATTATTTTCATACAATGCATTGTCTACTAGAATCAAATAAATTCACCAGCACCTTGCCTCTCCCCCTGCCCATCCTTTCAACATGCATTAACTGAAATCTAGTACAGGCAGTCCCCGACTTACGCGGATCCGACTTATGTCGGATCCGCAGTTACGAACGGGGCTCGCCCCGGAGGACACGGACTGCGGGACCTCGCGGTCCTGCTGCCCGTGTATTCCGGGGCTTTCTCCGCGTCTCCCTGGTCTACAGACCAGGAAGGCGCGGAGTAAAGCCGCGGAGGGGCTCGGGCAGCAGGACAGCCCAGGCACGCCTGGGCTGCCCCGCTGCCCGAGCCCTCCCCCCCCGCGGCTTTGAAAAGCCACGGGGGAAGCCGGCAGCGGGACAGCCCAGACGCCCCACGGCTGTCCCGCTGCTGGCGTCCTCAGAGGCTTTGCTCCCCGTCTCCCTGGTCTGCTGATCTCCAGCAGACCAGGGAGACGGGGAGCAAAGCCGCGGAGGACCCAGGCAGCGGGACCACGGTGCGTCTCGGTCCGCCACCTGCGTCTTCCTGGTCTGCTGGGATTGGGGGGGGGGGGGGGCGCAGCTAGTACGCACCCCCCCCCCCCCCCCCCGCAGACTAGGCTTTTCTCCGGACGCCTGTGGCAGAGCAGCTGGGGGCGCTGCCAGTTGGTCCCGCAGCGCCGCTCTGGGCGGTACTGGACCAACCCGGCAGCACCCCAGCTGCTCTGCCCCAGGCATCCTGATTCAGCCGCTGCTGGTCAGTTTCAGCAGCGGCTGAATCAGGACGCCTGGGGCAGAGCAGATGGGGTGCTGCTGGGTTGGTCCAGTAGCACCGAGGAGCGAGGAGCGGCGCTACTGGAGCAACCCAGCAGCACCCCAGCTGCTCTGCCCCAGGCGTCCCCAAGTCAGCTGCTGCTGAAACTGACCAGCGCTGACTACAGGAAGCCCGAGGCAGAGTTGCTCTGCCCCGGGCTTCCTGGAATCAGCTGCTGATCAGTTTCAGCAGCAGCTGACTTGAGGACGCTTGGGGTTCTTAAGTTGATTCTGTATGTAAGTCGGAAATGGCGGTCAGTTTCAGCAGCGGCTGAATCTGGACGCCAGTTCCGACTTACATACAGATTCAACTTAAGAACAAACCTACAGTCCCTATCTTGTACGTAACCCGGGGACTGCCTGTAGTGTGTTTATTTCAATCTCTTCTAGAAGAAATAGATTAACCATAAGTATTTTACACCAAAATTATGTGGATTAAACAGAAGATAGAATTTATAAGTCAGGACTTTTGCAACTGTATCTTAATTACATTGCATAACATTCTGACATTATTCAGTAGTATCAAACACTGCAAATGCACAACAGGAATCAAATTGCAGCTGTTTGAGAGAATCATCATCTTTAAAATTTTCTGAGTATAGAACATGGCAACTTCTTGCACTGAATAAAAGTACTGAAAGAAATAAAGTTTGGTATAATAAACTGGGCAAACTTGATTGAACAATGTGAATCACTTTGTGCTCCAGCCAACACTGAAAGTAAATAATATGACTCTTTCTATTAAATGTTGCAGTTAAACATTGCTTTCTGTAATATCATTATATTGCATTTGTCCATACATTTTTAATTTTGTGAAGCTAAAATACTAATTAATACGTTTACTACTGGGGCAAAGTTTAATTTAGGTGTATATAACTGCTATATAAAAACCTGGGAACATTTTACCCTCTTCTCATATTTTGAGGCTTTTGAAAGGAAACAAAATTCTTAAAAAATTAGGACCCAATATTTTGTAAACTGAAAATCCAACACTTACGTGTGCTACATTTGATGGTCTATTAATTTGCTGAATATCAGCACTATTAGTAATATTTCTTAGTGTCCGTACTGCTGGACTCCACGTAGCCATCATTTCTGGTCGTTCAGAGCCTTGGTTACCTTGAACAGAAGCCATTATATTACCTCTGATTTCCGGAGGCAATATATTGCCAGGTACTGGTGGGACATTGGCACATAAATTAATTAACCCAGAGTCCTTGCCCTGAGGCAACCTACGCTTTGCTGCAGCTGTCTGTGGGACTTCAGCTGGTGTCCAGTTCAAATTCCTTTCTTGCTTTTCAGGAGAAGAATCTGAGGAATCATCAAACATCAATTCCCCTTTTGTTTTATCAGCGCTAACAGATTTTGGTGAAAAAGCCTGATCACCCAAAGGTGATCCTTCTCGAGATGATGCTGGGCTTGATAATTTTTCATCGGTACTAGCTTCATTTTGAGAATCTTGTTCTTCATTTTCTGCCTCTTCTTCTTCCTCTTCTTCTTCCTCTTCATATATTATTAGACGAGGATGATAGAATATCTCTTCTTTTTTAGCTTTATCAGATATTGAATCTAGTACCCAATCAGGCGTCACAATTTTAATGTTCTCTCGTTTACAAGCACATTCATATTTTTCCTAGGGATGAGACATAACAAAAAGTTATAAATAAAATGTATTGCATATCCCCTCTCACACATAATTAGACAAGATGGGTGCAATATTTGAAGTTTACAAGCCCAAAGTAACTGCCCACGTCTACACGCAGCAGTGAAACGGGCATTTGAAATAAAGCCCTAGTTTGAACTACCTGTTAAACCTCATTGTAGGAGGAATAACAGGTAGTTCAAACTAGGGCTTTACTTCGAATGCCCGTTTCACTGCTGCGTGAGTCACAGGCAGTTACTTCAGGCTTGTATATTAAAAAAAAAAAAAAAAAAAAGCAGCGCCCGGCCAGGAAGATGCAAATCAAGTGCAGGATATTTAAATCCTGGGATACAATTCCGAATGCCTACATTTGCAGCCCTAGTTCGAATTAGGCTGCAAGTGTAGACATACCCATGGTTATTTATTTACTTATGGATGCACTTTAACAAATATCGTGATGTTAGTTTGTTATGTCCCTAGTTTTAAAACAATTGTCAATATCTGTGGTAGTGACCATTTAAAAGAAAAGAAAATTCTTGCTGAGAAATGGTACTGATTAGTTCTCATCTTGAGTAAAGGGATCGAAACTATTTAGAAGGTATACCAATCTATTGGATAATAACACTCAGTAACCTCTCTTAACACAATGTGGCTTAGGCTACACTAAAATATGAGGTTGACCAAGCTATGTCAGTAAGGAGTTTGAAAAATCTAAACCCCGAGTAGCATAGTAACATAAAGGCATCCCTGATGTAGACAGAGCTAGGTCAATAGAAGATTGCGCCATCAACCTAGCTACCACCTCTCAGGGAGATGATCTACCCATGCTGATGGGAGAGCCCTTCCCTTTGACACAGGTAGCATCTACACTGAAGTGCTGCACTGACACAGCTCCAGCTGTGTCATTGTAGTGTTTCAAGTGCAGATCTGCCCTAAATCTCAACAGTCACTGGTGGCATATTTAGTCATTATATTTTGATATTCATTTGAAATAAAAGTAAATTAAAACATCAGATGGCCACACACAATAAAAGTGCGTAACAAATTACAATATAATTTCTTCAAACATTAAATACTAATTCCAGCTCAGATTTTAAAAACTAACATCAGTTTTAATTCTCAAAACTCAACAATATAGTAATAGAAAAAAATTAAACAGCTGCATTCCTGACTGATCATAACTTGACAAAAGACATTTTTCAAACTTGAAATATTTTGCCTCTGGATTGAGACAAACCATAAGAATTTTCAACTGTTTTTACAGTTATCAGTAACTGCAGATTCTGAGCAAAAGTGCCTTCTAAAGCGTTATAGGAGCACTGCAATAATATACAGCTCCTTAATTAGCTACTAATGTCAACTCTTAAAACACATTTCTCCTCTCTTGTAGTGAATAATTTTTTATGTTTAATATATAATGCATCTTAGAAAGATCAAATATAACTGAAATAAATGTCACTTGAACCTATTTCTCCATGAGAAATTTTTAAGTAAAACTGACACAATCAGACTGTACCTGTGGATATTTTAAAGCATTAACATTAGTATCACCATAAGAGAACATTGAAGAAAACAAAATCTGGCATGTCTGTGAGTTGAAAATAACAATTACTCAATGTTCACTTCATTATTAATGGAAGAGTCCAATACTTGAATCATAAATGTGTTCATGCAAATTAAACTGTGAACTTAAACAGTACATTTTATTAGGTACACTAAATCAACAATATATAACAAGGAGTGTTAGGCTTTAAAAGCAAATCCAGCACTGATAGAATTCCTGTGTTTGCACATGAGCATATGGACATCTAAGCATTTTCATATTACAGATATGTTTAAAAGGTACCTAAATGAAGTTTGGCATTCAACTAATGGGAGTTTGAAAACTAAGGCTAAAACAATATTTTGTGCTTCTTTCCTCCATTCTTCAGTGGTCTTGTATATTCAGACTATCTTACTAGGCATAGACTTCCTATTTCAATGCATTTTAATGCACTTGGCACATTGGGTTTATTATCCTGATTGAGACCTTTGGATTCTACCAAAATAAAGTAAAAATATCTATATTAAAATCCTAAACAATCTGAAAGCTTTTTTTTAAAAAATCAACTAGTTGTAAGGTTAATATGCTAACTATCCCAAAGAGCAGAAATAAGTGGACCACTCAAAACTGATTTCAAATGTTTTACTCAATGAGGCTGCTGACTCCCATGCCAAATGATGCCTGTACCACTATACTGTTGACATCAGAGGCACAAAGGAAACTTAAGAGCATATGCTATTCTTCTCATATGGTGTGATGAAGCTTTTCATTTTACTATTTTAATATTTGGGGGGGGAGGGGAAGGGGAGAAGAAGACCTATAGGCGGGCTCCATGCTCCAGCACAGTGCTGTTGGAAGTTGTGACATCACCAACATAAGGAATGCTGGGACTTCACTGGGAATAGGAGTCAACAATCTATTTATATTATGGGACCTGGAAACAAAGGTAATTTTAAAAATCAGTTATGTGCTGCAGACTCTCTTAATCCTCCTATGTGGGACATTTAATACACAATCCTACATTAAGTTGTTGATTTTAAGAATATTCTATTTAAAACAAAGTGCATTTCATTTGCTGAGCCTCAGTATTTTAAGGAATAGTACAAAATGAATTTAAGACTCACATTAGAACTGTTGATAAGGTGGCACAATATAGCAAATGGCACTGCTATGAAAAAACAAACTAACAACCAATATTTTAAGAACACAGTGGGCTATAAAATAATCAAACTCACACTGCTAAGGGACCAAATGTGTAATAAAAGCCTTTGGACAAATCCATAATGAGGCTCTAGACTGCACCACACTTCCTACCATAGAATTAAGCAACAGACATCCTATTGTCTATGGCCAATAAAACTGTTCAAATCAGCAGGACAGTCACACTTGTTCAGATTTAATGCTGCTATTAGTTAGCCTGCTTTATTCTCTTGGGTATGTAGACTGTCAAGATTATACTTACCAGTCTTTCTAAAACAAAGATAGGCCACAATGGGGGCACTTTGACCTGATCCAGGGGAGACATAAGCAACAGCAGGCTAATTAAAGGAATTAAAGCATCCCTTTCCCTTTGTGATCACTCTCACATAAAACTCAAAGTGAAAGAAAGAAAGAAAGAAAGAAAGAAAGAAAGAAAGAAAGAAAGAAAGAAAGAAAGAAAGAAAGAAAGAAAGAAAGAAAGAAAGAAAGAAAGAAAGAAAGAAAGAAACCCTCACTGAACACAAAATACATGATTTTCATTCCAGCCCTCCCAGGATCTCCAAATGCAAATATATCTCCCAAGAGCAAATAATTCCAGGAGAAATTTATGTCATTCACATACTCAAGCATTTAAATTTGTACCACAACTTACAATGGTCTCAAAATTACAACCGCAAAATGGATGCCACTTTTTGAAAAATCCCTCCCCGAATATTCATTCTATGGTTCTGATGTTGCTGAATTAGTAGTAAGGACTAAGACCTAAGATCCTTGAGTATTTGAAGGATCACCAAAAGGAGTACGAGGTTGAAAATAAAGGAGACACACACATGAATTTTTCAAAATGAAATTTACAAGACAGTTGAATAGCTTTCAAAGAGAAGTGGGGGAAACATCCTGTTTCTTAAAGCCGTGGTACGCAACCAGTTCTGAAGCAAACTAGTGAACTAGGCTCACTCATCCAGCCAAACAGCCACACTGTTCAAGTCAACTAGCCTCACTCAACTAGACAAATAGCCACATGTGGCTAGTGGCTAGTGCAGGGGACAGCAATCTTTCAGAAGTGGCATGCCAAGATTTAACTTATTCAAGGATCTGTGTGCTGGGGGGAGGAAAAGATGGGGGAGCAGGGACAGGCTAGGTACAGTGACCATATTTTCTGAATCAGCTACATCTAGGGAGAACAGTTTAATTTAAATTATGAAACAGATTAAGTATTTTAACTTTCTCATGTTAGTTTATTAAACATCATTTTAAATAAAATATTATGTCCGACATAAAAGGTTTTAATGTTTTCTTTATTTGTGGCAGGGGTGGGAAACCTTTTTTGGGTCAGGGGTCACTGACTCGCAGAAAAATCAGTTGGGGACCACGTAAGTGAGAAGCAAAACTCCTCCAAAAAACCCCAACCCTCACTGATGTGGCCCCCAACTGAGACACCTCATTCCTCTGGTGATCCAGCCTTACAGAGTGCGGGGAAGGGACAGGAAGGACTGAGATTCTGGGTTTCCCATTAGACCAGATTTACTTTTCTGGGGTGCCAGAGTTATTGGATTTTATGAACAACTTTAGGCACCTGGGGTAAGGACAAAAATGAGGGGTTCAGTATGTGAGACAGGGCTGCCAGCGACTGGGATATGGATCAGGGTGCACGATCTGGGAGGGAGCTGGGGTACCAAAGAGTGAGAGGTTGAGGTGTCTGGGTGGGAAGTAGGTGCAGAAGGAGGCTGGGAGTAGGGTGTCTGGCCAGATGGAGGCAGCAGGATCAAAGGAGGCTGCAGTATCTGACCAGGAGGGAGGGTGCAGAAGCAATGGTGGATGTAGGAGCAGGGTGGGGTAGGTGACTGTCCAGGCTAGAGGAGAGGGTGCAGGAGCATGATGGGGCTAGGGTGTCTGGCCAGGAGGGAGAATGTCTGGCCAGGATGGAGGGCAAGGGAGGGAGTCAGAGCAAGCTGGGGGTGTGGGGAGTGAGTGAGGGGGATTGAGGGAATGAGCATGAGGTGGGACGCTTAGCTGGTTTTGCACCCCCTTGCAGCAACTACCACGACCACACAATCCCAAACCGGCCCCAGAGGCGCCACTGCTACAAGGGCCCGGGCCAGCCCCAGAGGCCGGAGGCACTACTGCCACGGCCACACGGTCCCAGGCTGGACCCACAGACCCTGCAGTGTGACCATGCAGTCCCAGGCCAGCCCTGGATACCCTGCTGCTGTGGCCATGCGGTTTCAAGCTGGTCCCGGATGCGCCACTGCCATGGCCATGAAATCTTGGGCTGGACTTGGAGGCACCACTGAGGAGCCTCAGCCCCAGTACTGCCTTCTCCCACCACAGCCTAACCTGCTGCAGGGAAGACAGGGGGCTTTTCAGCAGTTGCGCGAAGGAAGCTGAACTCCTTCCCCACGTGCCACTGGAAATCAGCTCAAAGGCCACTTATACTGTAGGCTGCTAACCCCTGGGCTAACATGTTGGACACCACGGACTTAAATCACTTAAAGTACATTTTGCAATGCACTAATAAATGTGCTACTGTATCATCCTCAGCCTTATCAGATCTCTTTTTTCACCAGCAGAAGCCAGACTAACTGTATCTGGGGGATAGATCATTTTCAAGTGTACCAGATTCTTAGAAAATATGAATGGTCATACTAGTCAACCAAAGGTCCACTTAGCCCAATATACTGTCTTCCAACAGAGGTCAATGCGAGGTGTATCAGAGGGAATTAACAGAACAGTCAATCAGCAAGTGATCCATCTCCTGTTGCCCATTCCCAACTTCCGGCAAACTATCCCTGCCCTTCCCAGCTATTAACCACAGATCCAGAGCTCAGCAGAACTGTGCTGCCTGTTCCACAGCATATATGACAACTGACACAGAGACATCTTAGACTAGAGAAAACTGCATCGGACTAGGAGCCAGGATCACAAATACACAACTCACCTCTTCTACTCATTGGTGTTTACATGTCTCTGTACAATTTATGCCTGTACTCCTACCTTAGTACCAGCCCTCCCCAACAAAACTTATTTGTTAAATATTAAACTGGAGTTGTAGAAGGCCATTTCAGACAGAGCTCAGAACAGGACTTGGGTTTCTATACAGAGCAGACCCAAATCGCAAACTGTGGGTCATGACCAAAGTTCCCTGTAAGCTGCACTACTGCACAGCTGTTTTCTGAGCCTTGCTCAGAGGTTCAAAGCTCCCAGGCAGGCAGGGAGATCAGCTGACTGGCGGGGGGGGGGGGGGTCTCGCTAAGCAACAGCTAAAGAGAGCTGCTGTGTGCTTGAAAGTGAAGAGCTCCCAGAGCAGATGAGGAAGGGAGATAAGGAGGGAATAAGTGGCGGGGGGGGGGGGGGAGGAGAAGGAGTGAGTGACTGGCTGGGGGGGGGGGGGAATTAGAGGGGAGGGGAGTTTGGAGAATCCTGTCTGCGCGAGAAGAGAGAGAGGCAGATACCCTGCATTGTCCTCAAGCCTCCTGGGCTGGGAAGGGGGAGATAAGGGGCTGACTGCATGGAGTTGGTGGGGGAAAAAGGGGGTAGGTAAGTGCTGGCATTAGGGTAAGGTGGAGACAGAGGGAAGTTTGCTTGTGCTGTGTGGTGGGGGAGGGGTGGAGAGTTTGTTTGTATTGTGTGTCCTGTCCTAACTCACAGCTAGACTGCTGGTTCCTGCAAGTTTGAAAAGCAGAATTTTATCCCAGCCTTCAGCTGGGCTGGAGGGAGCAGACTGCACAAGGATAGGTCAGGAAAGGGGGTTGGGTGGGTGCTGGCATCTGTGCAGTGAGGTGAAGGCAGGGGTAGTTTGTTTGGGGTGTCCTGACTCACTTCCTGCAGTCCGCTCTGTCGGGGGGGGGGGGGGGGGGTGAGAGAGCGGGTAGCAGGCTGCATGGGGTGTGTGCGCGCCAGGACATTTGCATGATTACATTTCAAACAAAGTTTACATAGGGGTTAATGGCTTATGGTAAGAAAGAAAAAGATTCTTTTAACAGAATTTTTTTGGAGTGTTGCAGATAGCTAAAACTTTGATCTTAATGATTTTTTAAAATGTTGTGTTACTAATTAATATATGGTACATTGTATTGCATTAAGGCTAGATCTTTGCTATGTAGTAGAGTTCTGGTTCTTGCGAGTCAGAAGTAGGGATGTAAGCAACTAGTCAACTAGCTTCCCCCTCACTTACTGCCGCTGTATCAGAGGCAGCGGGGGGAGGGGAAGCAGGAGTTGGAGGGAGCCAGCTTAAAAGCTGGTTCCTCCCAGCGCGGTCTCCACAGTAAGGGGGGAGCAAGGGAGGCAGAGGCACAGCAGGGGAAACAGCACAAGTGGGGAATGAAGCAGTTCCCGCTCATGCCAGGTCCCGACTGCTGTGCCTTTGTCTTTTAAATGTAGTAAGAGCCCTGCAAGATTTACTGCAATTAAAAGGCAGAGGCGCAGTGGGAAACCCAGGGAGAGTGGGGACTGAAGCAGTCACTGCTCATGCCAGTTGCCCACTGTGCCTCTGTCTTTTAAATGTAGTAAAAGCCATTTAAAAAGGTAGAGGTGCAGCAGTCGGGACCTGGCGTGAGTGTGGACTGCTTGCAAGTCCATGTATGCCCTGGGTTCCCTATTGCACCTCTGCCTTTTAAATGCAGTAAGAGCTCTTGCAGGACTCTTACTACATTTAAAAGAAAGAGGAGCAGACATGATAACAAGCGCTCCCCTCTCCATTATCTACTAATCAAGTAGTCGATGGAAGGTCCATCGACTGCTCAATTAGCTAATTAACTGAAATTAAACATCCCTCATCAGAAGTAGCAAGTACTAGGTGTGATGCTAGTTGTTTTGTAGGATGAGACCTTATTTGCAAGCTCTTTGAAACACGCATCTGTCTACAAACCCTGAAGCCAGGTGTTAATTTTTTCTGGGGCTTCTATTCTTTGTGTTGGTGACACACATTAGGTGAAAGTTTCAATCCAGGAGAACTTTTATCTGTTTTTACAGCATGAATCCTAAACATTCTCCAGATAAACTGTATAAGCCTCACTGAATGCCTTTTACTCTCCTTTCCAATGCCAATAAATATTGTATTAGTCATGCTCTCCTTGCAAATACTAATTCTAGTTCACTCATAGATATGTTTACTATCTTAAAGCTGAGCTATTTGTGGATAATATGCATTTTGGTGTGTTTACTAGCTTGAGTTGTTAGAAAGTATGAGGATATATGTACTCCAAGGGCAGTGTTAATTTTTTTAAATTTGATTTCATATTAAATATTGTAAGCATTCCTCCTTGTTAACCATCCCTTGTTTTAATATATTTTGTTCCACACATATGGACCATTTAAAAATCAATCAATAAATTTATATATCTGTGTGTGTTTTGTTTGTATTGGTGGTGCACATCCACACAGTACATCAATACTGGTGTTGCACATCAGAAATTTCAACCCACCCAAAAGAAAAATCAGCTCACCAAAGGATAGAAAATATTACAGAGAACATTGGTCATGACCCCATTTAAATGGGATTGCCATCAGTGGCTTTAACTTGCTGGAGCCCAGGGCTGAACCCTGACCCTACCACCTGGCGTCAAAGCCCAAGAACTTCTATCCTAGGCACCAGAGTAGAAGTTACTGGCCCCTTACCTGGGGATGAAGCCTTCTCCCAACCCAGCTCCGACACACACTGGGCAGAGCGTGGGTGGACTCAGGCTTCAATCCCCTCTCCTGGTTCATGAAGTGATTTTTGTTGTCAGAAGGGGTCGCAGTGCAATGAAGTTTGCGAACCCTTGCTCTAAAGCAAACTCATGTGATATTTGTAAGCCTTATTTACATGTTCCCTACCTGTTAACATATCAAATAGAGACAAAGAAAAAGGTATCTTTACATGGAACATATAGGCATAGAAATGACTTTGTGTGTGTTTGTGCAGAGTACAGGGCAGAGTTTCAGGCATTATGTATTAAAGCACAATTTGATTAAAGTTTGGAGGGTTTTATTCAATATTTATTGTTGTGCCTGTCCTGGAGGGAAATGGAAATGCTACAGATTACTAGTACATGACAGATTACACTCTCTTCTGGTGCTTTCAGCAGTATATTAATTTAGGGTAGGAATTATATTGCCCAAAGAAACCATAAGGAACTTGAGTTCTTTAAGTACAGAATGAGAGATCTGTGAAGGTGAGCAGTAGCCAAAAGCCCAATTTAGATTTAGATGTGGCTAGGAATGAAGATCTGAGCTTATTCTCCAGTAGTTCACTGACACTTCCTTAGCAATAGAAACCCATAGAGAAGTCCCTAAAGCCAGAACTTCACGGCACGCAGAAACCATACAAGTACAACAGCCTGCCTAAGAATGACCAGGAGGTGCTGACCACACTGAGATCAATGGTACAGAGCCCAGTAGGACTTTCCCAAAACCAGCTAGAAGAATCAACATTCCTTGAGCTCCTCCCCAGAACTGAGATTTCAATGGAACTGAACAATAATCTCTGGTTTAGAAGTCTCAGAAGAAACAGATTAAAAGGGAGAGAACTCTAGATTTCAAAAGACAAGATCTAAATCTTCAGACAATTCATCCAAAGCTTTCCAAGAACACACCTAATTACAGGCAAGAAGAACTGGCCTGGCTCTGAGAAGGCCTCCAGAAATTTCTAGTCTCCATCTATATTCCACACATGGGTACCCATGCACACCATGTGCCTGAGTTTGGAGACGTTTAGTAAGCTGTGCCCATTGTTCAACACATTCTCCGTTGTTCTACCGATGCTCTAAACCAAGATGGGGTGCAGAATTGCACTTACCAGTTCCTTCTATCACAAATACAGTTTTGATCCTCAACAGAAGGGTGTGACGGGGTGTGCATACCCCGCACTGAACCAGGTGGGGTTAAAACCCAGTGGGTGGAGGACGTCCCACCCCTTCACTCACACTGGGCATGTTCCAAATGATGGGGCGGCATAAAAGGCAGAAGAGCAGCTTAGTCTGGGCTGGCCACTGAAGGAGAAGGACCTTCAATTGGAGCTTCAGGGCTACACCAGACAGTGGGAGACAGAGCCCCAGGAGACCACTGCCTCACAGCCCCAGAGCAACCCCAGGGAGAAGCAAGTTGCCGGGGAACTAGAAGACCCAGCCACTTCATGGGACACCCATCCCACCAACACAAGCAGGAAGTGACCCAGGGAGGTGCAAGAGCAGCTTCTCCCATGCCGGTAAACTCAGCATGTTTCAGCCGGATTCCCCTCCGAGGGAGTGGTGGACTGCTCTGTCACTAACAAGGCCCTGGGTCGGGACCCGGTGGAGTAGAGTGGGCCGGGTCCCCCTACCGGGGTGACTGGCCCCAACTCTCCCCCCCAACTTATGACTCTGGCTACCAAACCGTGCTTCCCTGAGTTAAAGGGCCATCCCACATTGACTTTGGCTACTACAACAGGCTGTCCTGAGTTAGAGGGCTACTTCTCATTGACTCTAGCCATTAGGATGTACTACCCTGGACCAAGGGTTGTAGCAAAAATGTATATTTTAGTATTGGTTATAAGCAGGGCTCGCTGAGCGGCGGTGAGCCCTGCTCACCAGCCGTGCGGTTCTGCACTCTGTGCATGCAGAGATCGCTCTGCGCTGGCTCTTCCGGGGTGTAATCTTCTCTCCATGAGCGAGTAGATTACACTATTTGTCGAGCCCTGGTTATAAGAGTATAAGTATGATGCATAATGATTTCCATGTATAATGTCTTGCTTATAAGTTCTGTATGCTTCTATTTCTCTGTGTGTGTGTGTCTCATGATTAGATAATGTTTACTGTAAGGCCTTGCTCCCTGTTAGCATTACAAATTAAGTTGTACCTCATGTCTGCATTACAAGCTAAGTTATGTCTTCTAATAACTATTATTCTTGTCTGAAACTGTACAAATGTATGGAGTGAGTGGAGCATGTGTGTAAGCGTGACAGCCATCACAAATACCCCAGTGATCAAGAAGAAGTGGAAACTTTGAAGATAACCAGGAAACAGTCATTGTGTCTGAGGCTGAATTGAATTAGCAGCATTGACAGAACCCTGGAGATAGGCAAGAGACCCCCAAGAGTGAGAGACAACAATTGGAAGCCTGATAATCACCATCAAAGGATAACTCTGGAAAACACAGATTAACACCTCTTAAGGATGGATGATTGCAGCAGGACACAGCAAAACCCACAGACTCCAATGGGAATTTTCATGTATAAGAAGGAGAGCTCTTGCCATGGGACTCCAGGTTCAGTCCTGCAAGCCAAGCCTCAGTGGAATAGTTATAGAGATGCAGCCATATTAGTCTGGTCTAGCTGAAACAAAAGACAGAACTATGCAGCATTTTAAAGACTAACAAAGATGGTCATCTTGTTAGTGTTTAAAGTGCTGCATAGTTCTGTCTTTTGTTTAAGCCTCAGAGGAGTCTCAGAAGAACGGTGACTCCTCTGTCAGTCAGCAAGACTGACTTGAGCCACTACAGACTGGTAACTATGGGGAGGGAGGGAGGGAGAGAGTGTGTATGTCTTTATAAAGCATATGCTAACTGCTTCTCTACTGTATTCTCAATAAATGCAATGTATTGCCTTTTCCCCTAACAAAGATCCCATGTGCTTCTTATAAGCATAACAGGGTTGGTATTCATACGCCGTAAAAGAGACTGACAACAATTCAAGAACTGATTAGGTGCTGTCCACGCCCCCATGTACCCTCCCTCCCCCCACAAGAGATGGGTGCGCATACACCACAACAAGGGGTCAGAGGGCAGACAGAATACGGACCACATATCTTGAAGGACTTCCAGTAACAAGTAAGTAACCTCCATTTCTTCTTTTAGTCAACCTTCCACATGTGGAATAGGGACCATAACAAGCAGTATTCAAACAGGAGGTGGATGCAAAGATGCCGAATTGATGGCTGACAGTAACACTACTGTCCCTACAACTGCATCTGGAGTATAAGACTGGACCAAAGTATAATGTCTTGTTGAGGTGTGTAAGGCACCCCATGTAGCTGCCCTGCATAGCTCTAGTAGAGGTACATTTTGCAGAGATGCAGCAGAGCTCTGGTAGAATGGGACCTGACTCCATTTGAAGGAGAGATGTCAGCTAGTTGATAAGGCCATGTCTACACTTCCACGTATGTTGGCAAAACTTTAATATCACTAAGAGGTGTGAAAAAATATTCCTGAGTAACATACGTTGTGCAGGCATAAGTGATCGTGTGCACAGAGCTATGCTGGCAGGAAACTCTCTTCCTCTAACAAACCACTGCTCATTTAGATGGTTTTATGATGTTTACAGGAGAGATTTCTCTCGTCAACACAGCACACCTACATGAGCGGTCTCCCAGCAGCACAGCTGTACTGGTCTATCTTGCTAGTGCAGACACAGCTTAACTTCACAACTGCACAGGCTCGGTGCTCTCAAACAGCCTTGTATCAATCTCTCTCAAGACCCTCCTCTGTGTGACAATGCTCAGGGCACGGTCTCAATAGGGTAAGCCTCCTTGATGTCAGTCCCTCCTGGGATCAACCTCAGAGCCTTTAGCACTATCTCACACTGCGAGCTCCCCTTTGAGAGCCCACCTAAATAGGATACCTGGGGACTCTTACACACCCACCAAGAGAACAATGTACTCCCAGCTTCCTCAGTGCTCAGTGACTCTTAGCCAATGTTGTAAAAACAAAAGGGTTCAGTAAATATCTGGAACGCAGAGAAAAACACAGAAAAAGTAGCAAGTTACAGCAAAGTCCATTCAGGTGAGTGCAGAGTCTGGAGGCCCTCTCTCTCCTGACCCATTCTAGAAAACCCTCTCTGTCACTGTACATGACCCACATGTCACCTCTTGTCTCGGCACATCCCTGGTTCCATCCCAGCCCTTATCTTGGCTCCCAGAACAAATCTCATCATCTGGTTTTCCACCTTACTTCTTTTATTCCACACCTGGTGATACCAGCTGGCTTCCTACAGAGATGCTGTCTAGGGCCATTAGTTGCCAGGAACTAGATGCCCAGGCCATCAAAGTGACCAATGCCTACCGAGACGCTGTCAAAAGGAAACATCCTTCCCATCTGCCAGTTCACGTGGAGCATATGAGGGAAACTGCAGCACCCAAAGTATTCATTCAGAATGTTATAAAGAATTCCCAGTTCATCACATAACAAAGGATTATGCAACTAGAGAGTCAATCAGAGAGTCTCTGCACAGATATTGCTTGACACTCAATCTCTGTGCTCTGGTAACAAAAACTCTAAGTGCCTTTCTAATTGCTTTTGTTGTCTGTAGATAAAAGTAATTCTCTTCAGACATCTTGGGAGGTAGATAGGCTGTAGTAGAGTCCCCTCAGGAGCCTCCTGCTTGCTGCGCAGGGAAGGGAGAGGAGGGTGCTTATGTCAACATGCCTCCTCTCCAACTTTGTACCCTATCTCCACAGAGACAAGAGGGGGCACAACAGGACTTGGGATGGAGTTTGCTGGCTGCTTTTGGGAGTGGTGGAGGGCCAGGGCAGGAGTGAGCCTGCCTAAGCCCCATTGCACCACCACCCAAGAGCCACTTGAGGTAAGAAGGGTTCAGCTGGTGCCCACATCCTGAAACCGTACCCCGTTCATGAACCCTACCCCCTCCTGCACCTCAAGTCCCTGCCCTAGCCCCGAGCTCCCCTGCATCCAAACACTCTCCCAGAACCCCTCCGGCACCCCAACAGCCTGCCGCAAGCTCAGCTCAGAGACCCTCTCACACTCCAAATTCCTTAATCCAAGATCAAAGCCTGCACCCCAACCCTCTGCTCTAGCCTGGTGAAAGTGAGGGACGATGGAGTGAGCAGAGGGTGTGACCTCAGAGAAACGGCACAAAGAAGGCAGGGCAGGGTATTTTGGTGTGAGGTAGATCTTGGATTGCACTTAAATTCAAAAAGTGATCTCATGCTTAAAAAGGTTGGAGACCACTGGTCTATGTGACACTATACGTCTTTCATGTTGAGAGGGAATGACTGATATCAGTGTGACCATGCAGTATTTTAATTTTCAGGTGAATATATTTAGATGGTGTGGATCAAGAGTCAGACTCAATCCCCTCTTCTTTTTGAGGACTAACAAGTACGGGAATCAAGTATCAGAGGGGTAGCCGTGTTAGTCTGAATCTGCAAAAGCAAAGACTGTGAATGGCTTGCTAACTACAAAAGCAGCTTCTGCTCTCTTGGAATTCACACCTCCAGATCAGCTGCTAGAAGTGGGCCTCATCCTCCTTGATTGGATCCACCTGGTCATCTCCAGCCTGATCCTGGCCTGCATATTTATTCCTGCCTCTGGAAATTTCCACTACATGCATCTGACGAAGTGGGTCTTTGCCCACGAAAGCTTATGCTCCTACACTTCAGTTAGTCTATAAGGTGCCACAGGACTCCTCGTCGCAAGTACGGGATTAGAATTGATTTCCACTGATACTGATACTGAATTGGAATTCTACAGCTCTCTGATGAAGGGAGTCCACTTCTTGACACAGAATTTCCTTGTGAGATTAGGCCTCAAAAATGAACTGGGAAAGAGGTTTGTGGGCAGGAATCAAGAAAAATTCAATCAGACAACCATAATGAATAATTTCTAGCAGCCATTTGTCTGTCTGCTGTTAAAGCTCTCCAGTTATGGGAAATTGGGTAAGGCAATATCCAAAATATATGGAGCAAGATTACATGGAATCAGAAAAATATAAGGAGCAAAATTACATGGAATCACTAAAGCGTGCCCACGAAAGCTCATGATACCATCTACATTTTTTGTTAGTCCCTAAGGTGCTGCACTTTCTAAGGTGTTGCAGGACCATTTGTTGTTTTTTAAAGTTTTTTCAGTTACAGACTAACATGGCTACCCCTCTGAGACTTTGTTCTGTGGAATAACTTTGTTTCTGAATAAAGATGGACCTTAGATGAGAGTGGAGCAAGGACAGGGAAGAGCAAACACATCTTCCAGAGAGATATTGGTCTTGGATCTGAAGTGAATCTTTTGCTGGAGCCACAGGATTCAATGCTTCTCTGGTCACAGCAGAGGACAGATCCATCTGCAGATGTGACGTTATCAGCACAGGGTTTGATCTGGACGTTGAAGCGAGCAGTTCTTCAGTTTGCATGTCAGAACTGTTACCAGAAACGAGGGACCTGTGCTACTTCATTCCACGTTCTCATGAGGAGGAAGTTTACTTGGACCCAAATTCTTTGGACCTGAGAGCAAGGACTCTCCTAACTTGGACGGAGTTGGAGAGGGATCGCTCTTCTTTGTGTCAACCATAGAAGATGATTTGTCTTAACAACTGTGAACGTGCCCCCATGTCTATCATCACAGATAAAAATGGTGACTCAGGTACTCAGAACTAATAAATTGAGGGCAGAGGGCCTGGAGTTAACCTAACCAGCTAGAAAGAGAAGTAACACCCCACGACTAACAAATACCATAGCTTTTTTTTAAAAAAGCACACTCTTCACAGGAAGATGGACAGATCTGCCATCAATTTGGCTGTCATCCAGAGAGGAAGAGAAGGACAATTAAGAGTATGGGATGTTAAAGAGTCCCAGCTTGAAAAGCTTTACAATTTCTTAATGGTTCTGTGGCCACATACCAGGTGACTGAAAAATAACAACAATTCCACTTCTCTGTGATTATTATTCTGCAATCATTTGATTTTGGTGTCATTTGAAATAGTGAAAGGAAGATATTTTAGAGAAAATGTTTTTCCTCTCCACTATTCAATGAGAGAGTATAGTATCTGTAAATAGCACATTAAATGTACATAGCACTTTACCAACAAATAGAGAAAAGTATAACAGACAAAGATATGGGGGAGGTATGGGAAGGGTGTTAATTAAAATGGTAATGGTGCATTAAATATATACAGAATTTTTAAAAAGCATGTAAGTGCATTGCCCATTCCCCCTCTCCCCTGCTGGCACCTCCTCTGGCCAATCAACATGCCCAGCCACCTCCGACCTCTACTCATGGAGGAGGTGGACCGGACGGAGCTGGGCTGCAGTTCCTGCCCTCCTGACTCTGGGGCAAGGGGAGGTCAGGGACAGACCGTGGTTTCCACCCACTCCGTGGCATCTACTGGAGGGAGTGGGGCTGCACTGTTCCTCCCCAAGAGTAATCGGGGACGGGGTGTCCACAGCAGCGCAGCTGGTGACCAGCGGGGCTCCTTCCCCAGTCTAAAAATGCAGCTGGAGCCGGGGGGGGACGCAGCTGGAGCCAAGGGGGGAGGGGGAGACGCGCAGATGGGGTTGGGGCAGGGAGGCCACTTACCCAGTCCAATAGCCGGCCAGATGGCAAGCCCCAGTCCCAGCTGGCCACTGTCTTGCTGGTGAAGCTGCCTCGAGGGGTCACTCTGCAATATAGCTATACCCTGAACTCGCTGTCCCAGTGATCGCTGCAGTATAGATCTCCTCCGACCATCCCCCATCCTTTCTGTGTTATGGAAAACAACTGAATACCAGGCATATCCCGTTTTTCTGGCACAACCAAACTCTGATTTTGCTTTAAGTTAGGATAAGAGGAAGCTGCATGCCAAATTTGGTGATCCAAACTTTTAGCGTTTAGGAATAGTTCTTGAACAAATGGACTCTCAGACAGACACACATTTCCAAAATATATAAATAGATTTTAATTTTATTTATTTTGGGGCTGGTGGGGAGAAATTATAAGATTCCTGCCAAAATCAATAGAAGTACTTTTTCCTTCCCTCACAAGAGGCCCAAAGATCTCCCAGATTAATTTTATAGCTGGGAAAAAAATAATCACACTTTTGATAAGATGGTAGTAAATTCAATCAATGCACTGTATACAAACACTACGTACATTACAAACATTTCTAACAAGTTTATTTCTCAATCAGAATTTTCTAAACCTGACAAACTTCTGCATAAATTTAAAGTATACATTTTAGACCTCGGTTCAGCAAGCCTTCATACACACGCTTTTTTTCAAATATTTTTAGACTATTCACATCCATAATGTCAAGTATTCGCTGAACTTCTTGAAGGCTCACAACTTAAGTTACCAAAGCACAAAACAAATGCCAAAGAAAATCTTCCTGCATCCACTGCTAACTAAAAATGTCTAAAGTAACTTTTTTGTGGTTTGTGTTTTTTGATTTTTTACAAAATATTTAATTATGGTTTGAGAACAAATACACGACGACTTTTTTTCCCCCCAAAAAGGTAATATTTATACTGGAAATTCCATAACTAGAACATTATTTATTGGATACTAGGAGAATGTACTGGTGTTGTCACCATTAGCAGGGCTTGACAATTAATGCGGTCTGCGCATGCGCAGCGTGCTGAACTGCGCGGCTGGCGAGCGGGGCTTGTCGTGGTTTGGTGAGCCCTGACCATTAGGGATATTAAAATGCATGTAACCTTTAAATCAGCACCCCGTGTCCACCAGTTCCAGCCTGCTCCCTTCCCTTCGATGCTGCTGCCTCTGATACAGAGGCAGCAGCGTTGGGAGCTGGCAGTTCCCCAGGAGCTGGTGTACTCTAGGACTTGGCGGCTACCTGTGCATACTGGAAGCCTGCATGTAACTGTGTACACAATTACACTTTCACATCCCTAGTCCCCATGTACCATTTTTGGCAAATCCCCATGCCTCTGTTATTCAGTTTCCCCAACTGTATAAAAATAATACCTTTTACTTAATCTGAAGGTTAACTGGCGTTTGTGAAGTGCTCTGAATCCTGTATATAATGCTCAGTATTTTTAATCAAAATATGGTACAGTAAGTAATGGGACAAAATAACCCTTCATCTTCCTCCAAAAAGAAAATCCTTTGGGAATTTTGTTATTTAGGGTTTCCTTTTTTATTCTCCTCATACACTCCTAAAATGTCAACAAAATGGAAGGCACTGAAAATCATGTTTTCAATGATAGTCAAGTAAGAAGATCACAGTCAACATGTGGTTTTAAAGTATTTCTACTCTAGCACTGTAATTTTTCTTCACAAATGACATAACAACACAAGTGTGCTACTGACTAGTATACAGGAGTGATTAGGAAGGCAACTATAAAGCCAGTTAAATAACTGTTTGATGTCTAAAGTTTTTATGTAGCTACAATCAGATTAGAAATACATAAATTGAAGCTGCGAGACCTTTTGAATTAATCTAACTCAAAGCTGTAGGAAAAATAAATATGTAAGACAATTAGCTGCAATGCATTAACATGATCAGTTCTGCTTTTCAAATCCAGTAAGCAAAATAAGGTTTTAAAGAACTTCAGGAAAGATGA
Source organism: Pelodiscus sinensis (assembly GCF_052426305.1). Lineage (NCBI taxonomy): Eukaryota > Metazoa > Chordata > Testudines > Trionychidae > Pelodiscus > Pelodiscus sinensis. The sequence continues at coordinate 244,634,733 of NC_143053.1, read as the reverse complement.
AAATTGTTAGATTATTCAGAAGCAAATGAGAACTATATCAAGAAAGACTGTACATGTAATAAACTCTTACCCCCTTTGGCTCAGGCACTATCAAATGAGTACACTTATTATTGAGGCTCAGCTGGCAATCTCCTCCATAAAAAGTAACCAAAGCCCATAGCACACTTCGGTCTTCAGATGAAATCTAATAAGAAATTAAAAATAAACCTTTTAGTGCTATGCAACAAAACTTATTTTGTTTCAAGAGCATTATTATCTCTCTATATTTATAAAAAAAAATCCTGCTGGACGACAGAATGTTCCTGCCAGGCAACATGACGTTATCATGTCATCAGCGTCAACAGGCTCTCTCAGTGAAGCAAAAGCGTCAGCGAGAGATAGGCGAGTTCAGTGAGCAGAGGGTGCAGCCCCCTACTAGCTTGTAAAATACTGTTTAGAAATTTAACTAATGTTCTACTTCCCACCATTGTTCAATAAAGAACTAGTATGACACTTACAAGAAACACTGAAGGACCATGCCTTAACCCATACAATAAAAAGTAACTTTAGCAGATGTTCTTCACTTATGCTAACCTGAAATTAAGATATTATTTTCTGAAGCGATCACGTAACAACTATAGAACTAAAATGCAAATATCAAGACTTGTTCACTCACATAAGATGACCTACTTATTTAGCTTTAACCACTACCTTGCAACTCAAAAAATCCCCCCTTCTTTTAACAAAAATAACTGTTTTATGGACTTTACTCGCATTGACATTCTCCAAGCTAGGGAATATCATTACTGAATAATAATAAAAAATCTTTTGGTTATCCATGCCAATGACTACCAAATTCCTAAGTGTTGCATGTAATTATAATGACCAAGACACCAGCAGCCTTAAAAAAATCCCAATATTCTTCAGACTTTAAAGGATGAAGATAAATTCATTTAACCTATTAACATCTGTTAGGGACAAAGGCACTAACAAAAAGTAAAACAAAATAAAAACCAGGAGACCACATTTACAACACATGAAAACAATAAAAAAATCTTGTTGACTAACACATTATGTACTATTCTGTCAAACAAGCCAAGTAAACCTGTACATTCATATGCAACAGAAAATAAACATTTTCCTTACAGCACCAGCAGTAATTTAAAACCACAGGCACCAGCCTGGAAAGACAAATGAACTCAGTGTGTGAACTGGTGCAATAGAAATGTTCACAGTATTAAGATTAAGCAAGTGATATATTTTTCCAGGACTGGAGCCTACCCTGTCTGAAATTTTAGCTCTGGTACCTCCAACAAAACAATAGGTATAATCATGATGATCAGTTATTTTGCAAAGTTTTCCCTGCTTAATGCATGGATAGCAAGCTAAACAAAAACACTAAAATAAGACATAAAAAAATTAAAAGTAAAAGGCACATAATTTCTGCATACTGCATTCTGTATACTAGAGTATCTCTGTACTGCTGAATGCCATCTAAATGCCATTTTCCTTTTATCCTAAGTGTCGAATGATTCTGTGGATCTCCACATATGATATCCAATTAAGTATTTAGTCTAATGCTGCTCAAATAGTGGTTCATTTCTTGTAAACCAAAGAAGAAAAGGCATGGTACATGCAGGAAGATAAGGAAAACAATAAACAGAACACCAAAATATACAAATGTATTGTAATTATTCTAAGCTGTATTTCTTTAAAATGGTTATATTCTCACCTGAGAGAGACAAGCAGTGACTCCAAAAAAGATCTCACATGATTCTGGAGAGAAACCATTCACCCTGGGAAACAGATGTCAAGGACATAAAACTGGAATGGAATATTCTTGGAGGGTTTTAGAAGAGAATTAATGATATTATGTATGGCACTTCTCATATATTTGAACATTTAAAAAGCCAAACCAAAAAACAAACAAAAGCTAGTCCTTCAAAGTGACAGACTTTTTTTCATCAAGTTGCAAATTTCAGTGAAAATTCAAGTTTCAAGTCAAACTGATTCAGACTATTTCTAACTACAGTAGGGGCCCTAAATGGCACTAGTGATAGAAATGTAGCCGTGTTAGTCTGGGGTAGTTGAAGCAAAATGCAGGACAATGTAACACTACAAAGTGCTACATTGTCCTGCATTTTGCTTCAACTAAATGGCACTGTGATCTTGCTCCTCATGGACAGCTTATTCCGCACATTTTATTCCACCAAAAGAAAAACCACACACACAAAAAGCAAAAGGCATGAAACCATCAACTTATTTTTCAGGCATGTATCTTGTCTTTAAAACCATTCTTTCTGAAGCACCTTGCACTGGCTATTGTAAGATGACAGGATACAGGGATAGATGAACCACTGACCCAATATGGCTGTTCTTGTGTAAATCTACCTTCCTAGATAGGTTGTGTTACCTATATTTTCAGGAAAAAGCATAAGGGTGTCTCCTACTACAAAGCATGATAAAATGCACCTAACAACAAAAAACCCAAACCTTTGGCTGTCCATTGCCATCTTTATTCTATATGATCTGTTTGTCTGGAGGGTGGGCCAGATTTGGGAACCTCGTTACTCTAAGAAAAGAAATTTCCAGGTAATCACGGAAAAGGAAGAGATAGCAGTGCGGGGCGGCATGCAGCTTCCCTGCATATTTTTCATTTAAAACTGAGACCAGTGGGCTGGGACTGAGCCAGGCAGCCGGTCCAAGTTTTAAATGAAGAGCATAAGGGGCATTGTTGCAGTTCACCGAGAGAGTTAACCAATAAGCAGTCACTTATTTTTAACTGGTTACCTGGGTAGCCGTTAATACCTTTAATACCGATCCGGTACTTTCAGATATCATAAGGACTCTAGGGCTATGTCTACACTATGGGCCTCATGCGGAAGAGCAAATGCAAATGGAACACTCATTTGCATATGTCACACTCATTTGCATTTCTTCTTCCTTTCCCTTTTGCGCAAGAGGTTTTTGTGCAAAAAAGCGCTGTGTAGACGGCACCCTTTTGCGCAAAACCCCCCTTTTGCATAAGCCATGCACCCGGGGGCAGGGCCACCCATACGCTGCACGCCCAGGAGCCGGCACCGCCCATGCACCATGTGCCCGGGGGTAGGGCTGGCCCCGATCACTCTGCGGGCGCACAGAAATGGCTCGGCGGGCGCCATGGCGCCCGCAGGCACCACACTGGGGACCACTGAATTAGGGGATGTTAAAATATGTTTATTTTTGTAAACATATAACTGCTGAAATGTACAGAGGTTACATGTTTACAAGGGGGAGCCAGGCAGAAGGCAGTGCTCGTGGGAAGCTGGGTTCTAAGCATGGGTTCTGGGTTCTGCATGTAACCATGTATGTTAACCAATGAGCTAGGCTGATATGCACAGAGGTAGCTACTCAGAAAAGTTACTGCAGAGATGTGTATATCTCATTGAAACAAAAACAAGTTACAGCAAAATAACTTCACAAACTGAGGGCATTAAAAAAAAAGGGATAACTAGTTTAGAGTCCTTTGAAATGGCTGCTCCATAAGCCAATATACTGCAAATTCAAAGCATTCATTGAAAAAAAATTCTGAACCCTTTACACAAAAGATACAACCATCACAATATAAAGAGACATTCTGCTACTGAGAGGGCAGATCTACACTCTGACACCTAAAGTACACAATTCCAGCTATGTGACCACCAGAATATATAATGTTCATATATTTTTCATATGTATGGTACAACATGAACAATTCAACAGAAAGGATACGGCAGAAGAGCTCCACATTGAACAGACAGAGTCACCCAGGAAGGCTGCAAGACAAAATGAATGAAGTATATTTTTAGCAAAGTATCTGAAGCAATACACACAAATAATAGCGCGATTCCTGTCTATTCATTTTAAAACCAAATTTCAGTTCCACAACACCTTTCATTTTAGGATTACCACGTGTTTTATAAACAAAGTATTTAATTCTCACAACACCCCACCTGATATTACAAACTTTTAAACACAAACAATGAGTGGTCACAGAGCAAGTCAGCAGCAAAGACTGGAATAGAACCGAGATTTTCTGACATCTGGTGCTCTGCTTTAAACACCAGCTATTTGGACTCACTTAAAAAGATATGCAGAATTGAAGATACAGGCAGTCCCCGAGTTACGCGGATCCGACTTACGTTACCAGGGAGACGGGGAGCAAAGTAGCGGAGGACCCGGGCCGGACCGCGGCGCTGATCTGGAAGCGCCGCGGTCCGGCTCGGGTCCTCCGCCGCTTTGCTCCGCATCTCCATCTCCCTGGTCTGCCGGCGGGGGGGGGGGGAGGGGACGCAGCTAGTGCCTCCCCCAGCAGACCAGGGAGACGTGGAGCAAAGCCCGGGGCCTGTGGTAGAGCAGCTGGGGTGCTGCCGGTTGGTCCTGCAGCACCGCTCCTTGGCGCTACTGGACCAACCCGGCAGCACCCCAGCTGCTCTGCCCCAGGAGTCCTGATTCAGCCGCTGCTGATCAGTTTCAGCAGCGGCTGAATCAGGACGCCTGGGGCAGAGCAGCTGGGGTGCTGCTGGGTTGGTCCAGTAGCGCCGAGGAGCGGCTGCGCTACTAGACCAACCCAGCAGCACCCGAGCTGCTCTGCCCCAGGCGTCCCCAAGTCAGCCGCTGCTGAAACTGACCAGCGGCTGACTACAGGAAGCCCGAGGCAGAGTTGCTCTGCCCCGGGCTTCCTGAAATCAGCTGCTGATCAGTTTCAGCAGCAGCTGACTTGGGGACGCCTGGGGTTCTTAAGTTGAATCTGTATGTAAGTCGGAACTGGTGTCCAGATTCAGCCGCTGTTGAAACTGATCAGTTTCAGCAGCGGCTGAATCTGGACGTCAGTTCCGACTTACATACAGATTCAACTTAAGAACAAACCTACAGTCCCTATCTTGTACGTAACCCGGGAAATGCCTGTATTTACACCCAACATCCGGGGTAGGCAATAATTTTTGATGGGAGGTGCCACTCCAAGATTTTGGTAAGTGGTTCCACACTTTTCTATGGAGGGGATCCAGGGTCTGGGACAGAGGCTGGATGCAGAAGTGAGCCTAAGGTATGGAACTGGGGGATGTAGGAGTATGGCGTCTGGAACAGAGTATAGATGAAGGAGAGTGTTGTGATGTGGGGCAGAGACTTGTGGTGCAGGGTCCAGGAAGGGGTATGGGAGCAGGAGAATATTCTGGCCTAGGGGAGGGATGCAGAAGGGGGTGAAGGGTCAGGGAGGGACTAATGACCTGGGGAAAGAGTGAAGGAGTATACAGAGGGTTTGGATGGTGACCTGAATCAGGAGGGGGTAGTGAGCTGGGTCAGGGAGTTGCGGGGAGAGAGGGACTGGCGTGCCAGAATCAGGCTATGACCGGGAGGCGTTTACTTATGCAGCTCCCAGCCAGCAGATCTGCCAGGAAGGCTCCCTGCCTGCTGCAGGCCTAGATTGCTCGATATAGCTGGCTGCTCCTTGTGGCTCTCTGCTCCGGGCTCTGGGAGGAGTGAGAGGGGTAGGCTTCGCACATTGTCCCCACCCTTAGTAAATGTCTCAACTCCCAAAAAATTCTGACTTTCTCTCTCTCCCCCGCTCTCTCTTGCTTTTGTACCTAAGGCATCAAAAGAACCAGACTTTGGACTTAAGAAGGGTTCTAACATGAAAACTTGGTCACCTCTGTTGCTGGGAACATGTAGTAAGGATTTTATTTGATCTAAGCCTTGTTTGTTAAGTTTTAGTTACTAGAAAGCATTTTATCTTCATTTCCGTTTTAAGCATTTCTAACTTTCATTCCTTATACTTGTACTCACTTAAAATCTAACTCTTTACCTAAATCTTAACCCTAGCAAATTAAAGAAATGTGTTTTAACCTTTAATCAAAACTAATCCAGTGTTATATTTAAGCTGAACTGTCTGAGTATCTCCAGTTAGAAAACAAATTGTTAAATCTTGACCCCTTATGGGGCAACAGACCTTCACCATCTGAATTGTCGTCCCGAAGAGAACTAGACAGTGAAGAACACACGTTTGGGGAAATTTTGGGGACTGGAAGTGGGTTGAGATCATTTTGCAAGTGGTAATGGGAGGCTAGTGGAAAACTGTGACTGGAGCATGGCTGGCAGGCTACAGCTATACGGAGACATTCGGGCTGCATCTAGACTGGCATGATTTTCTGCAAATGCTTTTAACGGAAAAGTTTTTCTGCTAAAAGCATTTGTGGAAAAGAGCATCTAGATTGGCACGGACGCTTCTGCGCAAAAGCACTTTTTGCGGAAAAGCGTCCGTGCCAATCTAGACGCGGTTTTGCATAAGAAAGCCCCGATTGCCATTTTCGCCATCGGGGCTTTTTTGCGCAAAACGGTTCTCAGTTGTCAACACTGGCCCTCTTGCGCAAAAGCATTTGCACAAGAGGGCTTTTTCCCGAATGGGAGAGTCGTTGTATTTGTGGAAGAACACTGACAATCTTACATTAGATCGTCAGTGTTCTTGCGCTAATTCAAAGCGGCCAGTCTAGACAGTCTAGACGCAGCCAGGGTGTGGCCTGTATAATATTTGATTACAAGGGGGCACAGGTTGGGAGCTACAACAGCAAAGCATAGTGAGGCACCCAGCGTTGAAGGATAGGTAGGAATATTACCTCTCACTAGCTGAATTACACCCCAGAATGTTATAGGAAGAAATGATACTCCCCTTCCACTGATCTCACAAACGAAAAGCATTGTGTGAGAGCTTCATATTATAATCACTATTACCAAACTGAGGAGCCAAAACCATTCTAGAAAATGGACTTGTTATTGTTTAAATAGAAACCTGCTTCTACTGAAATTTCATTTTTGACTTCTACTGTTCCCTGTTTGTTTATTCTATTTGTATTTCTACATGTGCATGTAAACCCATGTACTATAGTAGAACCTGAAAGTTACAAATACCTCAGTAATTTAGTTCATAACTATGAAACGTTTGTAACAGTGAACAAAACAGTATAGGGATGTTAAATTTGGATTATTCAGATAATCAAGTAATCAACGGAATTTCCATCGACTACTCGATTAGTCGATAAAGGGGGCGCTGGCTATCCTGCTGAGCCTCTGCCTTTGAAATGTACAAGAGATGCCCACGGTTCTTGTACATTTCAAAGGAAGGGGAGCAGCAGGGAACCCGCAGGAGTAGGGAGGAAACAGTCCCCATTCACTCCCACAGGTCCTGAATGCTGCACCTCTCCCTTTGAACGGTAAGAACTAGAACCACCAAATTTGGTATGCAGCTTCCTCTTATCCTAACTTAAAGCCAGGTCAGGGGTTTGGTTGTGCCAAGAAAACGGGAAGTGCTGGGAATAGGACTGTTTTCCATAAAATGGAAAGGAAGGGATAGACAGAAAAGGGATGGGTACAGAAAGGAGGACACAATACTGAGAGTGGCCACTGGGAGCAGAGAGCACAGAGGAGAGCTATATGCAGAGTAGCTGCTGGAAGCAGCCACACCACCAGGAGCTGGGGTGGGCAATAAAACTGCAAAGGTTCACCAGGGTTAGCCCCTGGTGAGCCACTGCTGCTATATTTATCTGTGCCTCCACAGATACAAGCGATCGCAGCTCCTCTTGGCCAAGAACGGCGATCCGTGGTCAATGGAAGCTGAGATTGGAGGAGCAGATAAATACAGTGGTGTGGGGGTGCACCGGGGCTAAAACTGGGAAGCCACTGGTGGCTGGGGGAGGAGGACTGGGAGGAGACAGAAGGCTCCAGCGAATGGGACTCCCCACCCTGAGCCCCTCCTCAACCCTCATTCTCACACACCCCATGCCCCCAGCCTCCTGTCCTGCCCCCCACATCTCCAAGGCTCCGTCCTTACTCCTGCACCCCCCAAACTGCCAGCCTCCTGCCCTGAAGGTCTCGGACAGCTCCAGGTAAGTCTTCTAGTCCTATATAACTGTCATTCAGAAAATAAATTGAGCACCAAGTTTAGAAGAAAGTTAACCCCCTCCCCTCCCATTTTCTCCACACATCAGATGAACATGAATGGTACTTTACAAAATTACAATTAATTACCGTGGAAAACAATTACATTAAATTTTCTCTCATGTTATATAGTAGTTACTCACCTTTACCACAGGGAGATCAAAGACCTCACGAGATTCTCCAACCTCAGGGTTGTCTCCATCTTCTGCAATAATGTGTGAAGCCAGTGCATTATAAGAAACCTCCTTTGCTTTCCCAGCTTTCAGAAGCTGAATAACCTAAAAACCAAAGAGGAAGACAAATCAAAAGATCATCTTAAGATTTTTGGCTTGAGAAAAATATTAATTTAGCAATACTAATAACCCTTGGAGATGGAGAAGTAATATTTCACTAATTTCGCTTCTTGTTTTATTATAGAAAACACAATTGTGTTATAGGCAAGGCCACCTAATATTGCACTTACCTAATATTGTTTGCCCCCAACACTTTCCATTAAAAGCCCCTCTCTTCAGTTGCTTATAACTTTGCCGTGAATCATTTGGCTGAAATTTTACATGTTGAGTTTCTGCCTCATGCTGAAAATGATTTTGTAAAATTTTGTAAGAATGACCACACTAGGTAACACTAATGATGCATCTAACCCAGTATTCTGTCTTCTGACAGTAGTCAATGCCAAGCATTTCTAAGGGAAAGAACAAAACAGGCCCGGTCATCTAGTTGAAACATCTCAGTGGCACAGTGACATCCAAAGCATAGGGTTGCATCCTTGACTAATAGTCACTGAGGGACCGATCCTCCATGAACTTCTCTAAACTCGTTACACTTTTGGCCTTCATGACACCCTGTGGTAATGAACTCCACATGTAGATAAATTTTGTTAAGTAGTACTTCCTTATGTATAAAACTGCTGCCTATTAATCTCATTAAGTGACTCCTGGTTCTTGTTTTATGTGAATAATTAAATAACTGTTTCCTGTCCAGTTTCTCCACGCCAGCCATGATTTTAGAGACTTCTATCATATCTCCCTTAGTAATGCCCCTCTTTTCCAAGTTGAACAGTACCTGTCTTTCTAATCTCTCCTCATGTAGAAGCTGTTCCATACCCTTAATCATTTTTGTTTCTCTTATTAGTACCTTTTCCATTTCTAATATACCATTTTTGAGACAGGTGATCAGAACCCATGAAGGTGTGGGCATACCATGAATTTATACAGTGGTACTATAGCATTTTCTGTCTTATTATATATTCCTGTCTTAATGGTTCCTAACATTCTGTCACCTTTTCTATCTTGACACACTGAGTGCACGTTTTCAGAAAACAACCCACAATGACACTAGGATCTGTTTCTTGAGTGGTAACAGTTAATTTAGACCCCATTATTTTGTATGTATATTTGAGATGTTTTCCTATATGAAATACTTTGCATTTATCAGCACTGTGGGTGACATCTGTTTTCTGCAAAAGCGGCGAGGAGTCCTGTGGCACCTTATAGACTAACTGAAGTGTTGGAGCATAAGCTTTCGTGGGCAAAGACCCACTTCGTCAGATGCATGAGAAGTGGGTCTTTGCCCATGAAAGCTTATGCTCCAACACTTCAGTTAGTCTATAAGGTGCCACAGGACTCCTCGCCGCTTTTGCAGATTCAGACTAACACGGCTACCCCTCTGATATCTGTTTTCTGGTATCCAGGTGGCACAGAGAGGGAAGCTATCAAATTCAAATGTGGGAGAAACAAAAGCTGAACTAGGAGAGAAGGAAATGAACAGACTGGGACAAGGGGTCAGCTGAAACTGGGAGATAGAGGGGAAGGGAAGGTTGAAATTGGTTTGGCAAGAGACCAGGGAGAAGAGGTATTAAGGGAAATCTTGAAGGGGAACTGGGATGAACAGCTACAGTGCTGGTGGAAGCAGGAGGTTTACCAAGATTGGTAGAACCTTGTGCGCGTACAAATGCCTGCCTGCAGATGCAGATATCCGTGGATAGAAACTGGCATCTGCTGATCTACTCCCAGAAGATGCTGCAGCCAAATGAGAAAGGAAGCTGCTGCTGCTGCTTCCAGGATCCAGTACCCCAGGCTGGCAGCTCCTCCAAGCCATGCAGGTGTACCACCCAGTTGCATCCGTCAGAGGGTCGTACAGCCCCACCTGGAGTGGCAGTACCACACTAATCTCTTTTGGCTGCATCTCCTGAGAGTAGAGGGCTGCAGATCAGCGAATACTGATTTCTATACGTGGATAGCCACATCTGCAAGTAGACATTTGTATCCTCTAGGGACGTAAAATTATGATGAACTCACTAATTGAATAGTCAATGCAATTTACATCAACTATTCGATTAGTCGATAAGGGTGCCTCTGCTACACTTCAAAGGCGAAAGTGCTGCAGGGAGCATGGGACCAGTGGGAGACTCAAGCAATCCTCCAGTGGCCCCGTGCTCCCTGCAGTGCTTCAAAGTGGCAATGCTGTGTGGAGCCCGGGGTCAGCTGTGGACTCCACGCAGCACTGTCACTTTGAAACACTGCGTGCACGTGCAGCCCAGTCCCCAGCTGGCCCCAGGCTGCACACAACATTTCAAATCATCAGCGCTGCATGGAGCCCGGGGTCTGGCCCCAGGCTCTATGAGGCGCTGCTGCTTTAAAGCATCCTCTCCTCCCGTCCCCACTTACTGCCTCTTTCTGATAGCGCGGGGGGGAGGGGGAAGGAAGCGACTAGTCGACTAGCATTTGCTTATTGGATAGTCAACTAGTCATTCACATCCCTAGTATCCACACAGGGCTGTAGAGACTAAACAAGGAGCTGAGAGCAGACAGAATAAGACCAGTGTGTATGGGAATGACATTGGGGAGACAGATTTGACAAAGAGCTAAAATGTGAAGGGAGACCTAGGACTGGCTGGGCAAAGAAACTAGGACAAGAAGAGAGAGGCAGATCAGATGATGAGCTGAAAGAGGGGAACACGGACTGAGTGCAGGAACAGTAAGGGTGTGTCTAGACTGGCAAGAAACTTGCCAGCTGTGCACACTGGCCGCTTGAATTTGCACAAGAGCACTGGCGTTCTTATGTAAAAATTCAGTGCTTCTTGTGCAAATACTTTGATGTTCCCACTCAGGGATAAGCCCTCTTGCACAAGAATACTTGCGCAAGAGGGCCAGTGTAGACAGGCACCTTAATTTTTTGCGCAAGACACCCGATGGCTAAAATGGCCATCGGAGCTTTCTTGCGCAAAAGCGCATCTATACTGGGCACGGATGCTTTTGCGCAAAAGCATCCGTGCCAATCTAGACGCTCTTTTGCAGAAATACTTTTAACGGAAAAACTTTTCCGTTAAAAGTATTTCCACAAAATCATGCCAGTGTAGGCGTCAAAGACTGTGGTGAAATCCTGAAAAGAGGAGATTGGGACTGAAAAGACAAGGAGAATGGGATAAGGATTTAAGGGGGGGAAAAGAGACAAGACTGAAATAAGGACAGGGTAGAAGAGTTCATGCTTGGCAGGAATGGCCAGAAGAGTCTGTGCCTAGTAGGGTAATTAGCTTCCACAGCCTAGACTAGAACCCAAGACTGCTGAAGCTAACCACTCCTCTGTAGTCAGCAAATATCTATGAAACCCACTGGCAAAGGTGTTAATACACACAGGGGATGTTAAACTGCTCCTGCTATTAGTTAGGGATGTAAGCAACTAACTGACTAGTCCCTCCCTCCGCCCCCGCCCCCGCCCCGCCCCGCTCCAGGCCTTGCTGTCTCTATTAGAAAGAGGCAGCAAGGTGAGAGAGATGGGGTGCTGGGAGGAGCCTGCTTAAAAGCCAGTTCCCCACAGCTCCAGCTTCGTGGGAAGGGGAAGGGGAAGGGGCAGAGCGGTGGCATTCCACCTTTAAAATGTACAAGAGCCCCAGCAGGGGCTATGGTGCATTTCAAAGACTGAAACGCAGCATGTAGCCTGGGGCCAGCTTCAAAAGCTGAACTGCCGCATGGAGCCTGGGGCCAGCAGGAGACTTCCCGCTGGCTCCAGGCTCCATGCCGCATTTCAAAGGCAGAACACCGCCTGGCACTTTGAAATGATAGCAAGAGCCACCCAGCTGTTGCTAATTTTAAAGCAGACGCACCCTTAACTAATTGAATAGTCAATGGAAATTCTATCGACTATTCAATTATTAATTAATCTAATTTTAACATCTCTACTATTAGTTATTCCACAACAGAGGTCTGTGCCAACAACAGCAGAGATCTGTACAATGGATGTAAAGGTTCCAACCCTACTGATGACCACTGTGGGTGTCAAAATTAGGGGTGTAAAATTCCATTTAATTAGTTAACCATTGAAACATTATGCTTAACCCATTAACTGATTAAATGGGGTGAGGGGGACAGCTTGCCTGTCTCAGCTGGCCTGGAGTGGGCCCCCACTGGTTAACCATAACAGATAAGCCTCACCCATTAAGGCTTATCTGTTATCCTGATGCCACATGTTGGAATTTCTATTTTTCAGTTTGTTTTAAAAATCCAGAGTTACACATAAAAAGGTATGTTAAAATACCATTAAGATTGCAAAGTGAAGCACAAACATTAGAAAAAGCCAAAATTAAGATTCCATTTGTGAAATGGGGATAATACCACCTCTCACTTCACAGCAGTGTTGAAAAGATTTAAGTAGTATCGGTTTGTGAAGCACTTTAATACAATAGTGAGGGGCGCCATAGAAATACCCTTAAGAAAAATAATAATTCTGACTCCACAGCAGAGTCTGAATAGTGTGCAATATATAAGGTAAGGGGCCCCACACAATGAACAATAAGAATAAAGCAAAATACTGAACTGCTGCTCATTAAATAAGCAGCATCCATATTTGGAAGGAATGAGGTTGGAGTCTTATGGGGAAAATAATATGTGATCATATAATTAAACACTTTTCATAATGAATATGCACAGGGGGCTGAATTAAAGTTGCACAGGTCATATTAATTCTGGCATTTCCTATCTTTTGAGTGCTTTTACTTTACTAAATAATAAAAACACTTCTTTGTGTTTAATAGTATTATATCGCTTCTCAGCCTTTTGGCTAAGATTAAATATAAAACCAGAACAAATCTAAGTAAATGGTCTCTGAAAACTCAGTCACTTTTTATTTGGTCACTAAATGAAAGTGACCTTACAACCTGACAAATCACACTCCCTCACCCTCCATCCTCCACAAGATTCCCTGCAGTTAGCACTTCTAGTGCTGGGTTGGGGATTTTTTTTCCAATCCTGGATTGTTAGGGATTTCTTAGAATGTCTGATTGGGGCCTTGTGTGCTACTTACTGACAGTCAAAACTTTGTGAAGAAGTTAGACTGCGAGAATGTTCTAATTTCCTTTAAAAAGTACAGAAAATGATTTTAATCAACCGCAGCAATTGATTAATACTTTCAGAGAGGAACGCTTCACATTTATCATATGTAACTATAACAAACCCTAAAGAGTCCCCCCCTCCCAATATATTTTTCACACGCAGAAGTGCCGAGTGATTGTGCAAAGACTTGACTACACGCCCGGTTCCCTACATTTTTAAGTGCGGTCATTATAAATCCAGGGACACAATGGCAACGTGCATGTTCCGCACCCTCAGGCGCCGGGCGAGTGACCTTTCAGTGCAGTCAGTGCCTGTGGCACGGGGCTGGGCGAACAGGGATGAGGCGACCGGGGGCTCAGTGCCCATGGCCCGGAATGGGGCAGGGCAGGAAAGGGGGCTCCGCGCTGCTCCCTGAAGCCGGGCAGGGAAAGGAGGGAGCAGCCAGTGCCCGCGGTTCGGCCCTAGCGAGCGGGCCGTGCCTGAGGCTGGCGCTGGGCACAGGGCCGGAAGGCGGAGCGAGGGGTCCCCCCGTAGGTCTGTAGCGGGATGGGCAGGGGAGGCTGGACCCGAGGAGGCGGCGAGGGGCTGCGGAGGGCTGGCTGGACCCGAGGGCCCTGCCGCGGGGGCCGCCGCTGTCCGGGGAAGTCGCTCTCCCACTCGCCGTCCCGCCCGGCGGCTCCGCGCAGGCTGCTCTGGGGCCTGCGCACCGGGGCGGCCGGTTCCACGGCGCGGGGGGTGCGGAGGGAAACACAGAGACTGCAGCCCATTCGCCCGCAACCCCCTCAGAGAGTGCGCGAGACACCCCGCGCGCACACACACACACACACTTATGCGCGGCGCGAGCTTTAAAGCGGCGCGAGCTTCCACAGCTGTCACCGGCGCGAGGAAGCAGTGGAAGAGCCCACAGTGCCCAGCGGCGGGCGGAGGGGGGGGGGGGGTTGACCCGGTACCTTGGGGTCGATGTCTCCCACTGCGAAGAACTTGACATCTTTGAACATCTCCTCGGGCACTTTCAGTTCCTCCCCGCCCGCCGACATGGTCCCGTCCGTGCGGAGCCGCGGCTCGCGCTCCCTGGGGCCAGCCCGGCGCTCCCTTCCCCTCCCCCCGCCGAACAACCGAACCGCGGGAGCAAGGCGCGCGCTGCGGAAGGCACCATTCCCCGCCGGGACCCGGGGGGAGACTGAGCCAAACGGCCCGATCAGCGCCCCCGGCTGCCAGTGCCGTGGCTTCTGCTGGCGGCGCCTCCGGGCACGGGCTTGCACCGAACCAGGCCCGAGCGCCTGCGTTCAACCACGCTGCGCAGCCTGCCGCTCCCCCTGTCGCCGCAATCAATGGACTCTCCCCCAGGAAAGGGGCGGGGGTGCCTGGTCCCGCCCATGTACGAACAAGCAGGAGACGGGATCCTGAGCTCTCGTGGGCGCAGCCCACTTCTTCAGATGGCCGGAGTGGGATGGGCGCACCCAAAACAAATGGGGGGGGGGGGCAGGATACAAGGAGCAGAGAGTACACAATCCGCAACCCAGCTTGGAACATGACTCCTCGCTCTCAGAGGTCGGGGGGGGGCATTCCCGCTCACAAGCCCCCCCCCCACCTGAAACCAATGATTTCCGGTCACCATGCTGCACAACCACATCATAAGCCTCCAGGAACTCAGGCCTGCAACCAGCCCAGCCCAGTGTCTATACCAGCGAATTTGTCCCTGGACCCAACCACATCAGCCACCAAATCAGAGTGTCATTCAACTGCACAGCCAGTAATTTGCTCTATGCCATCAAATGCCAGCAATGCCCCATTGGACAAACTGGACAGTCCCTACGGGAAAGACTCAATTGACCCCAATCAGATATAGGGAAAGGGAACATACAGAAACCTGTTGGAGAACACTTCAATCTACCTAATCACTCTTTAACAGATCTCCAGGTGGCCATCTTGTCACAGACCAATTCTACAAGCTAAATACACAGAGAGTTGTTGGAATTACAATTCATCCACAAATTCAATTCCTCTAC
This sequence comes from Pelodiscus sinensis, assembly GCF_052426305.1. Lineage (NCBI taxonomy): Eukaryota > Metazoa > Chordata > Testudines > Trionychidae > Pelodiscus > Pelodiscus sinensis. The sequence continues at coordinate 244,619,471 of NC_143053.1, read as the reverse complement.
TGATTACCTTCTCAATCGAGATACTGGATGGCTGGGACATTATCAACCAGAAACATTCCAGTGTTTCTCAACCAGTGATACAAGTACCCTTAGGGGTACTTGAGAGAAGTCCGGGGGGGGGGGGGAGGGGGTACGTCAACACAACTGAAACCTGGAGAAAACTGAATTTTTGTTTTAAGTTTTACAGCGCTCTATTATTTTTGGACTTTTTACACTCCAAAATTTCATCACCCACCTGGCTACAATTAAATTGTTTAAACAAATGTGTTGCAATAGTAGAAAAAAAATTGTGTCCCCCAAAACTAGGTACTGGGGGTACTTACAATTTTGTTTTAAAAAAAAGGGGGGTACTTAAATTTTTTTAAAAGGGGTAATTTATTAAAAAAAAAAAAAAGGTTGAGAAACACTAACATTCAATGAAGGTGCCAACAGCTCTTTGTGTAGATTCTTATGTTAGTACCCTTCCTATCTAATTGCGGTCCTTTGATCCTTATCTGCTGCTTTTTATCCAATCTTCGGGTGCTTATAGATTACCAGTTCTGCCTACTTGAGTTTCCCTTTGATATTTTCATACCCTCTGCTCCTTGTTTCCTGCCCCCTTCCTTTTTTTCTTCCTTTCCCTCTCCCTTCTCTCCTATTTATTTTAGGTCTGCACATCCTAAACTCAAAACTCCAGTCATCTGAAGAAGTGGGCTGTGCCCACAAAAGCTCAAGATACCATCTACATGTTTTGTTAGTCTATAAAGTGCTACCCACACCATTTGTTGTTTTTTAAGTTTATCCTGTACTTGTACAGACTAACTTGTCTATCCCCTGAAGCTTCCAGATAAGAAGGAAGGGAGCCTCTCCTGGCTCAGGCCCTGCCCCTGCCTGTGTCCCTAGGTCTTCCCTCCTCTCTGTCCCAAGCCTCCCTCAGACCCCTCCCATACCTTTGGCACCTCCAGAAAGGAGCCTCCCAGCCTTCCCCCCTCCCCACACAGGCAGCCTGGGAGCTGCTCCAGCACAGCCACATGCTGCATGCAGTGGGGGAGGGGAGATGTTTGGCTGTGTCCCACAGTGACCCAGGCAGGCATGGGGGAATAAAGGGGACAGCTGTCCTAGGGCCTGGTGATTCAAAAGTACCATGCGCTCCCGGCAGTGCTTGGGGATGAGGGTGCAGTGATCTGGGGGGCGTAGCACAGCTGTACAGGCAGTGCTGCTTTGGCACTGCCCTTTATGTAAGCCCAGAGCTTCCCACACGCACGCTTTACCCCCAAATCACCAATTAGGGTTGCCAGGTGTACAGTTTTGAACCGGACAGTCTGGTATTTGAGGGTTCTGTCTGGGAAAAAAATTAAGAAAATACCAGACATATAAAATGTCCATTATTTTCTAATTAGGTAAGTTTTGTTATTAGAAGTATCAGTACTTAGTTGCAAACTGCCTGGCTGGTAGACACGCTCATGCTGCATGAGTATGTCTACCAGACAGGCAGTACACAACTATGCGAAGGGGGAGGGAGGCGGGGCATGAGGAATCCCCGGGGCCAGACACGCTTGTGCTTCGCCGGGCGTGCACAGGACGGGTAGCACCCCGGGATCTGCATCTGCCTGAGTCAGTTCTGCTCCCTGCTGGCTGATTCTCTCCCCCCACTCCACACCTCCGGCCAGCCCCACTCCCCCCGACCCCCTCCTGGACAGCCCCGCTTCCCGTCGGCTGGTCCCCCCCCACCCAATCTCCCCCGGCCAGCCCCACTCCCTCTGACCAGCCCTGCTTCCCGCCAGCCGGTTCCCCCCCCCCCCCCGCCCCGATCTCCCCTGGCCAGCCTCATTGCCCCCGACCCCGCTCCACCAGCCCTGTTTCCCACCAGCTGATTCCCCCGCATTCTCCTAGCCAGCCCCCCTCCCCCACCGCCATCTGAGATCAAATGTGTCTGGAATTTTTTTTGAATCCACCTGGAAACCCTAGCCCCAATTCAAAAGCACAGTGGCTGCCCTGGCCTGATACAATGGTACTGCTGTAAGTGTGCTGTAAGTGTGCACTTTGGCCATGGGAGAGAGTTCTCCCAGGCCATAGGGATGTGTGTGCGAAGGGTGCAAAAGCACCCACCCCCCCCCCCCCCAATGGTCCCTTAGTAAGCATGCTCTGGACAGCCAGGGGAAGGCAGGAGCAGCGAACGTGCTGACTAAGCTTCCCAGCCAGGGGAAGGCTGGAGCTGATTTCCCTGCTTACTTAGGGGACCATAGGGGATGCATTCACATCCTTGTGGCCCACATTTACAAAAAAAAGCCCTCCCCCGACACACAGAAATTCCTGCATATGGCCTGTCTCCCATCCACACAATGAAACCAGCTCAGTGAGAACCAACTCTCAATGACATAGCACTGTACACACAAGCACTTATGCTGGCAAAATGTATGTTACTCGAGCATATTTTATTCATACTCCTAAGAAAGAAAAGTGTTGCCAACATAAATCTACATGTCTACTCAGGCTTTTCCAATCCCCAGTGCTATTTCAGAGCAAGCCCATGCATTGCCCTTCTCCCAGCTCTGTGCATTTCATGTTACAAACATGAGATTGGAATTGCTCTATTCAATTTTAAAATACCAGTGCACACAAAGATTCAAGTCCTATATTTTATATTTGACTTCTTCATTACTGAAGGCAGCATCCTCTGTCCAGGGGAACCTAATTAATATTCAGTGGCTAATCATGGCCTGCTGTGATAGTCTAGGTACTAGAGACAATGTCCTAATGAGTATTAAAATGTGTATAGTTGTACATATGTCAAGCAATCCAATAATAAACACCTCAGGGGACAGGGTTTTCTCCTGGGTTCTTTTCCCAGGTCTACTGATCTGCTGTTAATCTCTCTGTTCCTAATGCCCCAATTCAGTAAAGCATTTCAGCACTTTCTTAACTGTATGAGGCTACATCTAGACTGCACTGGTAAATTAGAAAAAGATACGCAATTTGCGGTACGTTACTTTCGAAAGAGGCTTTTCTGAAATGTGATGCGTCTACAAGGTACCAAATTTTGGAAAATAGTGCTCTTTCGACACATCCCTTATTTTCATAGTACGAGGTTTACAGGGATGGTGCAAGAGCACATCCGCTTTTTCCAAAAAATTTCTGAAAAAGCGGATTCGTTCCTTGGACGCAGCGTTGCTTTTCCGGGATACCTACAGTATCCAGAAAATCAATGCTGTCTAGACATAGCCTTAGATGTCAATGGGATTTTAAACTTATAAGTGCTTTGCTGAACTGGGACCTCAGTTTCTGCAGTTGTAAAATGTGAATAATAATTTCTACCTCACAGGGGCATTATGGCAGTTAAGTATTTAAGGCCAGATTCTGCTACCCTGACATTTGATATTACAGAACTTCACTCAGAGTAATTTTATTGAAAAAGCTTTTTGTGAATTAAGGTTCTGCTCAATGAGAGTTAGTGGTGGCTGAATCTGGCTGCTAATGATTGTCAGGTGCTTTGAGAATCTTAGATGAAAAGTTGGCTATAATGCTGGTATTATTCTCAATCACTACATTTTGTTAGGTTATTGAATATGTGAACCAAAATAGCAGACTATATAGGAGATATGAAATGCATGCTAATTTAAAACAAAACAGTAGATTTATTGCAGATCGTGACTGATTTATTAAACATATACTGGATACAACATACAAGACATGAAATATGCACAAGACATAATATATAGCATACAACATAATGGTAACATACAAGGAAGTAAGAGATTTCAAATGACAGTAATAGGGAGAATTTTTCAAATTGTTATTTAAATATTGAAGGCCCAATTCTGCCCTCCATCACATTGAGAAATATCTTACTCTGAGGGTAGCCCCATTGAATAAGAATAATATTCTCTGAATAAGCTACTACTCAATTTAATTGAGGCAGAGTTGGTTTCTAAATAATTACTGTTTTATATGCTTATTTGATGTTATTTCCCCAAATTGTTTAATTGCTATTTGCATGCAGGACTGCCCCCAAATAATGTATATTTATGATTTAACTTCCTGAAACATCTTCTTAAAATTCACATATTTGTGATATTTTAACTGCTTCAAAATTAGCAATCACATGTGGCTTATTTGCTATTATGATGAAAGTCCTTTAAATATCATTTAAAACAAATCTTATTAGAGAATAAGTATTTTAGTTGTGTTGCTGTTTGTAGATTTTGGCTTCTCTATTAGAATTGCTCTAACCAAAACCATTACAAATCTTCTTGTGGCTAAGTTTAAACATTTATTTGATCTTATATCAACACAGTTTACTGTTCTCTCTTCTTAAGCTTTCTCTACAATGTTGACTTATGAGTAGGGCCCTACCAAATTCACAGTCATGAAAAACATGTCATGAACCATAAAATCTGGTGTCCCCTCATGAAATCTAGTCCTTTGTGTGCTTTTAACCAATACTAGTCAGATTTCAGAGGGGAGACCAGAGTTTCTCAAATTAGGGGTCCTAACCAGCAAATGGGAGTTTCAGGGGGATCACAAAGTTATTTTACTGAGGGGGGTCACAGTATTGCCACCCCCGCTTCCGCACTGCCTTCAGAGCTAGGCAGAGAGCAATGGCTGTTAGTCAGGTGCTCAGCTCTGAAGGCAGCATTCCATCAGTAGCAGCACAGAAGTAAGGGTGGCAATACCATATCATGCCTTCCTTATTTCTGTGCTGCTGCTGGCAGCAGCTCTGCTTTTAGAGCTGGGCTCCTGACCATCAACTGCTATTCTCCAGCTGTCCAGCTCTGAAGGCAACACCAGTGACAGCAGCAGTGCAGAAGTACTAGTAGCAGTATTGCAACCCCTACTACAATATTCTTGCAACCCTCCCTCCCCCACAACTCCTTTTTGGGTTAGGACCCCTACAATTACAACACCCATCAAATCTGAGATTTAAATAGCTGAAATAATGAAAATTATTATTTTTAAAATCCTACAGCCATGAAATTGACCAAAATGGACCATGAATCTGTGAGGACCTACTTATGAGTTTCTGTGCTCTGCCACATGTGCTTCTACCTTCCTGATGGGTCCCTCATCATCTTCAGTGAATCCTCATTCTTCCCTCTTCTCCAAATGTTTGTATCCCTCAAGTTTCTATCATCAATTCCATAATTTTAACCTGCATACTCTTCTCTTGGTGACCTCCCTTACTTCCAGGACTTCATCTGTAGTCTCTGAAATCTGAGTGCCCAATTTGTCTCTTTATCCATAACACCTCCCCTATTGTGCAATCTTATATCTCCAAACACCTTGTAAGTGAAACATTCAATACATCACCCCGCAACCACACTGAAATTCTTATCTTTCTTCTTGGTTCCCCTCTTCTATCTATCTTCTGTCACTACTAACAGTTCCCCTTGTTCTTCACATCTTGCAGGCTCACCATTTTGCTGTCATAATTGACTTTTCTTTGCCCTCTTCCTTCATAGCCACTCTCTAAACCCTACCACTTATTCCTTGTACTGTCATCAAAATCTATCCTCACTAGTCACACTGCCCCACACCCTGATTTGCTGAAACTTCTCCTCTCACTTTATAACTGCTAAATTCAAAAAATTCTCCCTCTGCTCTCCCTACATCACATACTTCATTCCTTGTATCTGTTTGCTGACTTTCCCTCTTATCAGATATAATTGAAATCCTTGTCTCTTTCAATCTTGTTCCCTGCTTTCATTCCTTCCAACTCTTGCCTTTGCTCACTATTCTTCTCCCGATCAATTCACTTTACCACGCCCACTATGTATTTTTCACTCCTGTTTTTATACTTCCTATATCCTGTCTCTCAGAGTTGATCCAGTCTACCACTACATCCATCAAGATCCCTCTATCTCCTTCAAATCCCTCCCAAAAACCTACTTGTCACAGGAATCCTTCCTCCCAACGTCTCTTCAGCACTCTCTCATCCAGGGCCAGCCTTAAGGAAAATGCCACCCTGGGTGAACTTGTGTTTTGATGCTCCTGACCCTTGGGGGCATAGCACCACTGATTTCCCCTGACACCTATGGGCTCCCAAACCCGTGCTCCGCCCTCCTGTTCACTCTTTACCACTAACCTTGCATTGTGCCCCTTTTACTCCCAACCCTTGTACAGTGCCCCCTTCACCCCAACCCCTGCACTTTCCTCCCACCTGTGCCCTCAACCCCAGTCCTGCACTTTCAGCTAGTCCTGCCACACTGCTCAATACATTCCCCCCTTTGTCCAGCAACACCCATGCCCAGTTGCCCCTCTCCCTGTGGCTATGGCTCCAAGAATTACAAACAACCTCTGTTCCTGTACTATTCATATCTCTGAGGTTCTACTGTATTTATTCAGCTAGGCAAATCAGGAGCATAAGAGATCCACCTGATATTTAAAATCCCATCAACCTGACAGCCTCTTTAAAATATCAGTTGTTAACTATGCAAGGTCAGAGCACTGCACATGTTTAAATCATTGAGACCTAACACTTAATGCCCATTAATAAGGTGTCAGTTTTAATCAAACTGTTTTTCCCAGCCAATTATGATAAAGATCTCAGGATGAAGTTTAATTCCATTTGGGTATAGATATTTAATGCAATGTGAATAAAAGGGGGGAAAGTCCATAAAACTGCGCAACAGGCAGAAATGCATTTTACAATAGTTAGGTGCATTTAAAGAACAATGTCTTAGAGCATTAAAGTTTTTCGCAATATATAATTTACAGTTTCTCTATTGATGGAATGGTACAATGGAAAAAGATAAACTACTAGATAGCTAGAATGAGAAAAACTTTAAAACCTCCATCAAGTTTTAAAAACAAAACATAAATAAAGCTTTTGTCCTTAAGAGTACGTCTACACTTGCTCCCTAGTTCGAGCTAGGGATGCAAATGTAGCTGACCGAAATTGCTAATGAAGCGGGGATTTAAATAGCCCGTGCTTCATTAGCATAATCTCGCCCGCATGCTAGTCCGCTCACCAGCTGATTTGAACCAGGAAGTGCGCTTCGGGACGCGTTTTTTGAGGAGTAACGTTAGTTCGAACCAAGGGGTTTGATTCGAACTAACGCATCCCGGAGCACACTTCCTGGTTCAAATCAGATGGCGAGCAGAATAGCGCGTGGGTGAGATTATGCTAATGAAGCGCGGGATATTTAAATCCCCGCTTCATTAGCAATTTCGGTCGGCTACATTTGCATTCCTAGCTCAAACTAGGGAGCAGGTGTAGACTTACCCTTAAATATTAAGTCCTAAAATTAGAAGACTAAAACTAAAGTGCTTGATCCTGGTAATCACTGGCATGAAAAAGGAGCAGGAGCAGGCCCAAAGATTATACCAATCAAATACCACATATTTTTCCTCCCTGTTTTTGCAACATCAGTGGTTGCTTCCATTTTTCCCAATTTTAATAAATCCTGTCTGAATGCTATCAAATTTAAAACAAAAGAGGGGGATGGGGGAGAGATGGTAGCAAACAGTAATACATTTTTTACAAAAGGGAAATTATTTCCAATTTTTTCCATTTGTTTGAATTTGTCCTTTCCCAATCAGCAGAGGTACCTTTCTTTCCCCACAGTATATGAGTATCAACCTCCTACTGAAGTCAATGAGAATTCTTTGTACCCAGAGGAACAGAATAGTGCTATGGGATAGGGAACATTAGTGCCAGTCTTAATGTAGGAGGAGTTCTCTTTCAGTTCAAGATTCCTCCGGGCATTTTAAAAGAGTTTTTAATAGCATCCGAGGGTTTTTTTTTAAATTTCATTTATTAGTCTGTCTGGCCTGTGAGACTTATGGGGAACTAATTTACAGAGTTGTATAAATCCATTTCCGAGATGACAGTCACAGAAGTCTCCAGCGTGTGTGTGTGTGTGTGTTCAGGAAGCTCTTTAAGCCTTGTTCATTAATTTTACATGCATATAGAGATTTATAAACATTTGAAATAAATGGAAATTTCTGTGGAATTTTTAGGGGATTCTTAGCCTGATTTTTTTTTTTTTTTTTTTTTTTTTACACACCAGTGAAATTTGAGTAATGCAACTGAAGCCAATTAGGAAACAGATCTAACAGTCCTGCACTGCTGTAAAATTGCTGTGAGGAAGAGCTGAGCTCTCTGACATAGCTGAGACACAGTCTGTTTCCCATCCCTCCACCCTCCCAAATTACTTTTTATTAGAGAAAATAAATGTTATTTTCACACACATCCCATCCATACAGTTATTAAGGACTTTATTTTGCTTTAAGCTTATTTTGTAGCTGATTTTTCTGCCAGAGATTTGAAGTCAGAGAAGCCAAATGACAAATCTAGTTAAATCTTATATCCTAATATTTATTCTAGCTTCCAGCTTCAAATATAGGGCTTAATTCTGTAAATTTTTACACATAATGTGCAAAATTCATACCCTGACTGAGGCTCAATATTATTTTACTCTATGAGTGACCCTCCTCACTTCAGTCTGACTGCTTATGAATTAAGGTGTTACTCAATATCAGTCAGGCTATCAATCTGCCCACATATAAATATCTTATCTTTACCCATATAAATAGTCTTGTTGGCTTCAAGGAGATCACTCTCTCATATGAGTAAAGATTACTCACATGTCTGGATGTTTTTCTGAAAGATCTGTTCCTAAGTAATATTTTGGAGAAGTTCTAGCCTTTGTTACACAGGAGGTCAGACTAGATGCATATATTGCATATATTTAATTAATCATCTTCTAAAAAGTTATTTCCCAGTTTATAACAAAAAATAACATCAATTTCTGCATCTATAGCCTAGTTTATGAACAATGAGAATAAAAAACTAGTCAGAAAAATGCGCCCTTAATAACATCTCCTTGAAAATGCTGTCAACTGTCTTCAATTGGTTTTTTCCCCTCTTATTCTTGTTTCTCATGGGACGTTAGCTACCAATTCCCTGAGTTTGCTAAAGTCTGCCTTCTTGGAATCCATTGTGTTTCATTTGCTATTCTCCCTCCTACCATTCCTTAGAATCATGAACTCTACCATTTCATGATCACTTTTACCCAAGTTGCCTTCCACTTTCAGAGTTCCTTCCTATTTGTTAAAATCAAATCTTGAATAGCCTCCTCCCAGTAGCTTTCTCCACCTTCTGAAATTAAAAGAAAAACTGTCTCCAATACATTTCAAAAACTTGTGGATAATCTGTGCCCTGCTGTGCCATTTTCCAAAAACATGTCTGGATAGTTAAAGTTCCCCATCACCACCAAGTCCTGTGCTTTGGATGATTTTGTTAGTTGTTTATAAGAGCCTCATCCTCTTCTTCTTCCCATTAGGTGATCTGTAGTAGAACCCTATCATGGCATCACTCGTGTTTTTACCCCTTTATGGTTTTTCATATTGTTGAATTCTATATGTCTTTCTTTCTTTTTCTCTTCCACAGCTAAGAAAGTGAGTTGCTCTAATTCCCTAATAAATTTGTTAGTCTTTAAAGTGCCACCGGACTCTTTGTTTTTGCTGAAACGGACTAACACAGCTGCCCTCTGAAACCTAATAATATAGAGTTACCCATGCAATAATATACACTATATTACATTTGCATCTATACACAGGGGCTACGTCTACATTGGCCCCTTTTCCGGAAGGGGCATGCTAATTTTTTAGATCGTAATAGGGAAATCCGCAGGGGATTTAAATATTCCCCGCGGCATTTAAATAAAAATGTCCGCCGCTTTTTTCCGGCTTTTAGAAAAGCCGGAAAAGAGCGTCTGCACTGGCCCCGATCCGGCCCGATCCTCCAGAAAAAAGCCCTTTTTTCCAGAGGATCGGGGCCAGTGTAGACGTTCTTTTCCGGCTTTTCTAAAAGCCGGAAAAAAGCGGCGGACATTTTTATTTAAATGCCGCGGGGGATATTTAAATCCCCCGCGGATTTCCCTATTACGACCTGTGAAATTAACATGCCCCTTTCGGAAAAGGGGCCAGTGTAGACGAGCCCAGGCAGTCTCCGGGTTACGTACAAGATAGGGACTGTAGGTTTGTTCTTAAGTTGAATCTGTATGTAAGTCGGAATTGGCGTCCAGATTCAGCCGCTGTTGAAACTGACCAGCGGCTGACTACAGGAAGCCTGAGGCAGAGTTGCTCTGCCCCGGGCTTCCTGGAATCAGCCGCTGATCAGTTTCAACAGGCTGAATCTGGACGCCAGTTCCGACTTACATACAGATTCAACTTAAGAACCCCAGGCGTCCCCAAGTCAGCTGCTGCTGAAACTGATCAGCGGCTGATTCCAGGAAGCCCGGGGCAGAGCAACTCTGCCTCGGGTTTCCTGTAGTCAGAGCTGGTCAGTTTCAGCAGCGGCTGACTTGGGGACGCCTGGGGCAGAGCAGCTGGGGTGCTGCCGGGTTGGTCCAGTAGCGCCCAGAGCGGCGCTGCGGGACCAACCGGCAGCGCCCCAGCTGCTCTACCACAGGCATCCGGAGAAAAGCCTGGTCTGCTGAGGGGGGGGGGCGTACTAGCTGCGCCCCCTCCCCCAGCAGACCAGGGAGACGCGGGTGGCGGACCGAGACGTACCGCGGTCCCGCCGCCCAGGTCCTCCACGGCTTTGCTCCGCGTCTCCCTGGTCTGCTGGTCTGCTGGAGACCAGCAGACCAGGGAGACGGGGAGCAAAGCCTCTGAGGACGCCGGCAGCAGGACAGCCGCGGCACGTCTGGGCTGTCCCGCTGCCCGCGTGCTCCAGGGAGACCGCGGAGCAAACCCCGTTCATAACTGCGGATCCAGTGTAAGTCGGATCCGCGTAACTCGGGGACTGCCTGTATATCTATATATACTCATATATACTGAATATTATAGGCAAATAAGCAAACAAGTTTTATTAAAGTTACAATTAAATTTAGGGTTACCCAAGCAAATAGAAATTCTATGAAAACCTACGTGCAAGTTGCAAATATAGTTATACCAGGGGTGGGCAGGAGGCTGTCAATGAGCCAAATCTGGCCCACCAAGCCACCGGATCTGGCCCATGGCTGCCTCACTGAAACCCTTAGGTAACAAGCAGCTCACTCTTTAAAATGCCAGCTGCTCTCCGGTCTGGATGGCTGGGGAAGATGCTGCTCCCACTCCCCAAGCAAAATCTCTCAGCTCTCATTGGCCAATTTCCTGCCAATAGGAGCTGAGAAATTTTGCTGCGGGCAGGGGCAGGGGCAGTGTGGGAAGCTTCTCTTCCTCCCTTCCCTCCCCCATGCCTGGAGCGGAGCCATGTGCAGTAGCTAGCAGCCTGCAGCAGACAGTCTGCCTCAGGTTTCTGCAGGGCTGCTGGTCGGGTGCCACCTAGGTAAGCACCTCCCAGAGCCTGCCTCTGACACTGCCCTCCCCTCTGACTACTTGTCCCAGGCCACCACCCAAATCCTGTGTACCCCTTTTCCCATGTCACAACACCCAGACCTGCACCCCTTCCTACACCTCTTCCCCAGGCCAGAATCCTCTCCTGCACCCATATCGCCTCCCAAGCCCTTGCCCCAGATTATAACTCTCTTCTTCACCCACACTCCTTCTCAGACCCTTCACTCCCTCTTGCACCCCAGTCTCCCACCCTAAGCTCTCTTCTGCACCCAACGCCCCAAACTGCATACCCTCTCCATAGAAGTGCAGCCTTTGACCACTTGCCAAAATCTTAGAGTGGGCCCCCATTAGAAATTATTGCCCACCCCTGAATTATATGCAGATCCTTAATGATATTTGTAAGGTCCAATGGCTACCTTGCCAATAGATCATTAGAGAGATCAGGGCTGCCGACATAATCTCCTGGAAGGGGTGTGGCATTGGACAGAAGGGGCAGCCTCCTCTACCCAGCATTTCAGCACTACCTGGACTGCATGGCCTAGGGCTCTGGCAACGATTTAAATGGACCAGGGCTCTGGCTACTGCAGCAGTAGCAACAGTGATGGCTGAGAGCCCTGGGCCCTTTTTAAATCACTGGGACAGTTGCCCCTTCTGCACATACCACCTGTTGGCAGCCTTAAGAGCGATTGTTCCTCCTGGAATTTCCTATAGGAAGTTCAATTTTCCTAATTTCAATGCTCTCTTTTTATAACGTGATTCTGACTATATCTTATTAGCATTTATACACATTGTGCACCTTGTGGTTAGGGCATATATTAGAAAAATGTAACCATCTGGTATCTTGTAAACAAAAAATTACTTTTACTGTTTTTTGTTGTTGTTGTTGTTGTTTTGTTTGGAATATCATCCATTGGCACATCTTTTCCCACAATCTTGTGGCACAGGGTCATTCTTTGGTCACTTAGGGTATGTCTACACTACAAAGTTAATTCGAACTAACAGACGTTTGTTCGAATTAACTTTGATAGGCGCTACACAGGCAAACCACTAGTTCGAACTTAATTCAAACTAGGGGAGCACTTAATTCGAACTAGGTAAACCTCATTCTACGAGGACTAACACCTAGTTCGAATTAATTAGTTCGAATTAAGGGCTGTGTAGCCACTTAATTCGAACTAGTGGGAGGCTAGCCCTCCCCAGCTTTCCCTGGTGGCCACTCTGGCCAACACCAGGGAAACTCTTCTGCCCCCCTCCCGGCCCCTGAGCCCTTAAAGGGGCACGGGCTGGCTACGGTGCCCGTGCCAGGTGCAAGCCTGCCAGCACCCAGCCAGCAGACCCTGCGCCTGGCACGGCACGAACCAGCCACCCGCTGCCACCCAGCCCTCCGCCTCTTCCCGGGACCAGGCTGGCGGCTCCCGGGAGCCTGCCCAGGTCCGCAAGAGGTGGGCGCCCGCCTGGTCTAGTGCAGACATTGTGGACCTCATCCACGACGTCCACACTAGGCACAGGAAAGTGGCCATCTAGGGCAGGATAGCTGCCAGCCTGGCCACCCAGGAGCAGGTTTGTATGAAAATCAAGGTGGTCCAGTGAGACCCCCCAACCCCGAGCCCTGAGCTTAGAACGGCCATACTGGGTCAGACCAAAGGTCCATCTAGCCCAGTAGCCTGTCTGCCGACAGCGGCCAACACCAGCTACCCTGGAGGGGATGGACCGAAGACAATGACCAAGCCATTTCTCTCGTGCCATCCATCTCCAGCCTTCGACAAACAGAGGCCAGGGACACCATTTCTACCCCCTGGCTAATAGCACTCCATGGACCCAACCTCCATGACTTTATCTAACTTCCCTTTAAACTCTGTTATAGTCCTAGCCTTCACAGCCTCCTGCAGCAAGGAATTCCACAGGTGGACTATTTGTTTTGTGAAGAAGAACTTTCTGTTATAAGTTTGAAGCCTCCTACCCATTCATTTCCTTTGGTGTCCTCTAGTCCTTCTATTATGGGAACTAATGAAGAACTTTTCTTCATGCACCCTCTCCACGCCACTCATGCTTTTAAAGACCTCTATTATATCCCCCCCCAGTCTCCTCTTTTCTAAGCTGAAAAGTCCCAGTCTCTTTAGCCTCTCTTCATATGGGACCTGTTCCAAACCCCTGATCATTGTAGTTGCCCTCCCTTCTCCCACCCTCTCTCTTCCCCTCTCCCACCTCCTTTTCCCAGTCTCCCCGAGTTTTGTTCAATAAAGAGAGTTTCTATTTTTGAACACATGTGTCCTTTATTTTGTACATCAGGAAGGGGGGCTAGAGAGGGGTAAGTGGAAGGAGGTGAGGGAGGAATGGGGTACGAGCCCCCGATGGGGAGGACTGGGGTGGCTCTGTGGGCTCCTCGGGGTGGAAGCTCTCCTGCAGCTCCCCGATTGACCCCCCCCCGGGGTATGTCTACACTACAAAGTTAGTTCGAACTAACAGACGTTAGTTCGAACTAACTTTAATAGGCGCTACACTAGCGCTCCGCTAGTTGGAATTTAATTCGAACTAACAGAGCGCTTAGTTCAAACTAGGAAAACCTCATTTTACGAGGATTAAACCTAGTTCGAACTAGCTAGTTCGAATTAAGGGCTGTGTAGCCCCTTAATTCGAACTAGTGGGAGGCTAGCCCTCCCCAGCTTACCCTGGTGGCCACTCTGGCCAACACCAGGGAAACTCGTCTGCCCCCCTCCCGGCCCCGGCCCCCTTAAAGGGGCACGGGCTGGCTACGGTGCCCGTGCCAGGTGCAAGCCTGCCAGCACCCAGCCAGCAGACCCTGCACCTGGCACGGATCGAGCCACCCACCCGATGCCCCCCAGCCCTCCCCCTCTTCCCGGGACCAGGCTGGTGGCTCCCGGGAGCTTGCTCGGGACCGCAAGAGGCGGGCACCCGCCTGGACTAGTGCGGACATCGTGGACCTCGTCCACGACCTCCGCACTAGGCACAGGAAAGTGGCCGGCTAGGGCAGGAGAGCTGCCAGCCTGGCCACCCAGGAGCAGGTGTGCATGAAAATCACGGTGGTCCACTGAGACCCCCCGACCCTGAGCCCTAAGCTTACAATGGCCGTACTGGGTCAGACCAAAGGTCCATCTAGCCCAGTAGCCTGTCTGCCGACAGCGGCCAATCCTAGGGACCCTGGAGGGGATGAACCGAAGACAGTGACCAAGCCATTTGTCTCGTGCCATCCCTCTCCAGCCTTCCACAAACCTTGGGCAGGGACACCACTCCTACCCCCTGGCTAATAGCACTCCATGGACCCATGCCTTCCCCCCACAAGCTCCCTGTACACAGAGGCAGGGCACATCTCCACTCTGCCCCCACCCCCACACTATTTACAGCACAGGGGCATGGGTGCAGTCCTGGGCCAGCTCACACTCCCGGGGATAGCAGGACATGCCAAACATGGCCTGTGTGCAAGCACATCAGCTCCAGTGGTGCGGAGACCTGCCGTCCTCACTTTGCAGAGAGGGGCTGGGCTTCACCCACTGTGTCCCCAGGGAGTAGTGACCACTTCTCTTGTTTCTCCACAGCTGCAGCAGCTGCGAGTGCAGGGCACACCACCCTGTCCAGGACATCCTCCCGCACTTGGGCCAGCAGGGTGGCCTGGAACCAGAAGGAGTACCAGCGGCAGCACCTGGGGCGCCTGCAAAGGCAGGTCTGCATCCTGGAGCACTGTGTGCATGAAGACCTGTAGCTGCGGCGGGAGAGCTGGCGGGAGCTGCTTGCCCAGGGCCGTGCCATCTGCGACCATCTGCAGACCCTGGTGCAGATATTGGTGCCTCCTGCTGCTCCAACCCCTGCTGCCGCCCCAGCTACCACTCCTCCTCCCACTCCTGCTCCCCCTCTTACCTCTTCCTCCCCCCCCCTTCCCACCTACTCCACCCTCTATACCCACTCCCCCCCGGGGATGCCAAGGTCCCCGCATCCGCAGTGTTGGGAGACAGGTGGACCTGCAAGACCCCCAACCCTAAGCTTCGCCTTCCCCTTCCTCACCTCGCCTCCCCTTTCCAGCTCCCTCCTCCCAGGTTTACCCCTCCCCTCTCCCACCCTCTCGCCTCCCCTCTCCCGCCCTCATTCTCCCCCAACCCCAGTTATGTTCAATAAACAGAGTTTGTTCTTGGCAACACATGTGTGTTTATTTTATATCAGGAAGGAGGGGTAGGGAGGAGAAAGTGGAAGGATGTGAGGGTGGAATAAGGTACAAGGCTCCAGTGCGGCACGCCAGGGTGACTTCACTCCTCCTCTGTCTGGAAGCTCTCCCACAGGGCATCCCGGGTCCCGACAGCCCCACGATGGGCCTCCCGGCTGGCAGCCCTGTGGTCAGCATCTGCCATCCAGGCTGGCAGGAAAGCCTCCCCCTTCCTCTAGCACAAATTGTACAGCACACAACACGCCTCCACCACATGTGGAATATTCCTCTCGGAGAGGTCCAGGTGGGTGAGGAGGCATCTAAGTTGGGCCTTCAGCCGGCCGAAAGCACCCTCCACCACAATGTAGGCCCTTCTGAGCCTGGCATTAAAGGCCTGTTGGGAGGGATTGAGGTATCCATGTAGGGCTTCATGAGCCAGGGCTGTAGTGGGTAGGCCGCATCCCCCACCAGGCACACAGGCATGTCCACGTCCCCGATCCTGATGTGGCTGTCAGGGAAGAAAGTCCCGGCATGCAGCCTCGGACACACGGAGGAGTTGCGGTACACCCGCGCATCGTGTGCTTTGCCAGACCAGTCCACGTTAATGTCCAGGAAGCAGCCCCGGTGGTCAGACCCGTTGATTGCCCTCCCCCCCCACAATTGAGGAAGCCCAGGGCGCCAAAGCCCTCAATGGCCGTGTCCACATCAGTGAGGCAGATGACCTTGACCACCTGCAGAGGGAAACGTAAAACCAAGAATCACTGGGGTGCCAAGGTGGCTGAGAGTGTACCTTCCCCACCACTGCCCCGTGCCCCCACTCCCCAGGAGCAACCCCCCCGCAATCCTGGCCACCACGGGCAGTCCGTAGTGCGGCTGGGACAGAACAAACCCTCCTGGCGAGGGTACTTGCACCACCTCCTCCCCTTTTCCCTGGGGCATCCCATCCCCTCCCTGCTCCTTCTCCCCCTGCACCAGGCACAGTGTCTGGAGATTGCCATACCTGCATGAGCACTGCTCCGATGGTGGATCTCCCTACGCCTAACTGGTTCCCCACAGATCGGTAGCTATCCCGCATGGAGAGCTTCCATAGGGAGATGGCCACACACTTCTGGAGGGGAATGGCGGGCCTCATGTGTGTGTCCCGTTGCTGCAGAGCAGGGGCGAGCCACTCACAGAGCTTGTGGAAGGCGTCTTTCTTCATCCTGAAGTTATGGGTCCATTGTTGGTCTCCCCAGTGCTCCAGGACGATGTGGTCCCACCAGTCACTGCTGGTGTCCAGGCGCCAGATGCGGCGGGGCACGCTGGCATCTGGGCACTGCTGCCGCTCCTCCTCATCCCCCAGAAGGGTCTGGAAGAGGGCCTGGGGGTTGGGCTGCAGCAGATGCTGCAAGGCAGATTCCAGAAATGGCTGCCAGGCTTGCAGCAAGACATCCAAAATGAGCACCAGAGTGCCCAGGGAGAGCTCTGGCTTCATGGTGCCGAGTGCTGTGGTGTCCCGAGCAGACAGAGACAAAAATGCTTTGCTGTTCCTCAGTGAGGTAGGCAAGCAAGCAGGAAAAGCTGAGAACCGGCTGTCCAGGAGGGTCCCTTTAAGTACAAACCTCAGATTGTGTGGCTGCTGCCTGAGGCTAAGTAACTACTGACCTGATGCCCTGCTGGAACCGGTTTCAGCTGGCCTTAAATGCAATTCAGCGTCCAATCAGTGTGGATGCACTATTTTGAAATAGCAAAACACTATTTCAAAATGCATTTTGTGTGTAGACGCATTATTTCGAAATATCTTATCTCAAATTCACTATTTCAAAATAAGATATTTCGAAATAACGCTGTTGTGTAGACATACCCTAACACAATTTTGGAGGCTGTCGCTGGTTGGAGTACAGGCAGACCCTGGGTTACGTCAATCCAACTTAAGTTGGACCCCTAGTTATGAACAGGGGGGAGGGGTGCAGCTAGTGCGGGGTGCCTCCCCCACTGTCACTGCCTCTGGCGGTGCAGGGGGCGTTTCCCCCCAGCAGACCAGGGAGATGCGGAGCTAGCGCCCTCCCCCCCCCCAGCAGACCAGGGAGACGCGGAGCGGCTTTTCTCGCCGCGGAGGATGCGGGTGACGGGACCGCCAAGACGCGCCGCGGTCCCGCCGCCCGCGTCCTCCGCGGCAACAAAAGCCGCTCCGCGTCTCCCTGGTCTGCTGGGCTGCTGGGGGAGGGCGCAGCTAGTGCACCCCCCCCACCCCCACAGCAGACCAGGCTTTTCTCGACAACGCCTGGGGCAGAGCAGCTGGGGGACTGCCGGGTTGGTCCCACAGCGCCGAGGTGCGGCGCTACTGGACCAACCCAGCAGCACCCCAGCTGCTCTGCCCCGGGCTTCCTGGAATCAGCCGATGATCAGTTTCAGCAGTGGCTGACTTGGGGACACCTGGGGTAGAGCAGCTGGGGTGCTTCCGGGTTGGTCCCCGCAGCGCCAAGGTTCGGCGCTACCAGACCAACCCAGCAGCGCTCCAGCTGCTCTGCCCCAGGCGTGTCTGATTCAGCCACTGCTGTTCAGTTTCAACAGCGGCTGAATCTGGACGCCTGGGACAGAGCAGCTGGGACGCTGCCGGGTTGGTCCCTGCAGCGCCGCACCTCGGCGCTGCGGGGACCAGCCTGGCAGCACCCTAGCTGCTCTACCCCAGGTGTCCCCAAGTCAGCTGCTGCTGAAACTGATCAGCGGCTGATTCCACGAAGCCCGGGGCAAAGCAGCTCTGCCTCGGGCCTCCTGTAGTCAGCCGCTGGTCAGTTTCAGCAGCGGCTGAATCGGGGACACCTGGGGTACAATATGTACCAGTTCCGACTTACATACAAATTCAACTTAAGAATAAACCTACAATCCCTATCTTGTATGTAACCCGGGGACTGCCTGTATCTTGAATAAATTGCGTTGTTTTTCTTGTACATCCTGCAGTGCAATGTCCTGGGGCTGAGCTACGTGCTTGAATAAATCCTGAAATTGCTTCAGGTCATCAGCAGATGAGGATGATGAGGTAAAGACAGCTTTGTCTGGAGAAGACAACGACTGGGGAACCAGGGAAAAGCTGTCTGACTTTGACTGAGTAGGTCATCATCTTCATCCGCTGGCTCAGCTTGGGTTGTTAGAGTAAGTGGGCATGGAGGACGAGATGGTGAGGAGTGTGCAGTGGTGGCCGGAGAATGCGTTACTGTATGTGCTGGTGTTGATACCGTGTCTCGTGTGAACGGTGATGGTGTGAGGAACAGGCACCGTATTGGTTTCAGGGTACTCAAGGGCCACTGCAGTTGGAACTGCTGAGGTGAGTAAGACCAAGGGTGATTAAACCATGGGTATTGCGGCAAGTGGTGTAATCGTCAGTGTCACGTGGAACGCCATGAAGTCACTGAGCCCATTGGTGATGAGTGCTGCAAGGAGAACCTGCTCTCCTGTCCAGTGCCATGGCTGGTGTCGATGGTGTAGTTGAGTAAGAAATATGTTCCAAGGGTTGTTGGTGCAGACTAGGTTGGCAGATTCTGAGACAATGTGGAGATGAAGGTGCTCTTGGCATCAGTAGAGACGGTGCACGTGGCTGCGGCACTCAGTGCCGTCTATCTGGTGTTTTATGAACCAGGGGGTTACCTGATGAAATTAATAGGAAAGATAAATTCATGGAGGGTAGGTGTATTAGTTGCTATTAGCCAAGATGGTCAGGGCTGAAATCCAATGCTTCTGAATAAACTGGGACTGGATAGGAATGGGTGGATCACTCAAAATTGTCCTGTTTTGTTCATTCACTCTGAAACATCTAGCACCAGCCACTGTTGAAAGACAGGACGCTGTGCAAGGGGGACCATTGGTATGATGCAGTATGGTCATTTTTATGTTCTTATAATTGTTTTTCATAGAACAAATATAAAAATACTTGTGAATGTCAGAGAACCAGGACTACTTTTAAAATATTAATATATAGCTGGGGGAAATGTTTTCAAAAACATCAAATATTCCAAGTAAGCAGAATTGGCCTTAGTTTTGGATGGGCCTATAAAATAGTTCTTGATGTGGGGTTCCTTCTCCCAAGTTAAATAAACAGTATCACACTAAACTATGAACAACTTTTTTTATGGCTTTTAGATACAACTACAGAGTTGATTTTTAGATTAGGACTTAAATACCTTATGTAAAATGCCCTGGGAAGTCATAATGAATTTTGTCCCTGTTTCGAGTACAGAGGGAGAAAGGAGTACAATTAAGTGTTGTAGGAGTTCTCCCAGTGCTGTGGCTGAAAACTGAGATGCAATACACTTAAATTAACTTGTCATAATTAATATTTGAGACCATGAAATTATATTTGAGACCTCCCCCCTACTCAGCCAAGACTGATTTTGCTTCCTTTTGCTTACACTACTACTGATACAATTATGGATTTCTGTATATTCTTTGAGATTCTGTGTGATAATACTTGCAGAGGGAGATGGCTAATTTTTCATGCAATCCTCTTTTCAGATATGTTAACACCTTTTGCATTCAGAGAGTCTGTGGATGAACAAATTAATATTCACACAACAATGCAGAGTGCAAAACTGCTTTTAAGTTTGGCTTCCACTTATACAAAATATGAAAATATGAAAATTTTCAAGCAACAAAACAGATGGATAGAGAAAAGAACAAACTCCATTCCATTTGTGTATGTGATCCAGACGGTATTAACATCTCTGCTCTCTGTTAAAGTCTGTGTATGCCAATTTAGGGAAACTCAGTTAAAGATGGTGGAGTTGCAGAATGTGGGGTGGATGGGAATTGGGACGACCCGCATAACTCATTCACAGTTTTGCTTCTTGTGAGTCATGTGAACATGCTGAACTTATACTGATAACGCCTTTATATCACTTAAGGTCCCTCACATCATTTTTTCTTCCTGCCACAGCTTTCCTTATCATCCAGGCCATCCTCTTTGTTCTGCCATCAGTAGAGGAATGGGCAACAGCCACCTCACTCACAGAGCTGGTGCTACAACTACAGTCAAAGAGATCTGACAAATGTATTCTGGTCTTGAATGCACAGATGTATGCATACAGTAACTCCATCATCTTCAATGTAGTTTCTCTGGATTTTATATATTCTAACGCCAGTAGGGACCAGTCTGACCTCCTACTAGTATAATTGTTCCTCTGAAATAGCCACAATTACAGGTTCCCTAGCCCTCCTCCATCACCTCCCTATGAAATGTTCATGGTGCAGTGACACTTACAGGGTGCCTAAAATACTTTGTTAGCTTTCTTTCTTTTTTCTTCCCCTGCAGTATGTCCGGAAATTAAAATATGACACACTATCAGTGATGCCTATACATACAAGGATTAATACACACACACACACCCACACACACACCCACACACACACCCCTATTTGCCCGCCTTCGGAGTATTATACGCACTGCTCGACAGAATGTCAAAGCTGCTCATATTTGTCACCCCTTAAGGGCTGAAACCTACAGAGGATATCTGAACTGACACTACTGTACTACACAAACAAGAACATTACACATTACTCCAGTTTATTTATAGTGGGCAGAACAGTGTTTCCATTGTGGGGAATTCTCTTCTCCCTCAAAGTTTTTAAACCAAGAATATCTGATATTCAGCAGCATTATTACAAAATATTTACAGTAGTAAATGGCATTGTATCTGGTTAAAAGATATCACAAGCAAAATCAATAAATATAACTTGATTTAGGAACTTTATTTTAGCTTAGTTAATTATATTGATGTCTAAAATGAACTGCCTTTTTTGTTATGTTGTAAGCAGAACAAATTAGGCTCAAACATATTGGGCACTTAGCCACTAATTATCTGCTCTCTCTCAATGTGAAAATTAGAATTATTGATTTGGTATCCCAAGTAAGTCTGTTTAATGAGCTCAAGTTCTTAGTATTAACCAAGAGAGATAGTTCCAGAAAGCAGTTCTCACTTCCAAGATTTCAATTATTTTACATTCTCAGGCTACGTCTAAACTGGCATGATTTTCCGTTAAAAGTTTTTTCGTTAAAAGCATTTGCGGAAAAGAGCGTCTAGATTGGCACAGACGCTTTTCCGCAAAAGCACTTTTTGCGGAAAAGCGTCCATGCCAATCTAGATGCGGTTTTGCACAAGAAAGCCCCGACTGCCATTTTCGCCATCGGGGCTTTTTTGTGCAAAACAGTTTTCAGCTGTCTACACTGGCCCCTTTGCGCAAAAGCATTTCCGGAAAAGGGCTTTTGCCTGAACGGGAACGTCAAAGCATTTGCGCAAGAAGCACTGATTTCGGACAGTAGAACGTCAGTGTATTTGCGCAATAGCACGCGGCCAGTGTAGACAGTCTAGATGCAGCCTCAGAGTGTGTGTGTACAACAGATGTATTGAAAAAATATAAGGGCCTGATACTCCGTTCCTCCATCTCTGCAGTCAAGAAAGAAACAGAGGGATGTAGGGCGAAGTTGGCTTTAAATCATCTTTTTGCGCCCTGGTGTCTTCAGAATGGAATTCAAAGTATTGAAATTAATATATAAAACCCTCAGTGGTTTGGAACCAGGTTGAGATCAGCAGAGGCCCTTGGGTGGGAGATCACCCATACAAGCAAGAAGGAGTTATAGCCAAGGCGACTTTTTTGAGGGCACCTCAGTTTTAGAATTTTCTCCCCCTTCTGGTCTGTCAAAGTCTGGATGGATTTCTTTGCCTGGCTTAGGAGTGCGTTGCAAAGCTTATCTTTTCCCCTTCTTTGTTAAGGCTGCTGAAGAGGGTGTGAGCTGAGCTGTACATATTTATGGGCAGTCTTTGGTTTCTGCATGTGGTAATTTTTAAAAGTAGGGACATAGCTATAGATCTATTTGAAAAATGTAAAAAAAAAAAAAATTATTATTCTAGGTCTGTTTGAAACCTTTCCCCATCCCCTGAATAACTTAGAGATGCCTCAGGGCCCCATATTTGTCTAGTTTCCTATTGGATTTTCAAGAGTTCTGAATGGAAGAAATTGTAACATTTGGCAGAATGTGCCCCTGCTGTAATAATTTTCCTTCTAGGTGTCAAACGTATTTGCAATTTGCCTCATGGCTCATGTAGATGATTATGGCATGAAGGATAGAATACCTCTGCTTTAACCATATCCTTTAACTTTTTTTACCATTTCCACTCATCTTGCTATAGCCTTATCTTCAATTAAACTGCTTTTCATAGGCCCCAAGCTGCTATGTGCTACAAGACCCGTCTGACCCTCTTATATCCAAAATATCAGTGAATTTAATCAAATTATTATACTTCTCAACCTCAACAGTTATCTCATGATGCACATAACAGATAATGAGATTTGCAATTTATTACACACTCTAGTGCTTATCAATGTTTAATGATTAAGCTAAACCACTTTGCTGCTCACAGTTGTAATTACATTTTTTTTCCTCTGCAGCTGCAGGGCTGTCAATAGATTTAACTCATTCTAAATTTATGATGAAGTATATTTCTCAGTGCTTCTTGTCCACGTACTTAGAGAAGTGGATGTATTTCTACTCTTTCTTGCAAAAGGGAAGGAAAATTTCCATGTCCACATTTTTCTTAAAATATAAGGGTTTGTCACCCAAATAGCGTGATAATTTTTCCAACTTTTGTCCCTGATTCAGTAAAGCACGAAAGCATGTTTTAAACTTTAAACATCTATGTAATTCCTGCTGACTTCATTGACACTTAAGCTTGTGTTTAACTTTAAGCATGTGCTTCAGTGTTGTTCTGAATAAAGATGCTTTCTTGAATCTGGGTCTGAGAAAAATGGATACATTTGATTTATTTCTATTTGTAACATATCTGCATCTGTCCCAATAGCTCTACACATGATTTATACTGTGCAGTACAAACAAAGGTCACAAAATTAAATAACAACAATCCCAACTTGAATCAATATCTGGGTAAATAAGTCAGATTAATCACAGAATACAAAAAAAAAAAATCAACCTTTCCTGGAAAAGTCCCAGGCTTTACAAGTGTGCCTGACACAAAATGGTTAAACCCATTGTAGATATCCAACCTAGTCCCTACAAGTCTGATTGGGTAAAGGATGTAAGCAATGCAGTATTTCCACAAAAAGCCTACAATTATGAAACAAAACAAAAAATAATTCAAATAGAGCAAATTCAGATCTTCAGATCAGTCTAGAAGATTTAGATACCTAGATGATCTGATAAAAACTGACATACAAAAACTCGTTATTAAATAGTATTCATTTATTAATATGTAGTATATTATTGAATTTATGGAAGACATATCCAAATCCCTAGTCTTTTTGAAAATCTCAACCTCATTATTATATTAATATTCATAAAGAACACATATCCTGAATTTCTTAAAAAACAGGACATACTAACGGTTAAGACTGGTTCACATACACAACCAAAGCATTAATAACTAAACTTGACCTACATAAACCCTTCAATTTTGTATGAACCAATAATTGTTTGTGAGAAACATCTTACAACATCTTTTTGTGGTTCTCCACAGACCATTATACTCTTTTGTAATAATGCTGCCATTAATCCATTTTTATAATACAGTGTTTGTGGGGCATGCCACCAGAGGGCACTAAGGATCGTCTGGGAGCAGAGGTAAATGTATTTATGGCTCTCCAGTTTCAGTTTTAATTTTAAAAAAATAAGGCCCTCACTGTTATGATTGCAAAGAAATCTTTCAAAACAGCGAAGCAAGTATAACTGATATAAGAGATATCTATATCTGCTTGAGTCAGCAAAACTCCTGAAACAATACTGTCTCATTCATTCCAGCAGATTCTAATGGAGGGTGCATCTACACTGCGCCATAGGTTGAAATAAGATATGCAATTTAAGCTATGCAAATTGTGTATCTTATTTTGATGTTATTTGAAATAGCTTATTTCGAAATGTGGTGCTGTCCACACAGCACTTATTTCGAAATAAATCGCTATTCCAAAACAGCTCTTACTCCTCGTGGAATGAGATTTACAGGGATGTTGGAATAGCGAGCCTGTTATATTTTGAAATAATGGGTGCACTCAAAAGATGTAGAATAGTTATTTCGGGATACCGGAGGTATCCCGAAATAGCGCTGCAGTGAGGACGTAGCCGGAGACACCCATAAAGTCAACAATGTTAGCTATCTCACTGCTCATCAAAACATGGAAGAAAGGACAGGGAGGATCATAGTATAAAGACCTATATCATCTTTTCCCAAAGTATGTAGAGAGCTTAAAAAAAACAGTTGTGGTTGTAGATGACGTATAAATATGTGTGGTTCTTCAACAACATGTGGCAGAATTCCAGGGGTGTAACAAGGGTGTCCAGGAAACTCATCTTTCAAAAGATTACTAAACACTTTTGTAATATTGAAACACACCCTTTTCTAGCCATTGCTTTATTGAAAATAAATATTTTCTTAAAATTGAGGACATAATGACCAGTTTTTCAATCACCCATCAACCTTATAATAGCTCCCTACACCTAGATCCATCTAGGTTGTATTTCCCTATTTTGTTTTTGAGGAGGTAATGCAATACTATTTAAAAAGTCGTAGGCTATGTCTACACTACAGAGTTTTTTCAGAAAAATAGCCATTTTTCAAAAAAACCTTCACTTACATCCACACTTGCAATCGCATTCTTTCGAGGAAAAAAATGGAAAGAACAGAGGGGTTTTTCCAACACTGGTAAACCTCTTTCTACAAGGGAGAAGCCTTTTTCCCAAAAAAAGCTCGTTCAGAAAAAGGCGTGCGGACGAGGAAGAGGGAGTTATTTCGAAAGAAGAGGAAAGAAGAAAAAGCACAGGTGCCCTGGTGGCCACTCCATCCATGGTAATCACAGCTTAAATGTGAGATAGCATCCCTTCAGCGTGAACGCTATCTTTCAAAAAAGCAGATTGCTTTTTCAATGTGCTTTGGCAGTATAGATGCCCACTTTCAGAAGACCTTTTTTCGGAAGATCTCTTCCAGAAAAGCTTCTTCCAAAAGAAGCCTGCAGTTTAGATGTAGCCTCACCAAAGTCAAGATATACCACATCTACCACTTTCCCCCTATGGTCAAGACTTGTTACATACTGTCAAGAAAGCTAGTAGGTTGATTTGACACACTTTATTCTAATAAATCTATACTGACTGTTATTTATCACTTTTTTATCTTCTAGGTATTTGCAAATGTATTGATTAATTATTAGCTTCATTATTGTTGGATTCTCAAGATAAAGTGACTGGTCTGTAATTCCACAGGTGGTCCTTTTCCCCTTTTTATTGATGGTTAAATATAGTGCCATTTTCCTGTCACCTGGACTCTCTGCCATCTTCCATCAATTTTCAAAGATAATCGCTAATGGCTCAGATATCTCCTCAGTAAGCTTCTTGAATATTCCAGGGTGCATTTCATCTGGCCATGGTGACTTGAAGGCAACTAACTTATCCAAATAATTTTTACTTTTTCGTTCTCTATTTTATCCTCTGATTCTACCTCATTCTCATTGTCATTTACAATGTTAGTCATCCAATCATTACTAATCTTTTGGTGAAAACTGAAACAAAAATATTTTAGCAGTTTTGCTATTTCCAACTTTTTTCTTATTGTACCATTCTCTACCAATATTCCAGCCATGTTATCCCATCAAGGCTCTATGATGACAACTACATTATAGCTGTGCTTATTAACTAGCATTTTAAGTTCTTTCTTCTGATTCCCCATTCTTGCATCCATATCCAGACAGTTAAGACCTTCCTACATTCTCTCCTATCTCTCCATTATCCCTGCTAAATTACCAATGCTTTCTCTAGCATTGGCGTATGCACAGGGTGTGCCGGATGTGCCTAGGCATAGCCTAATGCAGAGACAGACTGGCACAGTAGGACGGAGCCACCGGGCTCCGCACCCCTGCACCGGAGCCGGTAGGGGCGCCGGCAAGGAGGCCGGCAAGCTGACCCCGACTGGGGAAGGTACCGGGCTGGGGGAAGGGAAGCCGTCAACCCAGGTGGCAGCGTCGAGAAGAGCCGGGGCTGTGCTGGGGGTGGGGTCATGCGCAACGCGCTGGAGCGGGCAGTGCTACGTTGGGATGGCGTTGCAGCGCCGTTTTTAAAAATGGCCAAGCCATGGATTGAGGAAGGAGACGCGCCAAGTGGGGTGTGGGGGACCACAGCCTGGCTAGAGGCGGGATGGCAGCTGGGCCGGGTCTGCGAATGCCGAGCGGCCAGCTCCAGGTCTGGTACGTGGTCTGGAGCCTGGGCTGCGGGGACTTCTGCGGTCCAATCGCAGCAGACTCCAGCCCTTCAAACCGGAAGGCAGAAGGTAGGCGAGGGGAGGGGGGAAGAGGGGGGAAAAATAGGGAGAAGGGGTGGGAAAGGAAGGGGCTTGTGCTGATGGGAGGGGGGCAGGTCAGGAAAAGAAAGGGGAAGGCACCAAGGGACAGGGTGGAGGGGGGTAAGTGGAGACAATGAGGAGGGGAGGTGTCAGTGGGAGGGGGGACAGGGTGATGCTGGGAGATGAGAGGGTAAGGACATTGGGGGCTAGAGAGGGGGAGGTTCTGGGAGAAGGCTTGAAAGAAGGGGTGGGCATGAGGAAGGTGCGGATGGAGCAAGGCATGTGTGAGGGCACAGAGGCATGAGGGGAACAGGGGCAGAGGGTGGTGAGGGGGTGGGCATCAGGGAAAAAGAGGGCAAAGGGGGCAGGGGCAGTGAGGGAAGGGGGAAGCACCAGGAAGGTGCAGGTGCCAGGAGATTCTGGGGGTGAAGCAGAAGGGCAGACACCCGCAGGGGAAGGACCAGCACCGGAGGAGAGAGGCCAGCAGACCAGGGAGATGGGGAGCAAAGCCTTGGAGCACGCCTGGACTGTCCCGCTGCCCACGTACTCTGTGGCTTTGCTCCACGTCTCCCAGGTCAGCAGACCAGGGAGACGGAGCAAAGCCGTGGAGGACTTGGGCGGTCCCGCCACCCCCGTCTCCCTGGTCTGCTGGGGGGAGGGTGCAGCTAGTGCCCCCCCCCCCAGCAGACCAGGCTTTTCTTGCCTACCCCTGGGGTAGAGCAGCTGGGGGCTGCCCGGTTGGTCCCGCAGCGCCGCTCCGGACCAACCCGGCAGCACCCCAGCTGCTTTGCCCCAGGCGTCCTGATTCAGCCGCTGCTGGTCAGTTTCAGCAGCGGCTGAATCAGGACACCTGGGGCAGAGCAGCTGGGGTGCTGCTGGGTTGCTCCAGTAGCGCCGAGGAGCCGCGCTACTGGAGCAACCCAGCAGCACCCCAGCTGCTCTGCCCCAGGCGTCCCCAAGTCAGCCGCTGCTGAAACTGACCAGTGGCTGACTACAGGAAGCCCGAGGCAGAGTTGCTCTGCCCCAGGCTTCCTGGAATCAGCCGCTGATCCGTTTCAGCAGCAGTTGACTTGGGGACGCCTGGGTTTCTTAAGTTGAATCTGTATGTAAGTCAGAACTGGCGTCCAGATTCGGCCGCGGTTGAAACTGATCAGTTTCAGCAGCGGCTGACACCAGTTCCGACTTACATACAGATTCAACTTAAGAACAAACCTACAGTCCCTATCTTGTACGTAACCCGGGGACTGCCTGTACTCATGTTTAACTTACACAAATTAACAGCAATTTGAACAAAATCAAAAGGCTTAGACAGAGAACTGACAACCTCTACTTAAGCAAGTTGGAGAGCAGACATTCCACAACTACAGGAAAAAAAATACAACTGTGGATACAATGCATCTCAGATTCAGCTCCTGGATCTCAGATTATTCTCCTGAAAGGAATCCACAGTGTGGGAAGGCAGCACACTGATAAAGTATATTATGCCAACAGTCACACTGCTCTCATCCTTGGCAGGTAGACAAAGCAGTAATGGAGTGGTTGTTCAGGAAATAGTATTGCCAAGTAACAAGAAAGCAGTCAACTGCATATCAAGAAATCAGGATCAAGGGAGTTGAAATGGGGAAAAAATATCCCTTTAAAGACATCTAAATTTTACTTCTGACGTCAATGGTTCTTTTATTACTATGCAGGTTGACAGTAGGGATGTAAAATCCTGTTTAATTGGCTAACCAGTTACACATATAGTTTAATTGATTAACCAATTAAAGGGGAGTGAGTTGGGGGAAGCCGCTCCAGCCTGGCAGGAGCCCACCGCTGGGCTGGAATGCCCCCACCTCACCCTCTGGCCACAGCAGGGGCTGCACCAACTGGGACCGGCTACAGTCCAAAAGGATTTATATAAATATAGTTCATCAGCCTGTCTGTGACGAAGCAGAATGATACCCCAAGGCCATTTACAGTCTAGTGACATCACAAATTTTCATACCATTTCAACAATTTACTAGCACCACTGCCAGGTTGCCACCACAATGCCTAAAGCTTGTGAGAAACAAATCTCTTGTACAATTTGCCATCAGGAAAAAGGGTCAGAATAAAAACCGTATTTTACAGATTCATCCATTTCCTCTCAGCAGTGCCATCTGTCTTCCTGGCAGAATTCTGATAGTTTGTACTGGCAGCTTTGATTGTCAAAGCTCATGTATTAAGCTAAAGATTCCTCATCTTCGTGCCTACAATTTTTGCTTAATTTTTCAGCATGTGTCTGTGTCAGGGTTGTTCACCACTCTGGCACTTTGAGTGCAGAAGGTGGGGGCCTGCAAGAGACTCTTTAAAAATACCTTGCCTCTAAAGGGTTCTGCTTAAAACTCGCGTAGATTGCAGATTCCCTGACCCTAGGTGGTGCGCTGCCACCACCCAAATACAAAACCCATTTGAGAACCCAAGAAGACACTCTTGGGAATTTCTTCCTGTGGAGTACCCCCAATCTTTTTAATCCTTTAGGAGAGAACTTGAAAATAAACTGCAATTTCTTAATAGCTCACCTACAGTCTCAGTCGTGTGTACAAAAAACTTCCTACCTTCTAGAATGCAGGAATCTGAGGATAGTCTTAAAAAGGTGATTTTAATAACAAAATAAAGATAATTTGGTAAAGCATATGTGCTTGCTAGGTGTTACAGAGCAACAAAAAAGGCAGATTAAAAGCATAGAGAATTGCTTCCCTGGGATTCAGTTTAAAGTTAGTGTATGGATGGGAGGAGGACTTACATTAATCAGCATAGAGGAGTTCAGACAAACCCAAAATTAAAGAAAATAACCCGGTTGCATCTAACTAAACGTTCCCTTTTCACTTACATGTCTGTTGTTCCAAGGTTCAGTTCCTTTTTTAGGTATGGATATCACTGGAAAACCCAGGCCTTGTTCCTGGTTAACTCATCTCTCCCAGCTCTTGTTCTGCTCACACAAAACACTGAAGCAGGCAGAACCTATTTCAATTCAAATCTCACACTTTTCCCATTGGTGCTCCTGATTCCCTGCTAACACTTCCTGGAGATTCTCACGGGCCCACTGTTTCTTGATTTAACCCTCTGTAGGCAATGTTGTTAACTGAATTGCTGGGAATAGAAAAGGGTCATAACCCTCCCATAGAAGCTGTTGTCTACATTTCTATCAAAGTTTGTTTTGTTTAAAAAAAATACCTGTATTAAAACGAAGTATTCTTCTTGAGTAACTAGCATGCTGGAAGTCCATCGACATTGTTCTATATGTCATGCTTTTAGAATAACAGATGTGTGATGTGTGCATTTGTCTATGCAGCAGTAGTCAGCCTGTAGATGGCTTATCCCACAGGAGATTTACAAAAGGATCATGGGATATATTATATCATAATTGCCTCTTATGGGCTTATCACAAACTGGCTGATCATAACTGTGTGTGCACAAGTGTGTGTGTGGGTGGGTGGGTGTCTTTGATGAGCACTTGCTACAACCAGTGAAGTCAATGTACCTTAGAACCCAGTTTGAGAGTAGCAGAACCATGGGATTCCATCCATGGAGAAGGTCCATTTGATCAGACTAGAGCAAGGGGCTAATGGTGCAGATAACTATGAAGGTGGACAAAAACCTTGTTCTATTTCATGTGCAAATAACACATTTATCACTACACATATGTCTCCAAGTAATTTATTATCATCTAGCTAAGGTCAGAGTTCAAGATATGATTTTAAGTGTGACTGTGAAGAATCAGATGCATGCATTGTGGCCGAATACAATGTAACAAAAAGTAGTGCATTGTGGGGCTGGAAGTCTGGATGTTTGGAGTGTCAGGTTGGATGGTAAATGATGTGAGTTGAGGATGGTGTGCAGCTTAATGAAGTTTAAGCCAGGGATTTCCTGGATTTCTGATAATTGCATGAATAGGGGATATAGTCAAGACTGCTCTGCAGTAACCCAGCTTGACTGTAAGTGAAGCTTTTGGTGTGGGTGTATATTCAGAATATGTACAGTTCATTTTAATGCTCACTGAATTTACCACATCCACGAATTCTGGAGATCTTTATTCATCTACAGAATAAGAATAGTACTGCACAAGCAGTTTCTGAGCAAGCTTCCTCCTCATTGCTCAGTCAGTTTGCCTCAATGCTGAGTCACATAGACTGCCACTACTAGGGTTTAGAGAGATAGTTTAGTCTCCATTATCTGTTCAGTCTTGCACTTCAAATGACACTGACATCAAGGATGTCAGTTCCAACTACGGGGATTATTTTTGTGAAGTGGCCACTGCCCCACAAAGGGCTTTATGAAGACCAGGGGTAGGCAATCATTTTTGACGGGGAGCCACTCCAAGATTTTGGAAACTGGTTGAGGGCCGCACGCTTCCGTGATATTAATGAAGGAGGTGCGGGGTCTGAGATGGAGGTTGGGTGCAGAGGGGAACTTGGGGGAAGGGAGTGGGGTGCAGGAGGGAGACTGGAGTCTGGGAGGGAGTTTGGGTGAAGGAGATAGTTGTTACCTAGGGCAGAGGACTGGAATGCAGGGTTTTGGGATGTGACCTAGATGAAGGGGATTGTGATCTGGGGCAGGAGATTGAGGTGACTGATTTGGGAGGGGGTATGGGTGCAAGAGGGGGACAGAGTGTTTGGGTATGTTGAGTGAGGGGAGGGGCAGACGGTTGGGGCAGGGAGAGGCTGGGGTGTCAGACACAGGCTGTGGCCAGGAGATTTACCAGCCAACACGCAAACCAGCCTGCAGAGGTTAAAATATTTCCCAGCCATGTGCTTCAGTGAATAACAGAACTGAGGAGAGGGGGCGTGGTTCTTCTTGGCTGCCTGTTATTCCAACAAGAGCTCCCATTGGCTGGTTTTGTGGCCAGAATCCAGCCAATGGGATTGTGCTGGCGGTGGGGCAGCTCCTGAAAATTCCCCCTCCCCTCCAGTTCTGAAACAGAAAGGAAGCCCAGCAGCCATGTTTCTGCATGGCGTGTGGGGCTGTGGGGCAAGCAGGGGAGCCTGCCTGGGGCTCCCTGCTGCCTCCACAGGCCAGATTTGGTGGCTTGGTGGGCCAGATCCAGCCCACAGGCCATATTTTGCCCAGACCTGACTAAGATCATGCTCATTCACTGCTCTTGCCCACCTTAATCGTGTGAACAGTAGGGAAGATTTTGTCTTTTAAAGGAACAGCTTTCTATCAGGATGGATTCAAGAGATTACTTCCAGATGAAAACACTACAGTAAAGTCTTGGTTAGCCGACCTAAACGGGACCGGAGGATGGTTAGATAACCGGAAATGTCAAATAATAGGGATGGCAGCAGCAGCAGCTGGGGGGGGGGGTAGCCTCCCAAGAGGGCTCTGCTCTTTGTCTCGGGGGCGGTTGGCGCGTGCGCTGCCCCCTCCCCGGTGGATTCCGGACACTGCATCCTCCCCCTTCCTCTTCCTCCCTCCTCCCACAGGCCACCCGGACATGCCCAAGGCCCCAGCGCTCCTGCCCCTCCTCAGCCCAGTGGCGGCCCCTCCCCTTCCCTTCCTGCCTTGGTCCGCACTCCAGGCCGCCTGGATGAGCCCAAGGCCCTGGCGCTCCTGCCTCCCCTCCCCTTGCCACACCCCCCTTCCCTTCCTGCCTTGGCCCCAAGACTCTCTGCTTGCTCCGGCTGGGTCCAGGCCCGCTCCCAAAAGCGGAGCCGCTAACGCGGCAGGACGGCCAGGATTGGGCCACGAGTGGGCCACGGGCCCAGCATATCTGAGCGCCGGGTGAGTCCGCAGCATGGGCATGAACTGCCCCAGGCGTGGGGTGGGGAGGTAGGGTTGCTGAGCCCGTGCTGCATGCCATTGTGGTATGAAGTGTTTTTGGAGCCCCATGCCGTCACATGACAGGCAGCACCGTCGGATAAAATGGAAAGTCGGATTAGTGAAAGGCGGATAACCGAGACTTTATTGTATTTTCAGTTAACTCTTTCTTGGCCCTCTCAGTCCCCAGGAATCTGTTTATACTTTAATGAGAGATCTAGTCAATACAACAATGAAAATCCTAGTTCACAGAGGACATATGAAAATATCTCATCTATATTTATGCTTCATCTTTCATGGATTATGTTTCCAATTTTATCATGGTTGCTCTTGTTTACTTCTTCCTAAAGCAAAAGCACCCGTATTTTGTTCTTAAGTATTCATACCACATATTGTTTAACTTTAGTTTTGTGGTTTGTGCAGTTCTTTGGGAAAGGTCCACTAATTAATATAGGACTGATCCTCACAGGTGTTAAGTGATTCTTGAAGCCAACAGTAATTGAGGAGGCTCAGCATCTTGCAAGATCAGGAACTTTCTGTGATTGGGTTCAGCCCCAAAAGGGATGCTTTATAAATATGTACAGAATCCATTCAGCTATATTTGAGTTGTGAGTGGAAATGAGAGGCCTTTCCCATCCTAAGCACTGTGGTTATTCCTATGCACAAGTGAAAAAGTAATGGCATGTCTCTAAAAGCATAGTATAGTGCCATTCTCATCACTTACCTACTCGAAACAATGCCCAGACAAGCCTTTATTTGCCAACTTTTCTTGACGTGTTTCTTTCACCTGGCAGCACTGAGAAGCAAAGTGTGCAGAATAACAGCCAGCAACACTCCTATAAGAGAGCTATAAAATGGGCTAAGCTATGAAACATCAAACATCAAATATGTTTAGCCCTTGCTGAGTAACAGCTGCCCGCAAGCTTGAATATAAAATTTATGAGGTTAAAAATGTTCAGTACCAAATGCCCATTTTATTTTTAGTTATGCTATTGGCGGTGGTACACAGTTTGCAGCTCTACAGAACAACAACTCCCTCTATTTCTTCTCCAAATCCAATGAAACTTTGTCACAAATGTGTCTACCAACCTTCCTTAATATTTATATACTTTCTCCCACCAACTGTTTGTCTTATACAGTTAGTTTCAAAGCTGATTAAGGTACCAATGGTCTCTCTATGTATCTGTACAGTGCCAAACATAATAGGGCCCTTACTTCATTCCCATAATAGGGCCTCTCGCTACTGTTACAGAAATAATAATACAAATAAGTAAAATAATACACAAATAATGTGTTTTAATAATCAAAGAACTGTTCCATTTATCTTTTAAAAAATTAAATAGTAGTTAAAGTCAGGATATGTAAAAGATGAAGTTCTGAATAAGTCCCCTTACACATACAGAATCATTGGGATTACTAGTTCACTTGTTCTACATGCTTATTGTGAGACATATTCAGGCTATGTCTAAACTGCAATCCTCTTTCAAAAGAGGCTTTTTCGAAAGATACTTCCGAAAAAGTCTCTGTCGAAAAGAGCGTCTAGACTACAACCAGTATTTTCAAAAAAGCAAGCCGCTTTTCAAAAGAGAGCACCTAGGCAGTCTGGATACTCTCTTTCGAAAAAGCACAGTTTGTATTACATAGCGCCTTTTTTTGAAAAAAGGCTTTATTACTCATAAAACGAGGTTTTCCACGGTTGAAAAAAACTGCCACATTCTTTCAATTTACTTTCGAAAGAATGCAGCAGTCTAGGCTGCTTTTTTAGAAAAAACCTTGTAGTCTAGACACACCCACAATGTGGGTATATTAACATTGTCAGGAATACACTAAGAGTACATTTACATTACAGAGAAGATTGAAATTGCCACTGTCGATCTTCCAGGGTTCAAATTAGCGGTCTAGTTAAGACACGCTAATTGGAACCGGTAGGCCTGCTTCCACGGGGAGTAAAGGAAGTAGAAGGAAGAGTGTTCTCCCTTCAACTTCCTGCAGTGTGGACAGCGCAGAAAGTTGAGTTAATCTACTTTGACTTCAGCTACGCAATTAACATAGCTGAAGTTACCTATCTTAATTCGACTTTATCCCATAATGTAGAGGTACAGCTGGTCTCCGACTTACGACCACCTCCACTTATGACCATCCGCACTTACGACCAAAGCGGCCGTAAATGCGGTCCCTGAGTTACGAATGCGATCCGCGCTTACAAACAGTGCGGTTGCCATGTAACTCAATGGGATCCGAGTTACTAACACTTCGAGTTACGGCCAAGTGTTTGGTCCGTAACTCGTTCGTAACTCGGAGACTGGCTGTACCCTAATTTCTGAGTTTATAAAACATCAGGCTGTAATTCTTTGCAATTTAAAAATTATATTTCACAACAGGAGAAAGCATGAGAAAGCAGCACAAATGAAGGGGAATGTTTTCATGCTGATGCCCTAGCCCAGGGGTCTCCAAACTTTTCAGCCCGAGGGCCGCATTAACTATCAAACAGCAGTTCGGGGGCCGCTTTCACGACGGGGAATTTCAGTTGCCTATTGCGCCCTCTGTCGCAGTGCGGCCGGTACTCTGACCATGCACTCCCTCCAGTGCTGAAGGGGAGGGAAAGGGGGGCCCGGGCCCACCCTCACTCACGGGCCCCAGCCCAGGGCCCTAAGGACACGGAACCAGCTGGCTCCAGTCCGGCTGACGGGGCTCCTGCCGTAACTCGTCAGCCCGCCAACTCTAATGAGTTCTGCCCTGGGCTGCTTCCTTTCCCTCCTCGTGTGACCCTCTACCTCCCCCCACCGTGGGGCGGTCACCTTTGATTCGTCCGTCAGGCTGACGGTCGTATATCCAGACGCCCACCCCTCCCGCCGGGGCTGGTCCTGCCGTCTGGGTGGCCGTCGGGTCTGGACTCCTGAGAAGGGGGGGGGCTTTTCCCCCTGCTCTCCCCTTCCTCTGCACGCTGTCCTCCCCTCCTGCTTGCCACCGCTCACTCCTTCCCCCCCCCCCGGGCGGAAGGGGTCACCTTTTTAAAGTTCCCGCCGGGGTTCACGTTCCCCCGCACGTCGCCGGGCGGGCGTTACCACCACCGCCCATCCTGCCCCGATTGGCCGGCTGCCCTGTCAGTCTGGGCGGGGGAACGCCGCCTGTGCTAACCCCCGCCCCCTGCGCCGTTTGCCGCCGCGCGGCCGCTTGTCAGCGGAGCGGCCCGCTTCTCCTGCCCCGGCGCGGCGTGAGTACACGCCGCACACCCCTGACAGGGCCCCCCCCCGCGGCAAGAAGGGCCCGTTCGGCGGCGCCCCAGGGACGGGCGGGGGTCGCCTCGTCACACCGGCACGCGGAAGGCGGGGCCAGACAAAAAGGTCTCCACGGGCCGGATGAGAGGGCCTCGCGGGCCGCATCCAGCCCGCGGGCCGTAGTTTGGAGACCCCTGCCCTAGCCACTTAGCAGAAAAGCAGCGCTGGAAAGGCTGAGCTGATTTAACTATGGGTAATCTCTGGATAACCATCTGTAAACTGAAATGACTAAGCATGATTCTGAAAAGCTCTCATTCTCCAGCTTCTTTTACCCATGCTCTTGAGATCTGAGGCCACTTTCCTCTGTCTCTGCTCTGCTGAAGCCCACTGCAAAGACTCTATGAAGAGGGGACTCGACTGAGTTACACTTCGCCAGGTAGAGCAGAGCTTTGATTAAAGTGCCTGTAAACTGAAGCCATGGATACCTGCTCCCTTGTAATCTCTCACTAACTCCCCTTCTAACAAAGCAGATCACTAGCACGTAACAGCTTGTTCCTATGAGCAGGTGCAGAGCAGCAGCCTATCTGAACAGGGAAATGGGTGCATGAGACGAATCCGTGTGGAGCAGCAAGGGCAGTGAGCGAGCACACAGAAGGGAATTCGGGGGAATCCATTTACCAGTGGCTGGTGCCGTCCTCTGCAAGAAGCCGGGGCTGTTCCTGGAGCCTTGCGGGGCGAGGAGCAGCAGGGCACTGAGCTAACCCGCAGCAGCAGGTGCCGAAGCCAGACGGGCTCCTCCTCCACCTGGCAGCGAGCGAAGAGCCCGGGGCCGCCAGCCGCGCGAGGAAGGCGGGCAGCTGGCCGCCGAGCCAGGGGTGCGTTCGCCCGGGAAGGACTGGAGGGAAGGGGGGCTGCCGTCAGCTGATGGGCCACGTTTTGACGTCGGAGTCATTCTCCTTTGATAAAGCCCCGCCGCCGCCAGCTCGGACTGCGCCGCCCGCCGCCAGCTCGGCAGCGCGTCTCGGGCGCCGGGGAAAGGCTCCCCCAAGCGGGGCGGCGAGCAGGTGTCCGCAGGGCGCGCTCGCGGCGGGCTCTGCTCCTGTCCCCGTGCAGGCGGCGAGCCCCGGGTTGCGCTCCCCCCGCGCCATGCCCGCGCCTCCCGCCAAACTTTGCCTCGGGCCGGGCCCGGAGGCGCCGCCGGCTCCTCGCCCGCCGCCCGCCTCCTGAGTCCCGCGCGGCCCTGCCGCTGCCTCCCGCATGGACGGGCCCCTCAACCTCTCCGCCACCCCGTGGGCAGCGGCCAACCGGAGCGGCCCCCCGGCGGCACTGCCCGGCCGGGCGCCGCTCTCCGTGTTCGGGGTGCTGCTGCTCACCCTGCTGGCGCTGCTGGCTGCTGCCACCTTCCTGTGGAACATGCTGGTGCTGGCCACCATCCTGCGGGTACGAGCCTTCCACCGCGTGCCCCACAACCTGGTGGCCTCCCTGGCGGTCTCCGATGTGATGGTGGCGGCCCTGGTCATGCCCCTGAGCCTGGTGCATGAGCTGGCCGGGCGGCGCTGGCAGCTGGGCCGGGCGCTGTGCCAGGTGTGGATCGCCTTCGACGTCCTGTGCTGCACGGCCAGCATCTGGAACGTGACGGCCATCGCCCTGGACCGCTACTGGTCCCTCAGCCGCCACCTGGAGTACACCCTGCGTGCCCGTCGCCGCATCTCCAACGCCATGATCGCCCTCACTTGGGCCCTCTCCGCTGTCATCGCCCTGGCTCCGCTGCTCTTCGGCTGGGGCGAGACCTACTCCGAGGGCAACCAGGAGTGCCAGGTCAGCCAGGAGCCCTCCTACACAGTCTTTTCCACCTTCGGCGCCTTCTACCTGCCGCTCTGTGTCGTGCTCTTTGTCTACTGGAAGATCTACAAGGCTGCCAAGTTTCGCATTGGATCTCGAAAGAACAACTCCATCACCCCCATCGCACCAGAAGGCCTAGAGGTGGGTCAAGTCTGGGGGTTTCCAGCTGGGCTGGGTAGGAGTTGGAAGGATTTCCATGGCTCTGGGACCTTGCTCTTACTGGACTCTGCTGGGAAACTTGCCCAAGGCCTCTGGCCCACAGAAGTCTTGAAAGGAGACTTGCAGACAAAGTGTGCAATCAAAGGGTATGTCTACAGTGCATGGCTATTTGCGATACCAGAGGTATCCTGAAATAGCTACCCTGTGTCTACACAAGCTATCCATTATTTCGAAATAGTTTTCTAAATAAGGGTATGTCTACACTACCCTCCTAGTTCGAACTAGGAGGGTAATGTAGGCATACCGCACTTGCAAATGAAGCCCGGGATTTGAATTTCCCGGGCTTCATTTGCATAAGCGGGGAGCCGCCATTTTTAAAACCCCGCTGGTTCGAACCCCGTGCAGCACGGCTACACGGGGCACGAACTAGATAGTTCAAACTAGGCTTCCTAGTTCGAACTACCGTTACTCCTCATTTCACAAGGAGTAACGGTAGTTCGAACTAGGAAGCCTAGTTCGAACTACCTAGTTCGTGCCCCATGTAGCCGCGCTGCACGGGGTTCAAACCAGCGGGGTTTTAAAAATGGCGGCTCCCCGCTTATGCAAATGAAGCCCGGGAAATTCAAATCCCGGGCTTCATTTGCAAGTGCGGTATACCTACATTACCCCGCTAGTTCGAACTAGCGGGGTAGTGTAGACATACCCTAACAGACATGCTATTTCACCATCCTGGTAAACCTCATTGCACGAGGGTTAAGGGATGACTTGAAATAATGTTATTTTGAAATTTGGCGTGGTGTAGACACGCCAAATTTCAAAATAAGCTATTTTGAAGTAGATTTGAAATAAGATACTCTATTTGTGTAGTGCAAATTGCATCTCTTATTTTGAGTTTAGGGTGCTGTGTAAATGTGCTGGTGGAAACGTCTGGGAACTTTGAGCCTGACTCTGAACCTCTGATTCAGGCTGGTGCGTAGTGAGTCAGAGAAGCAATTCCTTGAAATCTTGTGGGTCAGGGCTCACTAGTATGACTAAGGGTTTCACAAGCGAGTCTGGCCCCTTGTGATTTGGGGTGAAGGGTCTGTAGGCAGCCACCTAGAATATATAAAATAACCTGATAAATGTAGATCTTGGGGGAAAATGTGTATCGGTGCAAGCACCGGCACAATTTGCATATTGTTTCTTAATGGTGTCTGGATTCTTTGAACAATCTGGCTTTAGTGATCTATCTGACGGTCTTTAGTGATAATGTCTGTTGTATGCTCTCTTATGGCATTTTTCTCCTTCCCTCATCATATACCCCTCAGAGAGAGTGACGTACTTTAAAAAAAAAAAAAAAAAAAAAAAAAACAGGCAGGACTGCATGTATGAGAGAGAGCTATTGCTCTGATTGTACTAAGTGTGTGTGATATTCGTGGTCTGATTGTGATAGTGGAAATTGCTTAGGTACATATCCCACTATCACCACTATTTTCCTGACCTCAGTTATTCAAAACTACCTGGTACTCAAAACAGAGATTTCTCTCTCATATTTCTTAAATATAATAGTTGCACTGCTGACCCAAACTATTTCAATGTGCCCTATCCCAGTGTTTCTCAGCCAGTGGTATGAGTACCCTTAGGGGTACTTGAGAGAAGTCGGGGGGGGGGATGTCAACACAACTAAAATTTGGAGAAAACCGAATTTTTGTTTTAAGTTTTACAGTACTTTATTATTTTTGAATTTTTTACACCCAAAAATTTCATTACCCACCCGGCTACAATTAAGTTGTTTAAACAAATGTGTTGCAATGGTAGAAAAAAATTGTGTGTCTGAAAACTGTAGGTGTTGGGGGTACTTAATTTTTTTAAGGGGTACTTTGTTAAAAAAAGGTTGAGAAGCACTGCCCTATCCCATTCATATAACTGTAGTTGTACTGTAACTAGTCTGCTAGCACATGTGGTATGCCTGGTGTGATGTTGGGCAGCAGGCAGAGTGCATATGTTGATGCTTGTGTTCACATCTGGCAGGTGAAAGAGGCCTCCCAGCAATCCCAGATGGTCTTCACAGTCCGCCATGCCACTGTTACCTTCCAGACAGATGGAGACACATGGAGAGAGCAGAAGGAGAAGAAAGCTGCTCTCATGGTGGGAATCCTTATTGGGGTCTTTGTACTGTGCTGGATCCCCTTCTTCATCACTGAACTCATCAACCCTCTCTGCTCCTGTGACATCCCACCCATTTGGAAAAGTATTTTTCTATGGCTTGGCTATTCTAATTCCTTTTTTAATCCACTGATCTATACAGCTTTCAACAAAAACTACAACAATGCCTTCAGGAACCTCTTCTCCAGACAGCACTGAGCAGCAAGCAGGAAAAGGAAGGAAATCCCTTCTTCTCCAGCAACCTCATCACCTTCCCTACTTGGCAGATTCTCTACAGACTGGGGAATGCTGAAAGAAACTTATCAGCCACAGAGATCACCATAATGATTTACTGTGGTCATAAAAGATTGCCTCTGAAATTCAGCAGCCCTCAGACACTGCCCACACCTACTTTCCCACTCTCTAAGCCAGTCTCCATTGCCTGCTGTTTTGTAAACTGCACACAAGGGCTTGCTGTGTCTTAGCAGTATCCTTTTCCAGCATGTGGTTGACATCACCCTCTCTTCAGTGATGTCACTCAGGCACAGTTTGGTTGCAAGAGCTTGAGAGAGAAGCCCATCTGACTCAAAAGGGTTTTGAAGCCCAATGCCTGCTTTGCTGCTCTTTGCATCTTAGAACTCTTAATGTGCATATTCCTATATGCAAAGCTAGACTCCTTTTAGCAGCAGCTGTTTTACTGAAAAACTTTTTCAGAGGTGAAGAATGGAATTTGTGTTGCAAACACAGATTCGTTCTAACTCTAAAAAGCTTATTTCCTATTGTGAATCCTTCAACGATGAGATGTTTGCTATTGGATTCTGTGTAGCAAGCTTTTCTGTATTTTCTAGTTGTGGAAGCTTAATTTGTTATGTGCAATGGAGTGAATGAAAGGAATGCATAATTTAAAACATCTGTTTCATGTGCCTGATTTAGTTACAAAATACACAGGTGTTCCTTGGCTGCAAATGTTTAAACTTAATGTCTGTGTTAGACAAAGGAAGTTACCATAATTCATGGATGCATTTTAATTGCCTTTTCTGTAATCGTTTAAGCAAATATATTTCAACATGCACATTAGTTCAAAGCTGCGTTTTTCATTCTAGATAGGCACAATACCGTTCCCACTGAAGTCAAAGGAAAGGCTCCAACTGATTTCAGTGGGAGTTAGATTGGTCACTAAGGGTATGTCTACACTGCAGAGGTTTTTTGGGGGAAAACAGCTGTTTTCCCAAAAAAAGTCACTAAACCTCTTTCTATGAGGAAGAAGCCTTTTTCCGAAAGAACTTTCGAAAAAAGTTGTGTGTGGATGGGGAAAAGGGAGTTCTTTCGAAAGAAGAGGCAAGAGGAAAAAGCACAGGTGCCCTGTTGGCCACTCTGTCCATAGAAATCCGATCTTAAATGTCCATTCAGTGTGGATGCTATCTTTTGAAAAAGCAGATTGTTTTTTTCGATGTGCTTTGGCAGTGTGAACGCTCTTTCAGACGTTTTTTCAGTAGATCTTTTCCAGAAAAGCTTCTTCTGAAAGAATCCTGCAGTCTAGACATGGCCTAAGTGTATTTAGTGGCTAATGAAGTTTGACTCTGGAAGTCTTTTCTAGCATTATAGCAGGGAGGGAAGGGAGGTGGCTGTGTCAATGGCCAGGATGCTGTTATTCAGCCATAAACCATCTACAGAACATGTCTTGTGTTTGTGTTTAAGTTATGACCAAATCTGTCCTTTCCACTTCCTACTATAAGTGCTGGTCCTGGTTGCTGCTTGCTTACTGTTTTGCTTTCTACCTGTGCCTTCACTTCAGTAGCATGATTTTAGCAACTGCTGTGTCACATGCACCTAGAATCTACTATATATTTAAGAGTTTGTCAAGAGCTCTTCCTAAATGATAAGAGCTAGGGCCACCAAATTTTGGTATACAGCTTCTTCTCATTATAACTTAAAGCAAGTGGAAGGATTTGGTTATGCTAGGAAAATGTGATGTGCCTGGGGAATGGGATTACTTCTCATAAAATAATACAGAAAAGAGGCAGACTCACTAGAGAGGTGGAAGGGGATAGCTGGGGGCATATCCCCTCCCTGGGATTGCCCCAGCCCTAAGTCTCCCACCTCCCACTATGGATGTTAAATTGTAGGTAATTGACTAATCAAATATCGACTAGTCGATAGGGTGTCTCTGCCTTTGAAGTGTAGCAACAGCCCTAAGGTGAAAGCACTACGTGGACCCCAAGGTCAGTTGGGGACTCCCCACTCACCCAGGACTCCGTGTGGCGCTGCCGCTTTGAAGCACCTAGTCTTCTCCTTCCCGCTTTTGCTGCCTCTTTCTGATAGAGGCAAGAAAGGGTGGGGAGTGACTAGCCGATAGGCTTGTCGACTATCCAATAAGCATTTGCTTATCGGATAGTCGACTAGTCCTTCACATTCCTACCTCCCAGATGCCCTTTACGGGACTGTGTGAAGCTTTGCCCCCTCTGGATTTGTCAGTTTTCTCCATTCCTCCCTCTGGCGGGGGAGCACAGGTGTCAGATAGCTGATCTTGCTCCCTGACATGAACAGGAAGGGAAAGAGCAAGCAGATCTAGTACGAATCTCAGGGGAGTGGGGCATGCTACACACACACAGAGCCCCTTCTCACCCGCAACTGTGACTCTTGCACCTCCACACCACCAGCCCTCTGCCCATAGCCCCTCTTTAAGTCCTGAGCAAGGTCAGGTAAACATGCTAGTTAGAGATAAATGCTTTCTACCCTAGGACGGGGAAGTAGACGTGTACATGGTTAACCATGGTTACATGCACTTTTAAGCCAGCTACCTGTACATGCATTGCCCTCCTACCCGACATGTAAACATATAACCGCTGAAAAATTCAGCAGTTACACATTTACAGAAATTCACACATTTTAACATCCCTACGCTGGGACTGCTAGAATAAGTTTTCAGACAGAGACCACTATTAGCTCTAAATATTACTTGCGGCACAGCCACTAAAATCAGCTTCCAATTTAAATGGTGGACGAGAAGACAAGATGGGAATCAGAATTACATAATTTCAGGGTCTGATATCTTGATACAAAGAGAAAAATGCTATAAATCAATGGAAAGCTTTCCAGTGTTGTACAGGATTAATTTCTATCCACCATGGCTTATGAGACATCAGACCTTAAAGCTGTCAATGGTCCTTTAAAGCAAGCAAAAATCCTGGCCTGCCTGGTAAGAGACCTTTAAGTTTCAGCATCCTGGTCTGTGAGACCCAGTGCACAGCTTGGTGCAGGTGAAGATCACAGAAGCAGCCTCCAGATATCAGAAGGCAGTTTAACGTTTAGAAACAAAGGATGCAATCCTATTTTAAGTCAATGGCAAAATGAGGGATTCAGAGGGGGGTTGAATGTTACCCAACTTGTTTTATCCAGAGAATTTCAAAAAGATTCATTATATAACAGAAAAAAAGAGACATGCATAATCCTTCATAGATCCACTTGAGTAGGTTCTCTGAATAAGAATGTGTATGAATCAAGGACAAACTATCCACTTAAAATAAAGAGCTTTCTAGCACTTTTGTCATATGGTTTTTAAACTTTTGTCAGTGGTAGCTCTGGACATGGTAAGATATTCTAATAAATCCATGAACTACATTTTTACTGATGATCAGCTTGTATGCTGTGTATGGAGGTAATTGTGTCACTAGAGAAGATGATACTTTATTTTTTGCATGGAAAATACTGAAGCCAAGAATGAATGTAAGGACCAATGCAATGGTTGTGGATGCAGAGCTCCTATTATACTCACCAGTGCTAGAAAATAAGAGAAGGAATATTCAACTGGTCCAAGAAGCTGTGCACAGCAAAATTCACAACACGTTTCAAAGACTGTTGTAATAAGTCAGAAATCTGTAACCCACCAATAACACCTTTCCATAGCTACCTTTTCCTCCCCTCACTTCTTGTACCCCCTGTGAGCAGAGGGGTGTTAATCAGTCACTTAACCTTTTTTTAGTTACAGACTGACATTGCTACCCCTGAGACTTTTAACCTTCAATAGTCCCTTGAAATGTGCGTTAACTACTTATAAGGTAGAACAGATTGTTTAACATATTTAGCTGTGGCACTGAGTCTGGCTTTCTCTACAATTATATTTTGTTGGTGAGAGATGTGCAAAAAATGTATGACACAAGTTTAATCAACGAAAGTGCTGGTGTGCACAGAGTTATCGTGGCAGGAGAGTCTCTCCAGCTGACAATAGTGACTACTGCTCATTGGAGGTGGTTTAATTATGTGGACAGGAGAGCTCTATTCCTTTAGCAAAGAGTGGCTACATGGAAGACCTTACTGAAGTGAGGTCTATATTGACACTTTTGTCATCCGGGGTGAAAAATTACTGCCACAAAGTTTTAGCAACAAAAGGTGTGAGTGTGGACAGTGCTTCATTGGTGGAAGCCACGCTCCTGTTGATGAAACTCTTGCCTCTCAGTGGAGGTGGTGTTATTTTGTTGCTGGGAGAACTGCCTCTTGACGATAGAGTGCGGCCACACAGCACGCATTACAGTGGTGCTGCTGCAGTGACATAGCTATGCTGTTTTAAGGTGTGTGATGTAAATAGCTTAATTTAATAGACTTATGGGCTATGTCTGCACTGCAAGAACTCTTGTGCAGGAACACATCCACACTGCCGTGTGCAAGATGTGCTTTTGTGCAAGAGCATCCATGGCAGTATGGACACTCTCTTGCGCAAGAAAACTCTGATGGTCATTTTAGCCATAGGGCTTTCTTGAGCAAGAAACCTCTGCCACGCATCCACACTGCCCTCTTGCACAAGAGCTCTTGA
The DNA here is from genome assembly GCF_052426305.1 of Pelodiscus sinensis. Classification (NCBI taxonomy): domain Eukaryota; kingdom Metazoa; phylum Chordata; order Testudines; family Trionychidae; genus Pelodiscus; species Pelodiscus sinensis. Next base: position 244,574,816 of record NC_143053.1, on the reverse strand, counting down.
GCAAGAGAGCTTACACTAGTTAGAAAAGAGCGTAGCTCTTGCGCAAGAAGCCCTCTCTTACCATGCCATACTGTAAATCTTCTTGTGCAAGAGCGGATGGGCAGTGTGGACGCTCTGTGGAAGAATGGCCATTCTTGCGCAATAACCCACCAGTGTAGACATACCAGAGAGTAGCTCAAAATTGGTCTAGTATAAGATATTGTCTCACCTCCCTTTTTCATTTTTCCTTTGTTGTGTCATTTCTGTGCAAGCAAGAGGACATGAGATGATTATAAAATGGTATTAGAAAATTCTGATTTGTCTGTAGTTGTGCTATTATCCACACTGTGGTCACATCCACATTTGTTTAACAAACTACACAGTACCCTTTTTCAAGAACTAGGACTAGTCGTGGCCATTAATCTACACTCTGGATCAAATCCTGCAGCTCTTACTCAGGACGGCAAGATTTTATCTGAAATATCATCTTGGGTATAATAAAGTTTTGTATTCCAAAGACCATTCCACGATTCACGCCTAACATGAGGCAGAGATGTTCTCTGACCATGAAACGGAGGAGCTAGAAACTCATGAATTTTGAGCCCAGGTCTGAGACCTTGCACAAGTCATTTATTTTGGGTCAGGACCCATGGAAATAATCAGCATGTACAAGGTGCTATATTGAGAAACACCATTCCTGCCCCCTTCCTTTTCTGACTCAGTTTCCGATTCTGTAAAATTAAAATACTGATATGCAGTTATTCACCTTATCGTAGTGTTGTGGGAATAATTAATTCACATTTCTAAAGCTTTTAGAAGGTGGAACCCTATATAAATGCTAAGTGGTGGTATAAAACACTCCAATTCGATTTCTTTGAAGGCCATTACTATCCATTATTACTTTTCCTGTGGTATTTAATGACAGTATAGTACCTCCAGAAAAGATTTAATAACCTTTTCCAAATCTACAATTAATGCTTTTTCCTCTCAGTCCTGTGACAGTTCAATGAACAGCCCAGAACACCTGTATTGAGACTCAATAACTAGATCAAATAAGCTGTGTGCTAAATGCTGCCTGATGGTGAACCTTGCAGCACAGTGAATGCATAAGGCTGAGGGCGCCACAGCTTTTAAGGCAATCTGTTACTTACGTTAGTTGCCTTTATTCTCAGGATCGAGAGAAGGTCACAGTTGACTGCTGTGCATTCAAATACAAAACAACAGGTTGGCTTTTATTTCTGGTATGCTATGGGGCTTCCTTTTTAATGTGGTCAGACAAATCGACACTTCCAGGAAATGTGCTCATCTAACACAGCCATAAATGTGCCAGAGATGTCTTCATGTTCCATTAATTTGATTGGACTTCTCATTAAAATTGCTGCTGGGACACCTGGCAACAATCGTTAAAGGGGTGATTTTGAGCAGGCAAAGTGCTGTCTGGTTAAAGAAGTTCTAGCTAACATTGATCAATGATGATTAATTGCTTCTGGCTATAGTGATCAGCGTGGCTATGTCTACACTATCAGGTTTTATTGGAAAAAGCTATGCAAATTGCACTCTGTGACTTGTGTAGCTTTTTCTGATTGTTTTTCTGGAAGAGGCTTTTCCACCATTTGGCCCTGTCTACAGAGGACCAAATGGCGGAAAAGCCTCCTCTTTTGGAGGAGCCCTTATTCCTTATGAAATGAGGAATACAGGGCTCCCTGAAAGAGCGCATTTGCTCTTCCATGAAAAAAAGTGGAAGAGCAAACACGTTCCCTGGACGCGACAGGGTTTTTCCAGGATACCTCCGCAGTGTAGACATATATGACTACACAAGGAGGCCATGACAGGCCACAAGGTAGGTATCTTCAGTAACGACACTACCTACCTTGATGGGAAGAGTTTTCCCATTGGTGTGTTTGACAGGAGAATTTTCCCATTGACCTAGAACTGTCTATTGTTACAAATCTGTCCCTCTGGGTGTGGGTGATCAGCCCACTCCAGGAATCTTATAGAGGTGACCCGAAGGATTGATGGCACAACGAGAGTAGTATCCTTATATTTGTTTTATTCCGTATATATATCAACAGACAAAGATGTTAAGATTGCTTACATGTCATGGTGATATATTCTATTGCCCTTTTCAAGCATACTCACACAAGCGTGCTTATCAGGTGGCCAACCCTGAGAGTAGCTGGAAGAGGTTGGAGATTTGGCAGTTTACACACTGCCTCAGCTTCTCTGTTGATTCATCTCCACTGATGCTCCGGCACAAATGACCCTTTAGTAATAAAAATTACTAAAATTCTAATCAGTAGCTCTGTTGATGATTCACTGAGAAACTGCTATGTAAAACTTTCCTCTGAAACTGCTGCATAGGACTTTCCTTTGGGTATCACACAAACAGTCATTCTCCTTAGTCTTGCTTTTTTCATGTTGTTTGTCCCATAGTCACTTTGCGCAATCCGGTCTCCTGATGTTTTGCCTTCAGCCTCTTCTGTCCTCTCCACAATCATACACCATCCACACGTACTCATTCTTATCCCATTAGTTCATTATAATCAACACATAAATCAATAACATCTGTGTGAATCATATCACTATACTTTGGGTTAGGTCGGTTTAACTGCATTGCTCAGGGATGTGGATTTTTCACACCTCTAAGCAAAGTATTTATGCCAATCTAATCTAGTGTAGACCAAGCCTTAGAGTGATTTTTACATATACCTAATGTAGGAATTGGGTAGATGAGTCAGGTACTCGCATTCCCCTCGCTCCTGCTGCCTCTATAACAAAGGCAGCAAGGGGGGAGCAGGAGCCAGTGCTGGGGGGAGCCGTCTTAAATGGCAGTTCCCCCCCCCTCACTGTCTCTGCCCCCTCACCCTTCTGCTAACTATCAGAGGCAGCAGTGGTGGGGGAGCAGGGGAGGCTGCTCCGACAGCAGTGTCTGTTCATAGGGGGTCCCAGCGGGGAGCTGCTACCTCCCACGGATGGGCTGCTGCCGGGCAAGCAGACCAGCTCAGTCTCGCTTGCGCTGGGACTAAACCCCACTGCAACTCTGCAATTAAAAAAGCAGTAGGAGCTGGGCAGCCTAACACCTGGCTCCTAGTGCCTTTTAAATTACAGACCCGCAGCAGGGTTTGGTTCTTGACCTGGTGTGGGCAGGGACTGAGCTGGGCTGCCTTCCCCTATCGAGTTATTGAGTAGTCGATAAAAATTCTATCGAATACTCAATTACTAAAATAACCTATTTTTAATCTTCTTAATCTGACAGTAGTGAGAACTCCATTCGCAGCCGAGTCAAAAGTCATTTTATAATTAGGCACAATATCATATGCTGACTAGAACTACTAATCTCCTATGTCCGAAATACAGAGCACTCACATTAAACATCCATTGACTTCAGTAGGGTTAGGTTTTCACCCCTCAAGTTCTAGCCATCTCAAAGAGTTTATGATTCAATGTCATGGCCTTAATGATGGCTACCAAGCTAGATGTACCACTGTCCCTTCTCGGAGTCTCTCCAAGAGCAGCCCCACTGATCTTTTCCTCTGCTGGGGTATAATTCTACAATCTCATCTCTCTAGGACCAGGATCAGGGTTACATCTCCCACCCCTGCCCCCAGCCAGGTATTAACCATTACTATTTCAACAGGTTCAACTGGAATTGGACCCTGCAAGGGTTTTCCTTCAGGTACCTGCAACAGCCACTGATTGAAGTGATATAAAAATAACTGCTTCAAAACAAAGCATTATTTCTATTTTCTCCCAACCATACAAAGCATGCAAGGCCAAGGTGGTATACAAGAAAACAGAGTCCTACATGGAGGGGCACCAGTTTGAACCCCTGAATGTCATACTTGAGGTCTGTTTAAAGGGCATGCCCTAGCTCAGGACACAGTTCTTACCTACAGCAGAGTTCCCAGGTTTGCCTTTGGAGCAGAGAGTTTGTTTATAAACAGAGGAAGGCAGGGTGAGGAATATAACAAAAGGCTTGTCATTCAAGTAATTGAAGGATCATGAAAACATCACCAGATACTCCACTTTAAAGATAGAAACAGAAGGTAGAAATAAACAGTGGTGTGCTTCAATGCTGTTCAATTTACCCATAAATGATCTTGAAAAAGGGATAAACAGTGAAGTGGCAACATTTGTTGACGATATACAATTACTCAGAATAGTTAAGTCCAAAGCTATCTGCAAAAGGATCTCACAAAACTGGATGATTGGGCAACACAATGGCAGAAAAAGTTCAATGTTGATTAATGCAAAGTAATGCACATAGAAAAATATAATCCCAACTATACATACAAAATAAACTTAAAAAACAACAACTGGTCTGGTAGCACTTTAAAGACTAACAAAACATGTAGATGGTATCATGAGCTTTCATGGGCACAGCCAACTTCTTCAGATGATCAGAGTTTTGAGGTTAGGATGTGCAGACCCAAAATAAATAGAGGAGAAGGGAGAGGGGAGAAGGAAAAAAAATTGGAAGGGGATGGGAAACAAGGAGCAGAGAGTATGAAAATATCAAAGGGAAAACCAAATAGGTAAAACTGGTAATCTATAAGCACCTAAAGATTGGATAGTTAAAAGAAGCAGATAAGGATCATAGGATAGCAATTAGAGAGGAAGGCTATGTCAACACTGCAGGCTCCTTGCGCAAGAGTTCTTGTGTAAAAAGTTCTTGTGCAAGAGCACATCCACACTGCCATGTGCTTTTGCGCAAGAGCATCCATGGCAGTGTGGACACTCTCTTGCGCAAGAAAGCTCTGATGGCCATTTTAGCCATAGGGCTTTCTTGCGCAAGAACCCCTGTTGCCTGTCTACACGTGCCTTTTTGCGCACAAGCTCTTGCACAATAATGCTTATCCCTTGCGGGGAGAGGAATAACGCTTGCACAAAAAGCCTTGTGTTCTTACATTTGACTGTACTTTTTCTTGCGCAAGAACAGGATTTTAGTGTGGATGCTCCACAAGTTTTTGCACAAAAACTCTGCAGTATAGACATAGCCGAAGGGTACTAATGCAAGCATCTACACAGACAAAGAGCTGTCGATACCCTTTCTGTCTAATTGCAATCCTATGATCCTTATCTGCTTCTTTTAACTATCCAACCTTTAGGTGCTTATAGATTACCAGTTCTGCCTATTTGGTTTTCCCTTTGATATTTTCATACCCTCTGCTCCTTGTTTCCCCTCCCCCTTCAATTTTTTTTCCCTTCCCACCTGTCCCGTATCCCCTATTTATTTTGGGTCTGCACATCCTAAACTCAAAACTCTAGACATCTGAAGAAGTGGGCTGTGCCCACTCACAATACCATCCACATGTTTGTTAGTCTATAAAGTGCTACCGTACCATTTGTTGTTTTTTAAGTTGATCCTGTAAAGACTAACTCAGCTATCCCTTGAAGCGTCTATACATACAAAATGATGGGGTCTAAATTAGCTATACCCTCTCAAGAAAGAGATTTTGGTATCATTGTAGATAGTTCCCTGAAAACATCTGTTCAGTGTGCAATGGCAATCTAAAAAGTAACAGAATATTGGGAATAATTAGGAAAGGAATAGCTAATAAGACATAAATATTATATTGTCTCTATATAAAACCATGATATGTTCACACCTTGAATTCTCCATGTAGATCTGGTTGCCCCATCTAAAACAGGATATACTGAATTTGGAAAAGGTACAGAGAAGGGCAACAGAAATGATTAGGGTGCAAGGAACAGTTTTCATATTAGGAGAGATTTAAAAGACTGGGACTTTTCAGCTTGGAAAAGAAATGACTAAAACGGGTCAGCAACGTATGGCATGCGTGCCACTGATGGTACGCAAGGCGATTTTCAGGGGCACACAGGAGGGAGCTCAGCCCTGCCCCTCTTCCGCTGCGCAGCTGCTGGAGAGTGCTTCCTCCTCCCTGCAGCAGGTCAGGCTGTGGGGAGAGGAGGCAGTGCTGGGGCTGAGGTTCCTCAGCGGCACCTCAGCTGGAACCAGAGGTGCCTCTGCCATGGCCATGCAGTCTAGGGATGGCCCAGAATTGCCTGGCAGCAGCAGTGGGGTCTCTGGGATCAGCCCCGGACCAAGTGGCAGTGGCAGCAGGGTCTCCGGGGTTGGCCCTGGGCCACGTGGGTCCTGGCAGTGGCAGTGAGGCCTCCCTTCGGGGCGGCCCAGGACAGTGTGGCCCTGGCTGTTGCTGCAAGGGGGGCGCAAAGCCAGATAAGGTTCTCCCTCATGCCCAGGCCCTCCCACCCAATCCCTTTACTCTCCTCCCCCTGCCAAGAACCTGCACCTCCAGCTTGCTCTGACACCCTCCCTTGTTCCTGCACCCTCCCTCCTGGCCAGACACCACACCCTATTCCTGCACCTTCCCCCCTGGCCTGGCCAGACATCCCCACCCTGCTCCTGCATCCACCATTGCTACTGTATCCTCTTTCCTGGCCATACACTGCACCTTCCCTGGCTCCTGCTCCTTCCACCGGGCTAGACACCTTACGGTTAGTTTTGTTAATCGCTTGACAGCCCTAGTAAAAAGGCTATCTAGCTAATTGAGTTGCTCAATGCAGAGTGCATTGTGGGTTCTGACTGGCGCTGGAGGTGGCAGAGAAGGAACTGAGGGGATCGGGATTTGCCCATGAGCACTGGCTGCCTGGAGCGCAAACATTGCTGTGCATGTGCAAACAGGCTATACGCAATTACTGCTATAGAAATCTTCCAGTCGGGTGCACTGAGGCGCCCAAACACCTAAGGTGGAGCACCCACAGGGACAGCCTTGAAGAAAAACTGCTGGGTTTTATCCATTTAATATTTTTTCTACTGTTATTACAAAAAGTGGCATGCACTTAAAGCAAGGGAATGTGAAGTGAGGTGTGTGCTATTTGCACACAACTTTGTGAGAGCCATGCTGCTATGGTTCAATTGTCACATCTCGCCAATTCTAGGTACACATGCACAGTTAGCGAAACTACCCTGTCCCAGGAGATCCTCTTGGTTACTACAATCTTGCAGTCCCCTGACTCATGAGGCCAACTCACTAGCCTAGGTTGCCCCTCACTGATCTAGAGACTTTCCACACCACAGTCATCTCTCTGCCTTAATTTGGCAGAGGTGGGGAAGAAGAGGAGAGAAATTCTACAGAATTTAATAGGTATGAAAAGTAGGAGCGTATTCTTTAAACCCCTTACAGGATTTAATAGAGGGAAAAATCATTTCAATAGACTTTTTGAATCATTTTTAGAGCTCTATAGGAGGGATATGTATAATTCTATGTTGAATTTTGTAGAAGAGCCTTCTAGTAGAGTTATTTTCTACTATACTTTATAAAAGACTGGTCAGCACTCATGAACACATATCATCCAGAGTTTTGCCCTACACGTACAATGAAATAGACAAATGAGTGAAGGCAGACATAGATGGTCTCCAGCAATCTATTGCTTACCTCCTACAACCACTACTAATAAATAAGCAAACTCTAAAAGGTGCCTAAATGTATTCAGGAAAATATGTTTTTTGTGGGCACAATGATCATTCCACACACTTGGGAAAATTTTGTCACCCTAGATAAGTAGTTTTCTTACAATATATTCATTACATAATACACACACACTCCTTTTTCACACAATGACAATCACTTCAGGTGCTTCTGACTGAAAACTACCTGTATTTTTGTGTGTGTGAGTGCTCTAAGGATGAAAAACTATTTCAATAAAAATGTAATTACTAAAGGCTCCACATACAAAAAGAAAATAAAGCAAACTTAAGGGGCTGCAAGGGCTCTGGAGCATAAGGTTAGAATTTAAATTGCTCTTGACAAACTGGAGACAAATCATCAGAAAAAAAGAGGATGAAATTCAATAAGGCCCCAAATGCAAAGTACTACGCTTAGAATGGAATAATCAATTGCACAAATATGAAATGGCTGCATAAAAAGCAGGAATGCAGAGATTTTTAATAGCTTTAAAAATCTGATCTATCATCCCTCTCTCCTAGAAATTGATTGACTGGATCAACTCTGAGACCCATCTAGTTTTGATGTGCCAGAAGGTGTTAGAAACCCAGCAATGGTAGATGTGTGATAATCTGCACTCAATATCAGGCCTTACCCTGGTTTCTAAGGGCATTCCTTCCCCTTCTAAACAATCCCAGACATCACTTGGGCCCTAAGAACAAATGCCCATGCTGAGAATTGATCCCTCCTTGCTGCTTTCACCAGGATGGAGGGAAGTAGTTGGCACTGGAGCCAGTTCTGCCAATCTGAGAGCTGGCCAGCAACAGCCTAATTCTGGCTCCGTTCAGCCTGCACAGCACACCCTTGCTGGGATCTGTCTAGATGTTTCCTTTGAAGTCTTCCTCTTTGCTGCTTATTCTCTGCTCACCGAATTGTAGCCACAGACCCTTACAATACCTGCCTTGTTATCCTGGGTTCCTCAAGCCTCCACTTGCTAAATCCAGCTTCACCATGGCAACTTTTAAGGAAAGAATCACACAGTCCTACAAACACACAACCTCATGGTAGGAAAAGGAAACCTGGAGAACACCCGGATTTTCACAAGTAATGGTTGTAATGGTTCTCACTCATGGGTTGGTATGGAAACATTGCCTAGTGGTCAATCCTGCAACCTGCAGAACGGTTGTAGGGAGGCAAGCCTGGGCCCTCCCACCCCCCTGGGCATCAGCACAAGTCCATGTGGGCTACCAGTGGTCTGGCAACCAGAGCTGCTGAAGGCTGCCCCTCCCTGAGCCAATTCCTCTTGTCAGCCTCCATCTCAGATCAGCTTAAACCAGGGCTTTCCCTGTTGGGGAAGTCCAAATCACAGACATGAGAGGGAATTGCCAGTGTCCAGAGTGCATAGGTTAAGGGGGGGTATTTCCTTTCTCTGATTATTTCTGGGGTAGGTCCTTCCTTCCCACAGGGAAGCTGTCTCAGAGATGCTAGGTTTCCCTCTCATGCTAGAGCCAAAAAGAACTTGAACCCCAAAACGTTCAATTTTTACTTTGAATCTGGAAACCATTATTTTCAAGTGGAATTTAAATTTGGCAAAATGAGTTCTCCTATCCCTGATCTACAGACACCAACTCTCAAAAGCAACTCTCATTTGCAGTGATTTATCACAAATTCCAGAACTTGTTGCTGCTTGCATAATCCCTCTGAAATCACTGGAGTTAGCCTTTCTCCCCCGGAGGTGTATTCTTCAATACAAGAACCACATTCATGCAGATGTGGTCTAGCACAACATCTCTGAGCATGCTAATGTTTGGCCAACAGGCACTTCCAGTTTCTGATTATTCATCTTCATACTCATCTACTGTGCTGAGTTCAGTGTATCATCTCTGTGGCTGATTGTTGTCTCAGTGGCAGAATGTATATAGGAACCAGATGTCATGATATCTTCTGTACGCTTATTTGTACTCTGGCAAAACTTAATTGGAGATGGTATTTCATAGAGAACAAATATTTATAGTTTCCCTTTTAATGTTGCTTACATTAACTATTTGGAGAGTGCAGTTACCTTGTGACTTATAGGCTACATCTAGACTGGCATGATTTTCCGCAAATGCTTTTAACGGAAAAGTTTTGTTCAACATCTTTATTTATGACCTGTATGGGTGGAAGGATTGCACCCTCAGCAAGTTTGCAGATGACACTAAGCTAGGGGGAGAGATAGATACACTGGAGGGCAAGGATAGGGTCCAGAGTGACCTGGACAGATTAGAGGATTGGGCCAAAAGAAATCTGCTGAGGTTCAACAAGGAGAAGTGCTGAGTCCTGCACTTGGGATGGAAGAATCCCAAGCATTGTTACAGGCTGAGGACTGAATGGCTAAATTGCAGTTCAGCAGAAAGGGACCTGGGGATTACAGTGGATGAGAAGCTGGATATGAGTCAACAGTGTGCCCTTGTAGCCAAGAAGGCTAATGGCATATTAGGGTGCATTAGGAGGAGCATTGCCAGCAGATCCAGAGAAGTGATTAGTCCCCTTTATTTGGCTCTGATGAGACCACATCTGGAATATTATGTCCAGTTCTGGGCCCCCCACTATAGAAAGGATGTGGACGCATTGGAGAGGGACCAGCAGAGGGTGACCAAAATGCTTAGGGGGCTGGAGCGCATGACCTATCAGGAGAGACTGAGGGATTTGGGTTTGTTTAGTCTGCAGAAGAGTGAAGGGGGATTTAATAGCAGCCTTCAACTTCCTGAAGGGAGATTCCAAAGAGGATGGAGAAAGGCTGTTCACAGTAGTGGCAGAAGGCAATACAAGGAGCAATGGTCTCAAGTTATAGTGAGGGAGGTCTAGCTTGGATATTAGGAAAAACTATTTCACTAGTAGGGTGGTGAAGCACTGGAATGGGTTACCTAGGGAGGTGGTGGAATCTCCATCCCTAGAGGCGTTTAAGTCTCGGCTTCACAAAGCCCTGGCTGGGTTGATTTAATTGGGATTGGTCCTGTCTTGGGCAGGGGGCTGGACTTGGTGACCTCCTGAGGTCTCTTCCAGCTCTACGGTTCTATGATTCTATGATTTTCTTAGCGCAAGGCTCTGTAAGACAATTTTCACCCCGGAGTGACTGTGCAGAACCTATGCAGAATGAGAGACTTACCTACAAAACATCTGTCAAATAGAGTGGGCAAGAGATCTGTTCTTTTTCACTGGGCACTCTTTATAAAAAAGGACTTGAATGTCCTATGGCAAAAAATGTAGGTTTTCAAATGATGATTCATGAAGTCTCTATAGGAAATCACATAATCTTTTACAACAGAGTGCCGATAAACAAAAGGAAGTCTACATTGTCACTGGTAACTAAAAGTGATACAAATATTTGTGTTCCTTGAGAAAAATAACATGTTTGTGGCTCTTTCAACAAGAACATGTTGTACACCACTGAGAATTCATATTCTAAAGGATCAGGAAAGGTTGCTGTTTTTCTTCTTCCTCTGACACATGGAGGAAATATGAGTTGACGTTTCAGCTACCTTCTTGGTTAGCTGCTCAAAAAAGGCTAATTCAAATATTCTGCTCACAGCTAGAAGCTGTCAGGGTTTCAGAACAGAAGACACCCTTTACTGTTTAAAAACAAATGAGTTTTTAATCTTTTAGTACATCTAAGAAATAAACAGCAATATTTTTCACAAACCATTGCCTGTCAGAGGAATTCTATCAGAAACACTTTACATTCCTATTTATTATGAGTGTTGGGTCATACTTGGAAATTCCATTGGTACTTACATTGTCTTGGCTGTTACCTGGCATCAGATTACCATGCTTTCTCCTAACAATTGCCATATAACCTGCTTTATGGGTTGTAAACATAGAAATAACCATTTAGTTACAATGGGCCAGAATCGCCTCAGCAAGAGGTATCTCTTTTGATTGTCCCATTGCACCATGCATCCCCTTCTAGAACCCCATAGATGCCATTCCAAGGGTACCCCATGCGGTTTTCTCCAAGGGCATAGATGTAAAGCCAGCCTCTGGAGTAAAGCACTAATTTATCTTTGCAGCACTGTCCCTGCAGCCCACCATGGATACCCCCATTGACTTTACTAAAGATGAAAGCAACAGGTTTCTGTAGCAGTTACTCTAAAACCAGAACATTAATAGAGAATTAATTCCTCTCTGCAGTTATCTGTTTTTTATAAACCACTCTGTAGAATCCCAAAGCAGGGATATAGTTATCTATTGAATTCTATAGGTTGTTTTTTTTAAAGAAACCCTTAGATTATTTTCTATGGGACTATTCCATTAAGGTATCCAAGCAGAGGCCTGAGTGGGGGACATATGTCCCCCATACACAATTCAATGTATCTACTGTGGAGTTCTTGATCATTCTCTGAAGTGGTTTATACTGACTGCTGTCAGAGCCAGTATAATGGACTTTATGGAGCACTGACCTGATACAGAATGGCACTTCTTGTGACCCTGTGCTACGGAGCTGGCTGGTAGAGGCCCAGCCAAAGACTGTCTGTTACTACCAACAATTACAGGAGGTAGTGGAGGCAGAAGCCATTTTGTGGGGGCTCTTGCCTTCATGCATCTATCTGTGAGCCTCCTTTTCTTGCAGATCTCACAATCCATACAATTGGAAGGATTCCCTCTTCCTCACCTGTGAGCACTTCTGGGGCTCAAATCTTCTTTCTGCTAAGGAGTCTTCAAGGAATTTCATATGGGAGTTTTCTAGCTTCTCTAGCCACCTCCCTGAGTTTCTTCCCAGCTCAGGGTAATCTGACCCTGTGTACTTACTGTGTTAGCATCTAGAACATAAGAACATGAGAATGGTCATACTAGGTCAGACCAAAGGTCCATCCAGCCAGAGCCGGCCCAACATACAGGCCAACCGGGCTACCGCCCGGTGTGCCCCATTGTAGGAGGCGCCACGCGGGGCTGCCAGGCCGGGCGCGGGCGACACCATGCATGCTCCGCATGCCCTGGGGTGGGGTCGTGTGTGCGCTGGGCACCTGGGGGCGAGGCCGCGCATGTGCTGCACTTCCGGGGGCGGCGCTGCACTCCCGGGGCCGAGGGCGTGTGACTGGCTCGGGCCAACCCTGCATCCAGCCCAGTATCTTGTCTGCCGATAGTGGCCAATGCCACGTGCTCCAGAGCGAGTGAACTGAACAGGTAATGATCAAGCGATCTCTCTCCTGTCATCCATCTCCACCCTCTGACAAACAGAGGCTAGAGACACCATTTCTTACCCATCCTGGCTAATAGCCATTAATGGCCTTAACATCCATGAATTTATCTAGCTCTCTTTTGAACCCTGTTATAGTCCTAGCCTTCACAACCTCCTCAGGCAAAGAGTTCCACAGATTGACTATGAGCTGTGTGAATAATTTCTTTGTATTTGGTTTAAACCTGCTGCCCACTAATTTCATTTGATAGCCCCTAGTTCTTATATTATGGGAACAAGTAAATAACTTTTCCTTATTCACTTTCTCCACACCACTCTGATTTTATATACTTCTATCATATCCCCTTTTAGTCTCCTCGTTTCCAAGCTGACCAGTCCTAGTCTCATTAACCTCTCCTCATAGGGGACCCGTTCCAAACCCCTAATCAGTTTAGTTGCCCTTCTCTGAACCTTTTCTAATGCCAGTATATCTTTTTTGAGATGAAGAGACCAAATCTGTACGCAGTATTCTAGATGTGGGCGTACTATGGATTTACATAAGGGCAATAAGATATTCTCCATCTTATTTTCTATCCCTTTTTTAAAGATTCCTAACATCCTGTTTGCTTTTTTGACTGATGCTGCATACTGCATGGACATCTTCAGAGAACTATTCACAATGACTCCAAGATCTCTTTCCTGATTAATTGTAGCTAAATTACTCCTCATCATATTATATGTGTACTGTAGTTGGAGTTATTTTTTCCAATGTGCATTACTTTATATTTATCCACATTAAATTTCATTTTCCATTTTGTTGCCCAATCACTTAGTTTTGTGAGATCTTTTTGAAGTTCTTCACAGTCTGCTTTGGTTTTAACTATCTGGCGCTTACATATTTATGTCTACTTACAGGCTTGGTGCTAACCATTCAGTTCCACTGAATTACCTACCTATGGTTCTACTGTTTATCTATCCTGCTTTCTATTACAGGACTTTGAGTTGCCTTGCTAATTATTTGATCATTTTGTGCCATCTTCTATAAGAAGAGCTCACTTGTTCTACAATGCAGAATTTCAGATTACCCAGAGAGCAGATTTCAGTGACTGAGATTTTTGTTTGAACAGTTTTCTATTCAGAATTTTTATTTAGTCACAAAGGGTATGTCTACACTACCCCGCTAGTTCGAACTAGCGGGGTAATGTATGCATACCGAACTTGCTAATGAAGCCCGGGATTTGAATTTCCCGGGCTTCATTAGCATAAAGCCGGCGCCACCATTTTTAAAAGCCGGCTAGTGCGAACCCCGTGCCGCGCGGCTACACGCGGCACGGGCTAGATAGTTCGAACTACGTAGCCGTTCCGAACTATCTGTACTCCTCGTTCTACCCAAACATATGACCGTACCACACAGAGAGGAAAGATGGTCTTGTGATTAAGGCTCTAGACTGAGATATAGAAGGTCTGGGCTGATTCCTCAGTTCAGAATTTGCAAAATGGGGACAATGAGAATTCCTGTCTCCAATACTTTGTTGCCTGCCTGGTCAAAGTTCCTCAGGGCAGTGGCTTTCTGTTACTCTGTATCAGGTGTGGAGAACATTAGGCCTGGGAGCCAAATGCAGCCCCCAATTTGCCTGGATATGGCCCCCTGAGGCTCAGCATTGGGGAGCCCTTACTGGTGCTCCTATCCCCCTGCCACCCACCCACAGAGCTGGAGCACACAAACTCTACTAGCTGGAGCCTCCCAGGCTCTGGTGTACAAAGGGTATGTGGGGAGTGTCAATCTCCTTCTTAATCAGAGGCTTCTCACTTTGCTTCTCACTTGTGTGTGGCCCCGGACTGATTTTTCTGTGGGTCAGCAGCCCCCGACCAAAAATGTTTCCCCACCCATGCTCTATATATTCGTAAAATGTCTAACACAATAGGACCGTAGTCTCAGCTGTGACCTCGAGGTGCTGCTGTATAATAAATAACATTTATAAGAAATGCAAACTGGATAAAAATCCATTCAGAGCAGGACCACTCACGAGGAACGAACAACTTCATTTTCTCCTGAGAAGTGCCAGATTGACAGCATTAGTACAGAGACAACAGCAACCATGCAAGCTCCACTCCCTGCACCTCATGTGCCTCAACCCCAATGTTGAGGAAACTCTATCTTATTCTCTGAACCTATTCACTAGTGCCACTGATACAGTGCCGTTCACTCTGACATGGACCTCTAGAAATTTGACAGGAAATTTGACTTCAATTCATATTCAGTGGTATATGAAAAGCCATCATTGGGCAATTATCTCAGTTATTCCCAGGGTGGACCACATTCATCACAATGACCTAGAGGTGAAATGCTTTGTGTCTAAACTACTGGTGAAGGCAATAGCAAGAATCAATGGCTAGAAGCGCAAGCCAGACAAATTCAAATTAGAAATTAGGCACACATTCTTTAACATGGGTGGGGGGCGATGATTAACATTTGGAACAAACTACCAAAGGAAGTGGTGATTCTCCATCTTTTGGGATCTTTAGACAAGTCTGGCTTCTTTCCTAGAAGATGTACTTGAGCCAAACACAAATTATTAGGCTCAATAGAAGAGTAACTGGATGAAAACATATGGCCTATGTAATACAGGAGTTCAGATTAGATGATTTGATGGTCACTTCTGGACTTCAAATCCATGAATCTCATAATCAGTGCCCTGAGAGAGCCTATATTATTTACTTACCATGCTTTTTGAGTAATTGAGTTAAAGTTATTGTGCTGTATTTTAGGGGCTATTGAGTTGGTTTAGGTTTTTTGTGTGTGATTGGTGTTGCTTTTTTTCATAACCTTTTACTCAGCAGGTTGTTGTAGGGTCATTTTAAGAGTTGGGTTTTTTAAAAAGCACGTATTTACAGTGAAGAGGAAATCGTATTTACGTATGTTGGGACTAACCTGTTAGTTTGCAATATCTGGCTAGAGATCATATGGACCACATGAAAACCAGTCTGCCTTTATGCCAGATAGATCAAGTTAATAACACAAGTCCTGGTAACTCAACTGTCATTAGCACCAGGTGATTCTGAAATATAACTTATGAAAACAGCTGGACTTGATGATAAACTGTCACTTGAAGACAAAAATCTTTCTGTTTCAGAGTATGGGAACCTTTGTATTCAGAGTTTGGAAAATGTTTGCTTTTGGATCCTGTAAGAGTGATCATTGTATAATTCTCCATCCAGCACGATCAGGACAAGTTGACAAGAATTTCCTCATTTTTGGAAAAAAGCCCCGATCGTCATTTTCGCGATTGGGGCTTTTTTGCAGAAAAAACTACTGTGCTGTCTACACTGGCCCTTTTCTGGAACAGTTTTCCGGAAAAAGGACTTTTGCCCGAGCAGGAGCAGCATAGTATTTCTGGAAAAGCAGCTGATTTCTTACAGTAAATCGTCACTGCTTTTCCGGAAATTCAAAGGGCCAGTGTAGTCAGCTCGCAGCTTATTCCGGAAAAGCGGCTGCTTTTCCAGAATAAGTGGCCCAGTGTAGATACAGCCCAAATGGCTCCCATTTTATGAGTCAAAGAACAAACAAATAGCTCTGTTAAAATACAGATTAGCTTTAATTGTTCCCCACATTTTTGAGGCAAAACCAGTACAAATAAAGCCTGGGAAAGAACCATTCATTGGTCCACTGTCTAATAATAGTGGGCCTAACAGCTAAATTCTGAAAGAAGGAACAAGTTATGAATGGCCAAATGTAAATATTTACATGACTTTAACCACTTAGGCTGAGATTTTCAAAATAGCCTAGGAGAATGGAACACCCAACTCCCAGGGAATTTCTCTGGGATTTGGCCCCTCTCAACATCCCAGGCTTAATAGACAAGAGTCAGTAAACAAAATTTTCCTACCATTTTGTGAGCCCAAACATGGGCACTGTGCTTGTGTATGAGCACCAGAAAGTGAGGCTGGCCAGCACACAGGTCATTTCTCATCGAATTTTACTCTCTCAAAACATAGATTCGACTATGAATAGTTCTAATATGCCAAAGGTCTAGTTCAGCATGTCTTAAGCTTAGTTTAACCTGACTATGGAGCATTGTAAGGAGCCCTTAGATATGGTTAGCAAGATCTAAAGAGAGTGCAGAGAGCAAAGACATGCAGGAAACAGTGAATGGCATATAATACCACTCCTCTTTAGAGCACAAAGCTAACCAGGTGCAAACTGCAATGTGCTTGAACTTTGACAGTTGCTATAAGTTTAGTTTTGTCTAATAAAGTAATTTTAGAAATCCGCTTTTAAATACTTGGTTGATGGTCAGAGGTCAAGCAATAACAACAACAAAACAAAACCCCTTGGTTTAGCTTTGCTTCATTTAGAATCATTTAATTATTGAAGCACTGCTACACTTTTGAAAATCATCCAAGAGGAGGCTTGTCTGTTTCTGGTTAGCAGGTTACAAGTGGTTATCATGTGTTGCCAAATAAATACAGTATTATATACTCTGCTGGTATATTATTTACAGGGAACAGAAAATATCAGGAGAATGAATGTGAATCATTGGGTTATTCTCCATCAATTAATCATAGAATCATAGAATAATAGGACTGGACGGGACCTCGAGAGGTCATCGAGTCCAGCCCCCCGCCCTCAAGGCAGGACCAAGCTCCGTCTCCTGTTTGAGCCACGATACCCAGTCCCAGTGTTTCCTTCTTCCCTGCTCTCCCTCTGATCTTCATGGAGATTGCACACAAAGGCAATAAAAGCTATTCCCACTCTGTGCCTGCTAATAGTACCTCTTTTTATTGACAGGGCCATTTCCCTTCTTCCTGTTGTTAACAAGCTAATAAGAGCCCTATGCCTCACAGACACTTTGCCCCTTTGCAAGCATCAGCAGGTGCAGCTGGTTCAGTAGGCCAAGATCTCCATTCAAAGAAGTAGGTTCCAGTCATCACTTTCTTACAACAGGAATGCTTCACAAGTAGCTAACTTCACAGACCAGGCAAACCTGAATAAAACAGATGTATTTAGGCTTAGCCTCCAAGGCCTTTGCATAAGCCCTATTATAAAGAAAGGAAACACACCCCACCCTGAGTGGAATGGGCAGCTTTTTTAACAAGTACCCAAGATTCTAGATTGTTTCCTTTCCATGCACAGATGGTACACAGCATGGGTCAGTGGTCTGAGCAGAGGCCTGGGAGCCACTAACTTATTCAAGGTCTGTTCCAGCTGTGACTAGGAATGAGTTTTAGCCTGCCAGGCTTCAGTCCCTGGGGCCTGACTCTCCTCTGTGTTACACCAGTTTTGCCCAACCTACCTGTGGAAATCAAGGAAGTTGCATTGACAAAAGTTGGTGGAATGGAGGCCCTACATGCGTCAAATGGATTTAATACCTACTGCAGATGAGAGCTGGGAGGATTATGTACTTTGGGCCAGATTTTCAAAGGCTTAGCACCAGGTCACTTCTACCATAACATTGATGGGCTGATTATCTAAACAGCTTTTCATCCATTGGGCACCATCTGAGCCATTCTGAAAAGTTGGACCTGGGTACTCAGTTCTCAGGTGTGTCCTCTGTGCGTGGTGTACCCTTCATATTGCAATTAATTTGTATTGTGTTAGCACCTTAGAGCCCCACTTGTGGGCCAGGGCCCCACGATGTTAGGCACTGTACAAACATAGAACAAAAAGACAGTCCTCACGCCAAAGGGCTTATAATTTAAATATAAGATCTGGGTGGTGGATGGGGTTATACCACCCCTGTCTCCTGTCCTCAGACTGGTGGAGGTCCAGTTTTGCAACCAACAAAAATAATTGTTCTCAACTGAGGAATTGTTTCTCTCTGGAATGGTGGAAGCCCTAGGCCTTGTGTGATTGAAAGGGGACAAAACACATGGACTGTACAGAAGGGGACAGTCCTACATAGCTGGGGCCCTCACTAGCTAACATAGGGTATGTCTACACTACCCCGCTAGTTCGAACTAGCGGGGTAATGTATGCATACCGCACTTGCTAATGAAGCCCGGGATTTGAATTTCCCGGGCTTCATTAGCATAAGCGGGGAGCCGCCATTTTTAAATCCCCGCTGCTTCGAACCCCGTGTAGCGCGGCTACACGGGGCTCGAACTAGGTAGTTCGGACTAGGGTCCTATTCCGAACTACCGGTACTCCTCGTGAAACGAGGTGTACCGGTAGTTCAGAATAGGCACCCTAGTCCGAACTACCTAGTTCGAGCCCCGTGTAGCCGCGCTACACGGGGTTCGAAGCAGCGGGGATTTAAAAATGGCGGCTCCCCGCTTATGCTAATGAAGCCCGGGAAATTCAAATCCCGGGCTTCATTAGCAAGTGCGGTATGCATACATTACCCTCCTAGTTCGAACTAGGAGGGTAGTGTAGACATACCCATAGTGACTCTATAATACCTATAGACCCGATGCTACAAAGCACTCATAATCCTCAGCCGCATCTGAAATTGGCCTCACAGGAGGTACCCAGCCCATAGAGAGATGGGCCCTTATAATATAATATGTTAAAATACTCCAGCTCCTGAATTAGCTATTTGGACTATTAGCTATTAGCTACATACTGATATACCCTTATTTATGCCATTGTTTTGCATTTGTTGCAGTCCAATGAAATCTTGCAAGGGCAAATTGCTAGTGATAGTGTAGCCAAAGTGTAATATTTTAGTACAGGCAGTCCCCGGGTTACGTACAAGATAGGGACTGTAGGTTTGTTCTTAAGTTGAATCTGTATGTAAGTCGGAACTGGCGTCCAGATTCAGCCGCTGCTGAAACTGATCAGTTTCAACAGTGGCTGAATCTGGACGCCAGTTCTGACTTACATACAGATTCAACTTAAGAACCCCAGGCATCCCCAAGTCAGCTGCTGCTGAAACTGATCAGCGGCTGATTCCAGGAAGCCCAGGGCAGGGGCTTCCTGTAGTCAGCCACTGGTCATTTTCAGCAGCTGCTGACTAGGGGACATCTGGGGCAGAGCAGCTGGGGTGCTGCTGGGTTGGTCCAGTGGCACCCAGAGCGGCGCTACGGGACCAACCGGCAGCGCCCCAGCTGCTGTACCACAGGCATCCGGAGCAAAGCCGCGGAGCACGGGGGCAGCGGGACAGCCCAGACGCGCCGTGGCTATCCTGCTGCCCTCGGGCTCCGCGGCTTTGCTCTGCTCTGCTCCCCGTCCCCCAGGTCTGCAGACCAGGGGGAGGGGGAGCAGAGTAGAGCAGAGCGGCGGAACCCGCGGCCAGCTGACAGCCCAGACGCGTCTGGGCTGTCAGCTGGTCGCGTGCTCCGCTCTGCTTCCCCCCCCCCCCATGGTTTGCAGACCAGGGGGAGGGGGAGCAGAGCGGAGCAGAGCAGAGCGGCAGAACGCGCGGCCAGCTGACAGCCCAGACGCATCTGGGCTGTCAGCTGGCCTCGTGCTCCGCTCTGCTCCCCCCCCCCACCCTGCAGATCAGGGGGAGGGGGAGCAGAGCGGAGCACAGCAGAGCGGCGGAATGCGCGGCCAGCTGACAGCCCAGACGCGTCTGGGCTGTCAGCTGGCCGCGTGCTCCGCTCTGCTCCCCCTCCCCCTGGTCTGCAGACCAGGGGGAGGGGGAGCAGAGCAGAGCAGAGCAGAGCGGAGCAGAGCAGAGCGGCAGAACGCGCGGCCAGCTGACAGCCCAGAAGCTTCTGGGCTGTCAGCTGGCTGCGCGTTCCGCCGCTCTGCTCTGCTCCGCTCTGCTCCCCCTCCCCCTGGTCTGCAGGGGGGGGGGGAGCAGAGCTGGCCGCGCGTTCCGCCGCCGCTTTGCTTCCTCTCCCTGGTCTGCTCGAGACCAGGGAGAGGAAGTGCCCCGTTGGTAACTGCGGATCCGACGTAAGTCGGATCCGCGTAACTCGGGGACTGCCTGTATTGGTTTAAGAATATAAGTATGATTGATACTGATTTAATGTGTAAAGACTTGCTTATAAGTTCTGTATGCTTCATGATTACTGTTTACTGTGTAAGGTCTTGCTTCCTCTTAGCATTACAAATGAAGTTGTACCCCTTATCTGTGTACCCCTAAGTTGTGAAAGATTCCTTTCTTTTTGTTGTTCCTTTAGTAACTATTAATATTGTCTAAAATGCTGCAAAATTGTTTATGTGGGTGCAGAATGTGTGTATACGTGCAAAACCCATCACAAATGACCTGGTGATCAGAAAGAAGTGGGAACCGTGAAGGTAACCAGGAAACATCCATTGTGCCCAAAGATAAATTAAATTAGCAGACACTCCTGAGAGTGACACACAAACAAGAGACAAAGATGGGAAACCTGGCAATAACCATCAAAGGATAAATGTAGAAAACCTAAGATTAATACCATTTAAGGATGAATGATTGCAGTATAACTGCAATAGCCATAGACTCAAATGGGAAATTACATGTATAAGAAGGGGAGCTCTGGCCATTAAACTCTGGGTTCGGTCCTGCAAGCCAAGTCTCAGAGGAACCTCAAACCTTGATCAAAAGATCCCGACTCCTCACTCAGCAGTCTTACCTGGCCAGTAAGATGAACTTGAGCCATGACAGACTACGAATTATACACCAGTGTTTCTCAACCTTTTAAAAAAATTATAAGTACCCCCAGTACCTACAGTTTTCAGACCCACAATTGTTTTTTCTATCATTACAACATATTTGTTTAAACAACTTAATCATAGCTGGGTGGGTGATGAAATGTTTGGATGTAAAAAGTACAAAAATAATAAAGCGCTGTAAAACTTCAGTTTTCTCCAAATTTCCATTGTGTTTCCCCAGACTTCTCTCCCAGACTCATACAACTGGTTGAGAAACACTGCTAAACACCATCTGCAGGACCTGTGTGTGTGTGTGTGCGTGTATGTGTGTGTGAATGCATATGCTGCTTTTCATTTTGTATTTTCAATAAACGCGGCATATTGCCTTTTCCCCTGAAAAAGATCCCGTGAGCTTTTATAAGCATAACAATAGTTCATTTTAAGGGAAAATATTAGTCTGCCAACTGATAGCATAATAATTGTTACAGGAGGTATCATCAAGTGATGCTATTTCACATACATCTCTGGATCACATTAGCCCTGTTTGTTACAGATTGCAAGGGCAGCTCAAGTGCAGCTGATTATCCACGGTGACACCTGCATTTTTTCCAGTCACTGCTTCCCAGGATAGCTTCCCATTTCTCCCACCCCCCATCATACTCCAAGTCTGGTAATATGGTCTATAATCTTTATTCCTAGATGTAGGATCTTACATTTGGCCATATTGAAATGTGTATTGTTCTCTCATGCCCAGCTTATCAATCAAGAAGGATTGCTTTGTATCAGTGTCCCATCTTCTTCATTATTACTACACTCAACACTTTGTTATCTTCAAACTTTATCGATGTTTTCATATAGATCATTGATAAATATTCTAAATGGCATAGAGTCAAGAACCAGTCAGTGTAGCAGGACTCCACTGGAAACATATATGTTTGATGAGGATTGTTTGTTTACAATTACAGTTTGAGATCAGTTAGCCAGGGTTTTGCTCCACCTGTGTTTAGCTACCTGTGTTGCAGGACTGGTGCTTTTTTTACACATATACAAGGTACACTCTGAATATAGCTAGATTCTGCACCACTGATTTCTTTGCACTGGGAAAGCCCAAGACATCTGCTATGCTGACACTCGTTAGAGGGACAATGCTATTGTTGGAAATGAATACCGAAGTCAGAAGAGGCACTGTACCTTATTCAATAGAACATTATATATACTTATTTTGTTTTTTAAAAATGAATCAGGACTTCAATCTGATTTTTTTTATTTGAGCAAGAGAATCACTTAACCTGAAATAATTTGTTTAGTTTAAATGAGAAGTGAAATGAAGGTTCATATGCTCTGTGTACCCAAATCTTACTAATGGAAGCATGTTCAATACAGATTTATATGCCATCAGAAAGTTTCCTGTGGCATACAACAAAGTCGTTAGCACAAAAATTGGTCTAATGGACTTTTCAATTCCTTTTTTAAAAATAGAAATGAAAGTGTCTAGAAGAACAACTTAGAGCATTTTAAGTTGAGGTTTTTCTAATGCTGCAAGAGTAGAATGATCATTAAGGCTTTTAGCTGGCATTTAAGAAATGGTTAGTTCATCATCCTTGAAAAAAATCATTTCAAACTTAGAAGTTTCTCATTTTCACAGTCACCACATAGAAGAATCACTTACATCAGTTAAATGTTGTTTGCCAATTTAATTTTTGAAACCGCACTTTCATTTTTCTTTCCTCATTTTCATGTAAAATCTTCAGCAATACATATTTCCTATTTGAGACATTCATCAACTGAAGAGTCTTATCTAAATTATCCTTTTGAGTAGCATTACAATTCAGATGGCATTATTTTGCCTTCCAACTCAATGGATTTGCATTTGAAAATGTATTTGGCCAAACATATTTCAAACCAGTAAGTGCTACTTCTCACTTCCTTTTAGAATATTATTGTCTAAGATTAGTGAACATTTCTAACAATCCAAGGACTCTTTTTGGCAATCTGGTTGAAACTAGTGCAACAGGTCAGGGGCTAACAATTTAAGCAGTCAAGCTAGTCATGAGACCCTAGTACAGCGTTCCCAACCACTGCACCGCAAACTAGCAGACCGGTGATTCCGGGTTGTGGTGGCTGTTGGAGCTATTTGCAGTGTTTCTGGGGACCAGGGCCAAGGTTCACCCTGGTCCCCTGAGCTGCCGCATAGCAGCCAGCTTCAGCTCTGGCAGCTGACACATGGTGGGTGTCTGCCACAGCTGAAGCTGGCTGTTCGCAGCAGCCCCTTGATAGACTAGTAACATTTTATTTGCATACCTATCTTTGCATAATGAGTACACAAGTATGCAGATAAAATGCTACTGATCTGCCAAATTTGTGAATGGGTTTCCGGTCCGTGGTATAAAAATGTTTGGGAACCACTGCCCTAGAATACAGGCTCCAGAACTCAAACTAACTCAAACTCTCACGATGCTAGTTTGGATCATTTCACCCCATTACAGACTCTTCAGTGCCATAAATTTAGGCACAGCAGCAGCAGAAGTGTTGGAGGTATATTCTCCCCTTCATTGCAGCCAAAGGAAGTCATGTACATACCTGAGAGGGAACTGTATATACATGAAACAAGGACAACAACATTTCCCTACGCCTCTGAAGGCTGCTTTGGAGCTTAACTCCCTAATGTTTTGAAGCCTTTTGAGACCCTCAGCTAGAAAGCACTAAAGAAATGCAAAGTATTGTTACAATGGTAATTGTGTAATGATAACTCTAATAGTTAAAATCGTGGCTAATTTCACCAGTTCTTACATGACATTGTTCATATTTGTATCCTTATATATGCAACTGTCAGTCTCAACACTGACCAAGCAGTATGAACATGACCTCAGTGTTTTCCAGTGTAACTTTTTGCTGGGGTTTTCAGTTCAATTCCAAAAACTGCAATGATAAGAAAGGCCTTTCAGAGAGAGCTATTATCCTCCCAAGATGTTTAATATCTCTCCGCAGGGCTACACTCTCAGAAAACACAGACTTTAACAATCAAATTTCTCATCTAGGGAGCCAAAGAAGCAATTCCCACTTGCCCTTTTACTAAACACTTCTGTTATTTTCCAACAGGTCTCCCTTCTGAGATAAGAAATGCATCAGGTAAGAACACAAGCAAGAAATGTATAGCAAGTTGTCTGGATCCTTCTCTCAGATCATGACAGTAATACATGCCTCTCTGCTTCTTTGCAGAAGCTGGGAATGGGTGACATGGGATGGACTGATCGATGATTTCCTGTTCTGTTCATTCCCTCTAAAGCACCTGGCCTTTCTTATGCTCTCTCTCACAGCATACAAATTGACTTCCATGCTGGCAGCATGGAAGGGGTGATTTCACAGGATATTGGTTGATGTGCACTTATATATGCTAAAAGCAGAATATAAGCCAGTGGGGTTATCACTGGTAAAACAGAGGCTATGTCTACACTGTGGAGGTTTGGCGACAAAAGCGTTGTTGACATGGAAAGCTGGTCAAAAATGAAAACTAATAAAACTGGTTTTTCTGACTCTCATTGTCAATATTTCATGGCCACATTACTAGCTCCCTTTCCACAGAGGCAGCAAGTGGTAAGAGGGGGCAGAGAGGATGCTGCGAAGCAGCCACTGTCTGCAGTGAGCCTGAGCACCTCATGGACCGAGGCTGCTCCACATCCCATGGAACAACCTCTGTCCACAGTGTGCCTTGGCCTGTCATGGGCAAATAATGCTTTGTAGCAGCAGCTCCTGTTTGCAGGGAGTCCAAGAGCTGTTTTTGGTGATAAAACATGTCAGTGTAGACAAACCCTAAGCAAACATGGCTTACTTTACGAATGTGAATCCTCTAAAGAAAAACACCAGAGCACAACAACTCTTCACTCTTATACACCTCAGAAGGTGGTACAGGATTCATAGGCTGGGGGTGCTTCTCCTTCAGTATTACAAGTGGATCTGTGGGTTATAGCATTCCCGGTCAATTGGCCTTGTGTCTATGTTTCTGCACTCCTTGACAATTTCAGATGACCTCCTATTTTCTAATGACATACAGCCCCAACTTGTTCACATTTTTAAGTCACACATATTTCTTCTGCACATAGACCATGGTCCAGTCATTTCTGTGGGACAACTGACCTGCTTAAGCGTTTCTAGCAACAAGGCCTTATTTATGTGGAAGAGGTGAATACAGTCTATAAAAGGGTGCATACACTAAATGCTTTTCTCAGTGACTTTATTGAACACGAAGTTTCACAGTCTTCATTAAAGAGACTGGTCTATCCTATCTAAAACACTTCTACATCAGACATCCATTCTGGAGCACTAATTGTCTCCCCTAAAGGCCCTTCATTCAGGTAGCATGGGGACACATAGGGTGCATCTACACTGCAGGGCTTAACTTGAAATAAGCTATGCAAATTGAGCTACATCAATTGAGTATCTGATTTTGAAATAGGGAGCATCTACACAGCACTTATTTCGAAATACAGCACTCTTCCTCTGACTTCCCTTATTCCTCGTACAATGAGGGTTACAGCAGTCAGAGTAAGAAGTCCTCCAGCTTGACAGTATTTTTACACTATTTCAAAATAACTTCCTGCTGTGTAGATACGGACTAAGTTATTTCAGAATAGCACTAGTTATTTTGTCATAGTGTTGCAGTGTAGACGCACAGAACACACTTACACATGGAGCAAAAAGAACAACAAATTCATTGATCTTCATGCAGATATTTGGGCAAGAATGAGTGGCATCACTAAATGAATTTGTTGTCAACACAACTTGCTGTCATAGCATGCTGCTTGACTCGGGCTAAGATCACAGCTCTATTCATCACCATTTGAAGTGGAAGTTAACTTTTGACAGAAAACATCTTGACAGCCTTAGCAGTGAGGAAGCATATGGGTTTTCACTTGCGTGAACTGTTTTGTGAACATCCTACAGGCAATTTCAGAGAGTCTTCTGAAGATAGTTTCACAGTCTCCTGGGGCAGGTTATATATGGTGTGAAAAAATATTTTACAAACAGAAATACTGGTTTAAGATTTGCCAGAGGGAATCTTTGGCTGTGTCTACACTACATGCCTCTGTCGGCAGAGGCATGTAGATTTGTTTGTTCGGCAAAGGTAAATGAAGCCGCGATTTAAATGATCGTGGCTTCATTTACATTTACATGGCTGCCACGCTGAGCCGACAAACAGCTGATCAGCTGTTTGTCGGCTCGCCGCTAGTCTGGACGTTCCCCCTGTCGACATCAAAGCCCTTTGTCGGCAGCCCCGGTAAACCTCATTCCACGACAAAGGGCTGCCGACAAAGGGCTTTGATGTCGACAGGGGGAACGTCCAGACTAGCGGCGAGCCGACAAACAGCTGATCAGCTGTTTGTCGGCTCAGCGTGGCAGCCATGTAAATGTAAATGAAGCCGCAATCATTTAAATTGCGGCTTCATTTACCTTTGCCTACAACCCAAATCTACATGCCTCTGCCGACAGAGGCATGTAGTGTAGACACAGCCTTTCTTATGTAAGGTTGACAGACCCTGGGCATCCACAGGAGGGACTGAACCTGGAACCTTAGGGGCTAAAGCCGTGAGCCTCTAACACATGAGCTAAAAGCCAGATTGCCTTTAGCTAAGGATGTAGAACAGACTTTACTACGCTTAGTTGTCTCAGGGCATCTGAGTTATATACTTCCCTCAGCTTAGGAAATTCATCCTGAGCTTCAGAAACTTCCCTGCAGTTCATCCTGGATGAGCCTCCTCCCCCCACTTTTAGAGCAGATCCTGGTTGTCAGCAAATGGGACTATACGTGGGACATTAGGAGCTAAAAGCCATGAGCCTCTACTGCATGAACTAAAAGCCAGCTTGCTCTTAGCTAAGGCTGTAGAGAAAACTTCACTCTCCTTTTCTCAGTGGTCTCAATGCCTCCGGGTTACACTTAAGAGGAAATTTAATATCCATAATTTGAACCAAGTACATTAAAAATAACCTACAAAAATAACATATGAACTGATGCAGCATCTACCATGACACAGACCTGCTTGAAAACCTGGATCATCATTTTACTTTCCTCTTCTAAGCATGGACCCAGGCTACGTCTACACTGCCGCGCTATTTCAGCATACCAGAGGTATCCCAGAATAGCTATTCCTCATCTTTTGAACGTGTCTGTTATTTCAAAATATAACAGGCTCGCTAGTCCGATGCCCCTGTAAACCTCATTCCACGAGGAGTAAGGGACTTTTTAGAATAGTGATTTATTTCAAAATAAATGCCAAATTTTGAAATTGACTTGGAATAAGCTATGCAATTTGTGTAGCTCATATTACGTAGCTTATTTCGAGCTATGGGTGCAGTGTAGACATACCCCCCACACTGCAATAAAAGACCCATGGCTGGCTTAGGGCAGCTCATTGGGCTTGCGGGACAGTAAAATTATAGCATTGACCTTGCTCTGGGATCTTGGGGCTCTAGCCTGAGTCTGAATATCTGTGCTGAAACTGTCTACCCTGCAGCCCATGTCCCAGCCACCTGACCCACATTAGCCATAGCTGTACTGCAGCTCTTTGAGCACCATGTAGCCATACCCAATGGGCTATGTCTGCACAGCAGTGTTCTTTCAGAATAACTGATGTTATTCAAGAATAACATAGTGCGCGTCTACACTACAAGCAGTTATTTCAATATAATGTCAAAATAATGTCGAGCTGGAGGATTTCTGACTCCAACTCCTGTAAGGGAAATCAGAGGAAGAGTGTTCTTCCTCAGATTTCCTGCTGTGTAGACAGCACCAAAATCTGAAATAAGCTATTTTGACTTAAGCTACACAATTGACATAGCTGAAGTTACACAGCTTATTTTGGCTTTAGCCCTGCTGTGTAGATGTGCCCTAGGGGTACATCTTTACAGCACAGTGAGCTGGAGATAAAAGTCCAGTATTATCCCTCACTAGACTCCCAACTGCACAGAAAAATCTTAGCTTGAGTTAAGTGGTGCTTCAAATGTGCTCTAGCTTGTTCATCAGAACGGGGGGAGTACACAATTGAGTCCAAACCTCTGCTTGTGTTACAACAGCTCATCAGCAACTAATCCAATCAATCACTGTGTTCCCAATCCCAGCAGTCGCAGAACTCCCATGTTGTTATGAGGCATGGTTGCTCTCACTCAAACTAGGCAATAATAACTAAAGTGCATTAACTTGAACTAAATGCTAAAGTGATGACATGCCCAAGGTCCCTCTTTTAATACTCATTTCTTTCAAAAGGACCTTAAATCTTAGCCCTCTCTTCATAGAAGTGTTAACCCAACAAAAGGATCAAAATCTGACTATCAAAACAACAGAGAGCCTACACAATTTTAGGAATAAGACATTCAATAAAACCCATCCCTTTTTTTAAATTATGTCCAACTGAACTGCCAATTCCTCAGTGCAGGAATCTCATCTAGTCTGTCAATATAGGTCTGCATGGATCTGAGAGTGAGACTCTCTGGTTGCATCCACAGATTTGTATTAGAGAAGCTCATGCTAATGCGCTCTGAATAGCAGTGCAGATGTTGTTTTGACATTGTGACTTGGCTCCACTCACAACATCAAAGCAACATCTACATGGCTATGTTTAGAGTGCTAGCGTAAGCCTCAATTTTTTGTGCATGTGTATTAATATTGTATGAGTATGTCCATAAAGGGTTTCAAAATCCAAATGTTTTTAACTACGTTTCCATTGGAAAGAATCATGCATGTCCATGTACAAATAAAGTCCAAACAGACTTTTTAAGTGGCACTTCAGAATATGTTCTTTTCTGCTGGGAATAAAAATTCTGTTCCTCAAACACTATTTTTTACATACCTCTGCAATACATTTTCCTTTGATTTCACTCCCTCCCATACCAATAATGTACCATGCCTGGATCATTTGTGCTTCAAGTTTTTGTTGATATAATATACTTGTCTGTAAGCAGACTGGAGACACTTTTTGACATTAGGGGGGCACAGAGTGTATTTTGGAGCTAATCAAGACAAAATGATGTTCTGTCAGTGCTACCTGAATTAATCTGCTTTTACTGGGGGTTGGCTGGGGATTCTCCATAAGGTGGTACTAAGATGGCAACCTATTGGTCAAGTGATAAAAGTTGTATTTCTCCCCTTCATCCTTCCCACATTAAAAAAGGTAGGTGGCTGAAAATCATCATCAGATAGACCTGGGTTCTCTCTGCTTTCTTTTTTTCTCCTAACTGATCCTCCTGTTGGGCTCAACTCTTGATGAAATGTGAGGCATTGATATAATTGGCTTCCCACACAACTTTAATAAAGTGATAGAAATGTAGCCGTGTTAGTCTGGTGTAGCTGAAACAAAAAACAGGACTATGTAGCACTTTAAAGACTAACAAGATGGTTTATTAGGTGATGAGCTTTCGTGGGCCAGACCCACTTCCTCAGATCAAATAGTGGAAGAAAATTGTCACAACCATATATACCAAAGGATACAATTTAAAAAAAATGAACACATATGAAAAGGACATCCCCCTTCTGTTCTGAAATTTGATTTGTCCTTTTCATATGTGTTCATTTTTTAAAATTGTATCCTTTGGTATATATGGTTGTGACTATTTTCTTCCACTATTTGATCTGAGGAAGTGGGTCTGGCCCACGAAAGCTCATCACCTAATAAATCATCTTGTTAGTATTTACAGTGCTACATAGTCCTGTTTTTTGTTTAAACTTTAATAAAGAGTGACAGCTCCCTCCCAGCAGTGGAGTGACAGTCTTCAGTGAAGTCACAGTTCAAGCTGATTGACTTCCCCAAGATGTGTTTGGTATGCAGGGGGCGTCTGCATCTTAGAAAATAGAATCCATGTTAGAGTGCTAAAGGAACCCCCTAGCAACTGATGCAGAAAGCAGGACCAAGTGCTCTGGCAACAGGAAAAAAAATATTTTTGGTGAAGTGGGATTTGACCTGCATTTTTACATTGCATTAAAAAGAATTAGTTTTTGATAAAATGACGAGAAGTCCTGTGGCACCTTATAGACTAACTGAAGTGTAGGAGCATAAGCTTTCGTGGGCAAAGACCCACTTCGTCAGATGCATGTAGTGGAAATTTCCAGAGGCAGGTATAAATATGCAGGCCAGGATCAGGCTGGAGATGACAAGGTGGATCCAATCAAGGAGGATGAGGCCCACTTCTAGTAGCTGATCTGGAGGTGTGAATTCCAAGAGAGCAGAAGCTGCTTTTGTAGTTAGCGAGCCATTCACAGTCTTTGTTTAATCCAGAGTTGATTGTGTCAAACTTGAAGATGAGCTGTATCTCAGCAGTTTCTCTTTGAAGTCTGGTCCTGAAGTTTTTTTGCTGCAGGATGGCTACTTTTAGATCTGCAATTAGTTTTTGATGTTGTCAACAAACATTTGTCTCTCATGGCTGTGTGGATATTTTTACATGCCTCTTATATCAGGAAGAAAGAGATATAAGAGTTTCCTACTATTCACTAAAAAGGAATGTTTTATTAATCTAGACCTGGCATCTGAGCAAGTCTGCTTTGCTCCTTCACTAATGCTGTGGATTTAAACTATAAATAGGCAAAGGGGACATGTGAGCGCCCCACCATGTTCAGTTTACAAGTTGTATTGCTGACACTCTTAGATTTGTCTATGCAGTTTGAAACTGCTACCACTGCCTGCTGACTATGACTGAGACTGCATGGGCAATGGCAGATCAAAGCTTTGGCTGGACTGCCAAATAAAACTGCTGTGGCATGGACCCACCTTATCCTGGATGTCAGAATTTGAGTGTAGTATAAAAATGACATGGCCCTCAGGGTAATTCTACACAAGGCAGGCCAGTTGCCTGATATAAAGCTGCACAGTCCTGCTTTTCTAAGCTTTGTCTCCCATCCAGTACTTGGGGAAATCAGGACATGATTTTGTCCTGTACTGGATGAAGGGACACCATTTTGAAGAGAACGCTGCTTCACACTCGCCAGTATGACCTTGCAGTGGTCACACCGTTGGAGGAGAGGAGCGTGCACTTAAAAATGGTACCCTCTATGTGTCGTGACTCTTTGTGGATCATGCATCTGAAGTCACACAAGCCAGGCCCACACCAAGGTTTCCTCTAAGCTGTGTGGCAGCACAGTCCCGCTGCTGCTTAATGAGGCCTGCCCAGCCAGGGGCTCAGGACTCCCGCATGGAGCTGCCTAGTTGAGGGATGAGCACTTCTCCCTCAGTGACAGCAGCAGCTCCCTGCTGAGTCTCTCCCAGGAACAGTCCCCTCCCTTCAGGCTGGGAGAGACTCGCTACTTGGTCTTCAGCAGGGAACTGCTGCTGTCGCTGAGGCAGCTATACCTGGCATCTGAGCCCCTAACTGGGCAGGCCTCAGTAAGCAGCTGCCAGGCCGTGCTGCCACAGAGCTTAGAGGGAACTTTGGCCCACACCATTCCCAAGTAATGTCTCATATTCTGAGAATGCCTCAGTAGCCACTTTAGTCTACCCTGCAAATGGTACAGTAGCACAGTTACTCCTGTGCCATAGTATCAATGTCATTTAGATAATTACTATAGTGATGAATGGAGTTTTTCCACGGGTGTAATAAAGCTATCCCTTTAACAGGCAGTATCTAGATTAGTGGAAGGATTCTTTCATCAACCTAGCTGTGTATACAGCAGGTGTTAGATTGACCTAGCTATTTTGTAGTGTATGAAGTTTTTCACAGCCCTAAGCAAAGTAGCTAGGTCAACCTAAATTTTATGTGCCAGAGGGTGTTGTGAAGACCAGGACTTTTTACAGGGTTCAAAAAAGAGATAAATACATTCATGGAGGTTAGGTCCATCAATGGCTATTAGCCAGGCTGGGTAGGAATGGTGTCCCTAGTCTCTGTTGTAAGAGTCTGGAAATGGATGACAAGAGAGGGATCATTTGATGATTACCTAGAGTACAGTGGTCCCCAACCTTTCAAGGTTGTCGGGCGCCAGGGGGCGTGGCCGTTTGGCCGCCGGGCACCAGGGGGCGGGGACACTTGCCCCCCGGGGGTGGCCCCCCCCCATAGCCGCATGCCCGGGGCCGGCGCTCCCCCCGCCATGCGCCGCGCGCCCGGGGCCGGCGCTCCCCCCGCCATGCGCCGCGCGCCCGGGGCCGGCGCTCCCCCCGCCAAGCGCCGCGCGCCCGGGGCCAGCGCTCCCCCCGCCATACGCCCGGTGCTCCCCCCGCCATACGCCCCCCCCGGGGCTGGTGCTCCCCCCGCCATACGCCCGGTGCCAGGCCAGCCCCGAGCACCTGGCGGGCACATGGAAATGCCCCCGCGGGCACCGTGTTGGGGACCATGGATCTAGTATATAGTGTGAGAGAGCCGTGTTAACATAGTTGCATCATGGTGATATGCAGGGCACAGTACTGACAATGCCAAGTCTTCAAAATCATGGGATTAGTTTAAAATTACATGTAAAATATGATATGTCATAATAAAATATAGAAGTGTCTTGGGGCAAACATCTTGGTTTTGGTTTGTGTATATACTTAGGAGATTTTAGGGGCCATCACGATACAAATAATAAATACTTTGAAATAATACTTTGGGTTGGCTTGGCATTTGTTCTGTTAACCTTAAGATTATAGTTGGATCACATTTTCACAAGCGTGAGATCTAGAATTATTTGTTTTAAAGAAATCTGAGATTGGCGCATTGTCACAGGGCTCTGGGGGCTGAGGCGTTAAGAAATAAACTCATGAGAATAGGCAACATTGTGGGTTTGCTTCTTGCCTTAATGAAACTAGCTGTGTGTGAACACAGGCAGCAGAGAAAGGAGCTACTGCATTTAGCGCCATGGTCATTCAAGAAAACTAATTTCATTCCCAAAGGAATAGATGTGCCTCTGCAGAAAAAGCTTATTTAACACAACTGCATCCCATTACACTGACTCTAAAGAATTGCCCATCTGGGTATTTTTTTCCTTTAATGATATTATGGCAATGGGTGCAGAGCAAGCCTTCCCATGAAAAGCAAAGGGGTGACACAACTAGTTGGTCTCAACACATTGTTTTACACAGTTCTAGGGAGTCTGTAGTGCCTCTGTGTAAGCCTATGAAAGCCAAGGAAGTTCTGAAGGACAGAAAGACACCATGTGCTGCTCTGCTTTTACATGATAAAGGTAGGACCGTAGGGGTACATCTACACGTCACGCTTATTTCAAAATAAACTATTCAGGAATA
Source organism: Pelodiscus sinensis (assembly GCF_052426305.1). NCBI lineage: Eukaryota > Metazoa > Chordata > Testudines > Trionychidae > Pelodiscus > Pelodiscus sinensis. The sequence continues at coordinate 244,541,537 of NC_143053.1, read as the reverse complement.
CTTATCCTGAAATAGCTTATTTTAAAATAGCACGTCTATACTGCAGGGAAGCCTCAAAATTAGTCCGAGGCAGGCTTCCTTAAAATAGATGTGCTACCTAGATTTAGAGCCCCAAGAGGCACTGGGGAGGAATAACTTAAAATGATCCTGGTGAGGGGATACTTTGAAATAGCAGCAGTGGTGCATTTACAGATGCCTTATTTTGAAATAGCTATTTTGGAAGAGGAGTTATTCCTCATGGAATGAGGTTTACAGAAGGTGGACTAAGTCGTCCGTTATTTCAATATTATTTTGAAATAACAGAATTGCCGTGTAGATGCTCGCATTGTTATTTCAGAATAATGTTCGTTATTCCAAAATAGTGCAGCGTAGACACAACCTAGCTGTCAGCCACCACCTGAGAGGGGGAATAGGGGTCTGGAGGAGATGTGTGCCAGCCTAATAGCCACTTCCAGCACAACCTCCATGGCTTTGTCTGGACTAGAACACATATTAACATGTGTTAGCTGTTACCCCAAATTTCAGTGGAGACCACCTCAGGGTTACACTCATAGGGTATGTCTACACTGCCACCCTAGTTCGAACTAGGGTGGTAATGTAGGCAACCAGAGTTGCAAATGAAGCCTGGGATTTGAATTTCCCGGGCTTCATTTGCATATTCGGAATAGGAAACCTAATCCGAACTACCTAGTTCGTGCTGCGTGTAGCCACGGGGCACAGAGTCCGAACTAGCGGACATTTAAAAATGGCGGCACCCGGCAATATGCAAATGAAGCCCGGGAAATTCAAATCCCGGGCTTCATTTGCAACTCCGGTTGCCTGCATTAGTTCGAACTAGGGTGGTAGTGTAGACATACCCTCATGGATTTATTAAATGAGGAATTAACAATCCACTATAAGGTTACACTACAGGGTTAAACTAAAGGGAAACCAGCACTTCCTCTCTCTCCCTCTCCCTCTCTCTCTCTCTCTCACACACACACACACACACATTCATTCATTCACACACACATTCATTCATGCCCACAGGCAAAAGGTTGCAGAGTGAGCCAAGGCATATTATGTCCAGAGCATCTGCCTGTAGTCATGGATCACAGCCCGCAGCTGATCATAAAGAGGGCTTCTGCCACATGCTTGCTCCTTTTATTGGAACTGGGCAGTTCCTGTCACGCACACAGGGTCCTTCCTCCACGTTCATCATGGAGGAGCGTGCCCAGACCTCCCTTGATCCAGATCCTTTGTTTGCTTAGAGCAGTGGGTGTCTTCGTGATTGCTTTAATTAGTCATCACCTGGCTTCTGGCTTCCCGTGTTTAGCCTTGCTGGTTTCCTGCCCAGACACACTCACAGCCTCCATTCACACACACATTCTTATCACAGGGTGAAATGTAGCTTAGAGCAAGTTACCAGCAAAGTGGATGACAGTTACAAAGATTACAAAGCTCAACAATCTGACAAGTTGCAGAATTTAAAGTAGTTGAAAGCTACAAAGAAACAATTACAAAACTTCAAAGCTCAATAGTTCCAAAGATACCTTCCAGAGCACAGCAACTGACTTGAGAACAATTTCTATCTTAGTCATAATAAAGTGACTTAGAAGACAACTGCCCCTTTTCCCCCGAAATGGTGTTCACAGCAATGCAGTCAGCAGCAGGTTTTGTCATTCTCTAAGTCATGTGTTGGCAGGACCTTACAGTTTAATGCATTTCCAGAAAATGTATGTGTAAATCAAGTAATAGCTCAGGCAGAGGCTCTATACAACATTAGCTAACCCAGGCCTCACCTGGACCCTGAGTATTAGCTAATTACTCTGTCCAAAGAAGGCATCATGGTACTGAGCTCTTTAGACCACAGGACAGGTTAGTAGCTGAAAGAGGCCTGAAGAAGATGGGGAGGAAGAGATGGGGTGGCATGTGGCAGTGGAGGGTGACCTGGAAGGGGAGGGTGACCTGGAAGGGGAGAGCAGCAGGGTGAGAGAGGGCCTGAAAAAGAAAGAAGCCAAGAGTTGGTGGGTCTAGCTGCTGAGACAGAGGCACATTCCCAACAGTATTAAGGCCTGGCTCATCCAAGAGGGGCCTCAGCAAGGGTAGCCTAGGCAGGGTTCCTTAAACAGGGAAGACAAGGTATGAAGGGGACTGATGAGAAGGGGGTAGCCTGGCTGTTTGGAGACCACACAAAAAGTGGGGAAATTGAAGAGTTTTATAAATAATGAGCAGGAACGAGTATTTTTCATCAATGGGAATGGGAAGAGGGGGAAGGAAGATGACAAAATATTAGTCTGCAACTCTTAGTCACAGTCTCAGTGCCCTGGTGCTTAGGGATACCGTTGGCTTTCAATTTTTTATTATGCAGGTTAAGTGTTAGTTTTCCCTTTATTTGTCTGAAGGCCCTCTCTCTCTCTCTCTTTGTGTGGGAGGTGGGGGCATCTGCCCAAGGTATCAATCTATGCCCCACTCACTACATGATGATACAGTTTTGAATAGAGAAAACATCACACCAAGGCATCTGCTCCTCTGCTGTGAACATGTATTTCCCACCAGCGTCAAAGTGGCCAGAAGGCAGGCATAACTGAAAGAACAGACCCTAACTCAGTTTCAGGTATAGGGATTGGCATTACAACTGAATAGTTGTTCCAATGAGTGGTCCATTCATTAGCTGGTGGTTTTGCCTGATAACTATTGCTTAAGAATTACCTGTGAAACACTGAACCTATTTAGCAGCTAACTCAATGCAAGATCCTCACTGCATGAAGAAATTGGAAAAGGTGTCATGTTTATTAATGCTCTGTGGCTGCTACAGAAAGCTCTCACAGACAATACCCACACTTGCTTCACAAGAATGTATAACTAATGCCCTTCTGGAAATGATCTTACGAAGCAGAAACTGTGAAGCAAAGAACAGATGGGACCCAATCTTTCAGTCACTGCTGCTGCATTTTAAAATTGGGAATAAGTTCTAGGTAAGAGCTCACAAATTAACAAGGAGATTGGAAAAGCAGAAAGACAGTAAATAAAGTCCTTCCCTTCATTACGTGGGAATTTTCAAGTCTATGCAGAAATGCAGATATCCTGCCCCCATCACTCCCCAAAGAGTAATATTTCCCTTGTGTAAAACTATAAGAAAAGAATTACAGAAGAAGTGGATGGACTTGGTAAACACTTCTGTGTGCCATTAAATATCTGTAGGGGAATCTTGCGTTTGTAAGAGACAAGTTTTTTTGTTTTTCTTTGTTTTTGCAGGGACAATATCCCACTATAAATACCAGGCAGAAAAAGGGAAAAAGAGAATTTATCAGTGGGTATTAATAGGACTTTGGCTGAATGACATATTCATTAATTTCAATCTAAAATTTGGAAGATGGAAACAAATTATTCATACATAGCCAGGGAAAGATGACTCAAAGGAGTGAAGAAGGAGATGTAGGCAAATGGAGAAGTGATCCTGGAAAAACTAGCGAACAATGAGTAACATGAGAAGGGCTGTGTCCAAGCACTACTAGAGAAATCAGAGGGAAACAGTCATGATTTGAATGAATTTGCTAAAATCAGTCAGGCCTTTTGTGTAGTCTGTTGATGCAAAACGGAAAGCAATGTATTATTATTATTTTATTTATTACTACCACCATTCCTTTTCTGGCTTTTCCTCCCACAGTTCTCTCACCAGCCATAATGCAGAGTGAGAAACAAAATACCAAAGCCACAATTTCACTTTTCTGCTGAGGAAAAGCAAGTTGTTCAAATATTACTGTGGTTTTCAGTGAACAACATATATTAATATTTCCACTAAAGTTTCCAGCCTGGATTCTCATTTACACCAAGGTCCCTTTACACTGTTCAAGCAGCAAAAGGGGGCCAAAAAGTATGCAGTCATCTTAAAGCCCCTTTAATCTGCAAGAGCATAAAGAAGCCTTTGTGTAAAGGAGAATCATAGTCAGTAGTAAGATATCAAGAGTAAGGGTATGTCTACACTACAAAGTTAGTTCGAACTAACTTAGTTCAAATTAGTTATTTCGAACTAAGCTAATTCGAACTAACGGATCCAGACTAAAAAACTAGTTCGAATTAGCGTTTTGCTAATTCGAACTAGCATGTCCAGACAGAGTGGACCCTGAACCGGGGTTAAGGATGGCTGGAAGCAGTGCAGGCAGGGCATCAGATGAGGACTTAGAGCATGGAGCTGCTGCCTCAGGCTAGCCAAGGGCTGTGCTTAAAGGGACCTGACCCCCACCCCGGACAGACAGTTCTCAGGGGTTCCCCGCTTGCAAAGCAGTCCTGGCTTGGATTGCCGGGAGTACCCACACTGGGCACATCACAACACTCGGCCATCAGACCAGCTGCACTTGCCACAGGCTGCCATCTGGGGAGAGGGTGTAATTGGGGGGCTGCAAGAGAGGTTCCACCCCAGAAGCCCACAGAGCCAGCCCAGTCCTACCCATCGGGGGCGCGTACCCCATTCCTCCCTCACCTCCTTCCACTTACCCTTCCATAGCCCCTTTTCTTGATGTACAAAATAAAGGATAATTGTGTTCAAAAATGGAATCTGTCTTTATTAAACAAAACTGGGGGAGACTGGGAAAAGGAGGTGGGAGAGGGGAAGAGAGAGGGTGGGAGAGGGGAGGGCAACTAAAATGATCAGGGGTTGGGAACAGGTCCCATATGGAGAGAGGCTAAAGAGACTGGGACTTTTCAGCTTAGAAAAGAGGAGACGGAGGGGGGGACAGGATAGAGGTCTCTAAAAGCAGGAGTTGGGTGGAGAGGGTGCATACAGAAAAGTTCTTCATTAGTTCCCATAAAGAAGGACTAGAAGACACCAAAGGAAAGGAATGGGTAGCAGGCTTCAAACTAGTAACAGAAAGTTGTTCTTCACAAAGCAAAGAGTCAACCTGGGGAACTCCTTTCTGCAGGAGGCTGTGAAGGCTACAACTAGAACAGAGTTTAAAGGGAAGTGAGATCAAGTCATGGAGGTTGGGTCCATGGAGTGGTATTAACCAGGGGGTAGTAGGAGTGGTGTCCCTGCCCAAGGTTTGTGGAAGGCTGGAGAGGGATGGCACGAGACAAATGGCTTGGTCACTGGACAAATGGCTTCGGTCCATCCCCTCCAGGGTCCCTAGGGTTGGCCGCTGTCAGCAGACAGGCTACTGGGTTAGATGGACCTTTGGTCTGATCCAGTACGGCCATTGTAAGCTCAGGGCTCAGGGTCAGGGGTCTCAGTGGACCACCTTGATTTTCATGCACACCTGCTCCTGGGTGGCCAGGCTGGCAGCTCTCCTGCCCTAGCCGTCCACTTTCCTGTGCCTAGTGTGGAGATCATGGACGAGGTCCACGATGTCTGCACTAGCCCAGGCGGGTGCCCGCCTCTTGCGGTCCTGGGCAAGCTCCCGGGAGCCGCCAGCCTGGTCCCGGGAAGAGGGGGAGGGCTGGGGGGCATTGGGTGTGTGGCTCGATCCGTGCCAGGTGCAGGGTCTGCTGGCTGGGTGCTGGCAGGCTTGCACCTGGCACGGGCACCGTAGCCAGCCCGTGCCCCTTTAAGGGGTCCAGGGCCGGGAGGGGGGCAGACGAGTTTCCCTGGTGTTGGCCAGAGTGGCCTCCAGGGAAAGCTGGGGAGGGCTAGCCTCCCACTAGTTCAAATTAAGGGGCTACACACCCCTTAATTCGAACTAGCTTGTTCGAACTAGGCTTAATCCTCGTAGAATGAGGTTTACCTAGTTTGAACTAAGCGCTCCGCTAGTTCGAATTAAGTTTGAACTAGCGGAGCGCTAGTGTAGCGCCTATGAAAGTTAGTTCGAACTAACTTCCGTTAGTTCGAACTAACTTTGTAGTATAGACATACCTTTAGAGAAGAATCATATATTTCCCCTAAAATATCTGGCATCTCATGTTGTGCTTAAATAACTGCCTGGGATCTTTTGCAGGGGGATAAGGCAAATGCCACATTTATTGGTAATATCAATTACTACTTTATCATATGCAAATAATATATATTACATTCAGACACACACACATGTACACACAAGCACACTCCATCTTATTGTTGTTACTGTCTAGTCGCTTCCCCTAACAAACTTCACTGGCCAGGTGAATTAGATGGAGAAGGGGTGGAGCATTAATGCTCCGCTGTTGACAAGACAAGACAAGACCTGGGGTCCTACCGCAAGATACCTTAGATTTATAGTAACTCCCCTCTCATGCAAATCTATACCAGTTTAGTCATCATATGCACATGCAAAATTTGTTTCTGTGTTAGTTGGTCATCTGTGGTGCCTTCTTTAATATTATACCAAAACTTATTTAAAAATTTCTATATAAAAGGACTTAATACAAAGTTATATGAAAATGAAGATTATGTAGTAAGGAAAGACTTAATGCAAGGTTTTATGAATACAAAGTTATATGAAGATGATCCACAGTCATATGAAAATGATTAATACAGAGATTTATGATTAATACAGATATATGCCTACATTTGGGGCATTATTTACACATGTATAAACTCCGTGTTACACACTACCACAGTGGTCCCCTACGCAGTGCCCGCGGGCGCCATGGCGCCTGCCAGGCCATTTCTGTGCGCCCGCCAACTGATCGGGGCCGGCCCCACTCCCGGGCGCAGCACAGGAGCGGCACCAGCCGCAGGTGCATGGTGTACAGGCAGCTCAACCCCTGGAAGTGCGGCACATGGGTGGCGCCAGCACCGGGCATGCGGCATGTACGCGGTCCCGCCCCTGGGTGCGTGTGCCGCCCCATCCCCGGGTGCCCAGTGCGTGTGCGGCCCTGCACCCAGGTGCCTGGTGCATGAAAGGCCCCGCCCCCGGGCACCCGGCAGCCCCAAAAGGTTGGAGACCACTGCACTACCACATAACGATGTTGGCATTGTACATCCATTCATTTTATGCAAGTGTAAATGACTATCCAAGATGCAAAGGCCATGGAGAATCAGGCCAGATTATGCTCACCTAGACAAGTGAGAACCAAGAATAAACACAGTTGAATTAAACTGACATAAAAATAGTGCACGCAAGAGCAGAATCTGTCCCATCCCACGCTAATCTGCAGATGAAAAGAAAGCCATTTAATCACTGATCTGAGGCCCTGCAGAGCACTAAGGTTACCAGGATTCTAAGGGGAAGTCAGGGAACATCTTTCAAACTAACACAGGATGCTTTCCAGCCTGTTACAGAGAAAACAATGTTAAAAAGGAATCAAAGAGAATGTGGATGAAGTAATTAGATAAACACATATTTATGGTAGATACAATGACCCACCACAAATGGTTGTTTTTTTCCCCAAAGACAGATGAAGACACATTCATTCTTGCACTATGAAATTGACAAAAAAAAAAAAGCCAGGTAGCCAGGGTCGAGCTGCACTCAGCTTGTCACTCCCAGTTGGGCTGCTGCCCAGAGGCTCCAAAGTTAATTTCTAAAGCAAAATGTCTAGTGGTGCAACCTAATACATAATCCTCTGGAGCAGCTAATGTATTTGAATTCCCCTAACAACTAGTCATGCCTTCTGCAAACTGGAACACATTCCCCATCTTCTCCTAGGCTCACTGTTTAGCCTACAATGCACAGCATGACTTGAGCTAATAGCATATGACCTTCATATATATACATTTACTGAATCTGACTTCATTAAACAGTACTTTCTTGTTGACAGACAACAATGGAATGAGCTGTACTTGAGCGCAAAGGCTTCCTTTTTATTAAGAGAGTAGGACCAGTTAGGAGTAGCAAAGTGAAATTCATGACTGTGTACACTGCAAATGAAACCCGTCATTTACCTAATAGGGAGATATCCCATTAAGAGACTCCTGGGAGGAGATAGGAATGATTATGTCTGGGGGTACATCTACACTTGTTCCCTAGTTCGAACTAGGGATGCAAATGTAGGTGACCGAAATTGCTAATGAAGCTGGGATTTAAATATCCCGCGCTTCATTAGCATGATCTCGCCAGTACATTACTCCACTTAACAGCTGTTTTGAAAGTGAAAGTGGGCGCCGGGATGCATTAGTTCGAACCAAACCCCTTGGTTCAAACTAACGTTACTCCTCATTTTATGAGCATTTTTTGAGGAGTAACATTAGTTTGAACCAAGGGGTTTGGTTCTAACTAATGCGTCCCGGTGCGCACTTTCACTTTCGAAACAGCTGTTGAGCGGAGTAACGTGCTGGTGAGATCATGGTAATGAAGTACAGGATATTTAAATCCCTGCTTCATTAGCAATTTTGGTTGCCTACATTTGCATCCCTAGTTTGAACTAGGGAGCAAGTGTAGACGTACCCTGGGTCATTGTTGCTAGGCAAATTTAGCACTTCATACCCAGAAGGCTTCTGGAAATGGGTGTGGTAGTTTAGGGTCTGCGCTAGTAGGTTCTTTCTCTGTTGCTGGGGTCAGACTAGGGATGTAATAGTGTAGACAATTAACCAATTAACTGATAAGCAAAAGCTTATAGGTTAATGCTATAGACTACATGCACTGTGCCCCCGCCCCCAAATAATTTTTTTAGCAGACTGGCCAGCATCCCGGCTCAGTCCTGGCTCATGCTGGGTCCAGGACTTACTCACACTGCAGCTCTGCATTTAAAGCATATTAGGAGCCGAGTGGGCAGGTAGCCCAGCTCATTTCTGGCTCATGCCAGGTCTGGGAGATCAGACCATCCCTAAAAAGGGGCTGCTGCCACCGTGGGCTGCTGCTTCTTTATCAGAAGCAGCAGCACAGGGCGACAAGCAGCTGGTCCATGAGGAAAGCTGGTTTTTAAACTAGCTCCCTTTGCAGACCAGCTCCTACCTAACACCCCGAGGCAGCAGCATGGAGTGTCAGGGGGCTCCTCGGGAGTGAGGCCAGATTGCACTGGCTGCTGGCTCTGCCTCCGGGGACTTTAGAATAGATGAGTAACCAATAAGAATTCATGAGGTTATTCGACTGTTCAATTAAACATATTTAACAACCCTAGGTCAGACTCCATGAGTAAGCAGGTAGAGCAGCTGCTTTGCTAAGGGCCATGTGCTCTGTTTGTGTTTGTTTCTTTTGGTACTTGAACTTAGGGAGGCTGACACTATGCAGTCCTTGCTGAAATTCCTTAAGAGACTGAACCCTGGGTCTCCAGTTACTTTCTATGGGGGTGCGTGTAGACTACATGGCTCCATCGACGGAGCCATGTAAAGTAGTTTACTCTGCATAGTCAATGAAGCAGGGATTTAAATAATCCCCGCTTCATTAAAATAAAAATGGCTGCCGTGCTGTGCCAACAATCAGCTGATCCAGCACAGCACGGCAGTCTGGACGCGGTGCGGTCAACAAGGGAAGTTTCATGAGGCATACTGGAGCGGTTGACAAAGGCTTCCCTTGTCGACCATGCCGCATCTAGACTGTCGTGCTGTGCCATATCAGCTGATTATCGGCACAGCACAGTGGCCATTTTTATTTTAATGAAGCGGGGATTATTTAAACTATGCCGAGTAAACTACTTTACATGGCTCCATCGATGGAGCCATGTAGTCTAGACACACCCTGGGAGTTAAAGGGTTTTCTTTATTTTAGCAAAATGCAGGACAATGTAGCACTTTAAAGACTAACAAGATGGTTTATTAGATGATGAGCTTTCGTGGGCCAGACCCACTTCCTCAGATCAAATAGTGGAAGAAAGTAGTCACAACCATATATACCAAAGGATATCCTTTGGTATATATGGTTGTGACTACTTTCTTCCACTATTTGATCTGAGGAAGTGGGTCTGGCCCACGAAAGCTCATCATCTAATAAACCATCTTTGTTAGTCTTTAAAGTGCTACATTGTCCTGCATTTTGCTTCAACTACCCCAGACTAACACGGCTACATTTCTATCACTATTCTTTATTTTAGATACTGGAGAAGGGCAATGAAGTTTCGCCCAGCCAAATGTTACACAAACATGCCCAGATCTCTGACACTGTCCTTCCTCACCTTCTCTGCTTTGCTCAAGCCATCCTTTTGCGTTCCTCCATCCTACCCCAGTGCATGGAACAGCCTGTGAGTCCCACTGTACACCACACTCATGAGCCTCACACTCCTCTTTTTCAACCAGTTTTAAAGATTCACTTATTCCAAGAGGACCATGGACACACATCCTCACCAGTCAAATGCCTTCCCTATCCCCTCATCACAGGAGTAAAACAGATGGAGAAAATTCTGTTCCAAACTTCATTTCCAGGTCAACACCTCCACTGGAGTCCCTAATGCATTTTCTCATCAGTGTATTTATCCAGCACTGCATGGTTCGGAGGAGACGGTCTTAATTATCTCTTGTATAGTATGGAATTGGTGCATAACAGCTAAAAATAAGGGCTGGACCCTGCTTCTACTAAAGTTTAATGGCAAAATTCCCATTGACTTCAATTCAAGCACAATCAGGCCCCAAATCAACAGGTACTTTCTGCACTATTCTAGGAGAGAAATCATATTAAAATGAGTCTCACCTGTAACTCTTATCCCCTCTACAAATTACACTCACATTTTATTGATTCTCCCTCTTCTCTGATCATCAGATAGACTTATGTATAGTTCTAGAATCTCACTCTTATCCCTCCCAATGTCGCTGGTACCTACATGTATCACGACCACTGGCTCCTCCCCAGCACTGTACATCAGATAGACTTATGTATAGCGCTGGGGAGGAGCCAGTGGTCGTGATACATGTAGGTACCAGCGACATTGGGAGGGATAGGAGTGAGATTCTAGAAGCCAAATTTAGGCTGGTAGGAAAGAGATTGAAAGCCAGGACCTCTGTGGTAGTGTTCTCTGAAATGATTACAGCTCCATGTACAGGGCCAGGTAGGCAGGCAGAACTTCAAAGTATCAATGCATGGATGAAAGAATGGTGTAGAGAGGAAGGATTTAGATTTATTAGGAACTGGGGAAATTTTTGGAAAAGGGGTACCCTATATAGGAAAGATAGACTCTGCCTAAACCAAAATTGAACCAGGTTCCTGGCACTTGACATTAAAAAAGTTATAGACCAGTTTTTAAACAAAGGGCTGGGGGGAAGCTGACAAGTGCAGAGGAGGATATGGATTGGACAGAGACATCTCTTAGGAGAGGGTCCATTAATAGAGATTATCTTTGTTCAAGTAAAGAGGAGAGGATGAAAGATGATAAAGTATGGGTAAGATCAGATGAGAAGCAATCAAATGAAAAAAAGTCTAACATCAGGAAGTATGGGAGCCTCTACCCCCTGAGCTAAAAGCCAGCTGGCTCCCAACCCATGCTGTAGAGATCTCTTGGTCTTAACTGTTGCTGTGGTCTAGATACCACTTGCATTGCTCAGTAACCACACTAGGTGTGTAGGTTATACTTATACACAAATGTTAGAAGTCTACATAATAAGATGGGTGAACTAGAGTGCCTTATAGAATCATAGAACTGGAAAGGACCTTGAGAGGTCATCGAGTCCAGCCCCCCGCCCTCAAGGCAGGACCAAGCTCTTTCTACGCCATCCCTGACAGATGTCTATCTAACCTGTTCCCTCTGGAGAGGGAGAGTCCACCACCTCCCTTGGCAATTTATTCCAATATTTGACCACCCTGACAATTAGGAATTTTTTCCTAATGTCCAATCTAAACCTCCCTTGCTGCACTTTAAGCCCATTACTCCTTGTCCTGTCCTCAGAAACCAAGAGGAACAAATTTTCTCCTTCTTTCTTGTGACACCCTTTTAGATATTTGAAAACCGCTATCATGTCCCCCCTTAATCTTCTTTTTTCCAAACTAAACAAGCCCAGTTCATGAAGCCTGGCTTCATAGGTCATGTTCTCTAGACCTTTAATCATTCTTGTAGCTCTTCTCTGTACCCTTTCCAATTTCTCCACATCTTTCTTGAAATGTGGCGCCCAGAACTGGACACAGTACTCCAGCTGAGGCCTAACTAGTGCAGAGTAGAGCGGCAGAATGACTTCACGAGTTTTGCTTACAACACACTTGTTGATACAACCTAGAATCATATTTGGTTTTTTTGCAACAGCATCACACTGTTGACTCATATTCAACTTCTGGTCCACTATGACCCCTAGATCCCTTTCCGCCATGCTCCTTCCTAGACAGTCGCTTCCCATCTTGTATGTATGGAACGGATTGTTCCTTCCTAAGTGGTGCACTTTACATTTCTCTTTATTAAACTTCATCCTGTTTACCTCTGACCATTTCTCTAACTTGCTAAGGTCATTTTGAATTATGTCCCTATCCTCTAAAGAAGTTGCAACCCCACCCAGTTTGGTATCATCTGCAAACTTAATAAGCGTACTCTCTATCCCAATATCTACATCATTGATGAAGATATTGAACAGTACGGGTCCCAAAACAGACCCTTGCGGAACTCCACTTGTTATCCCTTTCCAGCAGGATTTAGCACCGTTAACAACAACTCTCTGACTACGGTTATCCAGCCAATTATGCACCCACCTTATCGTGGCTCTATCTAAGTTATATTTGCCTAGTTTATCAATAAGAATATCATACGAGACCGTATCAAATGCCTTACTAAAGTCTAGGTATATGACATCCACCGCTTCTCCCTTATCCACAAGGCTTGTTATCCTATCAAAGAAAGCTATCAGATTAGTTTGGCATGACTTGTTCTTCACAAACCCATGCTGGCTATTCCCTATCACTTTATTACCTTCCAAGTGTTTGCATATGATTTCCTTAATTACCTGCTCCATTATCTTCCCTGGGACAGACGTTAAACTGACCGGTCTGTAGTTTCCTGGGTTGTTCTTATTCCCCTTTTTATAGATGGGCACAATATTTGGCCTTTTCCAGTCTTCTGGTATCTCCCTTGTCTTCCATGATTTTCAAAGATCATAGCTAAATGCTCAGATACCTCCTCTATCAGCTCCTTGAGTATCCTGGGATGCATTTCATCAGGACCTGGTGACTTGCTGACATCTAACTTTCCTAAGTGATTTTTAACTTGTTCTTTGTGTATCCTATCTTCTAAACTTACCCTCTCTCTGCTTGTATTCACTACGTTAGGCACACCTCCAGACTTCTCAGTGAAGACCAAAACAAAGAAGTCATTGAGCATCTCCGCCATTTCCAAGTTCCCTGTTACTGCTTCTCCCTCATCACTGAGCAGTGGGCCTACCCTGTCCTTGGTCTTCCTCTTGCTTCTAATGTATTTATAAAAGGTCTTCTTGTTTCCCTTTATGCCTGTAGCTAGTTTGATCTCATTTTGTGCCTTTGCCTTTTTAATCTTGCCCCTGCATTCCCGTGTTGCTTGCCTATATTCATCCTTTGTTATTTGTCCTAGTTTTCATTTTTATAGGACTCCTTTTTTATTTTGAGATCATGCAAGATCTCCTTGTTAAGCCAAGCTGGTCTTTTGCTGTATTTTCTATCTTTCCTACACAGCGGAATTGTTTATTTTGGGCCCTTAACAACGTCCCTTTGAAATACTTCCAACTCTCCTCAGTTGTTTTTCCCTTCAGTCTTGCTTCCCATGGGACCTTACCTACAAGTTCTCTGAGCTTATCAAAATCTGCCTTATATTAAAGAAGTATATTGATATAATAGGCATCACAGAAACCTGGTGGAATGAGGACAATCAATGGGACATAGTCATACCAGGGTACAAAATATATCGGAAGGACAGAACAGGTCCTGCTGGTGGGGGAGTGGCACTATCTGTGGAAGAAAATGTAGAATTAACTGAAGTAAAAATCTCAAATGAACCAAAATGTTCCACAGAATCTCTATGGATAGTAATTCCATGTTCTAATGATAAGAATATAGAAGTAAGGATATAATATTGACCACCTGACCAGGATAGTGATAGTGACTATGAAATGCTAAGGGAGATTAGTGAGGCTATCAAAATAAAAAACTCAATAATAGTGGGAGATTTCAACTATCCCCATTATTGGACCTAACCAAGTGAGTTATAAGATCAAGAACACATATTCCTGCGCATCCAGAAATATAATCTACGCTATCATGTGCCGAAAGTGTCCGTCTGCTATGTACATTGGACAAACATCTCAGACACTTCGCCAAAGGATTAATGCCCACAAAACAGATATCAGACAAGATCACAAAGAGAAAACAGTTTCTTGCCACTTTAACCAGAAAGGACACTCTCTAAATGACTTAGCCACCTGCATTCTGCTACAAAGACCTTTTATATCTGCACTTGAAAGGGAATCCTCTGAACTGTCATTCATGTTAAAATTCGACACTTACCAACAAGGACTTAACAAGTCTTTGAACTTTCTCACCCATTACCAAGACAGTTTCCCCAATTATCACCTGTAATACCATTAACTCACAAACATCCCACTCTCCCTACCTTTAATATCAGCAATTCACAGACACTTACCTTCCTTCCTCCCCCTTCCCACCCCCCCGCATCCCCCTTCTGTTCTGCAATGTGATTTGTCCTTTTCATATTTGTTCATTTTTTTTAAATTGTATCCTTTGGTATATATGGTTGTGACTACTTTCTTCCACTATTTGATCTGAGGAAGTGGGTCTGGCCCACGAAAGCTCATCATCTAATAAACCATCTTGTTAGTCTTTAAAGTGCTACATTGTCCTGCATTTTGCTTCAACTACCCCAGACTAACACGGCTACATTTCTATCACTATCCCCATATTGACTGGGTACACATCACCTCAGGATGGGATGCAGAGATAAAATTTCTTGATACCTTAAATGATTGCTTCTTGGAACAGCTGCTTCTGGAACCCACAATGGGAAAGGCTATACTTGATTTAGTCCTTAGTGGAGCAGAGGATCTGATCCAAGAGATAAATATAACTGGACCTCTTGGAAATAGTGAATATAATGAAATAAGATTTAACATCCCTCTGGTGGGAAAAACACCTCAGTAGTCCAACACTGTGGCATTTAATTTCAGAAAGGGTAGCTATACCGAAATTACGAGGTTAGTTAAACAGAAATTAAAATTAAAAGGTACAGTGACAAAAGTAAAATCCCTAATTCTAAAGGAGCACTCAAAGATGATAAAATCATTGAGAAGAAGCTACAGTAATTTTTTGCTTCAGTCTTCACAGCTGAGGATATTGGGGAGATTCCCATACCTGAGCCATTCTTTTTAGGTGACAAATCTGAAGAATTGTTCCAGATTGAGGTGTCATTAGAGGAGGTTTTGGAACAAATTGATAAACTTAATAGTAAAAAGTTACCGGGACTGGATGGCATTCACCCAAGAGTTCTGAAAGAACTCAAATGGGAAATTGCAGAACTATTAACTGTGATTTGTAACCTATCATTTAAATCATCTTCTGTCTACCCAATGACCGGAAGATAGCTAATGTGATGCCAATATTTTAAAAGGGCTCTCGAGGTGATCCTGGCAATTATAGACCGGTAAATCTAACATCAATACTGGGCAAATTAGTTGAAACTATAGTAAAGAATAAAATTGTCAGACACATAGATGAACAAAATTTGTTGCGAAAAAATCAACATGATTTCTCTAAAGGGAAATCATGCCTTACTAATCTATCACTAATCTACTAGAGTTCTTTGAGGGAGTCAACAAACAGATGGACAAGGGGGATTCAGTGAATATAGTGCACTAAGATTTCCAGAAAGCCTCTGACAAGATCCCTTATCAAAGGCTCTAAAGTGAAGTAATTTGTCATGGGATAAGAAGGAAGGTCCTCTCATTGATTGATACCTGGTTAAAAGACAGGAAACAAAGGGTAGGAATAAATGGTAAATTTTCAGAGGGGAGAGAAGTAACTAGTGGGGTCCCTGAAGGATCTGTTCTAGGACCAATCCTAGTCAACCTATTAAGAAATTATCTGGAAAAAGGGGTAAACAGTGAGGTGGCAAAATTTGCAGAAGATACTAAACTGCTCAAGATAGTTAAGATCAAAGCAGACTGTGAAGAGCTTCAAAAAGATCTCACAAAACTAAGTGATTAGGCAACAAAATGGCAAATGAAATTTAATGTTGATAAATGTAAAATAATGCACATTGAAAAAAAAAATCCCAACAATACATACAATATGATCGTGACTAATTTAGCTATAACTACTCAAGAGAGAGCATGGGTAGGAATGGTGTCCCTAGCCTCTGTTTCTCTGGAGATGGGTGACGGGGAGGGATTACGTGAGGATTACCTATTGTGATCCCTCCCTCTGGGACATCTGGTATTGGCCACTGTTGGCAGACAGGATACTGAGCTAGATGGACCTTTGGTCTGACCCTATATGGCCATCCTTATGTTCTTAATTATTTGATCACTCATTTGACTGGTTTTCCAATACTAATTTAAAAGCTGATCCAGATATCTCTACAAATGATAACACTTCTCCTTGATAATTGTGGTTAAATGAGTGGCTATTCCTGCAAAGATGGACTCTTAACATCTTAATGAAATTAGACAGTAATTTGGGGTAGATTTGCATTTTGTCATAAATATTTTGCATTCTTCTCCTATATACTCATAGGCTGTGAGAAGATGTGGGTATTGTTATGATGTGGAAGTTTTGGAGTGAAAAGTAAACATGAAGGTGTTGGCCTTCTCAGGAGACAAAAGGCATTTAACTTTGGAACTAATTACAGTGAAGTTGACAGAGCTTGACAGATCTATTGTTCTAACAAATAGCTTGCAGTGTTCCTACAAGAAAAGTAATGCCTCTGTCTCCCTAGGCCTTTGACATGAAGGAACAAAAAGACAAGGCTGTCAGAATTTCCAGTTATACACCAGGAATTTAAGAAGTTAGTGCAGTAAATGTGTTAGTTAAAAATAATGCCTTAAAGGTTATGAAATTGTGCAATGTAAAAAGAAGGAGTAAAATGTGGAGGCAGGCAGGATCATGGTGTAAAACACTTTTCAGGTGTTTTCTGACATTAGGTATTATTACTGCCACAGCAGTGAAGTAGGGCTCAAAATGATTTTTTTTCCAGAATTTTCTGTAAATGGGAAATTCCTACTTTTGACCAGCTTCTCTTAATATTTCTGTGTTCCTTTCCATTGGGGATAGTTCTTCTCTATCTCATAAGGAGATGTGCAAGGATAAAATCCATTATTGTTTGCAAAACAACTAAGCACAGTGTTGACGGGAGCCCTATAAATACACAGATAAAAGGTGTTATCTGAGCTGCATAGTTTTAATCTGGATTTTGATCTAGATCTGCACTTCTCTAAAAATTGGAGTTGTTTGGATTTATTGTGGTGGTTCAGGCCAACTGTAGCAAGAACTCGTGTTGCCTAGAAGCTCTATATGCATTGCCCAGTTCCACACAGGTTGTTCCTACTAGGTACACTGTGACGGGGCGGACGGGCCCCGCACTCCAGTCCCGCCGGCGGCCGCTTATCTGGCAGCCCCTGTGCGAGGGGGTGGGGTAGCAGCATCGGGTGCACCGCGTGACGCGGGCCGAGTGACGCAGGGGCTGGCCTACCGGCTATGCGGCAGCTGTTCCGGGCGGTTGCCCCGGCCAAACGCCCACGCACCACCAGCCGGCTGGGCACCAATGCGGGGAGGAGCAACACCAGACCGGAAGCAGGGCCATGCCGGAAGAGGCAGGATCCCACGGTCCGGGAGTCTGCGTGGGGATTTAAACTCCCGGAGATGGTGCAGAGAGAGGAGGGACGAGGAAGTGGCCTCTCGCCGAGGCCCAACAGCGGATGGAACCCAAGGCAAAGAGGTGAGCCTGGAGGCAAGGGGATCTGACCGCGGAGAGAGGAAGTAGCCCAGGGCAGGCAAAGGGAGCCAGTGGGCTGGCGAGTTACGGCGGATCGCCCCGCCAGCCGGACCGGACAGCAGAAGCGTCTGTGTCCTTAGGGCCTTGGGCTGGGGTCCGTGAGAGGGGGCGGGCCCGGACCCCCTTCTCCCCACGGTCGGCGAGTGGCTTGTTTACATACACAAAGAGTTTTCATAATATATGGTGTGGCTGAACAATTAACTTGAAGGAATACTTCACTGTAGCATTTTTCTGGTTATCTAGAAAAAGTGTTTCCAATGATTCCAGTATTATGGAATGAAACATTAAATCAGAATCTGAATTAAAACACGGACCCTGTAATAAAACTGTGATAGTGAATGGAGGGGCACTGACTACAAAGGTATAACAAGAACTGTATCTTCTAATGGGGAAAGGGGTAAAAAGTGATGCGGCTAGGAAAGAAAAGCATTAGAGAGTAAGAAAAAAATTCCTTGTGGAAATTGCTTGAGATTGCTGTCTGCTTAGAAGTATGAAAGGGCAAAACCTGACAATTTCATCAGAAAAACTGTTTAGAAACTGACCTGAGATACACATAATTCATTGCGCCAGTGTCAGACTCCTCACATCTAGAGAATAAAGAGTGTGTTTATCAGCAGCAATAATATACACACCACAAAGAAGAACATCAGAAAAAATTACTTCATAAAATGATTATGACTTAGCTATACCAAATTTTGTAGCTAAAGATACTGTATTGAAGAGGAAGAGTCTTATTCAATTCACAGGAAGAAAAGAAAGGATGGGTGGACAGCAAGCATGATATATAAGCATGGTTCTAAAAGAGAAGGGAAAACAATGTCTTTCCCTTCCCAATTGTTAAATGAGGAAAACAGTTGTGTAATATTTCAGTGCAAAAGGAATCAAGAGAGACACATCTGGAACCAATGACAGGTACTAAATTGGGATAGTCATTTGATGAGGCTGCTGGATTCAATGTAAAAGATCAGTGGGCGTAACTCAAATAGGATAAATTAAATTCATGGAAGCGAACAAATTAAGACAGATGATTCCAGGAAAAAGATGTAATGGAAGTTGATTTTCTTAAAAAAAAAAAAAAGTAATATTTCTAGCAGGAGACAAAGACACATTGTAGAACAGATGGAGAATATGTGTTCTAAAAAGAATAAATGTACTTCATGTGACAAATTTAGCTAAAGGAAGAGGAACACTACAGACAGGATTATTTACCTCAGAAATGGACCAGAACTGGGTAGAACAACTTTAGATTAAAAATTGTATCTGAATTGGTCAAACCTGGCTAGCTCAATTTAAAAAAATGCAAACACTAAGCTGTTACCTTTGCCCTATTTCTAAAATAAAAATGCTCCTGAAAGTCTCAATGCATGTGTTCTCTCCAGGAGAAAATATGAGCTCTTTCTCTTTCTGCCTATTGCTATCAGTGTAGCATCTAAGCAGTTCACAAACATTAACCAATACAGCCTCCCAACAGCCCAGTGATTTACCATCCCATTTTACATATGGGGAGCTAAGGCAATATAGAGTATAGGCATTGGGTAATGCCCCTTTAGTAGTCTGGGAGCCATCTTGTGTCCCCGTGCAATCTTCAGTTGCAGAAGGCATCATAATCCTGGAGAAAAAGCAGTCTCAGGGTATGTCTACACTAGCCACCCTAGTTCGAACTAGGATGGCTAATGTAGTCATTTGAACTTGCAAATGATGCCCGGGATTAAAATATCCCGGGCTTTATTTGCATGTTCCCGGGCGCCACCATTTTTAAATGCTCGGCAGTTCGAACACTCTGCCCGTGGCTACACGCAGCATGGGGTAGGTAGTTCGAACTAAAGCCCCTAATTCGGACTACCATTACTCCTCATTTGCAAGTTCGAATGACTACATTAGCCACCGTAGTTTGAACTAGGGTGCCTAGTGTAGAAATACCCTCACATAGGTAGCTAGCATTGTAAATTTGTACATAGTTAATAAACATGGTTATCTGGAATTGTTGTTAAGGGAGGGAGTCATGCATTACTTAGTAGAGAATAACGTAGGGTATGTCTACACTACAACGTTAATTCAAACTAATTTAGTTCGAATTAGTTAATTCGAAATAAGCTAATTCGAACTAATGGATCCAGACTAAAAAACTAGTTCGAATTAGCGTTTTGCTAATTCGAACTAGCATGTCCACATTAAGTGGACCCTGAACCGGGGTTAAGGATGGCCGGAAGCAGTGCAGGCAGGGCATCAGAGGAGGACTTAGAGCGTGGAGATGCTGTCTCAGGCTAGCCGAGGGCTGTGCTTAAAGGGATCCGACCCCCACCCTGGACAGACAGTTCTAAGGGGTGCCCCGCTTGCAAAGCAGTCCTGGCTTGGATTGCCCGGAGTACCCACACTAGGCACATCACACCACTCGGTCATCAGCCTGGCTGCACTTGCCGCAGGCTGCCATCTGGGGAGAGGGGGCAATTGGGGGGCTGCAGGAGAGCTGCCACCCCCAGAAGCCTGCAGAGCCAGCCCAGTCCTCCCCATCGGGGGCTCGTGCCCCATTCCTCCCTCACCTCCTTCCACTTACCCTTCCCTAGCCCCTCTTCTTGATGTACAAAATAAAGATAACGTGTCTTCCAAAATGGAATCTGTCTTTATTGAACAAAACTGGGGGAGACTGGGAAAAGGAGGTGGGAGAGGGCAAGAGAGAGGCTGGGAAAGGGGAGGGCAACTAAAATGATCAGGGGTTGGGAACAGGTCCCATATGAAGAGAGGCTAAAGAGACTGGGACTTTTCAGTTTAGAAAAGAGGAGACGGAGGGGGGACAGGATAGAGGTCTCTAAAAGCAGGAGTTGGGTGGAGCGAGTGCATACAGAAAAGTTCTTCATTAGTTGCCATAAAGAAGGACTAGAAAACACCAAAGGAAAGGAATGGGTAGCAGGCTTCAAACTAGTAAGAGAAAGTTGTTCTTCACAAAGCAAAGAGTCAACCTGTGGAACTCCTTGCTGCAGGAGGCTGTGAAGGCTACAACTAGAACAGAGTTTAAAGGGAAGTGAGATCAAGTCATGGAGGTTGGGTCCATGGAGTGGTATTAACCAGGGGGTAGTAGGAGTGGTGTCCCTGCCCAAGGTTTGTGGAAGGCTGGAGAGGGATGGCACGAGACAAATGGCTTGGTCACTGTCTTCGGTCCATCCCCTCCAGGGTCCCTAGGGTTGGCCGCTGTCAGCAGACAGGCTACTGGGTTAGATGGACCTTTGGTCTGACCCAGTATGGCCATTGTAAGCTCAGGGCTCAGGGTCGGGGGGTCTCAGTGGACCCTCTTGATTCTATTGCACACCTGCTCCAGAGTGGCCAGGCTGGCAGCTCTCCTGCCCTAGCCGGCCACTTTCCTGTGCCTAGTGTGGAGATCGTGGACGAGGTCCACGATGTCTGCACTAGCCCAGGCGGGTGCCCGCCTCTTGAGGTCCCGGGCAAGCTCCCGGGAGCTGCCAGCCTGGTCCCGGGAAGAGGGGGAGGGCTGGGGGGCATCGGGTGGGTGGCTCAAGCCGTGCCAGGTGCAGGGTCTGCTGGCTGGGTGCTGGCAGGCTTGCACCTGGCACGGGCACCGTAGCCAGCCCGTGCCCCTTTAAGGGGTCCGGGGCCAGGAGGGGGGCAGACGAGTTTCCCTGGTGTTGGCCAGAGTGGCCACCAGGGAAAGCTGGGGAGGGCTAGCCTCCCACTAGTTTGAATTAAGGGGCTACACACCCCTTAATTCGAACTAGCTAGTTCGAACTAGGCTTAATCCTCGTAAAATGAGGTTTTCCTAGTTCGAACTAAGCGCTCCGCTAGTTCAAATTAAGTTCGAACTAGCGGAGCGCTAGTGTAGCGCCTATGAAAGTTACTTCTAACTAACGTCCGTTAGTTCGAACTAACTCTGTAGTGTAGACATACCCAGAGAGATTGAGTTGGCTTGGAAAATCATGAAATGTTTGCAGCCTTAAAAAAATTATGACCTCCAAGCCAAAATAAAAACTATTTTTTTTATTTGGACAGGACTTCTAGACAGGGAACTGATGTCTTTTGGGATGGGATCAAAACGAACCTTTAAAAATTTGAAAATAAAAATTTATCTTGAAAAACGAAGAATTGTTACATTTTGAAAACTCATTTAGTACTTTTTGCAATACGGCCAAAACTATATCCAAGGTTAATTGAAGCACCCTTATAGAGTCAGTGATGAAAAAGGACAGGGCTGCCTGTATCTATAATAATTTCAAGGCTACAATTAACCTAGTATTGTATGCAGCTCAGTGTCCTTTTCAAGAATGGAGGACATTTTTCCTCATTAGCTGGTGAGAAGCATTCCCTTAAGATCAAGTTATTCCAGCCACGTCTGCAAATAGAGTTCTAAGTCAGTGACAAACCTCACAATTAACACACACCTGGATTATTTCAAAATAACAGGCTAGTGTTTGGAATCGCATCCTCACACACTATTTGGAATTGTGCCATGAACCAGATATTACAATACACTCCTGGAATTTGGTGTTACTTGGATGATATACTGGTCAGAGGAGCTAATGATGAAAAACACCTTAAAGTTGTCTAAGTGTGGACTTAGAGCAAGTGAGGACAAATGTAATTTTTCATAGATTAAAGTGGATACGGTAGTAATATGACAAAAAGATGACTGACATAAATCACAAGAAAAAGTCGATGCTATTCTTAAAGCACTGTTTTGACCTAAACAAAGTATTATGTGTATACCAATCTGTGTTTAGCATACACAGAGGAGAAGAAAGAGCATAGATCCACCTTTATCATCAGATTCCATGTAGTTTATTGCTCTGAAGGGTAATCCTCAGAAGAATCCACTTCAAAGGTGGACTATAAGGCTGTATCTAGACTGTAGGCTTTTTTCGAAGAAGCTTTTCCGGAAGAGATCTTCCAGAAATACTTCTTCAGAAAGAGATCATCCACACTGCAAAAGCACATAGAAAAAGCAATCTACTTTGTCGAAAGATAGCTTCCACACTGAATGGATGCTATCTCGCATTTCAACTGTGATTACTATGGATGGAGTGGCCACCAGGGCACCTGTGCTTTTTCCTCTTTCCTTTTCTTTTGAAAGAACTCCCTCTTCCCCGTCTGCACACGCCTTTTTCTGAAAGAGCTCTGCACACACTGTATTACTCTTATGATTATTGATGTTTGCTCATCAGGTTTTTTTGCATGCTTGCACTGCAGATATTCATTTATCCTTTGGCTTGTAGAAGGCATTACGTTACAGGACACTGAAAAAAAAATCAATGACTGAATTCAAACTATACCTGCAGAATAAACTTGTAGTCAGTCGAGATGCAACCAAATCCTAAGCAATATCTGACTAGAATAATGTCAGTCTGGGGTGAACAATTTCCTGGATTAATGTTAGACTGATATTTTGTAAAATAATATTTTACCTTTAAAGAATCTTTCACCCGGTGCTTTATACAAATCACTAAGTCATACAAAACTGTGCACGAGATTGGTGAATGTCATTAACCCCATTTTACAGCTGAGAAACCTGACACAGAGATGTTAATTAACATGCCCTAATTCACAAAACAAGTCAGTGGCAAAACAGGTAAGAAAATATAGAAGTTTCATCAGCAAGTTCCCTTTTGAAAAATTCTGTAGATGGTATTCTGAAGTACATCTTTTGCTTTAATTCAGAATATACAACTATTATGACAAGAATTTAGTTTACCATGGTGTAATCTCTTAGCAAATGCATAATTTAAGGCATAAAGCAGATCCAATAAAAGATACTATTACTAGAAATAGTTCCATGTTCCCAGATGCTCCTTTTTCTTTGACTAAACAAAATATAAAAATTAAATCTTCTCTTTGCAATAATTTATAATTGTGGGTATTAAAATAGAAAATGGATTTATAACTTGCTATAGACATGACCGTGTTCCACATAGAATTATCGAACTGTAGGGCTGGAAGGAACCTCAAGAAGTCATCAAGTCCTGTGATATAGCAGGACTAATAAATCTAGACCATCTCTGACAGGTGTTTGTGAACCTGTTTGGTGTGGATTCCACAAGCCTATACCAGAGCTGAACTACTGCTGCAGTTAGATATTAGGAAAAACTTTCCAACAAATCTTCCTTGTAGCAAATTAAGAATTTTTGTCCTAACTTAACTGAACAACTGAAAATTGTTTAAGCAAGTTTTAAACAAGCAAAAGGAAGCATTTTTTCATACAACATGCAGTCAACCCGTGGAACTCTTTGCCAGAGGATGTTGTGAAGTCCTAGAGTACAGGAGGATTCAGAAAAGAATCAGATAAGTTCATATAGGATTGGTCCATCAATGGCTATTAGCCAGGATGGACAGGGATGGTGATGTATTTTCCAGAAACTGGGAATGGGAGACAGGGGATGGATCACTTAATGATTACCTGTTCTGTTCATTCCCTCTGGGGCACCTGACTTTGACCATTATTAGAAGAGATGCCACTGGACTACATGGGCCTTTGGTTTTATAAATTATTAGTTCTCCTTCCCTGCAAAGTAAAGGCCCTCACTTTATCATTCTTCATCTCCTAATAAGGCCAATCTTAAAAGTATACCCCAAATTAAAAAACACAGTAAGAGAACCAAAAACAGTGCCACTGTGGCTTAACAACCAAGTAAAAGAAGCAGTGAGAGATAAAAAGACATCTTTTAAAAAGTGGAAATCCTAGTGAGAAAAATAGAAAGGAGCATAAACTTTGTCAAATTAAGTGTAAAAATATAATAAGAAAAGCCAAAAATGAGATTGAAGAACAGTTAGCCAAAAAATCAAAATGTTTTTAAGTACACGAGAAGCAGGAAGCCTGCTAAACAACCAATGGGGCCCTTGGATGATCGAGATACTAAAGAAGCACTCAAAGATGATAACGGCATTGTGGAGAAGCTAAATGAATTCTTTGTTTCAGTCTTCACAGCTGAGGATATTGGGAGATTCCCATACCTGAGTCATTCCAAGGAATTGTCCCAGACTGAGGTGTCATTAGAGGAGATTTTGGAACAAGTGATAAACTTAACAGTAACAAGTCACTGGGGCCAGATGGCATTCACCCAAGAGTTCTGAAAGAACTCAAGTATGAAATTGCGGAACTATTACCTGTGATTTGTAACCTATCCTTTAAATCAGGTTCTGTACCTAATGACTGGAAGATAGTTAACGTGACACCAATATTTAAAAAAGGGCTCTAGAGGTGATCCTGGCAATTACAGATTGGTAAATCTAATGTCAGTATTGGGCAAATTATAGTTGAAACTACAGTAAAGAATATAATTGTCAGACACATAGATGAACGTAATTTGTTGGGGGAAAGTCAACATGGTTTCTGTAGAAGTAAATCATGCCTTACTAATCTACTAGAGTTCTTTGAGGGAATCAACAAACAGATGGACAAGGGGGATCCAGTGGATATAGTACACTAAGATTTCCAAAAAGCCTTTGACAAGATCCCTTACCAAAGGCTCTTAAGTAAAGTTGTCATGGGATAAGAGAGAAGGTCTTTTTATGGATTAATAACTGGTTAAAAGACAGAAAACAAAGGGTAAGAATAAATAGTAAGTTTTCAGAGGGGAGAGAAGTAACTAGTGGGATCCCCGAAAGGTCTGTTCTAGGACCAATCCTATTCAACCTATTAAGAAATTATCTAGAGAAAGGGGTAAACAGTGAGGTGGTAAAATTTGCAAATGATACTAAACTGCTCGAGATAGCTAAGACCAAAGAGTCTGTGAAGAGCTGCGAAGAGCTTCAAAATGATCTCACCAAACTAAGGGGCTGTGTCTTGACTGGCAAGTTTTTCCGCAAAATCAGCTGCTTTTGCAGAAAAACTTGCCAGCTGTCTACACTGGCCCCTTGAATTTCTTCAAGAACACTGACTTCCTACTGTAAGAAATCAGTGCTTCTTGTGGAAATACTATGCTGTTCCCATTCGGGCAAAAGTCCTTTTGCACAAAACTTTTGCGCAGTGTAGACAGCTCAGATTTGTTTTCCGCAAAAAAGCCCCGATCGCAAAAATGGCCAGACAGGAACCCCCCCTGTAACATCCATTTTTGCTTGCCTGGAGCATGCAGGGCGCACAGAACAGTAAAAGCCTTGGAGAAGGAGGCTCAGGATATGCAGGCTGCAGTGACCGTGAATGGCTGTAAACAGAGATATGCCAATTGCTGATCAAGAGGCTGCCGAGGAGTGCCCTTGACTAAAACCCATATTGATACAAACACACAGCCGTCTGCGGGGGGAGGAATCTCTCGCCCAGTAAAAATATGTCTAGTACGCACAATTTAGTGATCTCTCTTGCAAGTGTAAATTAACTTGAAACTTGCTTGTAAGAACTGGCGCCACAAAACGGACCAACACAATTTGGTATCTTAGATAAGAAAGAGGATATGGGCCCCCAGGGGTATAAAGATGGGTCCAGCAGCACATTTACTCTGAGTGTCAATCTACCATCTATCTGCTGGTCGGGTTAGGTGTTTGACCTCCCGAGGTTCCACGGGGACGCCCACCTCGTATTTGTCTTTCCTAGGAATTGAGGGACCGGCCCTGGCTTGATCCGCTGTAGTCAAGAGGCACAGAAGGGGGTAAAAATTGTACCTGGATGTGGTCCTTTGTCTTAAGTGTACACATAGACTTAGAGCTCTTTAAAGATTAAGCTGTCACTTGGTACCATTATTTCTATTTTCTATCTTTATTTTCTTTGTAAACATTTTTTTAAGATCTGTATTTGCTAGCAGTTAAGAAATAGAGCAAAAGCCATTGTAACCATATGCTTTTATAAGTCTTTTTAATAAACCTGTAACTGTTTAAGCTTTAACCTGACTCCTTCAGTTGCTGTAACAGAACCAAGCACAATTTAAAAGAACTTCAGCTGGTCATAAGGGACAGGTATAGAAAGAGCTTGGGCATTTGGATCGTGTCACTCCCAGGTGACAGATCCATTGGGGCATCTCTCAGTCTTCCCTAGACTGCCCGCTGCGAAGGGATCCTGTATCCTAGCAGCTAAAATCTGAGATGTAATAAGCTCTTCCTATAAACTCGGGGCGTCTGTCAGCCTGTTGGCTGCCCTCTGCGATGGGACGCCGGTCCTAGCAGTAAAGTCATGGACGTTAAACCTTTTCTCAGTAACACACACACACACACACACACACACACACACACACACACACACACACACACACACACACACACACTGCCCTGACCATCGGCTGACAGCATGTCTAGATTGGCATGGACGCTTTTCCGCAAAAAGTGTTTTTGCGGAAAAGCATCCATGCCAATCTAGAGGCTCTGTTCCGAAAATGCTTTTAACAGAAAACTTTTCCGTTAAAAGCATTTCCAGAAAAGTATGCCAGTCTAGATGTATCCAGGGTGTATCTACACTGCACCGTTACTTCGAGATAACTAGTGTTATTTCAAAATAACTTTGCAAGCGTCTACACAGCAATTCCATTATTTTGAAATAATTTCAAAATAACGGACTGCTTATGCCAAAATCTGTAAGCCTCATTATTGCGAAAGAAACAGGTAGTGTAGATATACCTTCAGTGATTTGGCAACAAAATGGCAAATGAAATTTAATGTTGATAAATGGAAAAAATAATCCCAACTATATATACACTATGATGGGGACTAATTTAGCAACAGCTACTCAAGAGAAAGATCTTGGAGTCATTGTGGATAGTTCTCTGAAAACATTCACTCAGGCTATGACTAAACTGCAGGCTTCTTTCAGAATAACTTTTTTTTGGAAGAGATCGTCCAAAAAAACTTCTTCTGAAAGCAAGTGTCCACACTACAAAAGTGCATCGAAAAAGCAATCTGCTTTTTTGAAAGATAGCATCTACAATGAATGGACGCTATATCTGATTTAAGCTGTGATTACTATGGCTGAAGTAACCACCATGGGCTCGTCTACACTGGCCCCTTTTCCAGAAGGGGCATGTAAATTTCATGAGTCGTCGTAGGGAAATCCGCGGGGGATTTAAATATCCCCCGCGGCATTTAAATAAAAATGTCCGCCGCTTTTTTCCGGCTTTTAAAAAAGCCGGAAAAGAGCGTCTACACTGGCCCCGATCCTCCGGAAAAAGCGCCCTTTTCCGGAGGCTCTTATTCCTACTTTGAATAAGAGCCTCCGGAAAAGGGCGCTTTTTCCGGAGGATCGGGGCCAGTGTAGACGCTCTTTTCCGGCTTTTTTAAAAGCCGGAAAAAAGCGGCGGACATTTTTATTTAAATGCCGCGGGGGATATTTAAATCCCCCGCGGATTTCCCTACGACGACTCATGAAATTTACATGCCCCTTCCGGAAAAGGGGCCAGTGTAGACGTAGCCCATGGCTTTTGTGCTTTTTCCTCTTTCCTCTTCTTTCGAAAGAACTCCCTCTTCCCTGTTCACACATGCCTTTGTCCGAAAGAGTTCTTTCAGAAAAAGGCTTCTTCCTTGTAGAAAGAGGATTACCAACACTGGAAAAACTCCTCTGTTATTTCCATTTACGTTCCGAAGAAAGCGATTGAAGTGTAGACGTAACTCAGGTTTTAGCAAAAAAAATGGCCGTTTTTCTGTAGTGTAGACAGCAGCAGCAATCAAAGAAACAAATAGAATGTTAGGAATCATTAAAAAGGGCTAGAAATAAGACAGAAAATATCTCATATAAAACCATGGATGCCCACATCTTGAATACTGCATACGGATGTGGTCGCCTCATTTAAAAAAAGATATATTGGCATTGGAAAAGGTTCAGAAAAGGTCAACAAAAATTATTTGGAGTTTGGAACGGGTCCCATATGAAGAGAGATTAAAAAAGCCATTAAACAGCTTCTGCTGGAGCCATATTGGCCTCTCACTATTCTTCCTGTCTATGCTTCCCATCATGATAGTTTGCAGTTGTACCTTTAAGATATACAAGGCGCTCAGATATTGTGGCGATGAACATGGTATAAGAATCTAAATAGAATAGAATCAGCTCCTAAGAGATTATTTTGTTAAATGGAGAAAGAAAAGGTACATAGATTGTAGAGAGGAAGAGGGTTAGTCCCCAAACTAAAGATGCTCATGGCACAAGATAAGGACTTGGAAGATCCAGAGTTCAGTTCCTGCCTGGCATAAGCTTCCTGTGTGACTACGTGCAGGTCCCTGCACATAAATTCTCCACCTGTAAAAAGGAGATAATATTTTCCTTTTTCCAAAGGGTATTGTGAAAATAAATACATAATGAGAGGTGCTCAAATATATGGTTTTGGGGCCCCTGTAGTGAGAAACACACAATTTATCCTTTCAGACACTAAGGCTACGTCTACACTGGCATGATTTTCCAGAAATGCTTAAAACGGAAAAGTTTTCTGTTATAAGTATTTCTGGAAAAAGCACGTCTACATTGGCAGGATGCTTTTCTGGAAAAGCACTTTTTCCAGAAAAGCGTCCGTGTCAATGTAGACGCGCTTTTCCGGAAAAAAGCCCCGATCGTCATTTTCGCGATCGGGGCTTTTTTGCGGAAAAGAAATCTGTGCTGTCTACACTGGTCCTTTTCCAGAACAGTTTTCCGGAAAAGGACTTTGCCCGAACGGGAGCAGCATAGTTTTTCCGGAAAAGCACTGATGATTTTACAGTAGATCGTCAGTGCTTTTCCGGAAATTCAAGGGGCCAGTGTAGACAGCTGGCAAGTTATTCCGGAAAAGCGGCTGATTTTCCAGAATAAGTGGCCAGTGTAGACACAGCCTAAGGATATGTCTACACAGCAAAGTTATTCTGGAATAATGGCCGTTATTCCAAAATAACTATGTGAGGCTGCAGGGTTTTTTCGAAAAAAGTAGCCTTTTTTCGAAAAAACTTCACCTGCATCTAGACTACAGCCGTGTTCTTTCGAAATTAAATCGAAAGAATGCAGCTTTTCTTTCGATGGCGGTACTCCTCATTTCACGAGGAAGAACGCCTTTTTTCGAAAGTGCTCTTTTGAAAAAAGGCATTCTTGAATGCAAACAGGGCTTTTTCGAAAGAGAACATCCAGACTGCCTGGGTGCTCTCTTTCAAAAAAGTGGCTCCCTTTTTCAAAAGAAGAGTTTGCAGTCTAGATGTTCTCTTTCTAAAGAGGCTTTTTTGAAAGATTCTTTCGAAAAAGCCTCTTTCAAAAGAGGTTTGTAGTCTAGACGTACCCTGAGCATCTACACAGGCATTCCATTATTTCAAAATAATTTCAAAATAACAGGCAGCTAATTCCGAAATCTGTAAACTTCATTTTACAAAGAATAATGCCTATTCCAAAATAGCTATTTCAGAATAAGGAATGTGTAGACACTACACTGCTGATATTTCAAAATAGCACCCCACCCTGGATCCATTCTAAGTTATTCCTCCCCAGAGCCTCCTGGGGCTCTAAATCAAAATAGCATGTCTACTTTAGGGAAGCTTGCCTCAGACTAATTTTGAGGCTTCCCTGTAGTGTAGATGTGCTATTTCAAACTAAGCCATTTCAGAATAGCTATTTCGGAATAGCTTATTTCAAAATTGATGTGCAGTGTAGATGTAGCCTAAAAGACTAACTACTTCTTTGAGTGAAATAGACTGCCTCTTTCATCCATCATGTAGACAAATCCCTTTTTTATTTGTATAGAAAATAACAGTATAAGTATCTAAACTGCTCCAAGATCTTGTAGTCATGATCCTAGCCAATTTTTTGCTCTGTTAATGCTTTGGAGTTAATCAACGTTTTCTAAATGACCACAGGATATTACGTGATATTTCTCTTCAATATTTGTTTAGAAATATTCATACTCTACACTTAGCCAGGCACTTATTTATTGCTATTGATTAAAACATATTTTCCAGAAATATTTCTACTGTCTGTCTCCTCTGGCATGACCATCTCACTGTTGTGTTGTGTTCAATGACTTGCAGGTAAAGCAGCTATTTCAATGACCTATGAACTTGTGCCTAATGTTTAAATCCCAGTCTTAGTGATAGTCAGTATCTGAATCAGTGGTACATCCCCTTTCAGGAGGTTGATTTGTTTTGCATACCACCAAGTTTCAGGTCACTTAAAACCTACTTGGTGACCAAAAAAGAGAGATAAAAATAAAAGTGTCCCAGCACTCTATTAGGCTGTGTCTATACTGACCCCTTCTTCGGAATAATCATGCTAATTTAGAACTTTGGAATAGGGAAATGCGCGGGGGATTTAAATATCCCCCGCGGGATTTAAATAAACATGTCCACCGCTTTTTTTCCGGCTTGGGGAAAAGCCGGAAAAGAGCGTCCAGACTGGCGTGATCCTCTGGAATAAAGCCCTATTCCGGAGGATCTCTTATTCCTACTTCAAGGAATCCCCAAGCCGGAAAAAAAGCGGCGGCCATGTTTATTTAAATCCCGCGGGGGATATTTAAATCCCCCGCACATTTTCCTATTCCAAAGTTCTAAATTAGCATGGCTATTCCGAAGAAGGGGCCAGTGTAGACGTAGCCTTTCTGAAAAACAGCTTACTTTTTCATTTTTACTATATAAATATAACATAAATCAATGGAACTATAAACATTATACTAATATTACACTGTTTAGTATATAGAACAGTATAAACAAGTCATTGTTTATATGAAATTTTAGTTTGTACTGACTTTGCTAGTGCTTTTTAGGGAGCCCATTGTAAACATAGGCAAATATCTAGATTACCACTCCAGGAAGAGATCCTTTATAGAATGACCAGATAGCAAGCCAGTGGGGGGGGGGGGGGAGGGGGAGGGAAGGAGGGAGTGGGACTAGGGTTGGGATAATAGGCACCTGTCTAAGACAAAGCCTCAAGTATTGGGATTGTTCCTATAATATCAGGACATCTGGTCACCCTAGCTCCCTAGGAGACTCCAGTAAGAAGATGCTGTCTGCTGGTGGGAAAGAGTTCTCTCACTAGCATAACAAAACCACTTCCTCAAGAGGAGCTCTCCCACATTGCTGGGGGGGGGGGGGGGGCTTATTCAGGCCCCTGAGTGACAGAAGATATAGTAACATAACCTGTTGTGGCAAGGAGTCCTGTGGCACCTTATAGACTAACTGCAGTTAGTCTATAAGGTGCCACAAGACTCCTTGCCACTTTTGCAGATTCAGACTAACACGGCTACCCCTCTGATACATAACCTGTTGTGTAGAGGCTTACCTAGATTTTGATCTAGTAGTGTGGGAGTTGCTCAGATACTATGAGGATGTGGGTCACATAAGAAGTTATGTATCCGGTTTAGTTGTCACCATGTTGGCCCCCAGATATTAAAAGGATGAGGTAGGTAGGGTAAAGCCTTTTATTGGACCAACTTCTGTTGGTGAGAGACAAGCTTTTTTGCTACACAGAGCTCTTCTTCAGGTCTGGGACTGGTTCTAAGGTTATGTCTACATTAGTACTTTTATCAGCATAAATTATTTCACTCAGGGCTGTGAAAAAATACCCCACGGATCGACATAAATCACACCAACATAAGTGCTGGTGTGGCTAGTGCTCTGTTGGCAGAGATGCTATCCCATCAACATGATTACCAGTACCCCTTGGAGGTGGTTTAATTACATCAATGGGAAAGTTCTCTTCTGCTGGCATAGAGCAGCTATGTGGCAGATCTTACAGAGATTTGCTGTAAGGTCTCTAGTGTAGACATGGCCTAAGAATATCATAGACTTCCTGTGTGACTTTGGAAACATCACTGTGACAGAATTTCCCCACCTGTAAGATGTAGGTACTTCCATGCCTCACGTAGGTGTTAAGCTAAACATTTAAAAATGTCTGAGAGACTTGCTCTCAAAGTATATAGAAGTGCAAAGTCAGTCCTATCCTGGTGTGACGGGGGGGACTCACCCCCGCACTCTTGGCCCCCGGAGCCGAGGCCCCGCACCCCGCCCGGCGATCCTGGGGACGACTGGAGTGGATGGCGGAGTAGCGAGCTCGGTGGGAGCCGACTACAAAGAGAGGACCGTGGGAGCGGTGAGGTAGAGGCCGGGAACAGGAGCAGCTCAGGACCCATTGTGGCCCGGGCCCGCGAACTGGGGGTGCCCCAGGACCCCTGAACTACCGACCCGGTTACACCTTGTATTGACCTGTTAACATTTGATTCCCCCTAAAAAGAGCTTCCAAATGGCAGTTCAAATCTTTTATTTTTTTGACATTTAAAAAGTGTGATGTTCAAAGGAAGGCTACGAGATGAAGAGATGTTTCTCAGAAAATATATCAACTGCTGGATTTCACTGCAGCTCTGTTGTATAATGCTCATGCGAGAAAAGGAGTATACCATCTTTACAACATAAAGCACAGATAAAAATGTATGTTTGCAGTTGTTTTTGTTGGAGTCAATAGCCAAAATACAATTGCCCATAAAGTATGTGTCAAAGAAAGATGGTAATGTGCTTAGAGCTGTCCTGAATTTTTTGGACTGAACAGTTTTCTCTTGGAAAGTGCCACTTCATTGAAATCAAAATGTTTTGTAAGAACATGCTGCTTTTGAATCAATTGTCAACAGAGTATTTCAGTCCTCCTTTATTTCTGTCCAACAATCTTTTTAATCTTTTAATTTTATTACATGAATTATAATGCTTTAGCACTATTGAAATAAAATGTTTTGATCAAATCAGCACTTGCTTTCCACTCTGTTTAAGTATAAATGATTACACCAAGTACAAAGCAATGGGGAAGAAAGGTGATATTAATCATAGAAACTTTGTTCAAATGACAGCTGATATCTAAAAAAGGTACCAATATACAATACTGTGGTGTACCAGTGTCAGCAACAATGGGAAACTTTTGAAAAAGTCTCTAATGAAGGCAGGGCTTTTGTGGCATGCAAATCTGCCCACCACTCTTACAATTCTCTATAGAATTATAGGAAGATCAACAGCTTATGTGCAGTTACTACTTATCCCCTTCAGTTCCCGGATGGGGGCAGGACACATGGAAGGAGAGGGAAAAACATATTTTGCACAAGGATTTGCTTATGCAGAATCTTGGCAACAGAAGAAGGCACACTGACCGCTGTTACATATATTACAGCATTGCCAAGAGGCCCAACTGGAGACTGAGATCCCCTTGTGCTAGGCACTTCAAACACATAGGGTACGTCTAGACTACATGGCTCCGGCGATGGAGCCATGTAAAATAGTTTACATGGCATAGTCAAAGAAGCAGGGATTTAAATAATCCCCACTTCATTAAAATAAAAATGGCCGCTGCACTGTGCCAATGATCAGCTGATCCGGCACAGCGCAGCAGACTAGACACGGCACAGTCGACAAGGGAAGCCTTTGTCGACCGCTCCGGTAAACCTCCTATATGTAAGTAACACTAGATCCAAAATGCTGAAAGACATTCTCAAAATTCTGCTTCACATACACCACTAAGCAGCAATATATACATCAGTGGAAAATAATCAAGAAATACATTGATGTGCAGGAATGTCAACCTGTCAGAGATTAATTAAGGCTCCTACACTTTTCTACTACTAACCCTAGCTATTAAGTCCAATTCTAATTCAATTATCCTGGTTGTAGCACTTCTGAACATTCAAAAAGAATGGCTCCTAGGAATGGTGCTTTCAAGGGAATGCTGCTTTTTTGACAATGGTAATTGATATTTGCTGTGAGCATGGGGAAATGCCAATTCCCAGGGCTCTAGGTAAGATAATGAAGTTTGCACAGTTTGAGAAATTAGAGAAGTGGAGGATTAAGAAGAACTTTTTCAAAAGAAACCAGGAAAGTGTGCTTACCCAGTAAGCTGTCCCTGGTTTTAGACATTACATTGAAGGATTGAACATAAACTAACATTCTGCGAAGTAATACACTTGAGTGCTCTGCATTCTTAGCATTTATTACTAGTCAATTCACCTGGCATCACTCAGGTCCTTAATTCAATTTTTTCTTGGAAAATAAAAGAAAAATGTATACGCTTTATTTAAATGATTGTATTTTTCAAAAATACAGAGTTCTTTTTATTAATTTTTATTTTGGATTTTTTTAAAAATGGATTGTTAAAGTTGGTCCATTTAGTTGTTTTAGTAAATGTTTTTAAGGTTGGGCATTCCAATAATTGAAGGATTGTTAGATCATCATGAAAACATTGTTGGGTACTCCATTTAAAAGATAGGGGGAAAGAGTAGGAATGAGTGTTGTGCTTCTGGGATTTGCATTTGGATTACTGTATTAAACTTACAAATGTTCTTCAAAAAGGGATGAACTGGGACTAATCCAAAGTTGACTGCAAAGGGATTTCACAAAATTGGGTGACTGGGCTACACAAAGGCAGATGGAAGTCAGTGTTAAGTACAAAGTAATGCACATGGAAAAATAAAATTCTAACTATAGATACAAAATAGCTGTTACTAATCAAGAAAGAGATCTTTGAATTGTTATGGATAGTCTAAAAACTCAAAAGTGAACAGAATATTGGGGATCATTACGAAAGAAATAGATAAGACAAAATACCATATGGCTACTACATAAAGACTTTGTATGCTCACATCTTGAATACTGTAGGCAGATCTGGTCAACCCATCTAAAAAAAGATATATTGTATATGGAAAAGGTACGTAAAGGTCAACAGACATTATGAGCAGTAAGAAGTTACTCACCTTGGTGCAGTAATGATGGTTCTTCGAGATGTGTGTCCCCATAGGTGCTCCACTGTAGGTGGGTGCTCCACTGTACGTGTCGGGCCCCATCCCAGCACTGCAGCTCAGAGATTTTTGCTAGCCATAGTCAGCCGGATCGCATATGCGCAAAGTGCATCTCGCACAGTTCGCGCCCAGTTGCCTCATGGGCAATCCGACTCCTACCAGTCCCACTCACCCACTCGAGATCTGAAATGAGAAATCTACAAACTGGATTATGGTGCAGGGAGGAAGGCGGGTAGTGGCGCACCCACAGAGACACACGTCTCGAAGAACCATCATTACTGTACCAAGGTGAGTAACTTCTTCTTTGAGTAGTGTCCCCGTGGGTGCTCCACTGTAGGTGACTGTAGAGCAGTACTCACAACCCACTCCATAATTAAGGTTTATGCAAGGTAGAGAGTACCGCCGAAGCCAGCGAGGAATCTGCAGCAGCTCACTGGATGATTGCATAATGATTTGCAAAGGTTATGTTGGAAGACCACGTAGCAGCATGACAAATGTCCTGAAGGGGGACTCCCTTAAAAAAGGCTATAGAGCAGTGTTTCTTAAACT
The DNA here is from genome assembly GCF_052426305.1 of Pelodiscus sinensis. Taxonomy (NCBI): domain Eukaryota; kingdom Metazoa; phylum Chordata; order Testudines; family Trionychidae; genus Pelodiscus; species Pelodiscus sinensis. The sequence goes on along the minus strand of NC_143053.1, from coordinate 244,505,658 downwards.
GTGTTCTGTAGCACACCGGTGTGCCACGGAGAACAACAGAATTCAAAATGTCCACCCTTAAAGGGGCAGGTGACCTTTTTTTTTTTTTTTCGCTCAATAACTTCCCTCCTGATCCTTTTCTTTTTTCTTTGTTTTGCTCAATAAAAAAATCCTTGGTGTTCTTCATTAAAAAAAAATTGTTTGATGTGCCTTGGTCTTAAAAAGTTTAAATTTAAGAAACACTGCCATAGAGGCAGCCACGGCCCTGGTAGAGTGTGCCTTTAGATACGAGGGAAGGGGCTTTCTGTGGAGGGTATAGCACGTGGTGATGCAGGAGGTTATGAGTTTAGGCAGACAGGCTGGCCAGGCCAGGAGCTTGCAGGCACCTTCCCACCTTCTGCACACATGCAAGAGGACTTCTATCCCTGACTGCTGGAGAAGGGAGGGAAGGTATTAGGGGTGCTGTATGTGAGCAGCACATGATGCTTGCCAGAGAGAGTGTACTGAGGTTCCCTCCACTTCCTCCCTCCCAGCAGGTTTCCATGCATGGGCTTGGTGTCCTCCACCTCTCCGCACTTGCCCAGGAGTGAATGTAGCCCTGAGAGTGCAAGCATAAATCTATGTCATGTGTGGTACTGTTGTATGTGTTCATGACCCCAGCCTCCTTAGTGGTGGCTTATGGTGGGAAGGTGTCCCACCATGGAGTTGGGAGTAAGGAAAGCCTCTCCAGAAACCTGGTGAACAGGAGCAAAAGGTTGCTTTGTGGCAGCTTCATGCAGCTGGCTGCTTTGAATGGCGCTCCATGTGCACCCACGTGCACAGGCTGCTGTGTGATCCCCAGATTGAGAAGGCCGAGTGAGGAGCATGTAGTGCCACGCTATCCGCCACCTCCCCCCGTGTTTGTCTAGGGAAAATAATGGAATTCACCTGATGGGATTTCCCTGGCTTTGTCCGACCTCTGGGTGACATCCTGGGACTGGGATACCAGCTCCAGGGACAGGCAGACCTCCTGGATGGTGGGCATCATATCCACACTGGTTTAGTCTTCCTCCTTGTCCTCCTCCACCTCCTTCTCCTCCTCGTCTATGGGCCTGCCCTCTGGGCATCTCCAGCCCAGAGTCCATAACAAGTAGGGGAAGGGAACGATCCTCCCTCCTCGGATGCAGTGGAGCTGCTCATAGTACTGGCACCAGTGCAGTGCCACTCTGGAGCAGAAGCTCCGTTCCCTTCCTTCAGGTAGATCCTCCCAGGGAAGTACGTCTTCCCTGTCCTGCCGGAGTTCTTTAACTTTAATGCACACCTGCATGTGGGTGCAAATGTGGTCCTTCTGGTCCAGGCTGCCAGCTATCTGGCTATAGATGTCCATATTCCTGGATCTGGTACAGAGATCCTGGAGGTTAGCCTCCTTTCCTCAGACCTCAAAAAGATCCAAGATCTCCACAAAAGCCCAGGATAGTGCCTTCCTCAGCCACCTCCAGGCAGGAGCTTGGCACCACAAAAGGGTCCTGCTGTGTAGCACAGAGCAGATGGGCCTTCCTTCTTCCACGAGCAGTTTCCCCTGTGGCTGCAGCTTTAAAGGCTGCAGGGGAAGGGGAACTATAGAGTTTTGAGGGGTGTGGATGGAATGTCCACCAGGGCAGCTGTGAGAAGTCCTGGAGGCCAATCATTTCAAAATAACTACGGCTGCTCTGTCTATACACACCATACTTCAAAATAACAATTTTGAAAGAGGCGTTATTCCTCATGAAATGAGGATTTATTATTCTGGAATAAGAAGCCTGTTATTTTGAAATTATTTTGAAGTAATAGGCTTGCTGTGTAGATACTCATCTTTATATTTCAAAATAACGTTAGTTAAATAATGCTACACTATAGATGTGCTCTTAAAGACTAGCACATTTATTAGACCATAAGCTTTTGTGGGCTGGATCCCAATTTATCAGATGCATGAAATGGAAACTTCTATTTGGCCGGTATATATACACATGTAAAGATGGGTATGTTACATTACTATGAGAAGGACCAGTGCTAACAAGCTCAAGAGACAGATCTTGTAGTCACAGTGGATAGTTCTCTGAAAACACCCATTCAGTGTGCAGTGGCAGTCAAAAAAGCAAACAGAGTGTTAGTAATAATTTTAAAAGGGATAGGGTTGGCTACATCTAGACTGGCATGATTTTCCGCAAATGCTTTTAATGGAAAAGTTTTCTGTTAAAAGCATTTGCGGAAAGGAGCATCGAGATTGGCACGGATGCTTTTCCGCAAAAGCACTTTTTGCGGAAAAGCGTCCGTGCCAATCTAGACGTGCTTTTCCACAAAAACGCCCCGATCACCATTTTTGCGATCGGGGCTTTTTTGCGCAAAACGAATCTGAGCTGTCTACACTGGCCCTTTTGCGCAAAAGCTTTGTGCAAAAGGACTTTTGCCCAAATGGGAGCAGCATAGTATTTCCGCAAGAAGCACTGATTTCTTACATGAGATTGTCAGTGTTCTTGCGGATATTCAAGCAGCCAGTGTAGACAGCTGGTAAGTTTTTCCGCAAAAGCATATGCTTTTGCAGAAAAACTTGCCAGTCTAGACACAGCCGGTATGTCTACATTAGCCCCCTAGTTCGAACTAGGGAGGCTAATGCAGGCATTCGAAGTTGCAAATCACGCCCGGGATTTAAATATCCCGCGCTTGATTTGCATCTTCCCGGCCAGTCGCCATTTTTGAAATTTACAAGTCCGGACTAACTGCCCGCGTCTACATGCGGCAGGGACCCTATAGTTCAAATTAAAGGCCCTAGTTCGAACGACCTGTTAAACCTCCTTGCAGGAGCAATAACAGGTTGTTTGAGCTAGGGCTTTAATTCGAACTACTGGGTCCCTCCCGCATGTAGATGTGGGCAGTTAGTCCGGACTTGTAAATTTCAAAAAAAAAAAAAAAAAAAAAATAGTGACCGGCCGGGAAGATGCAAATCAAGCATGGGATATTTAAATCCCGGGCTTGATTTGCAACTTTGAATGCCTACATTAGCCTCCCTAGTTCGAACTAGGGGGCTAGGGTAAACATATCCACAGAGAATAACTTATTGCTTCTATATAAAGCCCTGTTTGAATACAGCCTACAAATCTAGTCACCTCATCTCTAAAAAGATATATTAGCATTGGAAAAGGTTCAGAAAAGGGCAACAAAAATGATCAGGGGTTTGGCATGGGTGCCATATGAAGAGAGATTAGAAAGATTTGGCCTTTTTCAGCTTAGAAAAGAGGAGACTAAGGATAGATATGATAGAGGTCTATAAAATCATGATAGGTATGGAGAAACTGAATAAGGAAAAGTTATTTACTTATTCTCATAACATAAAAATGAGGGATTACCAAATGAAATTAATAGGTACCAGGTTTAAAACAAACAAAAGGAAGTTTTTCTTCATGCATTGCACACTCAGCCTGTGGAACCCCTTACCAGAGGATATTGTGAAGACCAGGACTTTAACAGGGTTCAGAAAAGAACTAGATGAATCCCTGGAGGTTAGGTCCATCAATGGCTATTAGCCAGAATGGATAGGAATCGTGTCCTGAGCTTCTGTTTGTCAGAAGCTGGAAATGGATGACAGAAGAGGAATCACTTGATGATTACCTGTTCTGTTCACTCTGGGGCATTTGGCAATGGCCACTGTCAGAAGACAAGATACATGGCTAGATGGAGCTTTGGTCTGACCCAGAATGGCCATTCTTACATTCTTATGCTCTTAATTCAATCAGGGTGGATGTGGCTCATTCCCAACAGTTGATGAAAAGGTATGAATACCAAAAGAGTATATAGTAATTAATCAACATAAATTCTGCCCTCAGACAGGCATGTTGAACTTGGGAGTTGCACAAGTCTGACTCAAGGTCCAGATCTTCAAAAGTATTTAGATGCCTAATTACCATTGATTTCACTAGGAAGTTACTAAATCATACTCAGAAACTAGTAACATCTACTTATAGAACAGACCATTTAAGAATCACTTAAACTAAGCAGGGCAGTCATTGGTTTATGTAGCATAAGGGAAAAGGATAAACTTTGAGCTTGAAGTGTTTTCCAACAAGACCGAGTTTGAATGACAGATGAGTCACAGCACCATTTAGCTGTATGATAGGCTAGCACAAAATCTGGGTGATGAATGGTCAATTCCAATTGGAAGCTATTGCTGTAGACACAAAGATAAAGATTGTAAACCATTCCTGCTTTTTAAACTAAGGATAAAATCTAGCCCTGAGCGTCGAGGTTGCTGACTGAATCATTCTGCTAGCCCAGACCAACACTCTCTATAATACCTTATTGCAGAGTGACAAACTATTAAGAGAAATTATGTATTAAAGGCATCAGATTCTCTATAGGCAGTTACAAAAATTAAACCACATACACAGCTCTAATCCCCACCCCCCATCCTCCTCATCTCAAACCTTCCATGAGCTTTAGATCAGACTCAGTGGGAATTTTTCTATTGACTTCAAGGGCAAGAGCAGGGTCAGATCCTTAGATAGCACCTTTCAGTGTAGAACTGTAATCTCTCTCTATATATATTACAGATGTGTGAGTGAGTTTCCTGCTAGCATTAGTCCAGCTCCCATTTTGATCCACACTTTTACTTCTTTTTAGGCTTTTAATTATAATTGGCTGGTTTAACAGTACCTACTTTATTTAACCTCACCAAGGTATATCCAGCTCTGCTCTATTGAACAGTTTTATGTGAAATCAGAGTTCTGCCATTCAGAAAATTATATACTGTCCCAAAACAATTCCAGGGCAAAGGAACAGACTGGGGAAAAAAACAACAGTATTCTGTTCTCCTGCCATTGTCCATATGCAAACAAGCTGAAAAAGCCCAGATTCTAGATTCAGGCACTCAGAAAACCTTAACTTACAAATCACAGTCATACATTATACATATATCATCCTAACCACAGTGTACATGCAGCCAGTCTCAGCACAGGGCACAGCAATATTGATTAAAGGAAATTGTGAGAGACCCTTCCCATATACGTACAATGCTGTGTTCACACTAAAGGCTTTTCATTAGAAAAACTGGCCTGTGGTCACTGATAACAAATGTGATGTTTTGCCTTTTATCCTAGGAACTTATAATGCTGAACAGGAGGTGCCCTTCCACCTCAACCACAATAGATAAATCCCCTATGTACTGTAATGTAGATGAGCATGGAAATTATGCTAAGAGACTGATAATCAGAGCCAGGTAGCCATCTCTGGAAACAGTATAATGAGAGGAAAAAATGGATTTCTGCAGGAGTGATTTTCCATTTAGTTGTGACTTGTTCTCAGAGCTCTGAAGAAACAAAAGATCCCCCACGGTCAAGAGTTTCTCCATTCCAAATAAGATCAAGGCTGTGGCTGACCTCTGTGTGCATTGCAGGAGGCTGCAAAACACCCTCCCTTCCTAGTGCAGGGACTGATCAAACTTCCTGCCTTTGTGCTCCTCTAACCACTCCTTGAAAGCCCCAGGGTTGGGGATTCATGCTGTGGTTTAGTCCTCCATGGGTACATCTACACTGCACCCATAGTTCGAACTGAGCTATGCAAATTATGTAACTTATTTTGAGGCAATTTCAAAATAGCTTATTTCGTAATTTGGCACTGTCTACACAGCACCAAATTTTGAAATAATCCGCTATTCCAAAATGTCCCTTCCTCCTCATGGAACAAGGTTTACAGGGATGTCAGAATTGCGAGCCCATAATATTTTGAAATAACGGGCGCACTGTCAAGATGCAGGATAGCTATTTTGGGACACCTCCGGTATTCTGAAATAGCTTTGCAATGTAGATGTAGCACAGTGAATGTCAGGAACGCTTCTATTCGTATTAGAATGGAGTTAAAAATCCTGTGGCATGTCTAATAGCAAGGTTCTTGGCTTTCTTGCATTAAATGAAGTGGGGATCCCATGCTACTGTAAGAGCTTCATGCGGGGAAGGAGAGGCAGGGGACTCCACAGGTAAAGGCCTGTGGGGGAAGGCAATGTGAAGTCTCATTCAGTTGTATGTGAAGGGCCTGAAACCCTGAGCAAATGTGGTAAATGATAAGTCTGCCTCAAGGTGAATGCCTCCTGAGACCCAGGATGCCTTTCCAATGCAGGGAGCATAAGTACCAGTATTGTCTAGAAATAACCAGCTTTGCTCAGGCTGCTAGTAAAACTTGAACCTGGAACTTCTGCATCTCTATCCTGTGAGCGAATACACCAAGAGACAGTTTTTCAAAATATTTAGGCACTTAAATACGCAACCAGGAGCCTAATGGGATTTCCATAATCATCTATGTGCTTTTGAAAATCCTATTAGATGCCTCTCTGCAGCTTTAGGTGCCTAAATACTATTGAAATCTAGCCTTATGTCCCTTAGCTGGCAACTGTAGCTGACTCATTAACCTTTATTTGGATCAGCCACGAGAGGGGGACAAGACCCACCTACAGCAAGCATTTGTAAGGGGAGCTCTTAAGGACTGGGGCTATCTGTATTTTCTCATTAGTTAACAAATAAAAATGAAATTGACCCCTTCTGTTCCAGCACTTGTGACATGGCCTCTGACTGTGGCACCAATAGCAAAGCATACACTGGATATAGGAGAGTTCACACAACAGCATTAACAATAAATTGATTAAAGTTTAGAAATTTGTGTCTGGCTTTCAGATTTTCTAAATGAGTCTGTGCCCTTGTTTACTGTCCCATTCCAGTGAAATGTACATCTACTCTTAAGGTGTGCAAGCATGCACACACATGCACATACATGCACACACAGCAACACTTACATCAGCAACACACAAAGGTCAGGAATGAATATTTGTATTCAGTCATCTTTCTCGAAGTTGAACAAAGGGCACCTTTGCTTGCATAAGGTATGCAGTTCACACACCATGTTCGTTAAATGATCAGTTATAACAGAACTCACTTGTTGAGGCATCTTTATTGGTGACAGCTCAACATCAAGTTCTCAGAGCTTTTCCCTTCAAGTTTACTGTTTGACTATTTTCCACCACTCATTTTAAAAGTATGTCTTGCAGCCAAAACAACTGCAGGAAAAAACTGTAACTCACATTTATAATTTGGAATATTTTACAGTGCACAGTCTTATAACTGGTTGACAATAAAATGGTTAATATTATAATAGATTGCCTAGTGGCACATGGCCAAATTGTGTCTGAGTGAGTCATACATTCTCATTATAGAGGGAGTTGCGAGATTCATCTTTTTTTTGTTTTGTTTTGTTTTCCAAACAACAGATGCTCATCAATTCTCTGAGTTATAACAAACAATGAAATAAAGAGGGCATGGTAAATTTCAAGTTCAGTTGAGAGGAAATTAGGTTTGCTACTTTCTCTGTATTGGCATGTGGATCAAAATTCTCCATGCAAAGTGCTGCAAGTTTACCTTGGATCATTAATGTAGCAGTTTTTCCTGGTCTCATACTTGGCTTTCATCAAAACTAAAAATACACCAAATAGCAGAGAAGGCAGAATGTGTCGCTTTCCCAGAAAAAGATATTTATATCCTGTTAGTAATGAACAATCCTGGACCTGTTTTAAGAGTCCAGAACTGATAACAACCTGAACTACTGATATTCAGTCTGCAAAAGGTAGGCGGAAATTTACCAATGACACAGTTAGAAACAAAATGCAGGACAATGTAGCACTTTAAAGACTAACAAGATGGTTTATTAGATGATGAGCTTTCGTGGGCCAGACCCACTTCCTCAGATCAAATAGTGGAGGAAAGTAGTCACAACCATATATACCAAAGGATACAATTAAAAAAAATGAACAAATATGAAAAGGACAAATCACATTGCAGAACAGAAGGGGGATGCGGGGGGGGGGAGGGGGAGGAAGGAAGGTAAGTGTCTGTGAATTGCTGATATTAAAGGTAGGGAGAGTGGGATGTTTGTGAGTTAATGGTATTACAGGTGATAATTGGGGAAACTGTCTTGGTAATGGGTGAGAAAGTTCAAATTCTTGTTAAGTCCTTGTTGGCAAGTGTCGAATTTTAACATGAATGACAGTTCAGAGGATTCCCTTTCAAGTGCAGATGTAAAAGGTCTTTGTAGCAGAATGCAGGTGGCTAAGTCATTTAGAGAGTGTCCTTTCTGGTTAAAGTGGCAAGAAACTGTTTTCTCTTTGTGATCTTGTCTGATATCTGTTTTGTGGGCATTAATCCTTTGGCGAAGTGTCTGACACCGACTGACACCTTGCAAGACTTTTGTTCCACCAGACAAGAAATCTACTATACACACTTCTATTCCCTACAACAAAGAAAAGACAATAAATTTTCTAACCTGCTCCATACCACTGGCTACAACAGCAACTGCCTCAACCCACCGGATAATATTGTTAACCTCTCCAACTACAAACTCAATCCAGCAGAAGAGTCTGTCTTGTCCCGGGGTCTCTCTTTCTGCCCCACGTCCCCCACAAACTGGATACAATTTTGTGGTGACCTTGAGGCTTTTTTTCGCCGCCTCCGTCTCCGAGAATATTTCCAAACCACCACTGAACATCAATCTGACCTACCAGATCCCCCCTACCAACACCAAAGGAAAAATAATTCTATATGGACTCCCCCTGACGGTCGGAATTACAATCTGGATTTCTATATACACAGCTTCCGCAACAACGCACAGACTGACATTATTCGCAAACGACAACAAGCGACACGCAATCTTAGCCGCGCTGAACACCATGCCATCCAGAGTCTCAAAAACAACCTGGACATTGTAATCAAACCAGCTGACAAAGGGGGTGCTGTGGTCATTATGAATAAGGCTGACTATAACCAGGAGGCAACCAGACAACTCTCGAACACCACATTTTACAAACCTCTCTCCTCTGACCCCACCTTGGACTACCAAAAGAAACTACACTGTCTCCTTAAAAGACTCCCCACAGCTACTCGGGAACAAATCCTCACAGAATCACCTTCTGACCCCCGACCAGGATTGTTCTATCTACTTCCCAAGATCCATAAACCTGGGCACCCCGGACGTCCCATCATCTCTGGTATTGGCACGCTCACTACTGGTCTATCCAGCTATGTAGACACTCTTCTCAAACCCTTCGTAACCAATACCCCCAGCTATCTCCAAGACACTACTGACTTCCTAAGGAAACTACAAAACATCGATAACCTCCCCAATAATACCATCCTTGCCACCATGGATGTAGAAGCTCTATATACCAACATCCCACATGAAGACGGATTACAAGCAATTAGAAACACTATCCCAGAGGACACTACTGCCAACCTGATAGCAGACCTATGTAACTTTGTTCTCACCCACAATTATTTCCAGTTTGAGAACAACTTATACCTCCAGATCAGCGGCACAGCCATGGGTACACGCATGGCCCCACAGTATGCTAACATCTTTATGGCTGACCTAGAACAACGTTTCCTCAACTCCCGTCCCCTTTCACCCCTCCTCTACCTACGGTACATCGATGACATCTTTATGATCTGGACACATGGCCAAGAAACACTGGAGATATTCCACAGAGATTTCAACAACCTACACCCCACCATCAACCTCAGCCTGGACCATTCTACACGAGAGATCCACTTCCTGGACACCACCATACAAATCAACAATGGAAAATTAGACACCACTCTCTACAGAAAACCCACCGACTCATACAGTTACCTACATGCATCCAGCTCCCATCCAGAACACACCACACGATCCATCGTCTATAGCCAAGCCCTTCGATACAACCGCATCTGCTCTAACCCCACTGACAGAGACCAGAAGCTTCAGGATCTCTACCAAGCATTTATAAATCTCAACTACCCACCCAGAGAAATAAAAAAGCAAATTGAAAGAGCCAGACGAATACCTAGAAACCATCTACTTCAAGACAGACCCAAGAAAACCAACAATAGAACACCACTTGTCATCACCTACAACCCCCAACATAAACCTGTCCAACACATTATCAATAAACTACAGCCTATATTGGAACAGGATACCATACTCAAAGAGGCTCTGGGAGACAGACCCATAGTCTCCTATAGACAACCACCTAACCTCAAGATGATTCTTACCAACCACCACAGGACATACCACACTAATACCAACCCTGGTACCTTCCCTTGCAACAAACCCCGTTGCCAGCTTTGTCCACATATTCATTCTGCTGATACCATTATTGGACCTAACCAAGTGAGTTATAAGATCAAGAACACATATTCCTGCGCATCCAGAAATATAATCTATGCTATCATGTGCCGAAAGTGTCCGTCTGCTATGTACATTGGACAAACATCTCATACACTTCGCCAAAGGATTAATGCCCACAAAACAGATATCAGACAAGATCACAAAGAGAAAACAGTTTCTTGCCACTTTAACCAGAAAGGACACTCTCTAAATGACTTAGCCACCTGCATTCTGCTACAAAGACCTTTTACATCTGCACTTGAAAGGGAATCCTCTGAACTGTCATTCATGTTAAAATTCGATACTTGCCAACAAGGACTTAACAAGAATTTGAACTATCTCACCCATTACCAAGACAGTTTCCCCAATTATCACCTGTAATACCATTAACTCACAAACATCCCACTCTCCCTACCTTTAATATCATCAATTCACAGACACTTACCTTCCTTCCTCCCCCCCACCCCCGCATCCCCCTTCTGTTCTGCAATGTGATTTGTCCTTTTCATATTTGTTCATTTTTTTTAATTGTATCCTTTGGTATATATGGTTGTGACTACTTTCTTCCACTATTTGATCTGAGGAAGTGGGTCTGGCCCACGAAAGCTCATCATCTAATAAACCATCTTGTTAGTCTTTAAAGTGCTACATTGTTCTGCATTTTGCTTCAACTACCCCAGACTAACACGGCTACATTTCTATCACAGTTAGAAACTGCATTATTTATTGCTACTCTCCCATCCTGCTGACAATAAGAAGCTATTGATTTAGATGTCAAATGAAGATGGCATTTCAAACTTTGAATTTTGGTTGCATTATATTATCTTTTATGTATTTTTCTGGTTCTCTCATTGGGAGGCACAAGAGCTAGGCTGCTTCATTTTTATAGGCAAATTTGAAATTCTGATTTTAAAAAGCCAATAAAGTGTTCTACAAATCTTAGTTCAAAATGGTTGGATAAAAGCACTGTTGTTGGAGCTGCTAAAAGGTAATGAGATCACTGTATGAGATTTACGAGAGGTGACAAAGATTGAAATAGCTTTTTTCTTTTTTCATGAGTTGGGTTCTGACACTAACTGAAGAATTCAGTAGTATTAGTTTTCTCCATTTCTAAAATATTTTACAAAGACAAGTCTGTCCTTGTTACAAAATTCAGAACCAAATGTGCTCTTTGCAAACATGATCATCATCAGCATTATGTTCATTTTCTCTGTGACCATTTCAGGTTATCCCTCAGTGCAGTATATTGTGTAGTGAGTTCACTTCACCAGGGTAAATGACTAACAATGATGGCCAGAACTGAACTAATTTAAGTTAAAGGAGCCAGGGGCCAATGATTCATATCTGTTGAAAAGTCCAGCAAGACTCTACAATTTAACTCTTGATTTTCCTATGAATAGGCGCCTATTGGGGTGATTTTTTTAAAATGTGACATTAGAGTGTAGTCAGCGCAACATAATGTGTCTTCATTCAAAACTAGTTGGGCTCGTCTACATTGGCCCCTTTTCCAAAAGGGGCATGTTAATTTCAGAGATCGTAATAGGGAAATCCGCGGGGGATTTAAATATCCCCCGCGGCATTTAAATAAAAATGTCCGCCGCTTTTTTCCGGCTTTTAGAAAAGCCGGAAAAGAGCGTCTACACTGGCCCCGATCCTCCGGAAAAAGCGCCCTTTTCCGGAGGATCTTATTCCTACTTGAAAGTGGGAATAAGGGATCTTCCAGAAAAGGGTTTATTTTCCGCAAGATCCCATCTAGACTGGCGCGTTTCTCCAGCAAAACCCCGAGCCGGAAAAAAGCAGCAGCCATGTTCATGCAAATGCTGCGGGGGATATTTAAATCCCCCGCGGCATTTGCAATTCCGAAGTGTCTCATTAGCATCCCTTTTCTGGAAAAGGGTGCCAATGTAGACACAGCCCATGAGTGGAGCACCCATGGGGAGCACTCAAAGAGGAACCAGGTCTGCTTTTGATATGTGCCCTCCATGTAAGTTATGCATATCTTGAAATAACTCTTAACATGAATCAGAAGATCACATATTATGATGGCAAAGTGGAATTCACCCTTGTGCTTAAGACCAGACCAAGACCTATGCACCACTTATACCCAATTTTGAAGGGTTATCTGGGATTTAAGCAGGCCTTGGAGCTGGGGCTCCTTCCACAAGGGTTGACGTTCCCTTACAAGATTTAAAGAAGAAACAGTTGTTGCAAGCTATTACACATCAAGTTTCAGTATAGAAGAAGTAGCACCTGCCTTTAGGACATTTCTTGTTAATTACAGTGGGCAGCAAACAAAGGGCAGCAAGCCAACTTGGCATGTCCTAGTTGTGTGGTATATTTTATAAGGTGCAATAACACCTAAGCTGGAGTCATGAATGAAGCAGAGCAGATAAGAAATCAGAGAAGAGATGCAGCACATTCTGATGCAAGAACTTTTTCATTAACTACCAGAATAATCCATTACACTGCAAAGCCTCCCTGCTGTTTTCATAGTGATGGCAAAGATACAGAGGAAGCTTCTCATTTGGGAAAATAAGAACTGAGTTAGCAGTCAAGTCATGCAGCAATTCTCAGTAGAATGATTTAGCACCAGCTCACCTCTCTTAGTTTTATGATGTCTGGAACACTGGGGTAACTCCTGTCCTGGAAGGGCAGCATAGCTACAACAAACTATATCTGACAGGTTAACTGGTTAGCAGAAGCAGTTAGTAATGAAGAGCACCTGACCTGACCCCTTCCCAAAGCTCAGCACAGCTTTGTTGAGGATGCCCTGCAAGTATAAATAGCAGAGATTGCTCAATTAGTGCAGGAAACAGGATTGAATACAGCCCTATGTAGCTGCAAAATTTGTATCTGCAAAAATGAACTGCAGATACCCACATCCATAAAAGTAGATGCAGATACCCATGGATATAAGGTGGATATCCCTAGCTTTGCAGGGCTCTACTGATGAAGGGACTGTCAACAGAGGGATAAAAAGACCTGTGGCTGACCCAAATCAGCTCACTCAACCTCCCGGGCTGAAAACATGTGCAGCAAGTGTTTGGGCTGGAGCCAGAGCCTGTGAAGGAAGAGATGCCCAACACTTGGGCTCCAGCCCAAGTCTGAATGTCTGCACAGAAATTTTTAAGCCCAAATTGGCTAATCTGGGCCAGCCACAATCATGCCATGTGGTTTTTATCCCCAACTAGACTTATCCTCTCACAAGAAGGTCACAAAGGTGTTGAGTGACAATAAGTAAACCACAACAGGGCTAGAGCAATTGTCATCAGTGGGCACCAGAGGAGACGACTGTGTTGGCCTAAGGCAGGTTAGCCTTGCATAAACACACCACTGGAGGAAAGGCAAAGAGACCTTTCACTGGGCAGTTTTAATGGACAGTTTTACAGGGACAAAACCTTAAGCAGGTGAGTAATGTTACTTATATGAATAGTCTCCTGGCTTTAGTGCAAGGGAGGGCAATAATTTTTGGTGGGAGGGGCACTAACGTTTTGGAAAGTGGTCAAGGGCCAGACTTTTCTGAGGAGGAGATGCAGGGTCTAGGGTGGAGGTTGGGTGCAGAAGGGCACATGGGGTAATGGACTGGGATGGAGGAGATGGTGTGTGGTCTAAGAGGGAGTTTGGCTGAAGGAGAGGGTTGTGACCTGGGTCAGGGAATTGGGGTGTAGGGTCAGGAAGGGAATATGGGTGCAGGAGAGGATTCAGGCCTGGGGGAGGGACTCTAGGAGGAGGTGCAAAGTCTGGGAGGGAACTGTGACCAGGGAGAAGGGGGAATGGGAGTACAAGCTGCAGAGGGTTTGGGTGGTGACTTGGGGCAGGGGATTGGGGTGCAAGGTCTGGGATGGTGTTTGGGTGCAAGAGAGGATTCTGGCCTGGGGTATGTAGGAGAGGGTACAGAGCCTGGGATGTAGTTGTGACCTGGGGTAGGGGAGTGCAGAGGGTTTAGATGGTAACCTAGGGGAGCGAGTTGAGATGTGGGAAGGTCAGGAGTGCCAGAGGCAGGTTCTGACTGGGAGGTGCTTACCTAAGCCTGCAGCACCCCCAAGGCAGGCTGGGCTTCCTACCTGCTTTAGCCCCAGATCACTTTAAACTGAAGGCTTGTTCCCTCCATGTGGCTCTCTGCCTCAGGAAGGGGAAGAGGCTTATGCTGCCCTCATCCCCCAGGCCAATCTCTCAGCTCCTATTGGCAGATTGTTTCCAGCCTATAGGAACTGAAGATTGGGCTTGGGGGCCTCCCCCCACAAAACCTCCCCTTCTCTGCAGAGTAGAGAGCCACATGGACTGCACTTTAAACCACGGCAGCTGCATGCCTAAGGGTCCCAGCAGGGTGGTCCATGGGCTGGATCCAGTGGCTTGGCAGGCCAGATCCCACCCCTGGGCCATATTTTGCCCGGCCCTGTTTTAGTGGGACTACTCACATGAGTAAGGTTCCTTATATGCTTACATCTTTCCAGGATCATCCCCTTTTTGTAATGTCACAGCAATTTATCTCCGCCGCCCTTCTTCTTGTCCTGGCTGGCCTCTCTGGTGTGGTGAGAGGGCTGAATTGTAGAGAAGGCCAAACTTGGGAAGCTAAAGAGACACAAAGATAAAGGGAGCAGTGTTACAGCTTATTAACAGAGATAAGGACTTGTCTAAAGACACAGTTATTTAGAACCACAGGACTCTATTTCAGCTGGTGTAAATCAACACAGCTCCACTGACTGCAACAGAGCTATTTTGATTTACACCCACTAGAGACCTGGCTCACAGACAGGAAAATGCAGAGAGAGGCTAGAAAACAGAAGAGACAAAATAGATGAAGTAGGAAAACTGAGGCAACCACTGAGAGAAAAATGGATAACTGAGAATAGAGGATAACAAATAAAATAGAAAAACAACAAGAAAGTAGCAAATAAAAATGTTTAGTTGTTAGGTGGGAGCTTTTTAATTCACATAATAATTCTTCCAGTATTTTATTCTTAGAATGCTGCCTTGTTGTATGTGCAATTACTGTCGCCATAAAGAGATCTGAGCAATATACAGTATTTGAAAATATAAGAAGCAAATTGGGATATTTCTTAAATAAAATTAAAAGAGGAGCCGACCATATAGTACAAAAAATAGCAAGTTTCATGGAACCACTTCTTTACTAAGACTGATATTTTAAATAAAAACAGCTCAGAAAACACTAATTTTCTTACTTCTTAACTAGGTAATTGGTGGAAGCTGCCTGCCTCACAAAGAAAGCTAACCAGGCATTTCCCAAAGAGTCACTGCTTCCTGCACAAACAGTGCCTCTTCCTCTCCACAGAGTAATCTTCCCCCTTCCCCCAGAGAAAAATCAATCCCTCACCTGGTACAAAGCAGAAGATATGTGTAAATAAACATTTTAATTAAAATTGACATTTCTCGCCCTACTGCTAGCAGTGGCCATAAGGATGAAAAATGGCATTAGTTCCACCACAAGCAGCATGGCTGCCTACTGTAAGAGATTAGAAAAGCAGCATTAAGGCTGTAATGAAACAGACTTACAGTCGCTCGCACAGGGATTCAGAACTGCTTGTGTAATAAATGGTGCCATTTTGCAGCATGATAACTGGCACCAGCACAGGCTGAGAAATGCCAGTTTTAATTAGAATTGATATTTGCAAATATATTTCCTGACTTAGACATGGAAAGAGGAACCTTTTGCTTGGTGAATGTCCAGTAACGATCATTTCAAGATGTAAACAGTGTTTTTTTCAATAATGACAGAGTCAGAGATAACAGTAGGAAGCTCCATCTCTAAAAGGAACATACAAACTCAGGCTATGTCTACACTACACTTCTTTTTCAGAAAAAGGTATGCAAATTGCACTCTGGAATTTGCGTACCTTTTTCCGATTGTTTTTTTCAGAAGATGCGTTTCTGAAATTTGGCCTGTCTACACTGGGCCAAATTTCAGAAAAACCTCCTCTTTCGGAAGAGCCCTTCTTCTTAGTGAAATGAGGTTTACAGGGCTTCTAAAAGAGTGCATCTGCTCTTCAGCAAAAAATGTCGGAAGAACAGACACATTCCCTGGATGCGGTAGAGTTTTTCTGGGATACCGGAGGTATCCGTAATGTAGACATAGCCTCAGTGATCAAATAATGATGGATCTAAATGAAACTTCCACATCCAAAATTGCCTGAACTTGGAATCTGAAACCCGCTCCAAATGGCACATCTGCTCCTTGGCTCTGTGACTGACTGCAGGAAAGCTCTGGATCTAAAACCCTCCAAATTTCAGGATGCTTGAAATCCAATTCCAGCGAATTGGGGCTTTGTGTCACAGACCCACAACTGAATCCTTGTGTAAGGCAGAAATGTAATATGCAAATAATTAAATGTAAATGCAAAATGTTTGATGGAAACCCAATGTGTGTCACCCTGTACAGTATAGGACTGATGTTATTGATAGACATATATAGACCAATCCACTCATTTGTAAAGTTTGTAACCTTGAAAATATGTAAAGTTTTACAATGTCCCAAAATGGAGTCTGAAACTCCATTCTGAGTTTAGAACTTTCCTGGTAGCATCCATTTGAGTAGTGCATGCTGTCACGTCCACAGGTAGCAGTTAGAGTTTAAAACCAGCAACTCACCTGCCTGTCAGAATTAGAATAACTTATGAATAACTTAGCATCTTCCATCAACCAATCAATTTGAACCACGCTATGATAGCATTTCTATCGACCAATCATTTTAAAAGTAGAACAGTCATGAATATTCATGAGCCCTGAGTATAAAAGCTTCTGCTACGCAGCAGTTACCTGTTGCGTTGGGGCGTCGGGCTTAGGGATAGGTCTTAGGTGAAGAGAGAGAGAGAGAGAGCAAGGTTCTAGATACTCTTGTCCTAGGTCTAGTATGAGTGAGGTCCTGTAAAGGTTATTTTTCGGAGAAGCTGACGAAAGGTTATGCTTCCTCCAATTCAGTAAATTTAAGTCTTAGAGTTAGGCTGACGGAAGGTCAGACCTTCTCTACATTAGGTAGCTTAGGTAGTATAATATCTAGATAGGTTAGTTTTCGTCGAGTCCGTACGTCAGGTTGCGTCAGTCAACGCATGTCGGCCGTCATCGAGTTTGTACGTCGGGCACGTCGGGTTTAGATAAGGTTTTTCCTTTTAGAGTAAGATTAGGATAGTTAAGGTACAGAGTCTAGCATCCATCGCCTGATCCAGCCACACCAAAGCGTGGAGAAGGGATCGCGAGGACCAGAAGACTTCGTGGAAGACGAATCTACCGTCATTGCTCTCTACTCACACTTTGAGGGATCACCTTGGTTATTCCTCCCTGACGGCTTTCAATTAGCCCGAAGGTTGTAGGTCGCCAAGCACCGGATCAGCCGACGAGGGACACCTGGCAGGTCCTCCCCAAAGGCTTCCAATTAGCCCTAGGGTTGTAGGTCGCCAGCGCCCATCAATTGTCTCCATCGCCGTAGACTCTATAGTAGGTATAGGGGCCTGGAGGGACTTCCCCTCCTGGTCCATTTAGTGTAAAAAGGGGACTGCCCCCTCATCTGTTCATTCGAGGTATTGTTTTGTTAAATTGTTCGTCTTTAATAATATAGTCTTGTGGTTGTCAGTTACAATCCACGTCTCCAGTTTTTATTTACGCGTCCTATAAATCTAAGATTGGCACTCCCGGTGATCAGATACGGATTTGAGGGTCACTACCTTATATACCATCCCTTGTGGATGAGCCGAGTTATTAGACAACTCTCGGGGAAGTTGTCCTTAAGACATCCTTCCTAATTCTGTCAAAGAGATACCGTAACACTTGCCCTCCACTGGTAAAGCTAATGAACTTCGCTCCCTGATTCGATGAAGACTGTAGCAGGCACATTCATAAACAATGCAGCTGTATTTCTGCTCCTGCTCACTGGCCTTGTTCCTGACTCCCTCCTGCTAGTGCCTACTCTGGCTGATCCTTTGACTCTGACCCACTACCCTTGGCTCCTTCCCTGGACTTGGTATTAGGCTTCTGACCCTCACCTCCTGATTTTTGGCTCTCAGTTCCTGCTGTCTTCCTGGACTTGGCTCCTGATTCAGGCTCCCACCAACAGCTCAGGTCACCTCTGCCCCAGTCAGAAGGCCAGGCTGGCTCTCCTTCCCTGCTCCCCTCCCCCTCTTCCCCGTATCTGCCCCTGAGCATCAGTGCCATGCAAATCTTAGAAGGGGTTAGAGATTACAGTGGGTTTATTACTTACTCAACTTTCAGGAATAGTTGTTGGCACTTATGTAACAATATGGTTTTTCTTTAGCCATATTGGAAGGCATAAACTAAAGCCTTCTTCTGCAGCCAGACTGAACAACAGTAGTCATTAGCTGGAAAGCCTGGAGTCACATACTCACATTCTATCTAAATGGCATTAAAATAGTGTCACACGAGACTGTGAGAAGGGGATCCTATCCTAATAGCACCCACTGTCACCAGATAAAGAAATAGATCTCAAGATGAGTAGAGAAAACTTAGTTAGCATTTCGTCTGGCACAAAACTGTTGACCAATAGTTGAGGTTGTGGAATCTGCATTCTATGATTCTTTGTCCTCACTTTCCTATTGTTTGTCTGTGTGATCTCTGTCTGGTTTGTAACTGTTTCTGTCCACTGTATAATCAAGTTTGCTAGATGTAAATCAACTAAGGTGGTGGGATATGATTGGTTAGATAGTATGTTATGATTGGTTAATAACATTATACTACAAGAATTGGTTACAGTATAGATAAGAAAGACTCAAGTTTCACTATATAAACTAGGGTCCAAAAAGAAGAAGAGACAGACAGACAAACAGACCCGGAAGAACTCACTTCCAAGACACAGCCTAAGCCCAGAGCTGCCAAGATTCCTCTACATGACCATGATGTGCAGCAGCTAAGATCCAATGAAACTGACGTTGCCTGGCCAACAGGGGAAGTCTGCCTGCCTTGATCAAGATTGGAGAGCATGACACTGTGTGCTTAGCATGTGTATTCTGCTTGTTGGGAATTGTCAATAAATAGAGAATGAGAATATTACTGTGTGAGGCTCTTTCAGTGGCAAAAGATCCTGCAAACACGAAGGAAGTTACGTCCAGAGCCCTCGGAATTGGGTAAGGATGGGTGTTTAAATTAACAGGGTTGCACCTTAAGCCCTAGGAACTGGGTAAAGGTGTGTGTCCCTAAAGTGTGGAAGAGGTACAGAGATTTGTGCGGGTAACACTTACACATTTTCAAAGGGCTGTTACCTGGTTAATTGACACAATTCCCATAAAATGAGGTGTGTAACGAGTTGCAGGATGGTTTCAGAAATTGGGACTTGGGATTATTTCCTAGCTTTTCTCTAGACTTCCTGTATGATCTTGGACAAGTCATTTAATCTGTCTGCCTTAGCTCCAGTCATTAAAATGATTATTTTTGTCTCACTCATTTTTCATTTGACTATTTAGACTGAAATCTCTTCAGGATGAGCCCAGAGGACTGTTTATAAATATATGTTCCTAAGAATCCATGGGATCCAGGTGTTGGTGGAACCCTCTATGTGATACTGTAATGCAAATCAGAAAAAATAGATTCGTAGGAATTTAAATACATATTATTTATTCTGTGCAAGCTGCCTTTCTTTACATAAAAAACATTGATGGATTCCAGAAAAACTTTCATACAAAGAAAATATCCCTGGGAACAGATAAATGGAGGATTCAAAATGTAAATAGTGTACTATGCTTCCCTGATAATTAGAAGACAATGATTTAAATGAAATTCTGTTCAAAATTGGCTTAATAACTTGGGGTTATCTCAGCATCCTAGGGTTTTTCCTTTCTTTTTTATTTTTTGTTGCCTGCCACAGTGTAGTGCTTACCTAATTTATTCCAGACTGTCTGACAATATAATAGCATTGGTGGAAGTGTTTTATTGCATCTACAGAGAGGGATCAAGTGCCCATGCTTTAGACTAATCTATTGAACCCATTGTTCAAGAAAGGTCAACAATACATTTCCTTTACTACAACTATGTAGCAGTATAATTATCTATTACTCATCATGTCAATACAAGTGTTGTCTATATTTCGATTTGAAATATAAGGTTTATAATTGTATTGATACAACTTTGTTGGCTAACAAAGGACTGCATTATTTATTCCTTTAAAAGATCATGTATCTGGTAATGATGCCAACAAACTCCTAGGCTGTGTCTACACTGGCCACATAACCCGTAATAGCTATGGAAATGAGAGAAGTCAGAATAGGGAAATGCGCTGGGGATTTAAATATCCCCCGTGGGATTTAAATAAACACGGCCGCCGCTTTTTTCCAGCTTGGGGAAAAGCCGGAAAAGAGCGTCCAGACTGGCGCGATCCTCCGGAATAAAGCCCTATTCCGGAGGATCTCTTATTCCTACTTGCAAGGAATTTCCCTATTCTGACTTCTCTCATTTCCATAGCTATTACGGGTTATGTGGCCAGTGTAGACACAGCCCTATGGTTTACTCTCTATGCCACCCTTCCATTCACACAGTGGCCCATGTCACCTTCGGCACACTTCAAAGTCCATGAAAGTCAAGGGGAATCTTTCCAATATGTGTTGGATTATACTCCCAATGCTGACCTGTTACTGCACAATAAGCTTTATGAGTTGCATCCAAAGACTGTAACTGGGCCACTTCAGTTGGATATGAGCTGGTCAAAGATAGACATTGCTGCTCAGTGGTTTGTAAAATTAACAGGACAGTAAATTAATATTGGAATGGTGGAAGATACTAACAAAACAGTAATAATTAATTAAAGATTATGGATTTTTTAAAAGTTTGAATTACTTTATATTCAGTTTTTTATTCCTCTAGAGTAATTTAGCAAGACTAAAATAAAGAATACTTTTAATGAAAGCCAGTACTTTTAATAAAAGCATCTCTCTGCTAGTGCAGCAAAATAATAATATGAAATGTCTAGAAAATAATTTGGGTGATATTTAAAAAAAATTATCTAGTTCAAGGGCTCAGATATTTTGTACTAGTATGTCTTGCCTATGTATCTCACACACCTATCTCTGGTTATATTTTGAAATAACAAATGGAGCGTCCACACTACCAAGCCCGTTATTTAAAATATGGGGCTGGTTATTTTGAAATAACTCCTGCTTTCCATGAGGAATAACGCTTATTTCAAAATAGCAATAGTGTGGACACTACACTGCTGCTATTTTGAAATAATTACTCCCCAGAGGCATTCAAAGTAATTATTCCCCAGTGCTTTCTAGGGCTCTAAGTCGACACATTAAAAGAGCCTGCCTTGAGCTATTTTTGAGATTTTCCTGGAGTGTGGACATGCTATTTTGAAATAGTTATTTTGGGAGTTATTATTTCGAAATAAGTTATTTCAAAATAATTTCCTAGTGTAGACATGTCCCTACTGGGTGTGGTTTACTGTCTCATGTAGTGGCACTTAAACCACTTACAGAGAGAGAAAGAATGAGTTTACTCTATAGTCTTAGCTGAGAGGCAAGTGGGTTATTACCTCAAGCCATAGAGGCTCATAAACTAAACTCCAGAGGTCAGTTCAGTTCAGGGTGTTGATGTTACACCTAGAGTAGAACTCCTTACTTATATTTCAGAGAAATGTATCTCACAATTTGCAGAATTCTGTGTATGGGGGAGGGAGAGATTACATCTGCATCCTTATGTCAATCATTTGATTCTCCAAAACATAAGAGTTATTTTCCTTTATCTTAGCCTGTCAGTACAAATCATATGCATCTAAATAACCATTTGCAGATTTATTTTTTCCTGTCTTCCCTTCTTGCCACATCACTACAGCCTCAGTGCAAGCATTAATTTTTCATTCTGCATTAAATGGCAGGTTTGATCATGCCAGCTGCCATTACATGGGCATGCCCATTGACAGTGTACTGTTAGCTGTACAACTATAGCTAATTTCTTTTTATAGCGCAAAACTGATTTCTCTTGGAAGCAGCGTCCCTAGAAGCAGCAGACAATTCCCAACTCCTTTTACAAAGCAACAGCATTCTATTAAATTGTGAGGTCATTCAGGCTATGTCTACACTACAGCAATTTGTCGGAAGAGGAAATGCAAATGGAACACTCATTAACAAATCTTGTGCTCTCATTTGCATATTCTCTTCTGATCCTTTTTGTGGAAGAGGTCTTTGTAGATGGGGCCATTTGTCAGAAACATTCCATTTTGTGCAAGAACCTGAAAACCTCATTTTTTGAGGAATAAGGAATTTTGCTCAAAACAGGGTTTTTCTGACAAATGGCCCCATCTACAGAGGGCTTTTTAGCACAATAACCTCTTCCACCAAAAGGATCGGAAGAGAATATGCAAATGAGAGCGCGAGATTTGCAAATGAGAGTTCCATTTGCATTTCCTCTTCTGACAAACTGCCGCAGTGTAGACATAGCCTCAGGCAGTACACTATTTAAGTTGCATCTAGTTAACATGTGAAGTGACATAGTATATTGTGATATATGTGACACTTTTGTACAATTTACTGTTGGCTATGCTGCTGCCATATTCCTCATTATTTTTGTTAGATATGGGTATGTCACAACTGCTGCAAGTAATAAACTATTCACACAAGGGAAGGTTACTCACCTGGTACAGTAACTGGAGTTCTTTGAGATGGTTGTCTCAGTGAGTGCTCCACCTTGAGGTGCAGTAGTGCCACTGTGCCTCTAGTCAGAGACTATTGACAGAAGTGCCCCTCCCTCCCCACAGTCAGCTACGCACATGGAATGCCAGTGTATGACATTTGAAACAGGTATCTCACATGCACAGTCAACTGTCTCTTCAATTCCTTCTCTGATCTGGATTTAGATAAGTCTGAAACAGAGAAGAAGGGTGGGTGGTGGAGCACCCATGGGGACTACCATCTCGAAGAACTCCAGTTACTGCACCAGGTGAGTAACCTCTCCTTCTTCGAGGCGTGTCCCTATGGGTGCTCCACCTTGAGGTGATTACGAAGCAGTGTTTCTGCTCGGTGGTGGGTGCTTCGCCTTCGGTGAATTTGACTCAGTAACTGCAAGTATCGCTTGGCTGAAATGCATATCAGCATCTGCAAATGACTGGATGGCATAGTGCTCTGTGAAGGTGTGTGCTGAACCCCATGTGGCAGCCTTGCAGATTTCTCATGTTGGTACACCCCTGAGGAAAGCTATTGATGCTGCCATTGCTGTCAAGGAATGAGCCAGTATGGTTGACGGGAGCTCCGTTTAGAATATGTTGTAAGCTAGATATATGCAGCCTGAGATCCAAGTATCTTTCAAAAGATTTACAGGATTGGTCGGCAAAGGCTTTCCTTGCCAACCGATCCGTGTCCTGACTGCCACATTGTGCCAACGATCAGCTGAGCCGGCACAACGCGGCAGCCATTTTTAGTTTAATGAAGCAGGGGATATTTAAATCCCCGCTTCATTGACTATGTCAGTATGTCTAATTTACATGCCTCTGCCGGCAGAGGCATGTAGTATAGACATACCCTAATAGACCTTAGTGATAGTCCTGTTTTATGTAGTTCTGGCAGGTAAATAAGAATCTATTGGAGTGCAGTTCTGTTTTGAGCTCCAGACCGAGAAGCAATGCCATTTTTGTTTATATGTTTTTCTGGTTGCAGGCCTGCTTCAGTTCATGAGGATTTGCTGCACTTCCTCAGGGTACTCAACTTCTGCAGGCATCAACCAATTACCATCTATGTGTGAAGATGGAGTGTGAGGATGGCTGCATGGTACATCTGCCTTTCCAGTTAAGTGAGCAGAGATTGGACTGGAGGGAGGCAGTATAGTGGACGTACACTCTGTAGCAAGTAAGGATATCAGATTTCCCTGGGCCAACTTGGGGCTATGAAACATGTAGATGGTGTCATGAGCTTTCACGGAGACAACCCACTTCTTCAGATGAATGGAGTTATTGAACCTCATCTGAAGAAGTGGGTTGTGCCCACGAAAGCTCATGACACTATCTACGTGTTTTATCTCTTAGGTGCTACAAGACTATTTGTTGTTTTTTAGACTTTTCCAGTGAGTCTGTAACTCAGCTACCGCTCTGAAGCTTTTGGGGCTCTGAGTATGATTTTGGCTCTGCCCTGCTTGATTTTCAGGATAGTGTGTTAGATCAGTGGAAACGGTGGGAATACATACAGGCGGGGTGCTTCCCATTTTATGCTGGGACCAGTGCCCTCTGGAACAGTAATACGGTCACCTCTTGTTTTTGTGAGTGGCAAAAAGGTCTGTCATAAGAAATCCCCACTTCTGAAATAGATGGTTCTGTATGGTGGGATTGATCTCCCAGTTGTGCTTCTGTGTGAAGTTTCTGCTGAGCGTACAGGCCAGGACGTTGTCCTTGCCTGGGAGGTAGCTTGCAATCAGTGTTATGTCTCAGTGTTATGGTGGGGATGCATCATTCCCTCAGTTTCACCGCTTCCCAACATAGTTGGTAAAATCGAGCTCCCCCTTGTCGATTGATATAATACATTATTATGACATTGTCCGTTAGTATCTGGACTGTTTTGTCCTGTATCAGTGGCAGGAAATAGATGCACACATTGCATACTGTCCTAAGTTTGAGTAGATTTATGTGTTTTTTGGGCTCTTCCTTGTCCCATTGGTCTTGGACAATGTGCTTGCCCAAGTGGACTCCCCTGCCTGTTAATGAGGCATCCATCATGATTGTTAGTGTTGCAGGTGGTTGCTGGAATGAGACTTCTTTGCACACATTGTGATGTAGTGTCCACCATGTGAGTGTGGACTTTATTCTGCTTGGCATGGAAAGCTGTTTTTTATATGGTATATGTGTGGCCTATACACTGTCCTTAGCCATCCAGAGCAGTTTCTCCCAGGTAACAAGGGGGATAGGAGACACTTTCTCTCTCCAAGAACGGACTTCTTGAAATGTGTAAGTAGGGAAACGTTTAGATAGTCTGTCAGGGTTTATTGTTTTCCTTGTTTGGGAATCATGTCTGAGCTGTCTAATTGTTTTTCTCTTTTGTAACTGAGGATTATAGCCCAGGGACTTTCCCTGAGTATCTATACCAAATTGTGTCTCTTTCCACCTAGCCAATTTACTATGCTTGCAACTGTAGTTTTGTTTTGAAAATAAAAGATTGGTTTTTTATTCTTATTAACTGGTATTGGTTGATTCTTGTGTCCTGGAAGGTCTGTCTTTGTATATCTGCATACCTCTGACTGAGGGGTCAGCTACCAGAGACTGCAGCTTGTTTTTCTCTTTTTTTAAGCTCTTTTGTGGGGAAAAGAGCTTGTGATACCCCTGGGATTGGTTTCAAGTGTCCATCCCTGTTTGTTTGTTTGTTTGTTTGTTTGTTTGTTTGTTTGTTTTTGGGAGGGGGGATCAAAAGCACTTGATGGTGGCAGCAAGATCCCCAAAATCTGGGTATTAGGGTTTTGGGGGGGAAGTTTTTGTAACCAGTGCCTATAGAGGCAAGATTTTGGAGTGCTCTTGTGGGCCCCCAACTTCTGCATTCATAGAGCCAGAGTGGGGAACAGCCTTGACAGCCATGCTGGATAAAATGCAGCTAGTCTGCTGCCAAATGTTGTACAGAGTTTGGATTGCTGTCTTTGAAATCTCGATGTTGTCTGACCCTTGACCAGACCTTCAAAACACCTGGCAGGATGTTGAGGGTTGTTGCACGATTGTCTGATCGGAGGCCTGTCTGCACCTGTTCTGCCTTGGTTGGCACCTGCTGTTGTAGTGTCTTAGCTGTTGGTTAAATGGGGTTGGTTTATATCTCTGTGTGTAAGATCTTCTGTGTTTTCTCTTATTCACAGGTATGTCAGTGCTAGGAACTTTAGTATGGCTTGTGAGTCCTTCAATGTATGGAGCGAGGCATTGATGGATTCAGCAAAAAAGCTTCATGCTCTCGAATGGTAGATCTTCAACCATGGACTGGACCTCCCTTGGGAAGTCAGAAAGCTGGAGCCATGAAGCACGTCTCATGATGATTGCTGGCGCTAGGGACCTTGAGCCTGTGTCTGCCGAGGCAGCAGACACACTCTGCATGTCGGTAGAACAATGAAATGAAGAATTTGAAAGTTTTACACTTTTTGAATCCCGGGGAACCAGGTATGTCCCGGGATACAGTCAGTTTTGAATGGTCTCTGAGTAGTGAGACCGTGAGTCTTTACACGCGGTGTAGTAACCACAGCTCCTGAATAAATAGAGAAAAAGATTTCTTCTTCCTTTTTTTGTAAACTTTGTAGCAAATAAACAACTAAACTAAGTTAACTAACACTAAAACTAAACTACTAACACTATATCTAAAACTGCTAAGAGGTTCAATTGAGGGCAGCTGCTCTTCTTCAGTCAGAAAGGAACTGAAGACAGTTGGCTGCACATGAGGGATAGTCGTTTCAAATGTCACATGTTCCACGTGTGCAGCCGATCGAGAAGGCACTGCTACCAAAAGTCTCTGACTAGAGGCACAGTGGCACTGGCACACCTGAAGGTGGAGCACCCATAAGGACGCTCCTCAAAGAAGAATCTATGGACCCTCATATACTTCTTTTAGGGTGTGTCTAGACTACAGGGTTTTTTTTTAAAAAAGTGGCCTTTTTTCAAAAAATCTTCCCCTGTGTCTAGACTGCTGCTTCATTCTTTTGAAAGTAAATTGAAAGAACGCAGCAGTTTTTTCGACTGTGGAAAACCTCGTTTTATGAGGAAGAATGCCTTTTTTCGAAAGTGCTCTTTCGATAAAAGGCATTTTTGAATGCAAACAGGGGTTTTTTGAAAGAGAGCATCCAGACTGTCTGGGTGCTCTCTTTCAAAAAAGCGGCTTACTTTTTCAAAAGTAATGGTTGTAGTCTAGACAGCATCTTTCAAAAAAGCCTCTTTCGAAAGAGACTTGCAGTCTATACATAGCCTTACTGACCCTCTGATTTAATTAGGGATGCACCTGATTTGGATTATATTCCAAATCCAGACTTCATCAATGTTCACAGTGGAAATCAGGTTTGGGCTATTACAAATGTTAACATGGTCTGAACCAATGCTTCCATTATAGCCAGCTGGAATGGGAAGGAAATCCTGGGTGTGGTTATATGAGGACAGGAACTGACTTGATGATCTCTTGAGGTCCCTTTCAGTTCTAGTATTCTGTGATTCTATCTAAGTACAGTTGACTCCTTTTGCTTAGGCCTGATAGATATTCAGCTGTTAGAATGGTGTTTTTCCCAATTAAAAACCAATTTGGCTGTTGTGGGGTCACAAACTGTGTAAATCCTAAATGTAGGAATTCTAAGATATGATTACCAATGCTTGCAGTCATTGGGAATGCAGAAAAATCAAACTATGTTTTGCTCAGTTCAAAGAAGAGAAACTGTCAGTATAAAGAATCTTGGATGAACAGAGGCTGGACTTCCTATAGATTAAGCTGGGGAGGGAAGTGAGTCAGCAGGCTGCATGCTCTCCAGGCATAAGCTATAGGACTGGTTCAGTCTGTTTCTCCCCACTGTTTCAATGATAGAATTAAAGAAAGGCTCCACAAAGAGTCTCTTTTGCATGTAAATTTATTCCAGAGGCTGCTGCAATCTCTTATAGCTGGACTGTGGTTTGGGCCAAAGGCTAAAATCACTAAGAGCTGAGATCACTAGGTTTGGACCAGAGTCAAATCCACCACAAGCCAGCGGAAGATGCGACAAGCAACATGAGCAGCCAACAGGGCAGCAATGGAGACGCATGAGGAGCACCCAACAGAGCAGCAGCAGTGAGGGGTGATGAATGGCCAGCAGAGCAGTGCCAGAGAGCAGCGAGCAGGTGGATGCTGAGTGACCAGCAGAGTAAGATGCCTCCTACTCCCACACTCAGTATGTGAGGTTAACTCTGAAGATGCACCCCTGAACATTGGTCTGCCCTGACCAACGCGCAGCGTCTGTGAGTGGGATGGAGAGAAGGGTTGGGCATATGAAGGGGACATTTACATTGCTGGACTTGACAGCCTGAAAGGAAAAAGACATTGCCCAACCTACTTGAGCTGGGACATTTACTCGTGGCTTTAGTTATGAACTTTGTTTGTGATGTTTTCCCAAATTAATGCCACATTACCTCTCTCTCTTTTTATTAAAAGTTTCTTTTTTACACTCAGAATCTGTGCTTGCAAGTGGGGAAGCATTGCCTTTTAGAGACACCCAGGCTACGTCTAGACTGGCCCCTATTCCGAAATAGCCATGCTAATTTTGAACTTGGAAATAGGGAAATCCGCGGGGGATTTAAATATCCCCCGCGGGATTTAAATAAACATGTCCACCGCTTTTTTTCCGGCTTGGGGAAAAGCCGGAAAAAAGCGTCTAGACTGGCACGATCCTCCGGAATAAAGCCCTTTTCTGGAGGATCTCAGGAAAGTAGGAATAAGAGATCCTCCGGAAAAGGGCTTTATTCTGGAGGATCGCGCCAGTCTAGACGCTTTTTTCCGGCTTTTCCCCAAGCCGGAAAAAAAGCGGCGGACATGTTTATTTAAATCCCGCGGGGGATATTTAAATCCCCCGCGGATTTCCCTATTCCCAAGTTCAAAATTAGCATGGCTATTTCGGAATAGGGGCCAGTTTAGACGTAGCCCCAGAGGGTTCTGTAAATTTCCCAGGTTACTGGGTGGGGGCTCGAGCCAGTTCTGTGTTGGATGGATAGAGGAACCCCTAGATATTGAACCCAGCCCTGACCGCTGCTGGAGTTACCTGGCATAAGGGTTACATAAACATAAGTCCAATCTGCAAAGTCTGGTTCCACACTTTCACAAAGTTCAGGTGCTTTGGTTCAGCTCCATCTCTAGCTTAAGGAAGTATGTTTCAGTGCATTTTGGAAGTCTGAACCTAGAATGTCCATGCTGGCATTTCTAGATTTCTCTGTCCCAAAATTTGTTGGCCAGTGCAGTGTAGTAGTATAATGCAGAAGACAGAATTAATTTAAACAGAAAGGATTTTACTGACACCATCCAAGGACTGTTAAGATAATCTATTATATATTTGAGGGAGTTTGTTTGTGTGTGTGTGGGTCTGTCTGTCTGTTCAGGAACTCCTCCTAAACAGTAAAAGCTAGGACCACCAAATTCTGTATATAGCTTCTGCTTATTATAACTTAAAGCCAGGTAAGGGTTTGTTTGTACAGTGAAAGTGATATGCTATTTGGAAGAAGAAAAAACTTCTTTGCTAGCACTAGTTTAAAAAAAATAAAGTAAAAGTTGAAATGTTAAAAACTGACAAAATGTAAGGTAGCTTAGAAAAGGCAAGTACCAGTCACCAGAATTATATTTGTCTTGGTATTTCCCATCATTCAAATTGCCTGAAAAAGGGCAGGCTGGGATCCCAGCAGAGAAGAGATTTGTATAAAAAATATTTTCTGATCTTTTCCTTTTCCTTTTTCTCCCAGGGCTCCATGCCCGGCCAAAGGTTGAGTGCCAGGGCAGGAGCTGCCTTCAAAGGTGAAATTTTGGGAGGATAGGGGGAACAGCAGCCATGAGTGTAAGAGGCATGTATGGAATGCAAGCATTTTCTCCTCATTCCCTTAGCATCTGGGGAACGGGATGAAAAGCAAGCCATGTTCCAGAGTATATGGCTGATACCCCCCCACCTTCCTGAAATTCCACCCTTGCACTGTATCCTCCATGAATGGGCAGGAGACGAAAGGGGCAGGAGCTGAAGGAACAGCACGGTCCAAGAGGGGTGGGAGTCCATGAAATTGTAATAGATTGAAAAGGGGTCTGTGTGCTTGAAAAGATTGGGAACTACTGATTTAAATGAAAAAAACAAACAAACAAAAATGAATTAAGGACTCAAGCAATGCTGGCTAAATCTTCTAGTAACTAATAAAGAAGAGAAGTACAGTACCCGAAATCAATTAACCAAACATGGTATGCTGGAAGTTAGGCCCTTTTTGTGGACATAATAAGGGAATGTGCTCTCTTGTCCAAGACTTCCTTTTGGGGTTCTTACAGTGAAAAGTCTTTGGGGGGAAACCAGGGGAACAAGCAGAGATGCCTGCCAGCAGCTATTCCAGCAAGCTTCATCACCATGGCTGCCATCCCCCTAATTTGCTGGAACCACAGACCTTCTTTGTTCTAAGGCTGAGTGATGTCCTGAGCAGACTGGGACAAATAAAGGTTTCCGGATGATGTTGCAGTTCTGGCTAAATTCCAAACAACACCTGGGAAGGGATACAAAAGCTCCTCTCCAGCCCATTTCAACTTCTTCTTCCCAGAAAAGACAGTTATTGATGCCACATAAGAGACTGTCAAACAATAGTTGGTGTTTTTTCCCTTTAAAAGATCTCTTCATTTAAAGGGAATGGGAACAAGGGATGTTGCTAAAATGAAAACCTTACTTAATACTTTATATTTCAAATGCTTAAACTGTTTTTCCTTTTTTCCCCTGCATCTTTAATGAAAGGTTTAAATAATTGTAATGTTTTTGTCATGGTACTAAGTGGGCTAAGCTATCTATATACCAAAATCCAAATCTTGTTTAAAACTGTTTAATGTTGGATGGTGATTGAATCATGGTAACACATTTGATTCTTTCAGTACAATATATTCCATCTTTAAATTAATATAAGAGGGGAAAACTTCTCTTTGACCCCAGCTTCTGATCAGTTCATGTCCTAGAGAAGAAAGAGAACTGCACTTCATAATTTTAGGTATAATCCTGAATTATTTGTTCAGACCGACATCTCTTAGTCTTCTTGCCTGAGTAAGCACTACACAATTAGGCTGTTGTTCAAGTTAGTGTAATTGAAGCTATTATTCATTTGCCTATCCTTAAAAAGCAACAGCCCAACACAACTACTGTCCCAATCAATGGGTTGAACTCTGTTCTCAGCTACCTTCTTGTACCTTTCTGATGCAATCAGAATTGCAAGGATGGAACAAGACCAATGAGGCCTCCAGACTCTCCCAGTGACACCTGTTATCTCCAAACCACTCCAGAGCAGCAGGATAATAACTGAGCTTTGCACACAGCTGTTTTCATATTTATTTTAAAGCTTCTGCCCTCCATCTTGGTCCAACATCCCAACACAGATTAGTTTGTGTAGGTCCATTCCAGCAAGGGTCAAGAAGCATTGTTAAATCTCATGAAACTCTGTGGGCACAAGATTGTCATAGGGCAACTAATGTACGAAAGCAAAGAGTAAGCTGTATGAATCTAATCTAAGCTTGTGACCCAGAGCACCCAAGTCTTTTCACATTGTTGTATATGGCAGAGAGCAGCTGCACATCATTTCTCAACTCTCACAAAAGAGAGAGAAGTTCAAATCCTCTTTTGTAGGTGTAGTGGCTTTTGGTACAGGCAGTCCCCGGGTTACGTACAAGATAGGGACTGTAGGTTTGTTCTTAAGTTGAATTTGTATGTAAGTCAGAACTGGTACATATTGTAGGGGAAACTCTAGCCAAACATTTCTCCAAAGCTCAGTTTTATTCTCCCACATCTCACTTCCCTCAGTCCTTTATTCTCAAGCTGAGGTGTCTGCTGAGAAAAGCCGCTCTGCGTCTCCCTGGTCTGCTGGGGGGGGGGGGGAAGGGGGCGCGCTAGCTTCGTGTCTCCCTGGTCTGCTGGGGGGAAGCAGCTAGTGCGGGGTTGCCTCACCCCGTTTGTAAGTAGGGATCCGATGTAAGTCAGATCCATGTAACCCGGGGACTGCCTGTACAATAGCAATAGCCTCTGTGAGGCTGTAGTACACTTACAGTTAATGGTGTTTGTGATTGATTAGATATTTGGGCCAACATTTAATCCACTTCAGCAGCTGTTTATTTCTGTGAGTCCTGCACAGTAATAGAGACTATTGCTTAGCTGTATCTGGTGAATTACAGTTTGCTGCAGCTGTACTTCTCAGAATTCTTTTCAGCCTCCTGAATTTTTATTGGCAGCTTATTCTACTTCATCTCCGAGATCAGTGAGATGGACAAGTGAAAAAGCAGGGAGATAACTACAGAAGAAAGATATTAAATACCTTAAAGGTCAGCACAGAGTAGCTACATGTTTTGACTTAGTAATGGCCTTGCTATTCATTTTATCAGGTTTCTACATAGGCTTGTGAGGGAGGGAGGAAAGGAGGAGATATTCTAAATAATGAAAAGTGAACACAGAGGCAGATAAAGAATGGCTCGAAAAATAACATAATTAGATAATTGTGTAAACTACAGGTCAGATCATTAGCTGGTGTAAATAAGCAGAGCTCCATTGACTTCATTGGCAACGACAGTGGAGCTATGCCAATTTATAACTTCTGAGGATCTGGTTCATTATCCAGGAGTTTGTATCTTGTTGATTATAATAGTTTCTGAGCACTTACATGGGAATATGAGGGAGTGTGTGTTAAGAATAATGATGATGTGATAACATATAGAAGTTAGCAATGGAGAAGAACTACTTTCCACTATCAATTGCACCCATCTGAAAATGCAGAATATACTTTCTCCTCGTTACTAAATATATCATTTTACACTGATACTACACATGGTTTTAACCCAAATTTACAGTGACACTTACAGTTTAGTTTAATAATATGAGGATTGATTTTAGGTGAAGAAATTGTGAAAGAAATGTAGGTACATTTGTACAAGTTGAACCTCTCTAGTCATCACTCTTGGGACCTGATTGGTTTCGAACCAGTTTGCCAAACCATGGGAGGTCAATATTGTCTAACAGCATTACCAACACTTCCACTGCTTACAAGGCTCTTAGAAGACATTTGGGGTAAATTACAATAAATAACAGCATAGAACACTGAGAGCAAGGACTGGTGGCTGTAAACAAACTTCATGGGACTGTGGGAAACTTGGCCACACCAAGCTGCTGTGGTGAGTACGACCACATACCAGATCATGGGTGTTGCCAGACCAGTGGGTGTCGGACTAGAGAAGTTCAACCTATATATACTATTACTGTGACTACATATCTACAAGGTCACTGGATGCATAACTGGTCATTTGTGCATGCAAATATTCAATGTATGCTCATAATTACGGTTATCAAATATACAAATTAGACCTCTAGGTTTTTTTAAAGTCTGATTATTAAATCATCTGAGGTCAAATCATCTAGGTTTTTTTAAAGTCTGATTATTAAATCATTTGAGGTCAAATGTTTGATAGGCACTTCTGCTTAGCACTCTGTATAAATAATGCCTTGCAAGTGGAATTATAAATGAACTTGTAAAGTATGATTAGCAAAAATGATTCTCTCTCTCAGTAGCTTCATCTGCAGCCTGGTGGAGAAGAAAAGATTCCTGAGAAATGTTACAGACTAATCAGCAAAAAAAAAAAAAAAAAAAAAAAAGTATCAGTTCTGAGCGTGGCAGATCTTTTGTACTGAGTTGTCACCCCTACAAAATTCTTTTCAAAATGGATCCTGGATTTAACAAAGAAAAGCCCCCATATGAAGAAGAGATGGTGAAATGTAACTGATAGGAAAAATTCCAACCCGAAAGGTTGTACTGAAGCAGACCAGGCAGTGTGCTGCAGTCCCAGAAACCTATTAAGGAATTAGTGTCTCTCCTGGGAACTCAGAGCACTAGCTCTGAACAGCACTTGCGTCAGAGAGAACTCACTAGAGTAGTGACTTTAATTTTGGAAAGACAGAAAGAGTCTAATGGAAACCATCGCAGGCAATTCCATATCTGAGCAAAATAGAACAGCTTTGCTTTATGCAGTAACAAAAGTAATGGTGTATGGGAGGGGTAGTTCAGATCATGGGTGGTGGGTATAAGAGGCTGGAGAAGGCAATGCCTTTGCAAACTGACTGGCATCGCCCCCAGGGCCGGATTAAGGGGGAGGGCTAGCTGGGCAGCTGTCCGGGGCACCAACCTATGGGGGGTGCCTGATTGAAGTGGTAAGGGGCGCCACACACCCGGGGGTGCATGTGTCACTCGCCTGGGGCCATGGTGCCCCTTACCATGTCAATCAGACACCATACGCCATGGGGCGGGGCTGCGCATGCACCACACGCCCGGGGGTGGGACTGTACACCTGCTGCCTAGGGCGCAAGTATGGCTTGGTCCGGCACTGATCGCCCCACACACATTCTGCCCCCAGAACACCTGCTCTGGAAGCTGTGCTGAAGCAGTAGACTTTCTGGGGACAGAATGTTGCTGCCTGTGGGCTTCATGCTGAGGCTGGGGATTCTGGGGCAATGTCTCCTCCCTGTTCTCTGGGGCAGAGAAGCTGGGGCCGTGCACCACTCATTCTCCTCATGGTTCTCCAAGGCAGGGAGGCTGGGGCTGTGTACTGCTCCCCCTCCCTGTGATGCTCCAGGGCAGGGAGGCCAGGGCCACATGCTGCCCATTCTCCTTGTGGTGCTCTGAGGTGGCTGGGGCCACATACCACCCCATGGTGCTCGAGGGCAGGGAGGCTGGGGATGCGTAACACCCACCATCCGCATGGTGATCCAGGGTGGGAAGGCTGGGGCAGTGTACTGCCCACCCTCCCCATGGTGCTCTGAGGCAGGGAGGCTGGGGCCACACACCGTCTGACCTCCCTATAGTGCTCCAGAGGCTGAAGACTTGCCCCTTTGGTGGGGGAGGGGGGTGCCTTCCCCAGCCCTACATTCACCCACTGCCCATGGTTCAGATCCTTTAGGGCTCCAAAGCTTCCTACATGCATCCCACCATTGCCTATTGTCCCTAATAAGTCAATAGTGTTACACTATAGCATTGCAAAAAAAAGCAACCATCATTCTGAGATATATTAGCAGGAGTGTTGTTAGCAATATGTGAGAAATAATTCTTCTGCTGTATTCTGTGCTAATTAGGTCTCAACTGGAGTATAGTATCCAGTTCTGGGAGCCACATTTCAGGAAGGATGTGGAGAAAATGGAAAAAGTCCAGAGAAAAGCAATAAAAAGACTAAAGGTCTACAAAACATGACCTGTGAAGGAAGATTGAAAGGACTGGATTTGTTTAGTCAGTAAAGAGAAGACTGAGAGGGAACATGGTAACAGTTTTCAAGTACCTAAAAGGCT
Organism: Pelodiscus sinensis; assembly: GCF_052426305.1. Taxonomy (NCBI): domain Eukaryota; kingdom Metazoa; phylum Chordata; order Testudines; family Trionychidae; genus Pelodiscus; species Pelodiscus sinensis. The sequence continues at coordinate 244,470,546 of NC_143053.1, read as the reverse complement.
GTTACAAGGAGAGAGAAAAATATTCTCCTTAACTCTGATGATAGGACAAGAACCAATGTGCTTAAATTGTAGCAAGGTTGCAATTTAGATTGGACATTAGGAAAAACTTCCCAACTTGTCAGTACTAAAATATATTGCCTAGGGAGCTTGTGGAATCTCCATCACCGGAGATTTTTAAGAGCAGGTTAGACAAACACCTGTCAGGAATGGAGTAGATGGTGCTTGGTCCTGCCAAGACTGCAGGGGACCAGACCTGATGACCTCTTGAGATCCCTTCCAGTCCTATGATTCTATGAATACTTTAGTAACAAAGTGGTGAGAAAAATACCATTAAGAAAAGAGATAGCTTGTACCTGCAGTCAGAGCAGGGAAATACCTATAGGCAAGATTTTAAGGACATCAGAGTTGCCATATTGGAGCAGACCATGGTCTATCTTGTCCTATTTCCTGTCTCCGACAATGACCAGACCCAACGTTTCAGGGGGATTTATGACTACCAGAAACTCGGAGAGGAAGATGGAGTGATCTGCTGCCTTGTTCTTCCCGGTTTCTGGTAATCAGAGGTTTAGGGTTGCCCTGAGTATGGTATTGTGTCTGACTATCTTGGCTATACCACTGATGGACCTATCCTTCATGAACTTATCTAGTGCATTCTTGGCCATCACAACATCTCATGGTAATGAATAAAGTTGAGATTTTGTCTCACTTATTTTTAGTAAAAGTCAGGGACAGATCACAGGCATGGAAGCCCAGGTCCTGTACCTGGCTGATGAAGGGATGAAAGGCCAAGCCCTGCTAAGGGAGCGGAGGGTGGGTCCAGCACTTAATGCTGCTGCAACTGACAGCTCCAGTTCTGTTTGCCCCATCTCAAAAAGGATCTAGTGGAACTGGGAAAGTTTGAGAGAAGGACAACAAAGATATCAAGGGTACAGAACAGCTTCTGTATGAGGAGAGACTAAAAAGAGTAGTGCTGTTCAGCTTTAAAAAAAGATGACTAAGGGGGAATATGCTAGAGGTCTATAAAATCATGAATGGTATAGAAAAAGTGAACAGAGAAGAACATTGTTTACCCTTCACACAATGGAAAAACCAGGGGTAATCCAATGTAATTAATAGAGAGATGGTTTACTAAAAAAACAAGAGGAGGTATCACCACAATGCACAATTAACCTGTGGAACACATTAATAAGGATAAGATTGTCACAAAAATCATGATTCTGGGACTTCCAGAGACTTCCAGGACATTTTTCACTTTAGCCCCAGGGAAGCAGGGAGCTGAAACCTGCCTCACACTTCAGTCATCATCACCCATCCACCCCAGCTGTTAGTCACTATGGCTATTCCTAGACTGCAAAGAAAAGTCAGAAAAAGATGAGCAAATTGTGAACTGCAATTTGCGTATCTTTTTCTGCTTTTTTTTTGGAAGAGGCTTTTCCAAAATTTGGTCCGTCTACACAGGGACAAATTTTGGAAAAACCTCTTTCTGAACATCTCTTATTCCTCATACAATGAGGAATACAGGGATGATGAAAGAACGCGTCCGCTTTTTCGGAAACTATTCTGAAAAAGCAGATTCATTCTTTGGACACGGCAGAGCTTTTCCAGCATACCTCTGATACCCCAGAAAAGCTCTGCAGTGTAGACATAGCCTATAGGTGGTGGTGGAACTTAGAGCTCCAAGCCTGTAGGGAAAGCACGGTGCCCACAGCTGTCAGTTACTGCAGATGGAGGGGGTCCGCGCAGTTCTCAGTCAACAGCCCTAGACCTCCAAGCTGTCATGGGTGGGAAGGGGCCCCTGCAACTTCCAGCCACTTGAGAGCCAGTATGTCAGTGATCAATGCTCTCTACTTAGGGTTCCAACCTATGCTTTAACCTTAACAGGCTAGTACACTGGCTCTGGTAGCGTTAACTTGGCAAAAGGCAGCCAGAAGTTGCTGCAGACAGAGTCTGATCCCCAGCATATGATGAGGCAATAAAGGTTTGCCCTAACTATATATTTTGATTTTAGACCAGATAAGAATATGGTTGTGGGGAGGTATCAACATCTCTGGAGTGAGCAAATGGAAAGCATTCACAAACATGTTAAGGTAATTTTAGATCATAGTTTTAATTTCTGGATCACAATTTATTTCTTTGATCTTCTCTGTGGTTTTGGCTCCAATCATCCCTAGCATTTTTTCATTCCTTACGTGTAAAAAATGCTTGATAATGTCTGTTTCCAAAGCAATTTTTCCCATTTAATTTAATTTTCTCAGGACCTCACAGTTTATTATACTATAGATCAGATTGAAAACTTGATTTAATATGTTTTTTTTTAAAAAAAGCAAGATGGGATAAGGAAATAAAATTGCAACGAAGGAATAAGGAAATGAATTATATGGAACAGAATAACAAACAAGATTAGAAGCAATATACGAGCACTAAGGCAAAGGAAGGAGTGGGAGAAATGTCAGTTCTGTTTATTCCATAGCCTAGAGTCTAGTCTCCCTGGCTCTAAGTTAGTTTCTAATATGGTTTTGTTTTCCGGTCTGCACTTTATTAGTCCCTTTCTGCTCATTTCTACGGAGTTCATGAAAACACAACACTGTATTTGTCTCTCCTCTCCCCCATCTTCATCCCATTATATCAACTAGGAAATCTGTAATTTTTATTGCAGAGACAGTAGAATTAATTCTTCTTTGAGTGATTGCTCATGGCCATTCCATGTAGGTGTGTGTGCGCTGTGTGCATGCATCATCAGAAATGTTTCCCTTAGCAGTATCTGTTGGGCCAGCAGGGGAGACCCCTGGAGTGGCACTGCTATATTGGCTAATATATACCCCTGCTGGTCCTCCACCATCTCAGTTCCTTCTTACTCCCTCAGTGACCATCATTGGAATGTACTCTGCTCTTGCTCTGCAAGCACTCCTTAGCAGTTCTCACCTAGTTGTTGTCTTAATTTGGTTTAGAGTTTTTGTTAATCATTTGCTATCTCTGTAAATAGTTCTAAGTGTGAAGAAGTTACTTACCTTTGTGCAGTAACGATTGTTCTTCGAGATGTGTCCCCATGGGTGCTCTACTCATGGTGTCGGGTTCGTCCCGGTGCCGCAGAGCTGGAGACTTGCATAGCCGTCCTCCAGCGGACCGTGCATGCATGAGCAGTGGCTCGCACCGTTCGTGCCTTTGATCTGCTGCAAGCGGTCTGGCCCCCCTCAGTTCCTCCGGCTACCCAAGTCTCTGAAACGATACAAGTCAATTCTGAAGTGGGGAGGAGGGTGGGTCGTGGAACACCCATGGGGACACATCTCAAAGAACAATCGTTATTGCACAAAGGTGAGTAACTTTTTCTTAGAGTGGTCCCTGTGGGTGCTCCACTCGTGGTGACTTTGGAGCCGTACCCAAGCGAGAAACGCAATTCAGAATTACGGTTTATTAACAGGGGGAAATACTGCTGTTGCCACCGAGGAGTCTGAAGCCCAATGATGCAGTATTGCATAATGTCTCATGAAAGTTTCGTTGGAGGACCATGTTGCTGCTCGGCAAATGTCCCAAAATGGTACGCTTCTTAAAAAAGCTGTAGATGTGGCCACTGCTCTTGTGGAATGGGCTTTTGGTTGTTCTAAGAGTGGTTTATTACGTATAGAATAGCATGTGGTAATGCTTGTCACTATTAAATTCGCAATGCATTGAGAGGACAGTGGTTGCCCCTTGAACGGGTCCCCAATGAAACAATAAGAAGGTCTGTTCTGTGGAAATCCCGCGTTCTGTCCATATAGAAAGCTGGTGCCCTGCGTACTTCCAGGATATGTAGAGCTGCCTCAAGTGATGAGGTATGCGGTTTAGGGCAGAAGCAGGGAAGCACAATGGGTTCATTAATGTGAAAGTCCGAGCATACTTTAGGAAGGAATGCTGGGTGAGACCTTAACGTGACCGAATCTTTTGTAAATATGGTCTAAGGCGGTGATGACATGAGGACTGCTAGCTCACTCACTCTGCGTGCCAAAGTCAAAGCTAGTAAAAGGAGAGATTTAATGGTAAGTAGGTGCAAAGAAGTTGTAGCCAATGGTTCGAATGGAGGGTGTCTCAACGTATCTAGCACCAAATTGAGATCCCACAAAGGTGGTGGAGGCCTTTGTGGTGGATTAAGATTCATAAGCCCCTTCAGGAACCGTCTTGTCATGCGGTGCAAAAACAAGGAAAAACCGTCTATCATGTGACGAAAAGCAGTAATCGCTGCTAAATGTACTCGTAAGGAGACTATAGATAGACCACTTTGTTGCAGGTGTAGCATATATTTGAGTTTTTTATGCACTGGTGAAATATGGGGGTTGATATTATTTTTGAAACACCATGCCTCGAATCTAGTCCACTTAGCTGAATATGAGGCCCATGTAGAGCACTTCCTGCTGGACATTAATACATGCTTGACTGGATCAGAGCAGAGGTTCTCAGATGTTGTGAACCACTTAGCATCCAAGCTGTCAAATGTAGGATTTCAGGTCGGATGCCATAGGGAGTCATTCTGTTGAGTTAGTAGGTTCGGGGAAATGGGGAGATGGTATGGGGTTTTCATTGACAGCTGGTGAAGCATCGAGTACCATGGTTGGCGAGCCCACACTGGGGCTATGAGGATCACGTGAGCCACATCCATGGTGATTTTCTCCATGACCCTGGGTACAAGGACCACTAGCAGGAAGGCATAAAGTAGAGATGTTCCCCAATGCAGGAGAAAGGCGTCTCCCAAGGAGTGATGACCTATTCCCACCCTGGAACAATATTTCAGACACTTTGCATTGTCTTGTATTGTAAACATGTCTATTGATGGAAATCCCCAACGCCAAAAGATCTGGTACAGGATGTCGGTTCGGATCTCCCATTAGTGATCGTGGGGAAACTGCTTGCTTAGTGAATCTGCAATGATGTTGTTGACTCCAGGTAAGTACGACGCTATGAGGAACATCTTGTTGCAGATACACCAATTCCATAAGCGAATTGCTTTCATGCAAAGCGATCAAGAGCAGGCCCCGCCTTGTCTGTTCATGTAATACATGGTTGCAACATTGTCTGTGAGCACTCTGGTTGTTGTGCCCCTTATGTGCAAATTGAAATGTTTGCATGCTCGAAATACTGCTTGTAGTTCAAGTATATTGATGTGCAGTAACATTTCTGCCTTGGACCACTTGCCTTGAACTGTTAGGTTATCCATGTGGGTGCCCCATCCTGTAAGGGAGGCATCAGTACTTATTTGCTTTGACAGCTGGGGGCAATGAAAGGGGACACCCCGCAGGAGATTTTCTGGTTTGGTCCACCATTGTAGGGATGCCCTGATGTGTGGTGGTAATACTACCAACTTGTGGATGATGTGCTTCACCAGAGTGTAGACAGAAGCTAGCCAGCGCCGGAGACATCTGAAATGTAACCTTGCACGTCGAACGATGAGAGTGGCAGCAGCCATGTGGCCCATCAACTGTAAGCAGGTGCCTATTGGCATCGTTGAAGGGTGTGTGATGGTGTCTACCAGGTTTTGGATGTACTGGAAGCGTTCCGCTGGTAAATATGCCCAAGCTGCCTTTGCATCTAGTTGCATCCCTATAAAAATCAAGTTCTGAGTTGGTTCTAGTGATGATTTCTGTACGTTTATAACGAGACCCAGAGAGTTGAATGTTTGGGTTGTTATTTTCACTGCCTTGCTCGTGTCTGTATAAGTGCGACCCCTGAGGAGGCAATCGTCTAGGTAGGGAAAAATTGTCACCCCTGCTTTGTGCAGGTGGGCTGCTACTACTGCCAGGGTTTTGGAAAACACCCTGGGAGCACATGCCAGGCCGAATGGAAGTATTTTGTACTGGAAATGCTCGTCTGCTACTGTAAAGCGAAGATATCATCTGTGAGCCACATGTATTGCAATGTGGAAATAGGCATCCTATAAGTCAAGGACTGAGAACCAATCTCCCTTGTTCAGAGCTGGTATAATTGTAGCTAGGATGACCATTTTGAAGCATTGTTTCCGGAGGTATCGGTTTAGATTTCGTAGGTCCAAGATGGGTCTCCATCCTCCTTTCTTCTTTGGAGTGAGGAAATATTGAGAGTAAAACCCTTTCCCCTGAAACTCCTTGGGCACTCTTTCTATTGCTCCAATGGTGAGCAGACGATGGACCACTTGGTTCAACTGATCCTCATGAGATGGGTCCTTGAAGAGGGATGGGATGGGTGGAGTGGTTCGGGGAAGTGAAATGAAGGTAATGGTGAGACTGGAAGCTACAATTTCCAACACCCATTTGTCTGTGGTGATAGTGGACCAATGATGGTAATAGGGCCTCAGACGGTGTTGAAAAAGACATGAGATGGAAGCTTTGATCACATCCTCCACTACACCTTCAAATTTGCTGTTTTGTAGATGACTGATTAGAGGTACGGTTAGGCTGCTGTCATCTGCGCTGAAGACACTGACGGAATCGTTGATGTTCCAGGTGCAAGGCTGCTGTCTATGGAAGGAGAAATCATATCGTCTTTGGTAAGTATAGTATCGCTTTAATCCGAAGGGGGGTGTATACATTCCTAGTGTGCGAAGCGTAGTTCGGGAATCCTTCCCTGAGTCCAGGACCTCATCCGTTTTGCTAGCAAAGAGCTTGTGCTTGTCAAAGGGTAAGTCCTCAACCTTATTCTGAAGTTCCCTAGGGACTGCTGCAGATGATAGCCATGAATATCATCTCATTGCCACCCCTGTGGCAGTGGCTCTTGCAGCAGTGTCAGCCACGTCTGTGGTGATCTGTAATGCAGCTCTACAGGATGCATACCCCTCTTGCATTATGGATTTGAGCAATGGTCTTTTTGAGTCAGGGAGATGTTGTAGAAGGTCTGCCAATTTTGAATTGGCAAAGTTATGATTGGAAAGGAGAACAGAAGAGTTGGCAATACGTAGTAGTAATGTGGCTGAAGAGTACCTTTCCTTCCATAAACACCCAACTTTTTATTATCTTTTTCTGGAGCGGTATTTCTGTATGGTGGTACTTTTGATCTATGCTGTACCGCATCGACCACCAATGAGTTGGGCTGGGGGTGATTAAACAGAAAATCCAAGTCCTTGGAAGGGACAAAATACTTATCTGCTTTTTTACTCGTTGGGGGAGCGGATGCTGGAGTATGACATATTTCCTCTGCCACCTCCACAATTGCCTCATCAGTGTGATTTTATTCCGATGCTGTGGGCGTAGGTTTTTCAACAGGCAGTGTTGTTTCATTCAAATATCTGCTAACTGCACCTTCTGGCTATCTGCAACGTGTTTGAAAAGATCCTGAAATTGTTTCAGGTCGTCTGGTGGGACAACATCACCTGGAATCATCACCTCATCTGGAGAAGATCATGAGTGGTCTGCTGGTGATGTGCCCTGCTGAGGTTACTCTTGATCAGATAATTGGCCCTCTTCAGGCTCTGAATGCTCCAGCTGAATCGGTGGACTTTTTGGAGGAGTGGGGGTGGTGAATGATCGCATTGAGGCACTGGGGTAAGTGTCGAGAATCAGTAGATGAACAGCAACATGTGTGTTTCCTGTGGCATTGGGAGGTCTGATCATGATGAGCAGGGTCATAGTCCCCTCTATGATAACGACCATAGTATCATTCTGAGCATGCTGGCAATGAATGTCGAGAAGAGAACACATTACTATGCCTTGTATAGTAATGACGCCTTGGTGACCAGATAGGTGATCATGAATAACGCAATGAGAGCCTTGGAGATAGAGACTGTGAAAGAGCCTCCTCTCTGTATCTTGGCTCCCTATAGCAGGAGTAGCGATCAGGAGACATTGGGCTGTGTGCCCTATTGTAATGCAAATGATGTAATTGAGGGGAGGGGAGTGGCCCCAGAGAGAAAGTTGGAGAGGGAGTATTGAGCCCTGTATACACGCTTGTATGTGTAAGGGCTTCCTCCGGTGCCGCCGCAAGATTAGCCTGCACTGGTGCTGGTGCCTCAGATCCTTACCTCAGATCCCTCTTAAACAGCCTTTTTAAAGCCCTCATCCTGCCTTCCTGCCAAAGGTGGTGTCTCAGTTTCATGTTTCCCAGGACATTTTTCTCCCAATTTTTTTAACCTAAGCCCCACGCCTCTGGCAAAGAACAAGCTTTACACACTTTAGATGTTAGGAGAGCATTGGCTTTTTATTTAGACAGAACAAAGCCCTTTCGTAAATCCCCTCAGTTGTTCATGGCAATAGCAGAAAGGCTCAAGGGGCAGCCAGTCTCTGCTCAGAGAATCTCTTCATGGATAACCTCCTGCATTAAGGTGTGCTATAGTCTGGCTGAATTACCAGCCCCTCCTCTCATGGCCCGCTCCACTAAGGCGCAGGCCTCCTCCATGGCATTTGTGGTCCAGGTCCCTATCTTGGACATATGTAGGGCTGCCACAAGGTCTTCAATTCATATCTTTGCTAACCATTATGCTCTGACTCATAAGGGATCTCCCGGAAAAGGGCTTATTTTCCGGAAAATCGCGTCTACACTGGCGCTTTTCTCCGGCAAAAACCCCGAGCCGGAAAAAAGCAGCAGCCATGTAAATGCAAATTCCGAAGTGTCTCATTAGTTTCCAGAAAGGTATGCCAATGTAGACACAGCCTATAGATAATGGGATTTCTAATTGTTCATTGGTATATAAGGTTGCTGGATCACCAATACAAATACAGTAAAACTCCAATAGTCCGGCATCCAAAAGTACAGCACTCCCGATAGTCTGGCATCAAAATGTCAAAAGCCTAGTGAGTGAGCTTCTGCAAAAAACGAGTCACAAGGCAGCAGCAGCAGGAGCTGAACCGAGGGTAAAAAAGGTTTAAAAAAACTAAAATATTACATTATACTGTATACAGTATATACAATAAAAAGGGTTAAAAACACTTTATAGATAGATAGATAGATAGATAGATAGATAGATAGATAGATAGATAGATAGATAGATATAAAACTAGTTTATAGTACCTCCTGATAGTCCAGCATATCTGATAATCTGGCACCACCTAGGTCCCAAAGGTTATGGATTATTGGAAGTCTACTGTAAATGCTCAATTCTGCTGCAAGAAGGGAAGAAGGAGAAAGCACAGGTGTTACAACCCTATCATAATGTTTGTGGCTTTGGTTAATAGGGTCTTGAGGGCACACCTTGAATAATTCCAAAAGGCAGATAACATATTTCCCTAACCTGGTGCATCTGAGACATAGACTATATAAAATTAAGCTCCCATGGAAACAAAATCTTGCCAGGTCATACAACCAAAACATGAGCAGTTATCTTTTCAAGCATGGATTATTTTCCTTTAGTAATGCTGATGAGAAACGCGATGCATGAGTGATTGCTTTGCAAAAGCAACATGCTGAATTCATTCATTCTGGTTAAGCCCTTTTGCCATTTTATTTCTCTTCTGTTGATTTTCTTTCTATCGCTGTAGTATTGCAGTTTCAGTCTACAGATATACAGTAGATTATGCAAAAAATTGTCCAAGTTTCCTCTCAGATAATATAACATAGACTATAGCATACAACTCATCTTGATTAAAACTACATTATAATAAATATAAATATATAAAACTTTATCAATGTGTACTACACTTAAAGCTGACTTGTGAATCTTCACACACTAACTATGATTTATTACTGAAGCCTAAAAGAAAACAGCAACAACAGGATGTGTGGCACAGCTCAGTTATTGTCAAAACAGTCATCCTTTTTAGCATTTCCTACTTTTAAGAGCTCAATATTTTAGCATTAACTCTAGTTATTGCATTTAATTTGAGATTATTTAAGTTAACCTGTTAACTAGAGTAACCAGAGTTTACAGGATTACCCCTACTCCCTCCCTACATGTTTCTGTCTAGATTTTCAAAGGAATTAAAATCTAGTACCATATTTAATGAAGAAAGAATTTGGATAATTATAGAATCATAGAACCCTAGGACTGGAAGGGATCTCAAGAGGTCATCAAGTGCAGTCCCCTGCCCTCATGGCAGGACCCAACACCATCTAGAGTAGACCATCCCTGATAGATGTCTATCTAACCTGCTCTTTAATATCTCCAGAGATGGAGATTCCACAACCTCCCTAGGCAGTTTATTCCAGTGTTTAACCACACTGACAGGAATTTTTACCTAATGTCCAACGTAAAGCTCCCTTGCTGCAGTTTAAGCCCATTGCCTCTTGTCCTATCCTCAGAGGCTACGGAGAACAATTTTTTCTCCCTCCTCCTTGTGACACCCTTTTAGATACCTGAAAACTGCTATCATACCCCCTCTCAGTCTTCTTCTTTCCAAACTAAACAAACCCAATTCTTTCAGTCTTCCTTCATAGGTCATGTTATCTAGATCTTTAATCATTCTTGTTGTGCTAATATGTTTATGATTCTTAGGTGTACCTCAGTTTCTATCTGTGCTTTGTATTGCTTTGCATGGCGCGGAAAGGGTTAAAAGCTGCTCTTGGGGCACAGCAGGGACATGATATTGGTCACCTAATGGTCTGGGTTGATATGAACATGTCATTAAAGTGCTGGTTGAAACTGGTCCATATCAATGGAGGGTTCTGAAAGTCATTGGCAACCCAGTGGCCAGAACAATTACACCTAGGATATGTCTACACTACATGGCTCCGTCGATGGAGCCATGTAGTGTAAACATATCCCTAGTTCCTGACAGCCAAAAGGAAGAAGATTTCCTCCTCCCACAGAAGTATTCACCCCTCTGCTGGGAAGCAGAGCAAAGACTAAAGGTTTTGGGTGGCTGAGCTGAACACAAAGATCTAGGAAAAAGGGTAGACTAGAAAGAGCCAAGAGAGACCTGGCCTTACACTTGCTAGGCTGAACTATTTTAACAAAGGTTGCAAGGTTCATTATTAAAATTAGAGATTTGCCAAATCACTTATATCTTGGACTCATTTCTAAGTGAAATCTGACCACACCATTTCTGTAGTCATTCCCTCACTCGTTTCTCCAATCCACACTAAGGGTATGTCTACACTACAAAGTTAATTCGAACTAACAGACGTTAGTTCGAATTAACTTTGATAGGCGCTACACTAGCGCTCCGCTAGTTCGAACTTAATTCAAACTAGCGGAGCGCTTAGTTCGAACTAGGTAAACCTCATTGTACGAGGACTAAGCCTAGATCGAACTTACTAGTTCGAATTAAGGGGTGTGTAGCCCCTTAATTCGAACTAGTGGGAGGCTAGCCCTCCCCAGCTTTCACTGGTGGCCACTCTAGCCAACACCAGGGAAACTCTATTTCCTCCCTCCCGGCCCTGGACCTCTTAAAGGGGCACGGGCCGGCTACGATGCCCGTGCCAGGTGCAAGCCTGCCAGCACCCAGCTAGCAGACCCTGCATCTGGCACGGCTCGAGCCAGCCACCCGATGCCCCCCAGCCCTCCCCCTCTTTCCGGGACCAGGCTGGCGGCTCCCGGGAGCTTGCCCGGGACTGCAAGAGGCGGGCACCCGCCTGGTTTAGTGCGGACATCGTGGACCTCGTCCCCGACCTCCACACTAGGCACAGGAAAGTGGCCAGCTAGGGCAGGAGAGCTGCCAGCCTGGTCACCCAGGAGCAGGTGTGCATGAAAATCAAGGTGGTCCACTGAGACCCCCGACCCTGAGCCCTGAGCTTACAATGGCCATACTGGGTCAGACCAAAGGTCCATCTAGCCCAGTAGCCTGTCTGCTGACAGCGGCCTACCCTAGGGACCCTGGAGGGGATGGACCAAAGACAGTGACCAAGCCATTTGTCTCGTGCCATCCCTCTCCAGCCTTCCACAAACTTTGGGCAGGGACACCACTCCTACCCCCTGGCTAATACCACTCCATGGACCCAACCTCCATCACTTTATCTCACTTCTCTTTAAACTCTGTTCTAGTTGTAGCCTTTACAGCCTCCTGCAGCAAGGAGTTCCACAGGTTGACTCTTTGCTTTGTGAAGAACAACTTTCTGTTACTAGTTTGAAGCCTGCTACCCATTCCTTTCCTTTGGTGTCCTCTAGTCCTTCTATTATGGGAACTAATGAAGAACTTTTCTTGATGCACCCTCTCCACCCCACTCATGCTTTTATAGACCTCTATCCTATACCCCTCAGTCTCCTCTTTTCTAAACTGAAAAGTCCCAGTCTCTTTAGCCTCTCTTCATATGAGACCTCTTCCAAACCTCTGATCATTTTAGTTGCCCTCCCCTCTCCCAGCCTCTCTCTTCACCTCTCCCACCTCCTTTTCCCAGTCTCCCCGAGTTTTGTTCAATAAAGAGAGATTCTATTTTTGACCACACATTTTCTTCATTTTGTACATCAGTAAGGGGGGCTAGGAAAGGGTAAGTGGAAGGAGGTGAGGGAGGAATGGGGTACGAGCCCCACATGGGGAGGACTTGGCTGGCTCTGTGGGCTTCTGGGGGTGGAAGCTCTCCTGCAGCCCCCCAATTGTTCCCTATCCTCAGATGGCAGCCTGCGGCAAGTGCAGCCACTCTGATAGCCGAGTGCTGTGATGTGCCCAGATGTGCTTTGCAAGCGGGGCACCCCTGAGAACTGTCTGTCCGAGGTGGGGGTCGGGTCCCTTTAAGCACAGCCCTCGGCTAGCCTGAGGCAGCAGCTCCTCGCGCTAAGTCCTCATCTGATGCCCTGCCGGCACTGCTTCCGGCCATCCTTAACCCCGGTTCAGGGTCCACTTAATGTGGACATGCTAGCTCGAATTAGCAAAACGCTAATTCGAACTAGTTTTTTAGTCTGGATCTGTTAGTTCGAATTAGCTTAGTTCGAATTAACTAATTCGAACTAAGTTAGTTCGAATTAGCGCTGTAGTGTAGACATACCCTAAGTAACCCTACCAAAAAAGTGTGTGAGTGATCATACTTTATGCTTTGTGGGTACAGCACTGTGGGCTTCCTTTTTCTCCCACACATACCGTAAAGAAAGGCAGACATAACTACAGTGAAGTCAATTTTACACAACTGTAAAATTTTACACAACTGTAAAAGAAATCAGCAAGGTTCTGTGTACATAGTAAATTTGTGCAACTAGATTGGAGAGCCATGCCAATGGAATTTACATGCATGTCTATGCCCAGAACCTAGCAGGAAATATATTATGCATTTTCACTGTTCTATTCAAGCCAACATGCTGCACTATTAATACCGTAATATATAAATAATGCTTTCTGATTTAGCAGCCTAGTTAATCTCCAGATGCCAACTAATACTCCTACTTTGTTATATTATTAAGTTTGTCACTCATTATTAGATGTACTTGAATTTATTGTAGGTCTGACCTGGAGAGCATTACATGTCAAAACCCTCATTTGCATAATGTTAAGATTGCAGCACAGCCCAACAAAAAGTTGGAAGATTCAAGGTTAAGGCTGGTGCTCCACTGGTAACTCTCACCCTTATGTAAACAGCTCTGTCGTAAGAATTACCCAGCTATTGGGCCTAATCCTCCACTGCTTTCTATAAATGTAAATGACCCAGCAAGGTGCAAAGTGAGTGGAATTAGGCCCAAGGCATTTACATTAACCTTTAGGACACTGGTTACGTATTGGATTGGCCTGGGTGTGATTGAAGCTGCTCAGGGATGTATGGCCAAGATAGCTCTATAGTTGACCAGAGGATAAGGATCAGACATCCAGGCAGAGCCAGTTTCACCTCACTCTTTCCTGGTTTGCTTTGCTTGCCTCCATGTGATGCTGACTCTGTCCCAACCTTGTATCAGTAAACAGAGAGGGAGTGGCTAAGAACAGGGGCAGCAACAAGGTGCAGCTTTCAGTCCAGAAGTGGCTTCGTGTTCAAGAAGGAAATGATGACAGGCAAAGCAAACAGAAAACAGTCGTCTCTTCACCACTAGCAAAACTCCAGTCATCTGAAGAAGAGGGCTGGTCCCACAAAAGCTCATGATACCATCTACATATTTTGTTAGTCTTTAAAGTGCTACTAGAACACTGGTTGTTTTTTAAGTTTATCCTTTACAGGTTAACTTGGCTACCCCCTGAAGCTTCTTCCATATTGGTCAGGGTTCTAAGCTGGACTATATCTCCATGATGCACAATGGTCTTGAACTCCCATGATGCACTGCCTCCCTTCTCCAAGCAGGTAAACCTGATGCAACAGGGAAGATGTAGACCAGCGAAGAAGCCTCACCAATGGAAGGAAATGAGGAACACAAACTACAACTCTCATTACAAGATTTTCAAATAAAAATATTTTGTTTTTTGGCCAAGATATTTCAGCATTTCACTAATAATAATAAAAAAATATGCAGGAAGATATTCAATTTCTGACCTTGGTTTATACACATACCATAACCACATATGAATGCATTTTCTCTTTATTCAAATACATTTTATATTACTGTTTTTTATGTTTTCTTCCTTGAACTCAGTCTTTTGACATGCTCTTCAAAGGAACTCTACTAAAATTGTAATTCTTATTGCAAACAGAGGAGAAATTAAATTTAGTAATTATTTTCTATAGAAAACACCTTTATCTTCACCCTGCATGTTTTGTATCCTTGCCACAACAAAGGCTGCATATTTAGCACTTGATAGTAATGCTGCATACTCTCTCATTTTTCTATTAATCTGTTTTTCTTTACAGTTCAGTAAGATCAAAGAACAAACATCACAGTTCTTGCTCAAACACTGTGCTCATTTTGTGTCTCTGATCCTCCCCTTTCAATTATCTCTCTATTTTACAGAACTAGTCTCTTGTAATATGTTTTTTACTAGTTTGTTTGCAATTTTATTCTGCTGCTCAGTCCTTATGAAAATGGCTATCTTCCTCTTTAATTCTACTAATGAAGTTAAACTGAGGAACAGCAAGCAAATATCATTAATGAGAGAGGCTGGAAGCACATACTTTTTACAAAGTAAAATATGCCAAATGTTAATTTCTATATTTATATGAACAACTAAGGTGTTAATATAGTAATGAACAGGCTAGTATGTGTATAAGCACCATCACCCTCTTCCAGATAGCATCAAATATGCTCACCTGTCTCATACAGGCCCTGAGGGTTGATTTTCAAAATACTCACAGTCAGAGTCAAGTTTTCAAAAGGGGTCCACACATGGGATACCAACCTGTTTTGGTATCCCCAAAAAGCCCTTCTTTAGGTGCCTGGCAGACCTGGATCCATCTGCCTGAGATATCAGAAAAGTTTGTTCCACCTGACTTGCTTTCATGAAACATTTTGGGGCCAACAAATTGGCATTTTCCAACAAAACTGTTTCATTGGAAAATTTCTGACTACAGTTAAGCAGTGTGGAAAATGTGTTGTCATATTGTTACCATCAGTTCTCCCGCAGTTCAAGTAGTCTCTTCAATCAGCTGGGTCAGAACTGTATGCCTACTTTAGATGTGAAGATGGAAAGCCATGGGAAGACTACTATGAAGACTTGGGTAGTAACAAATATGTTACAATATTTTGTCATTAAGTTGAGCTATGTAACAAATCAATAGTGAACTCTCCACTGATGTTGCTCCCCAATGCTTTTGCTGGCCTTTTTATTCAATGCCTTAACATTATTATTGGGTCAAATCCTGAAGTAATTACTCAGCATTTATCCCCTGCTTCTTCACTTCTTGTTCACACAGCTATGGGAAATTCACATAGACTGCTTCTGAATGCAGAGTGTGTTTGAACTTGTACTGCCCTTTTTTCCAAAGGGGTTATTGCACAAAAAGAAAATGTCTGCACTGCTTGTTTTTGTGCAAAAACCCCAGCGCAAACACAGATCGGAAGAAAATATGCAATGAGATCGTTCCTCATGCAAATGAGTCCCTCATTAGCATATTTTTTTGCTGATAAAACTCATAGTGTAGACGTAGCCAGGCAGTGTGGACAGTTTGTTTGCACTTTTTCTGACAAAAAACTTCTATCCCCCTGCACGTGGCATTTGCTCTGTCCACAATAGAATATTCCTGCCAACAAAGCACTCTTAGAACATAAGAACATAAGAACAGCTGTACTGGGTCAGACAAAAGGTCCATCTAGCCCAGTAGCCTGTCTACTGACAGTGGCCAGCACCAGGTGCCCCAGAGGGGGTGGACCGAAGACAGTGATCAAGCGATTTGTCTCCTGCCATCCCTCTCTAGCCTCTGACAAACAGAAGCCAAGGACACCATTTTATCCCCTGGCTAATAGCTTTTTATGGACCTAACCTCCATGAAATTATCTAGCTTCTCTTTAAACTCTGTTATAGTGCTAGCCTTCACAGCCTCCTCTGGCAAGGAGTTCCACAGGTTGACTACACGCTGTGTGAAGGAGAACTTTCTTTTATTAGTTTTAAACCTGTTACCCATTAATTTCATTTGGTGTCCACTAGTTCTTCTATTATGGGAACTAATAAATAACTTTTCTTTATCCGCCCTCTCCACACCACTCATGATTTTATAGACCTCTATCATATCCCCCCTCAGTCTCCTCTTTTCTAAACTGAAAAGTCCCAGTTGCTTTAATCTCTCCTCACATGGGACCCGTTCCAAACCCCTAATCATTATAGTTGCCCTTTTCTGAACCCTTTCCAAGGCCAAAATATCTTTTTTGAGGTGAGGAGACCACATCTGTACACAGTATTCAAGATGTGGGCGTACCATAGTTTTATACAGGGGCAGTAAGATATTCCGTGTCTTATTTTCTATCCCTTTCTTAATAATTCCTAGCATCCTATTTGTCTTTTTGACCGCCGCTGCACGCTGTGTGGAAGTTTTCAGAGAACTGTCCATGATAACTCCAAGATCTCTTTCCTGATTTGTCATAGCCAAATTAGCCCCCATCATACTGTACGTATAGTTGGGGATATTTTTCCCGATGTGCATTACTTTATACTTATCCACATTAAATTTCATTTGCCATTTTGTTGCCCAATCACTCAGTTTGGTGAGATCTTCTTGGAGTCCCTCACAGTCTGCTTCTGTCTTGACGATCCTAAACAGTTTGGTATCATCCACAAACTTTACCACCTCACTGCTACCCCTTTCTCCAGATCATTTATGAATAAGTTGAAAAGGATTGGTCCCAGGACTGACCCTTGGGGAACACCACTAGTTACCCCTCTCCATTCTGAAAATTTACCATTTATTCCTACCCTTTGGTTCCTGTCTTTTAACCAGTTCTCAATCCAAGAAAGGACCTTCTCTCTTACCCCATGGCCATATAATTTACACAAGAGCCTTTGATGAGGGACCTTGTCAAAGGCTTTCTGAAAATCTAAGTATTCTATATCTACTGGATCCCCCTTGTCTGCACGTTTGTTAACCCCTTCAAAGAACTCTAATAGATAAGTAAGACAGGATTTCCCTTTACAGAAACCATGTTGACTTTTGTCCAACAAATTATGTTCTTCTACATGCTTCACAATTTTATTCTTTACTATTGTTTCGACTAATTTGCCCGGTACTGAAGTTAGACTTACCGGTCTGTAATTGCCCGGATCGCTTCTAGAGCCCTTTTTAAATATTGGTTTCACGTTGGCTACCTTCCAGTCATTAGGTACGGAAGCCGATTTAAAGGATAGGTTACAAACCACAGATAATAGTTCAGCAATTTCCCATTTGAGTGCTTGGATGAATGCCATCCGGTCCCGGAGTTTTGATGACATTAAGTTTTTCTATTTGTTCCAAAACCTCCTCTAATTACACTTCAATCCGGGACAGTTCCTCAGATTCATCACCCACAAAGGACGGTGCAGATTCGGGAATCTCCCTAACGTCCTCAGCCGTGAAGACTGAAGCAAAGAAATCATTTAGTTTCTCTGCAATGGCTTTATCAACCTTGATTGCTCCTTTTATAGCTCGATCGTCTAGGGGACCCACAGGTTTTTTAGCAGGCTTCCTGCTTCTAATGTACTTAAAAAACATTTTGTTATTTCTTTTTGTGTTTTTGGCTGGCTGTTCCTCAAAATCTTTTTTTGCTTTTCTTATTACATTTTTACACTTGATTTGACAGTGTTTATGTTCCTTTCTATTTATCTCACTAGGATTGGACTTCCACTTCTTAAAAGATACCTTTTTGTCCCTCGCTGCTTCTTTTACATGCTGGTTAAGCCATGGTGACTCTTTTTTAGGTTTCTGCCTAAGTTTTTTAATTTGGGCCTCTATTATGGTGTCTTTAAAAAGATTCCATGAAGCTTTTAGGCATTTGGCTCTAGTCACTGTGCCTTTTAATTTCTGTTTAACTAACCTCCTCATTTTTGTGTAATTCCCCTTTTTGAAATTAAACGCCAGGGTGCTGGACTGCTGAGGTGTTCTTCCCATCACAGGAATATTAAATTTTATTATATTATGGTCAATATTCCCAAGCGGTCCTGCAACAGTTATCTCCTGGACCTGATCCTGCACTCCACTCAGGACTAAATCGAGAACTGCCTCTCCCCTTGTGGGTTCCTGCACCAGCTGCTCCAAGAAGCAGTCATTTAAGCCATTGAGAAATTTTATCTCTGCTTCTCTTCAATTTCAGTATCGCTGTCCTGGTCAGGTGGTCGGTAATATATCCCTACTGCTAATTTCTTATTATTGGAGCATGGAATTACTATCCATAGTGATTCTATTGAACAAGTTGATTCATTTAATATTTTTATTTCATTTGATTCTACATTATCTTTCACATACAGTGCCACTCTGCTGCCCACCCGGCCTGCTCTATCCTTTTGATATATTTTATATCCCGGTATGATTGTGTCCCACAGATTTTCCTCATTCCACCAGGTTTCAGTGATGCCTATTATGTCAATCTCCTCCTTTAATACGAGGTACTCTAGTTCACCCATCTTATTAGTCAGACTCCTAGCATTTGTGTAGAAGCACTTTAAAAATTTGCCACCTCTTATTTGTCTGCCCTTCCCTGATGCATTGGATTCCTTTATATGCAGTTGTTTGTCTGCTCTGGCCCATGGTTTGCCCTCTCCCCTCCTCTCTTTCTGACTACAGCTTAGAGAATCTCTATCAATGGATTCTCCTCTAAGAGAAGTCTCCCTCCGATTTACATGCATCTCCACACCAATCGGCTTTCCCCCATCTCCTAGTTTAAAAACTGCTCTACGACCTTTTTAATGTTTAGTGCCAGCAGTCTGGTTCCACCCTGGTTTAGGTGGAGGCCATCCTTCCTGTATAGGCTCCCCCTCTCCCAAAAGTGTCCCCAGTTCCTAATAAATCCAAACCCCTCTTCCCTACACCATCGTCTCATTCACGCATTGAGACTCTGAAGCTCTGCCTGCCTACCTGGCCCTGCGCGTGGAACTGGAAGCATTTCCGAGAATGCCACCATAGATGTCCTGGATTTCAGTCTCTTTCCTAGCAGCCTAAATTTGGCCTCCAGGACATCTCTCCTACCCTTCCCTACGTCATTGGTACCTACATGTGCCACAACCACCGGCTCCTCCCCAGCACTACACATAAGTCTAGCTAGATGCCTCGAGAGATCCGCAACCTTCGCACCAGGCAGGCAAGTGGCCATATGGTTCTCCCGGTCATCACAAACCCAACTATCTATGTTTCTAACGATCGAATCACCCACTACTAACACCTGCCTCTTCCTAACAACTGGCATTCCCTCCCCCTCAGAGGTATCCTCAGTGTGAGAGGATACCGCAACATCCTCTGGAAGGAGGGTCCCAACTACAGGATGGTTTCCCTCTGCTCCCATTGAATTCTCTGTTCCCTTGAGACTTTCATCCTCCTTAAGAGCACTGGGGCTCTCAGACTGGAGGTGAGACAGTACTACAGTATCCCGAAAAGTCTCATCATCATATCTCTCTACCTCCCTTAGCTCCTCCAGTTCAGCCACCCTGGCCTCCAAAGCCCAAACTCGGTCTCTGAGGGTCAGGAGCTCCTTGCAATGGACGCACACATACGCCACCCGCCCACAGGGCAGGTAATCATACATGTTACACTCGATGCAATAAACAGGATAGCCCCCACTCTGCTGCTGGGCTTCAGTCTCCATTTTTCTAATGAATAAGTTTAAGTATAAACTGGGATTCTTTTTAAAGCTCTGGAATATAGATTATTATAAGAGTTATGTTTTAAAGAATGTCAGAAGTCACTAGTGCCCTCTAACCTTCCCCTCCAAGCTCCCTGGTCGCTGACTCATAGGCTTATATAGCTCTGGTAGTCCCTCCCCCTGACTGAGGCTCAGCCAATTAACAGAGGCTTCTAGATTTCAAACCTTTTAGAAGCTCATTCAAACCAACCAACCAACCAACCAACCAGACAAACACAAGCTCAGCACACAGCAAATAACTCCCCCACACACACACTACAGACAGCCACTTACCACAAGGGTCCTGTTTTTACCCTCTTTTACCTGGAGAACTCCCTCTCCAAACTCCCTGTTAGCTGCTCCTGGTCCTGTTTACTTTAATACTTGTGGAGGCAAAGCTTTTGCCATTCAGAGAGGGGATTTAAGCACTGGTAAACAACAAAAGCTTCATCACTCAAATACCAGTGTAGACAAAGAGGCTTTGTCTATACTGCAAGTTTTTGTGGCAAAAAATATGCTAATGAGGAACTCACAAGGATCTTGTGCAAAAGGGTTTTTTTTGTGCAAAACAGAAGCCGCTACACTGCTCCATTTTGCTTAAAAATCCCTTGCGCAAAAAGAATCAGCAGAAAATATGCTAATGATGTTGTGACTCATGCTAATGAGTCCTTCATTAGCATATTTTCTGCCACAAAAACTTGCAATGTAGATATAGCTAGAAGCTTTGTCTACACTACAAGGTTTTGTCGCCAAAAACTACCTTTTGTTGACAAAACAGAATACACATAATGAAATGCAACTTTTGTCCAGAAAAATGCCGTTTCAGTGACAAAAATCTTCCACACCATAAGAGACTTTTTTTCTTTTCTCCTTCCTTTATTGTTGATAAAGAGCCAGTAGAATGCTGTTTGTTTTGTTGACAGAACTGGCTTCTGCCATTATCCCACAATGCCAGTCCTTATGGATCTGCTCAGTGTTTTGGCCTCTGATGCCCTGCAGATATGCACCCTTGTCAGCCGACGGTCAGGGCTCCCTATATCTGTCCCTTAAGACCGGCTGAAGTTCTTTTAAATTGTGCTTGGTTCTGTTACAGCAACTGAAGGAGTCAGGTTAAAACTTAAACAGTTACAGGTTTATTGAGGAAGCTTATAAATCATATGGTTGCAATGGCTATTGCTCTATTTCTTAACTACTAGCAAAATATAGATCTTAAAAATGGTTACAAAGAAGATAAAGATAGAAAAATAGAAATAATGGTACCAAGTAACAGCTTACTCTTTCTATGTGTACACTTAAGACAGAGGACCACATCCAGGTACAATTTTTACCCCCCTTCTGTGCCTCTCGACTCCAGCATGTCAGGCCAGGGCCGGTCCCTCAATTCCTAGGAAAGATGAAAATACGAGGTGGGCGTCCCCATAGAACCTCGGGAGGTCAAACACCTAACCCGACCAGCAGGTAGAGGGTAGATTGACACTCAAAAGTGAGTGTGTGCTGGGCCCATCTTTTATACTCATGGGGTCACGTATTTCTCTTTCTTATCTGTCATGCCAAATGGGGCTGGTCTGTCTTTTGTGAGACCAGTTCTTACAAGGGAGTTGTGAACTTAATTTACACTTGTAAGAGAGATAACTAAATTGGAATTACTGGGGATTCTTTTCTCAGTGGGAAATTCCTCTTCCAGGGACTGTGTGTGTGTTCGAATCAACATAGGTGCCAGCCGGTGGCAGTTCTCGCAGCCTCAAGGCCAGCTTATTGCCTTAATCGCTCTCTTCTCATATCTATGTTTCAGCTTCTCAGGATCAGATGAGCCAGCATAGACTGTGCTGATTTTACTGCTCCTTCTCTGCCCTGTATGCTTCAGAGAGGCAAATAAGATGGATGTGATGGAGGCGGGCTGTCTGGCCACAACCCTCCCTTTTCAAAGCTCCAAGAAGTATGTGACAGATGAGTGAGCTCTTCCTTTGGGGGAACAAAGAAAGAGCCCTGCACAGAGGAACACAGCAGCAGGCAGACTATTGCTGCAGGGGGAGGAATACTGGCTACTGTTCTGCTTTGACACTCTTCAGCATGGAAAGCTCACAGCTACTCATGATGCTGCTCCAAGTAGCTGGAGAGGCTGTGGGAAAACTCTGAGGGAATCCCAGAATGTTCAGGATTAGCATCTCCTTCTCACAACACTGCACTGTGGGATACATACCTGCAGTGCATTGCTCACACTGTCAATGAGAGTGCCCCTAATGTGGACATTATCTGTGGACAGAAGGGCAGGTGTGAACACCTTTTGGCAATTTTTGTTTCTGTGACTTTTGAGTGTTGACATAAGATTTGTTAATAAAACTTAGTAGTGTAGATTTAGCCTAAGAAACAGATCTTTGCCACTTTCCGGCATAACACACTATTTCCTTTTCCTGTCTCATCTTATATTGGGGAAATCCCCTACTCCAAGGCCACCTGGTCTGCAGTGATGATCCTGAGCATTAAGCTTCCGTTTGTGAGGCTGCTCTGCAACACTCAGGAACCTCAGAATAAGTTTGACTGGCAAGCAGAATGCTTTATCCTATCCAACACTCTTAGCAACTCTTGTGTGCAGATATTGCACAAAGTAAAAGGGAGGTTATTCATCTTGTGCAGTAACTGGTGTTCTTCGAGATGGGTGTCCCTGTGGGCACTCCACTCTAGGGCTATGTCTACACTTGCAGCTTCTTGCGCGAGTAATATGCAAATGAGGCTAAGCGTGGAATATCGCCAAGCCTCATTTGCATGCCTAATGAGCCACCATTTATTTTAGAAGAGGCTCTTGCGCAAGAAGGAGCATCTACACTGTCCCTTCTTGTGCAAGAGAAACCCTCTTGTGCAATGCTATTCTTCCTGAAAAGTAATAGGTGTAACGGCATTGCGCAAGAGGGTTTTTCTTGAACAAGAAGGGGCAGTGTAGACACTCCATCTTGCACAAGAGCCTCTTCTGAAAAAAATGGTGGCTCATTAGGTATGCAAATGAAGCTCGGCGATATTCCACGCTTAGCCTCATTTGCATATTACTCGTGCAAGAAGCTGCAAGTGTAGACATAGCCTAGGTGTTTTGATGTTCCTGTGCTTCTAATCAGAACTTTTTGGCAGCGGTACTCTCCCTGGTACTGGTGCGCATGCATGGCACTGTTCACACCACTGCAAGCATGCCAACACATTCGCGGCATCAACTGTCACCTCAGTTCCTTCTCTACCATAGAAGATGTTACATCTCCAAAGCAGAGGAGAGGAGAGAGGGTAGTGGAGCACCCACAGGGACACCCATCTCGAAGAACACCAGTTACTGCACTTTACTTCTAGAAGTGTCCCTGTGGGCACTCCACTCTAGGTGAAGCAGTATCCTTAGGCTCTAAGTAGGAGGGGCTTCTGACCTCATCAGTGGACCATCAAGAAGACTGCCTTCCCAAAGTATGTGTGGAAGCCTAAGTTGCTGCCCTGCATATGTCAGGTATATTATGTAAGAAGGCCATTGATGTGGTCATTGCTCTTGTGGAGTGTGCCCATATGGGAGTCTATAATGTGACTTTACTGATTTTATAGCACTTGCAAATACAGTTCACAATCCATTTGGAGAGTATTTGCCTAGAAACAGCTTGTCCCTTAGAACAGTCTGCTAATGATACAAACAGTCTATGTGACTGTCTAAATTGACGTGTTCTGTGTAGGTAAACAGCAATGGCCCATCTGACCTCCAAGGAATGGAGCCTTGCTGAGGTGACGTCAGGATGCAGCTTCTGATGGAAGACTGGGAAGAAGATAGGCTCATTGAGATGAAAACGGGTGACTATCTTTGGAAGAAACTTCAGATGTGGTCCTAGTATAACCTTGTCCTTGTAGAATGTCGTAAACAGCAGGTTGGCCATGAGGGCAGCTAGCTCATTGACCCTCCTGGCTGTCGTAATCACTATTAGAAATGGAAAGGTGAACCAAAGAACAAGTCACCATGGATTCAAAGGGTGAACAAGTTAATGCATTCAGGACTAGGTTGAGATTACAGTCTGGGAAAATTGCTTTTATTGGAGGAATGTTATTATTAAGGCCTTTCATTAATTTTTTGGTGGTCGGGTGAGAGAACAGAGTTTGCCCATCCACCATGTCATGTTTGCTAGATATAGCCATGAGATGCACCTTAATATATACGTTAGACGAATGTTGAGCTTTTAGTATGAGACGGTATTTGAAGACTGTTGCGAGCTGTGTCATCTGTGGCTGTAGTGCTCTGTGGGTCACCCAATTGGACAAACGCTGCCATTTGTACAGGTAATTTTTTCTTGTGCTCTGTTTATGACAATTAAGAATTATGTTTTGTACTTCTTCTGAGCAGGTAAATGATTGTTGTGCTAACCCTGAAGGAGCCATGTGGTCAGATACAGCTTGTGAAACTCGGGCTGCAGGACCTGGACCCAGCCCTGGTCCTGATACACTATGCCTAGCCATGGGGGAAGAAGAATCAGAGTAGCAACTGACATCTGAGTCAGGTAAGGATACCAGGGCTACCTGGGCCATGCAGGTGTTATCATGATCACCTTGGCATGGTCTTGTTTTATCTTGTTGATGATCTTCCCAATGAGGGGGAGAGGTGGAAAGGCGTCCAATAGGCTGCGAAGCCAGTTGTTGATCATGGTGTCGCCCACAGATTTCTTGCCCAAGCCCGTTTTGAAATAGTACTTGGGGAATTTGGAGTTAGGCGATGTTGAGAGTAAGTCTATTTCTGCAAAACTCCACCTGTGGAAGACAGAATTCAGGACTTGAGGGTGTATCTCCCACTTGTGCTTCTGGTGAAAACAGTGGATGAGATGGTACATTTGTGACATTTTGTTCGCCTGGGAGATATACAGCAGATATGTCTATTTGCTGGAGTATGCACCATGTCCATAGGGCAGCTGCCTCTTTGCATAATTGATGGGACCTGGCTCCGCCCTGTCAGTGTGTGTAGAACATGCATGCCGTGTTGTTTGTATATACCCTAACTGTTCTGCCCTGAATTAGAGGGAGAAAGTGTTTGCACACCCTATTTACAGCTCTTAGCTTGAGCACATTGATGTGCACGCTTGTCTTGTCAGTTGACCCCGGGCTCCATGTGGTGCTGCTGCTTTGAAATGCCATGGGGAGCACAGGGCCAGCGGGGGACTGCTTGAGTCCCCTGGCCCCATGGTCCCTGCAGCACTTTCACCTCTGAAGAGCAGCAACAGCCCTGGATCTGTTGCTACACTTCAAAGGTGAAAGAGCTCTTATCGACTAATTGAATAGTTGATGAAAATTGCATTGACTATTTGATTAGTCAATTCATTGAAATTTAACATCCCTAGTCCACGATCCTCTTGTACAGGTCCTGAAATGACCTGAAATCATCACCTATGGCAGGCGCGAGTGGCATAACAGACTTGTCAGGTGAAGATGATGAGTTGTGCAAAGGAGGCATTGTCTCTTCGTCCAGGGTTTTCTCAAGGTCCTCAGTATCTTCCTGCATGACCTTGAATGCAGAAGGTAGAGGAAGCTGTGGGGCCACTTGTTGTGGCTGTGGCCTGAGGGGTGGAGGTACTTGTGCCTTGGCTGTGCCCCATGGATCCCATCCTTGACATAGCTGCAGGAGGAGACTAGGGGGAAGCCACAAGAAAGGTTGCCACATTTGAGTTGGACAACCTGTGGCTGGGTCTATGCTATTGGCTTAGGTGAGGAATGGTATGGAGAAAATGATATGTCTTGCTCATCCTCACTATCACTGGAAAAGAGCTGTACTGAGCTAGCAGGAGTGACTAGTCTGCTGGGACCCATTGATGATGGTGATGCATCAGTACTGAAGAGAGGTATCCCTGATACCGACGATATCGCCAGACTTTCTAGTGTTGTCAGTGGTCTTGGTGGCAGGAAGACCTGTACAAACAGTGCAGAAGGTTGGATGCACTGCAGTACCATGTCTTTGCACCCCTTGGATATTGGTGGTGCCAGAGGACTCTTGGTACTGAGAAATGGTACCAACTTCGCAGGATTAGAGAGAGTTGGTTCTGGACACCCTTTTGCCATCACCCTTTTGCCTTTTTGGGAAGGCATGATGGGTTCTGGTTTCACCAGTACCGAGGATTTCAGTATTGCCAGCGCAGACGGGGTCTTCTTGTGCTTAGACACAGAGACCATAGAGCATACATTCTTAGATGAACTTGCCCCTTGGGGTTTGTCCTTTTAAAACTTCCCTGGTATCTGTGCCTCTCTTGAGGTTGAAGCCCTAGATGAAGAAGGCTTTGCTGTGGGGATGCCTATCAGCTGGAGGCTAAGAGTGCTTCTTGGCAGGTTCAATACTCAGTGCCATTAGAGAGGTATGGGGTGCTAATGTGGTGGATGGCAATTCCAACACTGGTCTCTCGGTCTTTTCCATTGACAGGACCTTGATCTGGAGTTCTGTTGCCTTAAGTGACCTGGTAGAGAGCTTGTTTACAGTGGTGGCATGATTTGAACAACTTCTCCTTGCCCAGGCATTTTATGCACTGGACATCCTGCAGATCAGGCCCAGTCAACCTGGCATATCTTACTCTGTAGGAGGCAGCAAACGGGGAGGCAGGTCTGTGGGAATTGATACGCACAGGGAGCTGACTTGAAAGCTAGCCCCTCCTGTGTATCAGCTCCAGCCTGCCTCCCTCGCCCTCCATGCTGCTGCCTTGCTATCAGAGGCAGCAGCGTGGGGAGGGGGCAGGTAGATGTGATACTCATGGGGAGCCTGAATAAAGCCAGCTCCTCACAGGCGCTGGCTCCTGCCCCCCACCCCTTGCTGCCTCTGGTACAGAGGTAGCAAGAGCGAGGAGTGTGTGTAGTTGATCGGATTAATCAATAACTGGTGTTATAAGGAGGAAGAAGAAAAATTGTTCTCCTTGGCCTCTGATGACAGGACAAGAAGCAAAGGGCTTAAACTGCAGCAAGGGAGGTTTAGGTTGGACATTAGGAAAAACTTCCTGTTAGGGTGGTTAAACAATGGAATAAATTGCCTAGGGAGATTGTAGAATCTCCATCATTGGAGATATTTAAGAGCAGTTGGATAGACATCTATCAGAGATTATCTAGACAGTGCTTGGTCCTGCTGTGAGGGCAGGGGACTGGACTTGATGGCCTCTCAAGTTCCCTTCCAGTTCTATGATTCTATGATAAGCCTAAGTTTACCAGTTAATCGTTCAGTCAACTATATGTTAACATTCCTAATAGAAACAAAGCCAATTGCATAATTTTTAAATTTCATATCATCCTTATCTTCAAGTCAGGTTGCAGGAACATCTAGTCTGTGTAACTAGTTGTAGAGGAGTTTAATGGAAAATAAGTCGCATTAATAGAAGAAACATCCCTGCAAAAATTACTTACCATTCTTCAATTCTCCCAAATGGTAAAACCTCTTATAATTGTCCAGTGCTCTTATTTGTGGAGCTCATTTTGAGTTATTTGGCTCCATTTATAGTTTTTGTTGTGCATTCAATTATTCTTTTACCTATAGTTCTTTAGCTGGAGCCTTAAAATTAAAAAGTCTGATAATTAAACAATTATTGATTGATTTTCCCCAACCAGCTTTCCAACCAGCTATGCAACTGTTGCCGGGAGTATCTTCCTTTCGCCAGTTCCCCTAAGGAATTCTACTTTGAGAAACTTTCTAATTGAATTGAATCCTGCAATCAGAACAGAACATTAGAAGCACCGCAGGAGATAATATCACTGAGACACCTCACATTTGAAAAAGCTGGCTCTAAAATTCTGGATAATGAAAGAGCTGATACAGTGGGTCAAACTGAGTATTGAAAGGGGCAACTTCACTGACATCAGAGTAATTATCTGTTTATGCCTGGGCTGAATTTGGCCCATTATCTTTGCTTGCAATTACAGCATTCATAGGCATCAGATATTACAGTCTGGCAATCATAAGAGATTATGGCAGGGGTGGGCAAGAGGCTGCCAGTGGGCCGAATCCAGCCCGCCAAACCACCAAATCCGGCCCGCAACCTCTTCACCAGAACTCTCAGGTAGAGATCAGTTCAAATTTTAGAAAGCCAGCTGTTCTATGCTCTGGACTGCCTAGGGAGGGAGGAGGGATATGTCTCCTGCTGTTCCTGCCCCCCACCAAAATCTCTTACCTGCCATTGCCCAGTCTCTCAGTTTCTGGCCAACAGGACTCAAGAATTTTTGCTGGGAGCAGGGGCAGTGTAGGAAGCCTTCTCCCTCCCTCCTCGGCCCCTCTCCCCCAACTTCTGCCTCTTATACATAGAGTATGTCTAGACTACATGCCTCTGCCGACAGAGACATGTAAAATAGGCTACCCGACATAGTCAATGAAGCAGGGATTTAAATATCCCCAGCTTCATTAGAATAAAAATGGCTGCCACGCTGTGCCGGCTCAGCTGATCGTCAGCATAGCGTGCGAATCAAGATGCGGATTGATCGACAAGGGAAGCCTTTGTCAACCACTCCCTTATGCCTTGTGAAACAAGGTTTACAGGAGCGGTTGACAAAGGCTTCCCCTGTCGACTGATCCACATCTTGACTCGCACGCTGTGCTGACGATCAGCTGAGTCAGCACAGCGCGGTGGCCATTTTTATTTTAATGAAGCCGGGGATATTTAAATCCCCGCTTCATTGACTATGTTGGGTAGCCTATTTTACATGTCTCTGCCGGCAGAGGCATGTAGTCTAGATGTACCCTCAGAGCGGAGCCATGTGGAGCAGCGAGCAGCCAGAGCCTGCCTCTGGCACCCCAGACCCTCCCTTCGCTAACCCTCTTGCCTCCTCCTGCACCCAAACTCCCTCCCAGGTCTGGCACCCCAATCTTCTTCCCCAGATCATAAGCCCCTCCTAGCCTAGGTCACATCCCAAAGTCCTGCACCCCAGTCTCCTGCCCAAGGCCACAACTACCTCCTTCACCCAAACTCCTTCCTGGACCCCATTCTCTCGTCTGCACCCCAGTCCTTCATCCCAAACTCCCCTCTGCACCCAACCTCCATCCCAGAACCCGCACCTCCTTTATTAATATCCTGGAAGAGTGTGGCCCTCGACCACCTTCCAAAATCTTGGAGTGGCCCCTGCATCGAAAATTATTGGATTATGGGCATAAAGGAAACAAGAAACTATTGAAAACTATTGAACTATATATTAAAAGGTTCTGCAATCAATAAGTGTGCCAAGCTATGAGATGGCCTGCTGTAGAGACCATTTTTCTGGGTGCATTTTTCAGTAGCTGCATGATAATTCCTTAGATAGATTGTCTGAGAGGACTAAACCCAAGCCTCAGGATCTAAGAACATCAAACTACACTGCTAAAATAAAAGGACCAGATGTCCTAACTTGGAAGCAGTAAACAATCTGCATGTGATCCAGCCACTAGAGAGAGAGAAATTTCCACTCTGGTGTTCATGGGTGTTACATCTGCAACTCTCATTAGAACAGTGAGTGCTCAGTAGTTATGAAAAAAAAATAGATTCTCAAAGTACACTAGACCAGCTGTTATTAATACTTGGATTTACAATTTTTCTGTATTTACTAATTTTTCTGGTGTGGGCTGGCTGAGGAACAGACTGGCTGCACAGCAGTGAGTTAAAATGAGCACAAAATGCCAATACTGCATGGCAAGTTAATTCACACAGATTGCACGACCTGGTAGATAATGATTTTTCTTCAGGTAATATGATTCAGACCTTCACCCATCACTATAAACTGCCATTCCCTTCCCTCCACTGTGACCTTTCTTTCTAGCCCTGAGGCAGGGGAAGACACATTTTCTGCGGCCATGGGAGAGAAGCATGTAGATCTGAATGCTTGAAACAGGCCTATCATCAGAAGGGGGCAGTTGCTCCAGAACCAGGCAATTCAAAGTTAATACTGCTACTAAGGGAGCAGAGGCAAATGCAGTCCCAGACCCCTCTGAATTGCCACTGGAGTATCGCTCCACTGCTCTGCATGATGTTGAAGAATATGCAGGACTCAGCTAGGGATGACTTACAAGCATGGTTACGAGTAGTGAACTATGCACTGAATAACAAACAGTTGCTATGTATTATTTCCTGATTAACACAAATCAATAACTAAAGACAATCAAATTGTTGTAGATCTTATAAAGTTTAGGGAACAGTGTTTTATGGTATGCATTAAATAAAACTGTTAATTCACAGCACATTTGCAGCAACTGTTAATTTTAATGTGACAGGGAACGAAGTCTGTGCCCTAAAAGAGTGGGATCAATGAAAACTTGGGCTCACACAGGCGCTTCATGGAGGGGCCATGAAAGCAACTATTCTAGAAACAGGAAGGAGGCTGTGGCTTTAGGTAAGAAACTTCAAGTATGGAGGGAGAAATCTCATACATTTGGATGCTTAGGGACATATTCTGTGACTAAAATGTAAACTCCCTGAGAGAAGGGCTCTGACTGGCTGACTGAGTGTCGCTGTGAGCTTTGTAGGTTAAAAGTTTCAGGAACCATCTACATGAGGAAAGTATTACCAGTATTATTAATTATTTAGGTGTAATTAAATTATTTAAAGTATTAACCATAATTAAATGCACAATTAAAATTAATCACAATTAATACTGAGATTAATTGTGCTGTTAAACAATAACAGAATACAAATAATTTAAATATTTTAGATGTTTTCTATCTTTTCAAATATTTTTATTTAAATGACAACACAATATGAGGTATACAGAGCTTGTTTTATTACAAATAAACTTAAAAAACAACAAATGGTCTGGTAGCACTTTATAGACTAACAAAACATGTAGATGGTATCATGAGCTTACATGGGCACAGCCCACTTCTTCAGATGATTGGAGTTTTATTTGCCCTGTAAAAAACAAAAGAAATAGTATTTTTCAATTCCCCCATTACAAGTACTGAAATGCAACCTCTTTTTTCTGAGAGTTGAACTTACAAATGTAGAATTATGTACAAAAAAACTGCATTAAAAATAAAACAATATAAAACTTTAGAGCCTACAACTCCACTCAGTCCTACTTCTTGTCCATTCAGACATGTATATTTGCAGGAAATAACACTGTCTGCTTCTTCTTTTCAGTGTCACCTTAACATAAAAACAGGTGTTTGCATTGCATTGTTGTAGCTATCTTGCAAAATGTTTACCGGCCAGAGGTGCTAACAATTCATATGTCCCATTCTTCACACTCCATGGAATCTCCATAACTGGAAATATTTAAGAGCAGGTTAGACAGACATCTGTCAGAGATGATCTAGACAGCGCTTGGTCCTGCCGTCCAGCACTCTGGCATTTAATTTCAAAAAGGGAAATTACACAAAAATGAGGAGATTAGTTAAACAGAAATTAAAAGGCACAATGACTACAGCCAAATCCCTGCAAGCTACATGGAAACTTTTTAAAGACACCATAATTGAGGCCCAACTTAAATGTATATCCCACATTAAAAAACATAGCAAGAGACCTAAAAAAGAGTCACCGTGACATAACCACCATGTAAAAGAAGCAGTGAGGGACAAAAAGGCATCTTTTAAGAAGTAGAAGTCTAATCCTAGTAAGATAAATAGAAAGAAACATAAACACAGTCAAATCAAGGGTATGTCTACACTACAGCAATAATTCGAACTAAGCTAATTGGAACTAACGGATCCAGACTAAAAAACTAGTTCGAATTAGCGTTTTGCTAATTCGAACTAGCATGTCCACATTAAGTGGACCCCAAACCGGGGTTAAGGATGGCCGGAAGCAGTGCCGGCAGGGCATCAGATGAGGACTTAGAGCGTGGAGCTGCTGCCTCAGGCTAGCCGAGGGCTGTGCTTAAAGGGTCCCGACTCCCACCCCAGACAGACAGTTCTGAGGGGTGCCCCGCTTGCAAAGCAGTCCTGGCTTGGAGTGCCCTAAGTGCCCACACTGGACACATCACAGCACTCGGCCATCAGCCCAGCTGCACTTGCCGCAGGCTGCCATCTGGGGAGAGGTGGCAATTGGGGGGGCTGCAGGAGAGCTTTCACCCCCAGAAGCCTGCAGAGCCACCCCAGTCCTCGTCATCGGGGGCTCGTGCCCCATTCCTCCCTCACCTCCTTCCACTTACCCTTCCCTAGCCCCCCTTCCTGATGTACAAAATAAAGAAAACGTGTGGTCAAAAATAGAATCTCTCTTTATTGAACAAAACTCGGGGAGACTGGGAAAAGGAGGTGGGAGAGAGGAAGAGAGAGGCTGGGAGAGGGGAGGGCAACTAAAATGATCAGAGGTTTGGAAGAGGTCCCATATGAAGAGAGGCTAAAGAGACTGGGACTTTTCAGTTTAGAAAAGAGGAGACTGAGGGGGGATAGGATAGAGGTCTATAAAAGCATGAGTGGGGTGGAGAGGGTGCATCAAGAAAAGTTCTTCATTAGTTCCCATAATAGAAAGACTAGAGGACACTAAAGGAAAGGAATGGGTAGCAGGCTTCAAACTAGTAACAGAAAGTTGTTCTTCACAAAGCAAAGAGTCAACCTGTGGAACTCCTTGCTGCAGGAGGCTGTGAAGGCTACAACTAGAACAGAGTTTAAAGAGAAGTGAGATAAAGTGATGGAGGTTGGGTCCATGGAGTGGTATTAGCCAGGGGGTAGGAGTGGTGTCCCTGCCCAAGGTTTGTGGAAGGCTGTAGAGGGATGGCACGAGACAAATGGCTTGGTCACTGTCTTTGGTCCATCCCCTCCAGGGTCCCTAGGGTTGGCCGCTGTCAGCAGACAGGCTACTGGGCTAGATGGACCTTTGGTCTGACCCAGTACGGCCATTGTAAGGTCAGGGCTCAGGGTCGGGGGTCTCAGTGGACCACCTTGATTTTCATGCACACCTGCTCCTGGGTGGCCAGGCTGGCAGCTGTACTGCCCTAGACAGCCACTTTCCTGTGCCTAGTGTGGAGGTCGGGGACGAGGTCCACGATGTCTGCACTGGACCAGGCGGGTGCCCGCCTCTTGCGGTCCCGGGCAAGCTCCCGGGAGCCGCCAGCCTGGTCCCGGAAAGAGGGAGAGGGCTGGGGGGCATCGGGTGGCTGGCTCAAGCCGTGCCAGGTGCAGGGTCTGCTAGCTGGGTGCTGGCAGGCTTGCACCTGTCACGGGCATCGTAGCCGGCCCGTGCCCCTTTAAGAGGTCCGGGGCCGGGAGGGAGGCAATAGAGTTTCCCTGGTGTTGGCCAGAGTGGTCACCAGTGAAAGCTGGGGAGGGCTAACCTCCCACTAGTTCGAATTAAGGGGCTACACACCCCTTAATTCGAACTAGTAAGTTCGAACTAGGCTTAGTCCTCGTACTAGTTCTCCGCTAGTTCGAACTAAGCGCTCCGCTAGTTTGAATTAAGTTCGAACTAGCGGAGCGCTAGTGTAGCGCCTATCAAAGTCTGTTAGTTCGAATTAACTTTGTAGTGTAGACATAACCCAAATGTAAAAATGTAATAAGAAAAGCAAAAAAAGATTTTGAGGAACAGCTAGCCAAAAACTCAAAAAGAAGTAACAAAATGTTTTTTAAGTACATTAGAAGCAGGAAGGCTGCTAAAAAACCTGTGGGTCCCCTAGACAATCGAGATACAAAAAGAGCAATCAAGGACGATAAAGCCATTGCGGATAAACTAAATTATTTCTTTGCTTCAGTCTTCACGGATGAGGACGTTAGGGAGATTCCCAAATCTGCATCGTCCTTTGTGGGTGATGAATCTGAGAAACTGTCCCGGATTGAAGTGTCATTAGAGGAGGTTTTGGAACAAATAGAAAAACTTAATGTTAACAAATCTCCGGGACCGGATGGCATTCATCCAAGGGTTCTAAAAGAACTCAAATGGGAAATTGCTGAACTATTATCTGTGGTTTGTAACCTATCCTTTAAATCGGCTTCTGTACCTAATGACTGGAAGGTAGCCAACGTGACACCAATATTTAAAAAGGGCTCTAGAGGCGATCCGGGCAATTACAGACCGGTAAGTCTAACTTCAGTACTGGGCAAATTAGTCGAAACAATAGTAAAGAATAAAATTGTGAAGCTTGTAGAAGAACATAATTTGTTGGACAAAAGTCAACATGGTTTCTGTAAAGGGAAACCCTGTTTTACTAATCTATTAGGGTATGTCTACACTACCCTACTAGTTCGAACTAGGAGGGTAATGTAGGCATACTGCACTTGCAAATGAAGCCCGGGATTTGAATTTCCCAGGCTTCATTTGCATAATCTGGGCGCCGCCATTTTTAAATCCCTGCTCGTTCGAACCCCGTGCCGCGCGGCTACACGCGGCACGAACTAGGTAGTTCGGACTAGGCTTCCTAGTCCGAACTACCGTTACTCCTCATTCCACGAGGAGTAATGGTAGTTCGGACTAGGAAGCCTAGTCCGAACTACCTAGTTCGTGCCGCGTGTAGCCGCGCGGCATTGGGTTCGAACGAGCAGGGATTTAAAAATGGCGGCGCCCAGTTTATACAAATGAAGCCCGGGAAATTCAAATCCTGGGCTTCATTTGTAAGTGCGGTATGCCTACATTACCCCGCTAGTTCGAACTAGTGGGGTAGTGTAGACATACCCTTAGAGTTCTTTGAAGGGGTTAACAAATGTGCAGACAAGGGAGATCTAGTAGATATAGTATACTTAGATTTTCAGAAAGTCTTTGATAAGGTCCCTCACCAAAGGCTCTTGTGTAAATTAAATAGCCATGGGATAAGAGGGAAGGTCCTTTCTTGGATTGAGAACTGGTTAAAAGACAGGAACCAAACGGTAGGAATAAATGGTAAATTTTCAGAATGGAGAGGAGTAACAGACTGTGATGGGGCGGCAGGGATCGCGAGTCCCAACCCCGTGCCCCGCACTGGGGCACCGCGGGGGACAGGCTCAAAAACGCCTGAGCGGCTTTGCCGCGCTTGTTTGGCGGCAGCCGCCGATGTAGGCGGGGGCAGGGCGGCAGGGATCTCAAGCCCCAACCCTACTCCCCACGCCAGGGGCGCCGCGGGAAATGGCCGCTGGGACATCCGAGCGGCTCTAACGCGCCAGCCCAGGGAAGGCGGCCGGCGCAGGCGCAGGGGCTTCCGCCCAGAGGGGCCACCCACGCACTGGCCCAGCCCCTCCTGCAGGGGGCATGCGCCAGCGTCCCTGAGCAGGAGCGCCAGGTTTAAAAGCCGGACGGCCGGGGCGCAGGGGGAAGAGGGAGCTCCGGTGAGACGGGGCGAGGACGATCGTTCTGGATGGCGGCGGGGCGGAAGGACCGATGGCGGACCCAGGATGGGCAACTGACTGCCCCGCGATCGGAGTGGGTGAGTCAACCCCAAAACCCCGCTGGACCAGACTGAGATATACAGACCCCAAAGGGTCGGAGGAAGCAGCCCAGGACGGGGTCGGAAACCCCGGGGACCGGTGCGTTGCGGCCGTAGCCCCCCCGGTCGGGCAGCGCATCTCAGACGCACTCCCTTAGGGTCCTGGGCTGGGACCTGGAGAGGGGGCGGGCCCAGGTCCCCCTCCACTCCGGTCGGAAACCAGGGAGCCATCCAACAGACAAATCAGCAAAAGATAACGACCCCTCTCCCCGAGGAAGGTGCCGGGACCGTTAAAAATGGCGGAGAATGTGGGTACTGAGCCCCTAGAGTAGAGGGGGGCCCCCCAGAAAAAAAAAGTTGTTTCAACCCCAACCCGGGCTCAAGACGGCCGAGAACCCCATAAGGGGTAAAGGGCGCCTCCCGCGAGAGGAGCGGAGGAGAGCTGCCGCCATGGACCCGGCGCAGATGTTTGAGTGGCTCAAAGAGCAGCAGGCGCTACAGCAACAGCACCAGGTGCAGTTGCTACAGCAGCTGGCCGCCCAAGGCCAAGAACAGCAGCGCCAGCTAGTAAGGGAAATGACCCAACAGCAGGAGAGGTGGCTGCAGCAAGGGGTAGGCCAGGGAATCACGGCCGGACCAGTTGGAGATAGGGATGACAGACCCGGGGGAGCAGCCCAGCTGCCCATCAGACTGACCAAGATGGGATCGCTGGATGACCCGGAAGCATACTTGGTCACTTTTGAGAGGGTGGCATTAGCTGCCCGCTGGCCCGAAGACCATTGGGCCACGCTTCTGGCCCCCTGTCTTACGGGTCCAGCGCAATTGGCCTACAGGAGCCTAAGCCCCCAGGACGCCTTGAAATATTACAAGGTCAAAGAGGCCATATTAGACCAGATGGGGTCACACCCGAAACCTGTAGACAAAGGTTTAGGGCAGAGCGATACCCCCAGGGGGCACGGCCGCGCGCAGTGGCGCAGAAATTAAGGAAACTGGCCTGGCGGTGGCTGGAGCCAGAGAGGCCGGACAGTGCTCAGCTGGCGGACGTAGTAGCGTTAGAACAGTTCCTGCAGATTCTCCCCACAGGGGCCCAGCAGTGGGTACATAGGCACTGCCCCCAGGCCCTGACGGATGCGATCGCCCTCATGGAGAACTATATGGCGGCAGAGATGCCCGGAGGCCCCGGGAGAGGGGAAAGAGAAGGCCGGGCGGACTGCTTGCTGAGGGGCCGTGCCTGTCCGGAAAAGGGAGAGGCGCGCTGGGGCATAGGCCGGGGGGTAGCCCGGCGAGGGCCGGAGGTAAGAAAGGAAGGACCCCCAGAAAACATAGGCGCAGGGGGACATCGACCGGAGGGAGGGGCGGCAGAGGTGACAACCCCCCATCCCCGGTGTTATGAGTGCGGACAAGAGGGGCATTTCAAGCGCGAATGCCCCTTCATGGACTGCTCCTTCGGGCAAGGGGTCGCCTCAGGGGCGCCCCCCGGCCCCTACCACAGAGCTAGAGTAACCATCCAGGTACTGGTGGAAGGGGTGCCGAGACAGGCTTTGGTGGACTCGGGGTGCGGACAGACGATGGTCCGCCCAGAATTAGTCCTGAGCCCTGAGCCTGCCGGCTCCACAATTTGGGTGCGGTGCATCCACGGGGGCGTCCGATCCTACCCAACAGCCTGGGTGCGGCTACGGTGCCAGGGGGAAGAAGGGATTTGTCAGGTGGCCCTGGCCCCGCAGCTAGCCTACCCGGTGGTCCTGGGGTGGGACTGGCTGGGCTTCTGGAGGATTTTGTAGGCCTGGAACCTGTCGGACGCCAGCCAGCCGGCGGACACAATGGCAGGGGCCGAAGTCGAACCTGACTGGGTCACCGCCCATGATTTCCTGGAGGAACAACGGAACGACCCGTCCCTGGTGCGGGCCTGGGAGCAGGCAAGGGGGGACGAAGCTGATGACGAGACTAACCAGCAGGAGACTCACTTCGAGGTACGGAGGGGCCGCTTATACCGGGTAACCCGGGAGGCGGAGGGCCCGGGGTGGGCTCGACAGCTGCTGGTGCCCGGGCGCTACCGCAACGGGGTGCTAGAACTCACCCATGCGAATCCCTGGGCGGGGCACCTAGGCCAGGAAAAGACCTTGCAGCAACTTACGCAACGGTTCTTTTGGCCCAGCATATACAAGGCCGTTAAGGACTTCTGTGAGTCCTGCCCCACCTGCCAATGCACCCAGTTACGGCTGTGCCCGAAGGCCCTATTGGTGCCCCTCCCGGTGGTAGGAGTCCCCTTCGAGCGAGTAGGTTTAGACTTGGTGGGCCCCGTGGAAAAGTCCGCCTCGGGATACCAATACCTCATGTTCTTGGTGGACTATGCAACCCGTTACCCGGTGGCGGTCCCCTTAAGAAACACTACAGCGGCTACAATCGCGGGGGAATTAGTTAAGATATTTGCCCGAGTGGGGATTCCAAAGGAAATCTTAATGGACCAAGGGACCAACCTAACTTCCCGCCTCATACAAGAATTGTGCAGGTTGCTACGGGTTAAGACCCTGCGAACTTCCGTGTACCACCCCCAGACGGACGGGGTGGTGGAAAGGTTTAACCGGACCTTAAAGGAAATGCTGCGACGATTCCTTGACGAGGAACCCCGGGAATGGGATAAGGCCCTACCCGCACTGTTATTCGCCGTGAGAGAGGTACCCTATGCCTCAACCGGATTTGCTCCGTTTGAGCTACTGTACGGGCGTAAGCCACGGGGGATACTGGACCTGATTAAAGAAACCTGGAAAGCACAGGAGTCCCGAGTCCAGGGCACCGTGAACTAAGTTTTAAAGTTAAGGGAACAGCTACGGCGACTGGGGGACTTCGCCAAGAAGAACTTACAACAAGCCCAAGACCACCAAGCATTCTTTTACAACCAAGGCACCAAGCTGAGGGAATTCGAAGCCAGAGACCGAGTGCTTCTGTTGCTCCCGATAAAGGAGTCGAAACTGTTGGCCCGGTGGCAGGGGCCCTTTGAGGTCATCCGCAGGGTCGGGCCAGTGGATTATGAGGTACGATTAGAAGGCAGGAGGGATAGATCTCGGATCTATCACGTTAACCTGCTAAAGAAGTGGAGACGTCGCGAGGCCCTCCTGATCACGACTGAGCTAGAAGAACCCGAATTTGGGCCGGGGACAGGAGGGATGATGGCGCCAGCGAACCTCGACCTGAGCAAAGACCTCTCAGCCACCCAAAGAAGAGAAGTGGAAGCCATCGCCCAGGAATACGCCACCACTCTCACCAAAGTGCCAGGAAAGACCCCAGTTACGTACCATCATATCGCAACAAACTCGGGGAAACGGATGTGCGACACATTAAGGCCCCTCCCTCGGCAGATGTGGGACACTGTCCGGAAGGAGGTGCAGGAGATGCTCCGTCTCGGCGTAATTGAGGAGTCGCGAAACGAATGGAGAAGCGCCATTGTACTGGTGCTGAAGCCGGACGGGTCCCTTCGCTTTTGCGTGGACTTTCGGAAGGTGAACGCAATATCTAGGTTCGACGCATACCCCATGCCTCGGGTGGACGAGCTGCTAGATAGGCTAGGACAGGCGAACTACATCTCGACCCTGGATCTAACCAAGGGATATTGGCAGATCCTGCTGACGCCAACCTCCAAAGAGAAAACAGCCTTCTCGACCCCGTTTGGGTTATTGCAGTTTAAACCATGCCCTTCGGACTCCATGGAGCAGCCGCCACGTTTCAAAGGTTGATGGACAAGATCTTACAGGACCACCACAGTTACGCGGCGGCTTATATCGACGACATAGTCATATATAGCCAGAAATGGGCGGACCACACGCGACACCTGCGAGCTGTGTTGAAGACTTTACGGGATGCGGGCCTCACAGCCAACTCGGGCAAATGCCATATAGGCCAAAGAGAGGTCACGTATCTCGGGTACACCGTGGGGAGAGGGAAGCTACGACCCCTAACGGACAAAGTGAAGGCCCTAGTGGACTATACGTTCCCCACAACTAAGAAGAAGGTGAGACAGTTTTTGGGTTTGGCCGGGTACTATCGGAGATTCATCCCCCAGTTCGCGACTATCGCAGCGCCCCTCATGGACCTGACACGCGCCGACCAGCCAAAAAAGGTGGTACGCTCGGAGGGAGCCGAGAAAGCTTTTAACAAACTAAGAACCGCGCTCATGGGAGCGCCGGTGTTAAGGCAACCAGATTTCACAAAAGGATTTATAGTCCAGACGGATGCCTTCGCCGTGGGCTTGGGAGCCGTCTTAAGTCAGGAATGGGATGGGGAGGAACACCCCATTTTATATATCAGTCGGAAACTGTTTCCACGGGAAAAGGCCTACGCCACTATTGAAAAGGAAGCATTAGCGGTAAAGTGGGCGATTGAATCCCTCCGATACTACCTACTCAGAGGGTTGTTCAAACTAATAACGGACCATGCCCCCCCTTAAGTGGTTGCATTCAATGAAAGAGACCAACCCCCGAATAACGAGGTGGTATTTAACATTGCAACCCTACAGGTTTGAGGTGGCGCACCGCCCGGGACGGAAGCACCACAACGCCGACTTCTTCTCCAGGAAGGACGAACCTGAGAGCGACGTCAAAAGAAAAAAGGCAGGAAACCTAAGGGGAGAGGGTGTGACGGGGCGGCGGGGATCGCAAGCCCCAACCCTGCGCCCCGCACTGGGGCGCCGCGGTGGACAGGTGCCGAAATGCCTGAGCGGCTTTGCCACGCTTGTTCGGCAGTGGCAGAGTGGCGGGGGCAGGGCGGCGGGGATCACAAGCCCCAACCCTACGCCCCATGCCAGGGGTGCCGCGGGAAATGGCCGCTGGGACATCCGAGCGGCTCTAACGCGCCGGCCCAGGGACGGCGGCTGGCGCAGGCTCAGGGGCCTCTGCCCAGAGGGGCCACCCACGCACTGGCCCAGCCTCTCCCGCAGGGCGCATGCGTCGGCGTCCCTGAGCAGGAGCGCCGGGTTTAAAAGCCGGATGGCCGGGGCGCAGGGGGAAGAGGGAGCTCCGGTGAGACGGAGCGAGGATGATCGTTCCGGACGGCGGCGGGGCGGAAGGACCGGCGGCGGACCCAGGACGGGCAACCGACTGCCCCGCGATCGGAGTGGGTGAGTCAACCCCGAAAACCCGCTGGACCAGACTGAGGGTATGTATACACTACCCCGCTAGTTCGAACTAGCGGGGTAATGTAGGCATACCGCACTTGCAAATGAAGCCCGGGATTTGAATTTCCCGGGCTTCATTTGCATAAGCCGGGCGCCGCCACTTTTAAATCCCGGCTGGTTCGTCTACACTACAACGTTAATTCGAACTAACTTAGTTCGAATTATTTAATTCGAACTAAGCTAATTCAAACTAACAGATCTAGACTAAAAAACTAGTTCGAATTAGCGTTTTGCTAATTCAAACTAGCATGTCCACATTAAGTGGACCCTGAACCGGGCTTAAGGATGGCCGGAAGCAGTGCCGGCAGGGCATCAGAGGAGGACTTAGAGCGTGGAGATGCTGTCTCAGGCTAGCCGAGGGCTGCGCTTACAGGGTTCCGACCCCCACCCCGGACAGACAGTTCTCAGGGGTGCCCCGCTTGCAAAGCAGTCCTGGCTTGGAGTGCCCGGACTACCCACACTGGGCACATCACAGCACTTTGCCATCAGACCGGCTGCACTTGCCGCAGGCTGCCATCTGGGGAGAGGGGGCAATAGGGGGCTGCAGGAGAGGTTCCACCCCAAAAGCCCGCAGAGCCAGCCCAGTCCTCCCCATTGGGGGCTCGTGCCCCATTCCTCCCTCACCTCCTTCCACTTACCCTTCCCTAGCCCCTCTTCTTGATGTACAAAATAAAGGACAATTTTATTCAAAAATGGAATCTGTCTTTATTGAACAAAACTGGGGGAGACTGGGAAAAGGAGGTGGGAGAGGGGAAGAGAGAGGCTGGGAGAGGGGAGGGCAACTAAAATCATCAGGGGTTGGGAACAGGTCCCATATGAAGAGAAGCTAAAGAGACTGGGACTTTTCAGCTTAGAAAAGAGGAGACAGAGGGGGGACAGGATAGAGGTCTCTAAAAGCAGGAGTTGGGTAGAGAGGGTGCATACAGAAAAGTTCTTCATTAGTTCCCATAAAGAAGGACTACAGGACACCAAAGGAAAGGAATGGGTAGCAGGCTTCAAACTAGTAAGAGAAAGTTGTTCTTCACAAAGCAAAGAGTCAACCTGTGGAACTCCTTGCTGCAGGAGGCTGTGAAGGCTACAACTAGAACAGAGTTTAAAGGGAAGTGAGATCAAGTCATGGAGGTTGGGTCCATGGAGTGGTTGTAGCCAGGGGGTAGGAGTGGTGTCCCTGCCCAAGATTTGTGGAAGGCTGGAGAGGGATGGCACGAGACAAATGGCTTGGTCACTGTCTTCGATCCATCCCCTCCAGGATCCCTAGGGTTGGCCACTGTCAGCAGACAGGCTACTGGGCTAGATGGACCTTTGGTCCCCCTTGATTTTCATGCACACCTGCTCCTAGGTGGCCAGGCTGGCAGCTCTCCTGCCCTAGCCGGCCACTTTCCTGTGCCTAGTGCGGAGATCGTGGACGAGGTCCACAATGTCCGCACTAGCCCAGGCGGGTGCCCACCTCTTGCAGTCCCTGGCAAGCTCCCAGGAGCCGCCAGCCTGGTCCCAGGAAGAGGGGGAGGGCTGGGGGGCATCGAGTGGGTGGCTCGATCTGTGTCAGGTGCAGGGTCTGCTGGCTGGGTGCTGGCAGGCTTGCACCTGGCACGGGCACCGTAGCTAGCCCGTGCCCCTTTAAGGGGTCCGGGGCCGGGAGGGGGGCAGACGAGTTTCCCTGGTGTTGGCCAGAGTTGTCACCAGGGAAACCTGGGGAGGGCTAGCCTCCGACTAGTTCGAATTAAGGGTCTACACAGCCCTTAATTCAGATTAGTAAATTCGAACTAGGCTTAATCCTTGTGGAATGAGGATTAAC
The DNA here is from genome assembly GCF_052426305.1 of Pelodiscus sinensis. NCBI lineage: Eukaryota > Metazoa > Chordata > Testudines > Trionychidae > Pelodiscus > Pelodiscus sinensis. The sequence goes on along the minus strand of NC_143053.1, from coordinate 244,428,387 downwards.
TAGTTCGAACTAAGCGCTCCGTTAGTTCGAATTAATTTCGAACTAACGGAGCGCTAGTGTAGTGCCTATGAAAGTTAGTTCGAACTAACGTCCGTTAGTTCAAACTAACTTTGTAGTGTAGACATACCCCATGTTACCTGGGGTTATGTCAACTTGAAGCTATGGTAACTAATCTCTATTTTCCTATTGGTGTCAGGAAATAAATAAATGAGGGACACATCTCTGACTGATAAATGATTAGTACAACCAAGAGTGCTTCCACCCCAAAATCCTTATTTGTTTTGAAGAGAAATCATACTTCTATATTGACAAAATATCTCAGAGCACCCCTGAATATAGTTACCCCAAGTTTGATATGGTGTTGAGTGTTCAGCCACAGGGTTCCAGTACCCAGCTTTCCTCAAGCCACTGAGGAGGTAGCTGTCAGACTCCAAGTTCTCAAAAGAACTTCTCCTGGGCCCCTCTATAGTACACAGGCTAATTAAACTCTTGATAGGTTTCATTGGGCAAAAACACATAACTCACAATGGCTCCAATTGGCTCCCCAGTGCCTAACATCCTTTTACCCCCACCTCTTCACCCTGTGCCCTTTGACCCTTTAACCTGTGTCCCCTACAGCCCATGCCAACACCCTCTTGCCCTGTGACCGCACCATGCTGTCACCAAACACCTTTTTGACCCCACCCCCACAATCTTCAGAGAGAGGCTGCCCCCTAGGGACTATGGCTATTACTGCCACGTGGGCAGGGAGAGTGGCCATTTGTGGCACGCCTGCTCCCTCCTTCACGCCTCCTCCTTCCCCAAGCTCATCTTGTGCCCCCATGGCTGGGGGGAGCACAGAGCACCAGCCAGGCCACCATTACTGAGGAAGGACAAGGGAGGGAGGCTTCACCTCCTCCTGCTTCACCTCCTCCTGCAGCCATCTCCGCTCCATTACCACCGCCAGCAAAATTGGCTGTGCAGGCTGGGGTGGGGTGGGGAGAGAAGCCAGAGCCCTGGCTGAGCTGCCATCTTATCTGGTTGGAAGGTAGAAGGAAGGAGGGAGGTGCTTCCTGCTCCACCTCCTGCCGCCACCTCAATCCCCACAGACTGGCAGTTGGGAACCGCTATATTTAGACTATATTTAGACAGTTAAACAAGAAGCCGTATTTTTTAAGAGTGTAGAAGTCAATATGAATTTCTGGATCAAGAAACGAGAAATACAATAGTAGATGATTATGTAGTTAGAGATTGTGCCATAACTGCAGTTTGATTAAACTTTTTTGGCAGGCAGCAAATTCACCCAAAAATGTAGTTTTAGACTGACAAAAACTATGAATTCAGGTCAAATGTGGTAAATAGTTTTTGGTGGAGTACCAAGTGAGGAAAGACATTTGGAAAAGTCAAAAGGGTTTGGTATTGATATTTTGTTAAGAAAATGTCAGTTCATTTAACTAAAACATTGTCACTTTTTTGTTTCAGCAAGAAAGGCCTAGTAAATTCAGTTTTGTTTATAATTTTTTTCAAACTTTTTGGTTTGGTCACTGAAACAAGGTGTTTTAAATCTGCAGACAAATTCAATCCTGCATGCTATGCTAATCTCAATGCAACCTGAAACATGGTATTGCTACAAATACCTTTCTACTTTTTCTGTAGTTACCATCTTAAATAAGCTTAACCAGATTTCTTTTCTCCTGAATTGGGGCTTTCCTTATTCCTGTCAAAGAAAAATTCTCTCTACACAAAAAAAGCTACATATCATTCAGATAGCAGCACTAACAAACTTCAAGATTCTTTCTTTTTTTTGAGCCCCCACTTTCAAATTGCCTAATTTAAGTTTCTACCTGACTTCTTGAAAAAATTCTAGCTAGAGGTATTACGTTCTGATCAATAGTTTTCAGTACAATTAGGCAAAATCATAGTAAACACAATTTGATACTTTGTAACAGCTCAGTAATGAGTCTGATGGCATAGTTACATTTGATCATTATCCCTATTTGGTTTCCACTCTCAGGTCACTGCAGGGAAATGTCTCCTCAGTTCAGTCAGAAGAGCACTAAACAGTGCCCAGCTGTTAGAAGAAAAGTCTGACAAACTATTTATATAGATATATTTTAAATAATTTATTTAAAATAGAGGTTGGTTAGTGTTTTACTGTAAAAATATTAACCTCACCATCAGGAATGTTTTGGTGTTGTTGCCAACATCCAAGGGTTGGCTTGTCTATAACCAGCTAAACCAATCTTGATCTCTTTTGTTTTACTCAATGGGAAGAGATAATTTAGTTTCTTGGATCTAAACTAGGATATTCTTTCTCTCTTGAATGTGATGACCATAAATTCATTTGATTTGATAGCTGTTGGAAAATTCCCAGCAGGAAAAATGATGGAAGGAAAGCACTAAGAAAAGTCTTGCAATATTTTAATTTCCTCCCTGCTCATCTTCCCATTAATCAGAAGTCAAAATTTTGTACTAAAAAGAAGAGTCTGTGACAGATGAATAAGTATCTCTTTTACTCAGTCCCTGGAGGTTTTTTTTTTAATACTTAAATAAAATCCCTTCCCTAAAAAATGAACCGTCCAATTGTTTTACCTTCTAAGTGACTGACTTGACTCTCAAACTTTGTCAGCCCAAATTTTGAGTCAGCTCAAATTTCAAGTCTACAAACATATACTGCCACTGAAAAGTTTAACCATTTCTCCCCAATTTGTGTAGAAGTTATTATCTTGTTAATCCTGTTAAGTTTGAGGCTGGACTTAAGGTTGCTCCTTGTGTACAATATTTTTATGATAGGTCTGATTCTCCTTTCATTGCCACTGTTTTTGCACCCATTTCACTCCAGTGGTTTTATTGCCATTATTCATTATTTACATCCGTGTAACCAAGAGATGAATCAGGCCAGAGGAAACTAGTTTTGTGCTGTGCAAATTTCCATTTTAGTCTCATGCATGTTTCTGTCACTGACACAACCAGAGCAACATCTTATATGCACTCAGCTCTGGCTGTAGCAAAGATGAGAGAATTCATGAGGAAGCTCAGATCCATGACAGCAATCAGATTAGTGCAGAGCGGAAGTCAGTTATGGGTGGCAGTAGCCCTCCTAATTCTCTTGAGTACTTACTGTCACTCCAGTCAAAACTCCATGGAAACAATGATACTGTACTCTACAAAGCTAACTGTCCTTGGCAATACAAAACAATCCTTTCACATTACACTGGATGCTGTCAGATGTGTCAGACAACTCCCTCCAGGATGCCCAAAGGGATATAAGTGCAGAAGTCATCCCTAAGGCAAATCACTTATTTTGTTGAAGTTTTATGATGTTAAACTCTTTGCAGGCACTAGTTTAAAAAGACAGAGCAGCCGAGTTAGAGATTTGTTATAACTAGCTGTGCTAAATTGTATTACATAATAGAAAAGTTTGAATTTCCACACGGAATTCAGTAAAGTCAAATCTCTTCAAAATGTTTTTTCTTGCTTGGAAAAGTATTCTTGCATATAATAATTCCATTTTGATTTTCTAGAGATTTTGGAAGATGGAACCAATTAAATGGATCTGAAATCATACATCAAGTTGGCTACGTCTACCACTGCAGGCTTTTTGCGCAAGAATGGCCATTCTTGTGCAAAAACTTGTGGAGCGTCTACACTGCACGTGCATTCTTGCACAAGTAAATTTACAGTAAGGTATTGGAACAGAGGGCTTCTTGCGCAAGAGTTATTCTTCTCCCCATGAGGAATAAGCCCTCTTGTGCAAGAGCTCTTGTGCAAGAAGGCAGTGGGGATGGGCAATAGGGGTTTCTTGTGCAAGAAATCCCTATGGCTAAAATGTCCATCAGAGCTTTCTTGCACAAAATAGCATCCACAGTGCCATGGATGCTCTTGTGCAAAAGCACATCTCTTGAGCAAAAGCACATGGCAGTGTGGATGCACTCTTGCACAAGATCTTTTGCGCAAGAACTCTTGCACAAAACAGTTCTTGTGCAAAAGCCTGCAGTGTAGACGTAGCCTTGCAAATGTTGGAGAGAACCCTGCTTGCTTCCTACTAGGACAAACCCCTTGATTCACTTTCACCATGTTTGAGGCAGTGAGAATTAAATCTACTGCATTCACCTGTAAGCCCACACTTATTTGAATGGAACCAAAACCTTATTTCATAAAAGGGACCATTTGAGGACCCATACCAGGAGTCAGCAACTGTAGGATACATTGAGTCCCAGCAGTTAAATATACAGTTTAATGCTCTTTAACCCACTTAAGGACTCACCCCTCTACCGAAAGCACATAGTCCACGAATAGGGACCTTCTGTCCTTTTTTCTGGTCACTCGTGCTTGGAAGCTACATGAGGTCAGAGGAATAAATCTCATTTTCTGCTGTGCTGCCTAGTGTTCACGCCTATGCTGGGTCTGGGCTGCTCCTTCAGGTTAGCAGGGGCTGTACCCCCAGCCTGCTTAGCCTCTAGCCCAGGGTTCAAGTTGCACCGGGTCCTGCTGCTTTCAAGAGGAGCAGAACAGCAACATATGCTCTCACCTCAGTCTTATGTCACCTCTTTCCAGCCCCTCCCCAATGTCAGCCAATTGGACCAGAGCTAATTGGGCCTGCTACCAATGCTCTGTCCCCACTTTGGCAGGGCGGAGGTCCTGCTCTGGTGTGGTATTTCTCTCCTGCACTGGAAGTCAGGAGTTCTCCAGCCAGGGAGGCTTCTGTAATCAGCTCTCCTCTCACCCCACTGCCTAATCATTGGGGTAGGCCTGATCTTTTCTCACTAGTCACAACCAACCTTAATGGGTCAGATCCTTAGCTGCTCTGAACCAGCATAGCAGCAATGACTTTAATGGAGCTATGCCAATAGAGTACCCATTTGAGCCAATCTTTGGTCCATATAAATACTGCTGGGTTTTTTTTAAGCTTTTCTCTTTCCCAATCACTTTTCCTATCTTACATTCTCTCGTTAGCTCCAATCTTGCAAATATCTCAATGGTTAGCACTTGCAGGATTGGGGCATTTATTTTTAATTTCCTTTTATCAGCTCTTTGTTCTAGTTTCCTTTTCTTATTGGGATTTTTTTTCTCTCTACCCTAACATTTTCACTTCAACTGGCTATCTAAACCACACAAAAGGAAATAGAATGTTTTGCTCACCCTGACTGACAGGTGAAAAAGGCCGTATATACTCCTCTTTATAGATGGTGTGACTTGGTATCTGCCCCTACACTGGCCCTTTAAGGGTAAAACCCAGCCCTGGGAAATGGCTGAGCATAAAGTGCACAGCTGAGGCAAATACTGACAATTAGGGCCCAGCTGGGGATTGTATAAATAAGGGCTCTGGGAGGGAGGCATGGACACATACACACACGTGTGCACGCTCTTGCTCTAGTTGAGGAATAGGAGAGACTTGGCTGCCAGGGAAGCTGAAGGCTTCCTGAGATAGGCCACTAGATGATGACTAGCAGTGGGTCACTGAGGGAAGGTGGGTACAGGGGGATAGAGGGTTCCCTGGGAGAAGAGGACCCCAGAGTGCAAAGATGTGTGTGTGTGTGTGTTCACATTCTCCCCCCCCCACACACACACACACGAGAAAGGAGACTGTAGTGGATACTGCCAGTGGATAGTATATTGAAGGGGACGCTGTGGTCTGGGAGCGATGCTGGTCTGGAACATGGAGTGAGGACATGGGGAGACACCAGCCAGAGGGAAGCACATTGGTGACAAGCTAATTCCCAGTGCTACTGGCAGGAAGAACTATGGCAGTGAGTTGTGTCCATTGACAGACGGTCTCTTAACTAACCCTCCATTTTATCCTGTACAGACTAACTTGGCTACCCCCTGAAGCCTCCATTTTAAGTTTGTTGCCTTATACTTCCTAATCAATAAGAATTTTTGTTCCAGGAGTGGCACTTACCAGCCCGTTTGCTCTGTGAATTTGCAAATGATAATGGGGGGATCAAAAAAAAGAAATAACTTGTTAATCAGTTATCTGGTAAGCATCACCCTAACCAGGGGATGCTTACTGGGTTCTAGTTATCTAGTACCTGGAAGCAGCTCTTCACCTGCAGCCCACTGTGGACAGAGGGCTGCTCCAGGTCTGGGATGGCTAGGAGCAGGCTGAGCTGGCTGGCCACCCGTGTGGGGGAGGAGGACTGGGGGAAGTTGGGAGCAGAAGCCAGTCCCTCCATGCAGGTGTCTGGCAGTGTCAGCCCAGCACGCAGGGGAAGTGGGGATGGGAGCAATATCCCACTTAATCAGTTAACCAGTTAAACCTGACATTTATCCGGATAACCGATTAACCGGGATTTTACATCCCAGTATGGGTCCGCTCTACTCACACCCAGGGCCTTCTGGAGGCTTGTTACATTACACAAACTAGATAACTTGATACTAACCAATGTTGCTCATGATCATTACGCATATAGAGATATGGCTAAACATGAGCCTGGAATGTGAGAATATATAAACATTCAAGACAAAATGTCTAGCTGGTGTATGATTTGTAGCTTAGTATCTGACGACTGGAGAGCTAAAGTGTCATTGCAAATGAGTGATCACAATGGAAGGATTGCTCAGAGTAATTTTGTGTTTTTTATTCTTTCCACAGAGACCCATTCTGTCAAGTAATAACAAAACAGTCAATAGCTTTATCTACCTTTCAGCTGGAAGGAGGAGTGTATGTAGCAACATTACCCCCTACAGTTCATATGTTCCTACTTTTTTTAAGCTTTCACTACAGCAATTCTTGAGTTTGCTTGTCTTACACCACTAAACAAACTACTTGTAGTTTTATTTTTGATGTACTAAAACTGTGCATGCTCTGAAAATATTTTTATGGACAAAAAGGAAGAAAGCCAGCTTATTCACCAGTTAATACTTACTGAAACTAGAATTTGTAAAAATGCAATACTTTAAATTAGCTTAACTAACCTGTAACTTGTCTATAGTGTTGTTGCAGTGGTGTTCATTAGTCCCACGGTGTTAGACAAGGGTGGGTGAGATAATATCTTTTTTTGCACCAACTTCTGAAACAACAGAAATTGATTCTGTAAAATATATTACCTCACTCTCTTGGTTTAGAAGTTGGTCCAAAAATATTACCTTGCCCACCTTCATCTATCACTTTTCATTTATTTTCTCCCCTTATTTATAGCTGTTTGTGCATAATTTTTCCTTTGACAAAGATAACTGGTGGATGACTTTTTTTTTCTTTCCTTGATGTTTTCCTTGGTTACTACCAGAGAGAGGGATAATGTTTTGCAACAAGATGAAACTACTTAAAATTCGAGGTTGTGTGTGTTTTATTACAAAAGGTAATATAGTCACAGTTTGCAGAAAGTATATTTAAATCTTACTAGGGGGCTGCATCCTCTGCTTGTTACGCTTACCTCCCTCCCTCTCTGGCCACTTTTGATTTTCTGAGAGAGCCTGTTAACGCTGATGATGTCATTCTGTCATCCAGCAGGAAAAACTTTTTTATATATAGAGAGAGATTGATCTGAGTCAAGCACATTTACAAATGCACATCGATAAGAAGTCCAAAGAATTTTTGATTATTGTGACGCATAAAGGGCTTTATCGTTACTGTCGCTTACACTTTAGAATAACTTCTGCCCTAGCTTTGTTCCAGAGGGCTATGGACCAGATCTTGTGTAGCTTGCCAGAAGTCTAGTGCTATCTTGACGACATCCTGGTCACAGCTATGAATGAGGAGGATCACTTTAAGAAGTTAGAGGCTACCCTACAAAGACCCATTATTTTAGTCCTCTGTTGAATATTTGGGATACATCATTTCCCTTTGTAAGTCCCCTTCAAAAGTTAAGGCTATTGTGGGGGCTCCTTTCACCCCCAAAATTTTAGTCCACTTTGCTCATTTCTTGGACAATTGAGATATTATGCAAAATTTATTTCACAGTTAGCCACACTGTTAAAACCACTTAATGAGCTCCTGAACAAGTCCTGGAAATGGACTGAAGCCTGGGATGTTGCATTTAACAAGGCTAAACTCGGAGGTCCTGATCCATTTTGATCCATCCTTACCTTTATAGTTGGCCTGTGATGATTCCCCGTTTGGAGTGGGAGTGGTCTTGTCACACATTATGCCTTTGGGAGAAGAGAAACCAATTGCTTTTGCTTCACACACCTTAAGCAAGGCTGAATCTAACTGCGCAGAGCAAGCATGAAGCACTGGGAATCATTTTGGCCTTCAGAAATTTCACCAGCACCTGTTTAGATGGAAGTTTACACTTCTCACTGACCATCAACCTCTGATGGCAATTTTTGATCCACACACAGGCATTCTACCATTGGCTGCTAGTCATATGCAACAATGGGCATTATGGCTTTCGGGACACACACACGAGATATCAGAAATCCACTCTACATGGCAATGCAGATGGTCTCTCTAAGCTGCCTTTGCCAGTCAAACATCAAGATAATGGCCAGAATGAAATCTTCTACTTTGAACAGGAAGAGAACACACCCATATGGCTATGAAAGTTAAGAGAGCAACTTGTGTTGACCCAGTACTGTCCCAAGTTATGGACTTAGTGATGCATGGAACATCTCTATGGGACTCTCAGATCTCACCCGACCTTGTTCCCCACACGTCCAGGAGGAAGGTGTTATTGATCCATTCTGTGTGCTTGTTCTGGGGAATATGTGTCATTATTTCAAAGATACTGAAACAACAGATTATAGAACAGCTGCGTTCAGATCACTTGTGGAATGGTGCACATGAAAGAAATTGCACAAAGCTATTTTTGGTGGCCTGGCTTGGACGGTGCCACTAAAGAGAAGGCAAAAACTTGTATTTCATGGCAGGATATGAGGAATGCACCCCAGTTGGCACCTCCACACCCAGGAGACTGGCCTCAAAAACTGTGGCAACGTATTCACATTGATTTTGCTGGCCCATTTGAAGGTAGCATGTTTTTGGTGGTAGTAGATGCCCATTACAAATGGGCAGAAGTCTCTATAATGCTGTCCACTACTGCTGAGAGTACTATTAAAAAACTACAGGGAATATTTCGTTGTTTTGGTCTTTCAGAACTTTTGAGTGACAATGATCCGCATTTTGTGTCTCGGGTTTGGAAATTTTATGAAAGCAAATGGGATTCATCACATCACTTCAGCACCATATCACCCATCTACAAATGGATTGGCTGAAGGGTGTGTGCAGACAATGAAACAAACTTTAAAATTGGCTAGAGGACATTCTCTCATGCAAAAGTGCCTGGACGCCTTCTTACTATCCTACAGAAACACATCATGCTACAATCACAGTCCCCAGCTTTTCTAATGAGGGGATATCAGCTACGCACTTGCTCTGATCTGCTGAAACCTTCTGAACCATTACAAATTGTGCAACATCAACAGCAAGGTCAAGTCATTAGGCTTGCATCCAGAACAAAAGACTAAATCTTTAGTCCTAGAGAGCCAGTTTTGACCTGGAACTATGCTTCTGGAGCTAAATGAGTCCTTGCCATGGTCATCACACATACAGGACCTGTTTCCTATACTGATCAGACTGCAGAGGATCTCATTTGGCGGCAGCATGTAGATCAGTTATTGCCAGGTTATGCCTGCACCCAAGACACATCTCCAGTTGAGTGGCCTGACCTCACCACTGCCAGTGAGCTACCACATCAAGAATCACCTGTTCCTGATTCTCGTCCTCCATCACTGCCTGTGGCGAACATAACCCCCCTATCTGAGCAGGCTGATACGACAGACTCACCTATTCGTGCTTCAAGTTCCAAGCCCATTGTCAGGCCCGCACCCATAACACCACTGGGTGCAAGAACGCCAGACATCCACCATAATCCTAGAGAAACAAGGTCTCCTCAACGGCTGGACCTTTAGTTAAGGTTAACCCACAGATGGGGCAAAATCACCATGGTTAGCTGGGAACTTGAGGCAGACTACCCTCATTCCATGGTTTAGTGTTTGTTTTATTAGTCGGGGGGAGGAATATATTGTGCATTGGGTTGTTGTAGACATAGACCTTGTTGTTATAGTAACTGAGTTAGGTCACTAGGGGCCAGCCCAGCCAGTTTGAGCTGGTTCTAGTTAGTTCTGTTATGAAATAAATGGACATTTGCAACTGCTCAAGCTCTCTGTGTTTCCAATGATTTTTTTCTAAACTGTGGAACTCCAAATGATATAACAAAACAAACCTGAAAATACCTACTCACACAAGTCATAGCTACTCATTATCAGTGAATCCAGTCATGTATCTAGATTATACTCTTCTTACAGATATTATTTACAGCCTACTTAGGGAGTAGCTTTTCTATGAGCAGCTCATTAAAGAAAAAAAACCTCAGTTTAATGCAGATAAGGTTTTGAAATTTTTAAATGAGGTCATGGACAAAAATACTTGCCCACTGAAAGATGGGATTCATAGTTCTAACTTAAATTAATAGGCAAAGTAACCCTTTCCTCAATTCTACATAATTTTTTCAGAGTATTGTACACATTTATTCATACTCTTAACATGAGAAGAAGTTGATAGAGGGAATGTCACAGATTGTATGTGTATATTTCTTTTACCGTCAGCATAGAAAAAGTATACAAAATAGTAAACATTTTTTTAAAAAGCTGTTGAAGGGCAAACAAAATTAATTTATTTTGGTGTTAAGGATGATACATCGACTGTAGTGCACTCTATGGCCTTTCCTTTGCTACAGTTATAATCACATTTGGGAAACTAGTTACAATGTGTCCTGTTTGGAGACATACTGATAAGATGATGGGTATGAACACAAAGCACTTTATCAGGTGAAGGCAAGTATAGGTTATACCTCCCTGATCTGGTACCCTTGAGACCTAACCAATCTTGGATGAGGGATTTTCCTGGTCTAGGGAAGGTAATCTCTGGACCCCTGACACTGGCCCCCCGGCCTGGCCTGCTGGCCTCCCAGCCAGCTCCCCACCTCCTGCTGGCCCCACTGCTGTGCCAACCTTGCTGGGCAGACATCACTGCTGTGACTCTAGGCTGGGCAGCCATGCACACTGCGCTGGAGCTCCCAGATCCACAGGACAGCCGCGTGCACTGCGCTAGGGCTTCAGGCCCCGCTAGGCAACCACGGAATGGGTCTCCCAACCCCACTTGGCTGCCCCACCGCCACATGATGTGTGGTTCCACCATCAGCTTGCTGTGGGCGGCCCACTGCCCTGCTGGCTCTGCAGGGTTCATTGTTATTGGCCCTCCAGAAGGACTCTCTGGGCCTGCAACATCCATGCCGGACCATGAATTTTGCTGGACCAGAGAATCCCAGTTAGGAGAGTTTCAACTTGTAAGAGTGGTGTGGGTTTTCCACATAAACAGAGCTTTAAATTCATTTAGTTAGGTCAGTGCAACCTCCTTGTGAACACACTTATTTTGATTTAAGGAGGTTTCCTCTTAATTTAGTTTGTCAGGAATGTATTGACTAGGGAGGTCATTTCCATCCTATATTCCCCCTGCTTGGCACAGTCAGTTTCTGGGTATGGGCACCCTCAATAATTTCCTGCTAATACTATCATAACCCAATTGCATGTGTACATATGCATTATCTCCAGTGATCTTTTTGTGATGGTACTGACTGGTACACAGTACCGGCACCTCCAGACACAGTACCAGCACCTCCAGTCAGAGCTCAACAACTTTCCCCCTGGAGTACTGACACCTTTTTTTTTTAAACAAGAAAAGCACTGATTTATATCATTTAAATAAAACTCTTTTAATTTAAGTCGTCATGTGGGTAAAACTGTAACAAACAAAAATGTTAGGAAAGTTGTTTTTACTGTTGTAGCACCTCAGACCCCCAATTATGGACCAAGACTCCATTATGCCAAACACTTTACAAACACAAAACAAAAAGACAGTCCCTGCCCTAATGAACTTATAACACAATTAATTGCTTCAAAGGTGAAATAAACTCTTAGACCAAATAAAAATGTACTAAAACCAGAAATCCAAACACATAAAAATTATAGTCACTAGGTTCAATGCAAGTTTGTCTGAAATGTAAATCTACTTTCTACAAAGCTCCATGCTCCCTGCATGAATGCACAACAAAGACACACTTTGAACAGCATTAATAAAATAATTTCAAGAAATGTGCCAGATTTCAAATAGTTGTTCAGTAAACATTCTTTATTTTACTTGAGAATGTATAGCTTTTTATAGCTGTAAACACTTAAAAACAGGCTAAAAATGTATTTTGGGACCAATCCAGCAGTCCTTTTTCAACACTTATTAACATCATTGATAATTCTGCTAGAATAAATTGTTCAGCACTAGTACCTTTGCATGATGTGTATAAATAGATTTAGTATGAGAGAAGTAGCAAGGACTAGTGGGCTGAAAAGAAGGTAAGACTCCAAGAACTCTATGGTTCTGACCCTTGCTTTGCCATTAACTAACTTTGTGAGCTTGAGCAAATGGAAGTTACTTAACTGCCTCTTATCAAGGGCTACGTCTACACTGGCCCCTTTTCCGGAAGGGGCATGTAAATTTCACTAGTCGTCGTAGGGAAATCCGCGGGGGATTTAAATATCCCCCGCGGCATTTAAATAAAAATGTCCGCCGCTTTTTTCCGGCTTTTAAAAAAGCCGGAAAAGAGCGTCTAGACTGGCCCCGATCCTCCGGAAAAAGCGCCCTTTTCCGGAGGGTCTTATTCTTACTTCAAAGTAAGAATAAGAGCCTCCGGAAAAGGGCACTTTTTCCAGAGGATCGGGGCCAGTCTAGACGCTCTTTTCCGGCTTTTTTAAAAGCCGGAAAAAAGCGGCGGACATTTTTATTTAAATGCCGCGGGGGATATTTAAATCCCCCGCGGATTTCCCTACGACGACTAGTGAAATTTACATGCCCCTTCCGGAAAAGGGGCCAGTGTAGACGTAGCCAGAATGTTTTCTCTCTGAGGAAGGTACAATTTCTAAAATAAGTTTGCTAAAATGTTTAGATTGCCCATAGGGGGGAAGAAAAATCAAAACATTTCAGTTTGTCAAAACAAATCAACACATTTCCTTTCGGGTCAATTTGAATTATTATGTGTCTAGCTGAGCTGCCATGGTACCTCATGGGAGTAGTAGTTTAGCTGTCACTTGCCACCATTCTCTTATATGGGGAGGACCTGCTGGCTGGCCCGTAAATTTCTTCATGCACCATGGTCTTCTGGCTGCCTGAGCCACTACAATGCATCCAAATCATCACCTGACTGTGATACGTCATAGGAGATACAATCCCTAGACTCTGGCTCATGAAGCTGAATGGAAGCCTAATGCAGTTGGACAATAGTTTCACTGCAGTAGCTCAGGCCAGTACATTTCAATGTCAAAATGAACCAAAACTCAAACATTTCATTTCAGTTTGACAAACCAAAACTACATTTTTAGATTTTGGGAATGCAGAAATGGAACTTTTCAACATTTCTGAATCAAATTTTTAAATTACACTTTTCCACAATGGAAATTTATTTTGACTTTTAATCCCAATTTGGTATGAAAACAAATGTTGATATATCAGAAATTCTCATTCCCATTCTTACGCAGATTTAGACTCATTTGCAAAGGGCTAAGTGACCTCAGTTCCCATGAAAGTATGTGTAGCATGTTGCAAAAGGTACTCAGAGTTATTCTGAAGATGTATTAATATTTAAAAAGGAGCTTGAAAACTTACAGAATAATCGAAATGTTACATATTGTGACATTTGTGTAAAGTGAGATCCCAGAGCTGAGTTGTGTAAAGTGAGATTTCAGAGCTGAAATTACCTTGAGATACCTGTTTTAGTCATTAGCCCAGCCAAGGAAATTTAGAACTTTTGCTTTGCATTTTAAAAAATGCCAGTATGAACGCTCTTCATTTCACTGCAGATATACAAGGAGATCTGCACAAACAGATCTAACACCTTTGGCAAAAACTTATTTTGCCATAATGGTGTAATTTCATACGATACCGTGGTAGGGCTACCTCCAGTTACTAAGTGGTCAGCATTTGTTAAGAATAGAGTCACTTTTGTTGCTATATTTCTCAATAACAGACCCCACACTGAGATGTGGGGTACTTCCTGAGAAGATGTACCCAAGAAATGATGATACTATCTCTCAGGATTTCACTTGTTAGGTCTAGTTCTCACTGTGGGTTCTTGAAGTTAGCTTCCTTCGGCAATATGTGCCTCCTGCACTTCTGAAAAGAAGAGTGTGATGCATTTAAGTCATTGTTTAAGGCCCAGATTTTAAAGGGATTCAAGTGTTGCCACACTGTGGCAATGCCTCGCTGATTCAGGAGCCTAAATCTCATTTTCAAAAAAGATTTAGGATACTTATAAGCCTGAAACTTATCCACTATAATAGGATTTTCACTCCTAAGTGCCTGAATCCCTTTTACATAAGAACAGCCGTACCGGGTCAGACCAAAGGTCCATCTAGCCCAGTAGCCTGTCTGCCGACAGTGGCCAATACCAGGTACCCCAGAGAGGGCCGACTGAAGACAATGATCAAGTGATTTGTCTCCTGCCATCCTTCTCCAGCCTCTGACAAACAGAGGCCAGGGACACCATTTCTATCCCCTGGGTAATAGCCTTTTATGGACCTGTCACGTTGCTGGATCTTGAGGGGAGCAGCCAGATCACTGATGCACCCATAGGTAGGGGTATTGGCCCCAAAAATGGTATAGAAGGGGGCCATGTGAGGTATTGAATAGAAGCTTATTATCTGATAATCCTATGTACGCTGTTCATGTGTTTGTATAATGTCTGTGTGTGCAATTATTAGCATGTACTTGTATGGACACTGAAGATTTCCCTGCATGTGGTTAAGCATTGGGCAGGGCCGGGCATGTGGACATGCTAATTATCGCGGCCCTGTGGGACAATGGCTCTCAATGGGCCGAGGACACACCTAAAGAATGGGGGCTGTCACCTGAGAGCAGCCAGCAGGGAACACAGAGATTGGCCTCTATCTAGGTGACCTGCTACATACTAGAAGAGGCCAGGAAGGAGGTATAAAGAGGCCATGTGGTCGATGCCATTTTGTTCTCAGCTCAGCACTTCATCCCAGAGGCAGCATTGCAGGGATCGAAGAGCCCGGAAGACCTGTGAACCCATCCTGATGCTAGGATGTGCAACAAGGACTTTTAAACCAGCAGCTGTAACTTACTAATCTTTAACAACCTTACTCTCATGCTTTTCTTTCTTGTGATAATAAACCTTTAGATATAGATTCTAAAGGATTGGCCCAGCGTGATTTGTGGGCAAGATCCAGAGGGTAAATTGACCAGGGATCTGTGGCTGGTTTCTTGGAACCGGACAGGACTTGTTCGGGGTAGGTGGGATTGGGTGCTAGGACCCCCCCACCTGTGTATGAGGCCCGGGGCCATCTGGGGCACGGATATTGCTGGGGTGTCGGAGGGGTTTTGCTCGTGAGGCTTCAGGCAGGCAGCTGAAGCGCTCTGTGGGACTGGTGTGTGGCCTGTTTGGAGAGGTCACCAGTCTGGGGGCTGTAAGGAGCCCCAGATTTGAGCAATTCGCCCTGAGCGGACACCCTCAGCTGTGCCCAGACACGGCCCGGTCCGTCACAGGACCTAACCTCTATGAAATTATCAAGCTTCTCTTTAAACTCTGTTACAGTCCTAGCCTTCACAGCCTCCTCTGGCAAGGAGTTTCACAGGTTGACTACACACTATGGCTACGTCTACATTGGCCCCTTTGAAGTAGGAATAAGAGATCCTCCGGAAAAGGGCTTTTTTCCGGAGGATCGGGCCGGATCAGGGCCAGTGTAGACGCTCTTTTCCGGCTTTTCTAAAAGCCGGAAAAAAGCGGTGGACATTTTTATTTAAATGCCGCGGGGGATATTTAAATCCCCCGCGGATTTCCCTATTACGATCTGAAAAATTAGCATGCCCCTTCCGGAAAAGGGGCCAATGTAGACGAGCCCTGTGTGAAGAACTTTCATTTATTAGTTTTAAATCTGCTACCCATTAATTTTATTTGGTGTCCTCTAGTTCTTCTATTATGGGAACTAATAAATAACTTTTCTTTATCCATCCTTTCCACACCACTCATGATTTTATATACCTCTATCATATCCCCCCTCATTCTCCTCCTTTCTAAACTGAAAAGTCCCAGTCGCTTTAACCTCTCTTCATAACCTCTTCTTCCAAACCCCTAATCATTTTCTGAACCCTTTCCAAGGCCAAAATATCTTTTTTGAGGTGAGGAGACCACATCTGTATACAGTATTCAAGATGTGGGCGTACCATAGTTTTATACAGGGGCAGTAAGGTATTCTGTGTCTTATTTTCTATCCCTTTCTTAACAATTCCTAGCATCCTATTTGCCTTTTTGATTGCCGCTGCACAGTGTGTGGACGTTTTCAGAGAACTATCCACAATAACTCCAAGATCTCTTTCCTGGTTTGTCATAGCCAAATTAGCCCCCATCATACTGTATGTATAATTGGGGTTATTTTTCCCGATGTGCATTACTTTACACTTATCCACATTAAATTTAATTTGCCATTTTGTTGCCCAATCTCATTTTTGAAAATGAGATTTAGGCTTCTGAATCCAGTAAGTGCCATAGGGTGACCAGATGTCCTGAATTTATAGGGACTGTCCCAATATTTGGGATTTTCTTATATATGCACCGATTAACCCTTGCTGCTATCCCTATTTTTTTTTTTAACATTTCCTATCTGGTCACCCTAAGGTGCCACAGAACCTGAGCAATGCAGTGCTTAGATACATCTACAAATCTGGATCTAAGGGTACGTCTACACTAGCCCCCTAGATCGATCTAGAGAGGCTAATGAGAATGACCGAAATTGCAAATCAATGCCGGGATCTAAATATCCCGCGCTTGATTTGCATGTTCCCGGCCAGTCGCCATTTTAGAAATTGACTAGCCCGAAGTAATTGCCCGTGTCTACATGCTGCAGTGAAACGGGATTCCGATTTAAAGCCCTAACTCGAATTAGCTGGTATTCCTCCTGCAATGAGGTTTACCAGCTAATTCAATTTAGGGGCTTTAAATGGGAATCCCGTTTCACTTCTGCATGTAGACGTGAGCAGTTACTTTGGGCTAGTTAGTTTCTAAAATGGCGACCAGCCGGGAACATACAAATAAAGCATGGAATATTTAAATACCGGGCTTGATTTGCAATTTTGGTCGCCCTCATTAGCCTCCCTAGATCGATCTAGGGGCTACTGTAGACGTACCGTAAGTGCCTACAACCAGATCAAGAAACTAAATTTTGGCCTTACTAAAGAGTTTGTCGATAGCTTACATCCATTTTTTAAATGTAGCAGCTCTAATTTAACATAGAAATGAAATTAATTATTCAGACTTAACCTTTTATGTTCAGTGTTCAATATTGGCAGCCTTCTCAAGTGTTTAATGGGTTCTGGGTCAAGTTCAAAGATTAAAATATTTGCCTTATATCACAATCTAGACCCTGTGGTAATAGATACTTTAGAAAGGTAGATATAGTGGATATATAGTGTTGTATCTATCTAAAATCTATATATAAAAAAGAAAATATTATCCTCTGTTTTGAGTTTAGAGGAAACTCTCTACAGATCACCATGATTTAGAAATAATGTGCCAGCTTTAAAACTTCTGTTCTGGCAATATTTAGGACATTATCAGGTCTATGAACATGAACAAATGACTTTTCTTTCTCAAAATAAACATGAAATGCTATCTAGTGTTAGTTTCTTGCTACTACAGTCTAACATAACTATTTTGGAATTACACAAAGTGAGCTTGGGAAACATGAAGATACACTGTGAGATATTCAAAGCAATACTGTCCAAAGCATTGTGGGCTGAGGGTGTTAGCTTTTTCCAATTTTAAAATCTATCCTGGGTTAAAAACTATGCCTAGAACTCATCTATATTAGGCTTACATTCTGCAGAGAAAGGCAACAAAAAGCATGATTAGAGAGAAGGAGAAGAGGCACAGTAAAGATTCTAATGAAAGCAGTGATAGGTCTATCTATCCATCCCTCATCTAATTATCTGGGCACAAGTATATATTCATGTACAGTTACATATAAGTATAATTTTAGTTTTTACATAGCATAGGTTTCCTTATAGCTAGACAAATTTTAGGTTTTAAATACAAATCTTTAAAATAAGCTTCTGGGTTTAAAAAGTAGGGGGAAAATTGTTCATGAACTGAATAGTTTGGTGAATCCAATCTAGAGGTTGCAGGATTGGTTTGAGACTTTGAAAACTCACTGACTTCACAGGAAGTTTTGATTGAGTAAAATAAAGGTATTTAGGAACTGGCCTCACGATCTGTAACACTGGTCTACAATTTTTTAGAAGTGGTCTGCTTCAGAGATAAAATGTGCTATTTTTTATGTATTTTGATGTGCTGAATTCAAATATGACAATTAAAACAACTGATTGGCTACTGTTTCCAAGATATTTAAGTTTTTACATTTTATCGTTTCTCCATTGTTGCAATGTCCTGGTGAAATCGCTCGCCGTGCTCGTCGCTCACTGCTCCGCAGTTTGGTGGAAAAAAATCTAGATGAGAGTGCAAAAAATGTATCTTTAGTGACATGTTGCAACCAAGGCTTTTGTATGCCTTGAGGAGGTTTTCCACCAACAACCTGCAGTTGTCTGCCTTGTTGTTTCTGAGAAAATGTATTGCCACTAACTGGAAGGCTTTCCATGCCGTCTTTTCTTTGCCACACAGTGCATGGTCAAATGCATCATCTTGAAGACGTTCACGAATCTGAGGACAAACAAATACACCTTCCTTTATCTTAGCTTCACTTAACCTTGGAAATTTTCCATGGAGGTACTTGAAAGCTGCTTGTGTTTTGTCCATGGCTTTGATAAAGCTCTTCATCAGACCCAGCTTGATGTGTAAGGGTGGTAACAAAATCTTCCTTGATTCAACAAGTGGTGG
Organism: Pelodiscus sinensis; assembly: GCF_052426305.1. NCBI lineage: Eukaryota > Metazoa > Chordata > Testudines > Trionychidae > Pelodiscus > Pelodiscus sinensis. The sequence goes on along the minus strand of NC_143053.1, from coordinate 244,409,512 downwards.
ATGCTGAACACTTTTCCTCCCAGGCTCCAATGACTGTTGGAGTGGCCAATCTATCTTGATGTAGTGGGAAGCTCTTGCACGACTATCCCATTTGCAGAGAAAACAGCAGTACTTTGTGTATCCAGTCTGCAGTCCAAGCAAGAGAGCAACAACCTTCAAAGCGCCACAAAGCTGTCACTGATGTTGGTCATAGTTTATGCACCTCAAAAGTTGTTTCATGTTGTCATAGGTTTCCTTCATATGGGCTGCATAACCAACTGGAATTGATGGCAAAACAATGCCATTATGCAGCAAAACATCCATGATTTCTAGGAATAACATGATGCAATTCATATAACGTATGACGCAATACCAGCTTCAGATTGCATCATTCATTGTTTTGCCTAAAAAGCAAGTACTGTCCAAACCCAGTCATAGATTTATTCATAGATCCAGTCAAAGATGTATTTTAGTCATTTCTGGTTTAAATTGAGATCCCTTCCCTTTATAACTCACTTATCCTCCGTCATTCGCAAGTCAAGGGTCATATATACTGACCCAATAGCATATCTTGAAAACTAGATCCAATCAACAATTTTAAGCATCATTTTCATTCTCAGTGACCCAGAATTAGTAAAGTTTGACCACATTTATTTCAGAAGCATTTTGGCTGTAGAGCATGTAACTGGACATCCCTTTAATGCCATCACAGTTGAAAGACTTAGCTCTGATCATACAAGGAGTTCTGCATGGGTGGAGCCTTGAACCTGGATGGAATCCCACTGAAGTCAATAGGTATCTGCCCACACTGCCCTCATTATAGGATTGGGACACTAATTCTGACATTCATATGGCAATTCCACTGGAGGAGATTTATAACTCAAATGCATGCTATTCAGCAACTACTATAAAGACACTTTAATTTTCATATCCTATCCCTGAAGGCCTTCATATGTTGTGTGGTCCCATGGTATATGAATTGACAAAATTTATTTTATGGTATACATAGTGTTTGCATAAGAATATATGTATGGTATATGTACATCAAAGATGAAATCTTTCCTTCTGTGTTGGTAGATTTGCTCTCCTTTTCAAGTTCTTTCAAAAGAAAAACTTATTCCATTGTGTTTGCTTGTAAAAAGTGGGTCTTACAAGTAGTGATGTTCTCATATATATAGTAGCCTAATGTCTGTGAGTCTGTAACGCTGACGTACATGGCCCCACCCCCTGGCCATGTATGTCAGCGCCCCTCCCCCTTCCCCTCCCTCTGTTGCAGCTCAGCTGAGTGCTGGGCCAGGGCGGGGGAGCAAGCATGGGAGCATGCATGGGGAGTGCAGACCCCAAATGGCCGCTTGCTCCCCCTCTGCTGTCCAACTGAGTGGTGCAGCACTCAGCCGAGCCACCACGGAGGGAGGGGAAGGGGGCAGGGGGCTGACGTACACAGCCGGGGCTGGGGCCAGGGGCGGGGCTGGTTACGTCACCACCCCGCTTTCCCTTCCCCTCCCGCCATGGCACTCAGCTGAGTGCTGCACCCCTCAGCTAGGCCGCCGTGGGGGACATAACCGGCCCTGCCCCCTGGCTGTGTACCTCACCGCCCCGCCCCTCCTCCTCCACAGCGGCCTGGCTGAGCAAGCAGCACTCAGTTGAGCACAACGGCAGGAGGGGAAGAGGAAAGGGAAGGGGGACGGGGAGAGAGAGGCAGGAGGAGGAGGAGAAGAGAAAGGGAGAGTGAGAGTAAGAGGCAGGAGGGGGAGAAGAGAAAGAAAGAGCTGGAGAGAGAGGCAGGAGGCAGAGGAGAGCTGAGCGAGAGCAAGATAAAGACTGAAGGCTCTGGAGAGAAGACCAATGTGGAAGAGAGACATGAAAATCCCATCTTATGACGGGCTAATTTTCTAGTTAGTAATAAGACTCTAAAACTCTGACATTCAAAATGCCTAGAAAAGGGTCTAGGCAGGTATCCAGAAAAGCTCTGCTGCATCCAAGGAACACATCTGCTTTTTCAGAACAGTTTCCGAAAAAGCAGACACATTCTTTCAGCATCCCTGTATTCCTCATTGCATAAGGAATAAGGGATGTTCCAAAAGAGGAAGTTTTTCTGAAATTTGGCCCCATGTAGACGGGCCAAATTTTGAAAGCCTTTTCTGAAAGAAAAAAAAAGCGGAAAAAGATACGCAAATTGCAGTTCGCAATTTGCATATCTTTTTCCGATATAACCCTGCAGTCTAGACACAGCTTCAGTTGTGTTGCTTTGAAATATTAAGGCTCAAAAGAGACAAACTAATTTCCTAGCCATGCTCAAAAAACAATGACTTTGGTTTACAAATACAGAAGTCATTCCTAGGTACTGCAGTGTAAAGCTTTGGTATTATTATTACTCAGGATATTTTTTTCATATATTCATGTTCAGGATGAATAGCTCAGCAGGAAATCAAAATGACAAGAGAGTTAATGTCCTTTGCTTCAGTTTCCATATAGCTGAAATGTGAGGACGGATCCTTTGAAATATTAATGCACTTCTCTACATCTTCATACTGACTCAAATTATGTAACCATCTTCATTAGGCTATATCAATTTAACACTGTCCATCTTTACTCTCATGACTGATTATCTCTGAAGGGTCTGACCCAAGCCTAAGAGTTAGTAATATTCTATTCTCTTGTAGCTCTTCCTTTCAATCTCCCCCCTCCCCCCTTTTTTACAGTACTGCCAAACCCAAGAATTCAAAAGTCACCAGTCAGGCCACCCAAAATCATTACACTAAAAATAGTGTTTGGAGGGCCTTTGTATTTATTTTGGTTTTTTTACTTTTCAAAGAGAAAGGGTGTCCCATTTTCAAGCTTTTCTTTTTCCCTGCAACTATGAAGTTGAGAGAGTCAATAGAGTCAGAAACAGAACCCAGGACTCTTGCTTCAAAGTGTACTATTCTATTACTACTGTAGCTCCATAAATATACCTAGTGCTTTACAGAACAAATGAAACACACTAAACAATGTCTCCTCTTTCCTTTGTTTTTCTCCCTCCCTTATCCCTAAGGCTATGTCTAGACTGCAGGCTTCTTTCGGAAGAAACTTCTGGAAGAGATCTTCCAGAAAAATTTATTCTGAAAGAGAGCGTTCACATCACAAAAGCGCATCGAAAAAGCGATCTGCTTTTTCGAAAGATAGTGTCCATTCAGTGTGGACTCTATTTCAAATTTTAACTGTGATTACTGTGGACGGAGTGACCACCAGGGCACCTGTGCTTTTTCCATTTTCCTCCTCTTTCGAAAAAAACTCCCTATTCCTCATCCACACACACCTTTTTCTGAAAGTGCTCTTCATAGAATGAGGATTACCAGTGTCAGAAAACTCTGTTCTTTCCATTTTCTTTCAGAAGAATGTGATTGCAGTGTGGACGTAATTGAAATTTTTGGAAAAACAGCCATTTTCCCAAAAATTCTGTAGTGTAGACACACCCTAATTCTTCATCTTTTTCCTTTCACAAAGTAATACAGGAAAGTTTGTGGGGGAAATTCTGGAAATAGCTCCACTGTTCCCTAGCCCTGGTCCATAAGTGTATGAGCAACTTTACTCCTATTTGGCTGTTGCCAAAAAAAGACTTTGTACAGTTTGCAATTAATGAAAATTAGGCAAGACATACCAAAAGCACTGTGTATCTCATGGATGCAATCCCAAATGTCTGTTCAAAGAGACCCTGAGACTAACTGCAGCAGTTCTGTGTGAGAGGCTAGAGTCAAACCGTCAGTAGCAGTGCTGTAATGATCACATGCTCCCAATTCAACTTTTAACACCACTTTGAAAATAGGGCATTTTCCCTGATTCATTTCTGAGAGAACAGACTGTCTTGTTCTTTGGAGAAGAGGTAACGTTCCCCTAAGCTTCCCGCACCTCTAATTAAACACCTTCAACAAAAGAGAAGACATGGCACATTCAGTGTTAAACAATTATTGCTGGTTTACAGCTTCTGCAGCCAGTTAGTACCCAGCTTACTGCCAGCAGAGTTTGATGAAACACTTTCCATTCTGATAGTTTCAGAATTTTATAGCACCTTTGCTCATTCTTAATCTGTTTATTTCTATCATTCTTCACTTGGTAACACTTTAAGCTTGTAACCAATTAATTGAATTTGGGGGTTGGTCTAAGGACAAACTGTAACATCAAAATCTGCAACAGGAATGTGATTAGCACTGCATATATCAAAATATAGGACACTAACTGCTTATCTTGCTTACTGGCTGAGGATATGCAAACACTGCAATAATACTCTTGGCTGGCTCATGTCAGCTGATTTGGGGTTAGGCTACAGGGTTATAAAATTGCAATATAGATATTTGGGTTCAGACTGGAGCCTGGATTCTGGGACCCTCCCACTTTGAAAGATCCCAGGGCTTCCCTGTAATGGGGTAAGGTTCTGGGCCCAGGCTCCAGCCCAGCCAAAACCTGAAGGTCTATGCTCCATGGAGCCGACAGCCTCCGTGGGCTCCTGGACAAGGTGTGGGGGGGAGCAGCTCTGCACTCCTGAAAGGGGCGGAGAATTGAGCAGAAGAAATGAGGCTGGGACAGCCACCCTTCTGCGCTGTCCAAAGCCGCCTCCACATACCCAGCCCTCAGGGCCACACAAACCATACTGCACAGATGCTTCAGGCAGCAATTTAAACGGCCAGGAGCCCCAGGCCCCTTTAAATCACTGGGCCCTTGAACAACTGTACCCTTTGTCCCCACCCCCCATCAGTGGGCCTGAGTCCCATGAACCTGAGCCAGCTGTGGCTACTCTGTTTTAGCTTTGTTTTTGCAGTGTATACATACCTTGAGTGACCACGCACAGCTCAAGTTATACTGCTATTCATAGACATAGACTAAACAGTGAAGTCATGTACATGAAAAATGGAGGAGGGCCATTGCAAATGAGTCACTGCATTTGCTCAGCACCCTGCAATTTGAAAGACAAGGAACCACAAAAGGTTGCAGACTAGTTGTCTTGTTGCCACATCTTTTGTTTTGCCTTTCTGCCAGAGATGGTAATCAACAAAGATAAAACTATCTACAGTGCCATCATAAGAAAGCTATGACTGAAAGACTTAAGGAATGTATGAAGAGTCCAAAACATTCTCAATAAAAACAGAGTGAAAACAGGAATTGTATGGTGGTTCATGTAACCATTATTCTGATGTTAAATTTAAAGCATTTATGAAAAGCCGGTAACCATGTTACAAATGTAATAACGTTAGCAAAACTGTCACCGTGTACATAGCAGCTGTTGTGGTATTAATTAATTTTTTCTTCATTAAGGGGAGATCCTTATTTGCATGATTAAAATGTCAGACTAGATAAATACATGCGGTTGAGAATGAATCAATGAACAAAAATGCCACCTGCCAAGCACAAAGAACAAGGCAAACAAACAAGTAGATACATTTCAGGGCCTGACCCAGTTTCCAGTGGAAATCTACATTAGCACAGAAAGGTAGAGAACATTACAAATATTTATCAAAGAAATATTCCATGGGCTTGAAATATTTGTTTCTCTTGTTCCAAGTCCTTTTGGAAGAAAGCATTAAAGACTAATACTAAATGGAAGTCTCTCTATTTTGTGGCTTAAGGAGTCCATAAAAATGGTCCCCAAGAAGGCATACTGACCACATTCGGTTCAAACATAACCCTTTCTGGGGTTTATTGAAAAGTCAGGAAGAACCACCACTTGACTGTTCCAAAACTTCCTCCCCTTTATGCACATTATTTTATTCTGCCCTTAAAAATGGGGTAGAAGGAGCACACACCTTTATAATTTGATTGGAGTTCATTGACTCCATCTGCTCATACAGTTCAGCAATATTTCCTCCACACACGCATGCTGCATTCAGGCACTTGCCAAGCATCAACAGAGAAGCCCTGAATCTGGTATTCCCTGCAAGCTGTGAACTTGTGTGGCCACTCAGGAGAGAGTTAAATTCTGCCCAGCAGAGTTCCCACAGCTAGGTTGTTGGGTTTTTTTGTTTCTACTGGTGGTGCATATTTGCACATGTCTCGGTGCACATCATTTTTTTTTCTGCACATGGATGGAAAAGATTAGCGGGATCATTGCCTGTGAAATAACTACTATAATATAAAATTTCAAAAATATAACAAAGTAATTTAGAAGTAGAAAACTGAGATGTTCTGAGTCTCTCCCATCCCCACCTTCTCTCTCAAAACTTCAATGAAATGGACTAATTTCTGTGTAACATTTTGCTTTTGACAACTGACATTTTCCAATGGAAACATCTGACTAGCACTATGTCATACCATTCAAGATTGTTTATGGCTATGGTTTTCATTCCTTCCATCATACAGATGAGGGCTATCAACAAAATGTAGATCTCATTGCAGTTTTGATTTCAAATATTTCCCAGCATTTGTCATTTTAAATTTGGTCTGACTTTGACGACAACCCTGGAATTATTCCTGACTTATACCAACATGAGACTAGACTCAAGCACCAAGTTTCTGATTTTCAGAAGTATGGCTTCCACTGCTAGAATTGAAATATGGACACTCACCGCTTCTTTAAAAGATATCGAGGATGAATCAAGTGAAGTCATTAATGGCATTTCAGTTTTCCATAGAAACCCATAGGTCAGGGCAAACACAGCAGCAATATGGGAAACAATGCATATTCTCCCCTTCTAGGGAATCAAAATATTTTCTAAACTGGCTCAGAAAGTCTTCCCATTCATTGCCCAACCAGTACCACTTCCCCAGTGGCTACTAGGGAAACCCAGACCTTCCTACTACCCTAGACTCCCACCCAGAGACCCTATAACCAGCAGCTAACATCTATACCCACCTATACCTTAATGTCTTTATTTACATAGTTTTCCTATTGCTCTGAGTTTGCCAGCCTCAGCACTCCCTCCTAGGAAATAACTCCAGTTTACTTACTTTTGTAGACATAAACACATTTCCTAGAAAATAATTATAAACTATTTCCCCACAGCCACCTCTGTTAGCAGTATCCTGCCTTTATAATCCTAGTCCAACTCCTTCCCTAGATGAATTTCATCTGAAAATCAGTTCTAATCTTCCCTGGCATTCTTGCAGGAGTGGCCTACAGGTCAATTGGCTTGGTTTACCCCTTTGACTATCCCATCACAATAAGATACTACTAGTGCAAAAAAAGGGGGTAAATGTTATGACAATCTTGGTCAGATCCCTTGTAACTGTTACTGGATGAACTGAAATACCACTGAGCCTACCTTTCTGCCCTGCTGGGTGCCCTTCAACTCTGTTCTGAAGAACCAGACCCGCAGGGCTCCTCCAGCACTACCGTAGAGATGGGGTCACAGCCCACCTGCAGTATAACACAGACTCTGAGATCTGTTCAGCTCTGGGAAGGCTCAGCCAAAGGCTCATCTTCAGTACCCAAATGCACAGCCTGAACTCCAGCTAAATCCATCTTACTCAGCAGAAAGTTTTATACAAGGTCAGTGCATATTTACCTTCTTTCTCAGGGTAAAGAGCTATGCACATCCTTCTTTCTCCTCCCCTTCCTCCCCCCAACCTCCTTAGTAACAATTACTCACCTGGAGTATACAAATTAGGATTTAAGAGCTCATAAGATATGGCACACAGAACAAAATAGGTTACTAAACAAGATAAAACAAAACATGCAAGCTAAGTCTAATTCACTAAGAAATTGGTCACATGTAGTATCTCACCCTCAATTATTCTGATGAACTTCTTTCACAGACTGAAAACCCTCCTAATCTGGACGCAGTCCTTCCCCCTGTTCAGTCTTAGATGTTTCCAATCATCATGGGTGCTAAGAAGGGGTGTCCTGACATCTGGCAGCCACTCCTATTGTTTGGCTTTCCACCTTTATATTGATTTTTGTCAAAGGCGGGAATCTTTTTTTGGTTAGTTAAAACTTTTTCTCACTTTCAGTGGAAAAGCACAACCTCCAAGATGAGTCATCAGATGACACTGACTACATGTCTTGATAGGACCAAACATAGAGCCTCCTCTCAGGCTTACAGGAAAAACAACTCTGTTTCCAGATCATTGTCCTGAATATTTGACCATTAAGTCCCATGAGTACTACTAATAACCTTCACTTAAGGCAGGGGTGGGGAACCTTTTTTAGGTTGGGGGCTATTGACCCACAGAAAAATCAGCCAGGGCTGCACACAAGTCCGAAACAAAATGAGAAGCCCCTGACTCAGGCTATGTCTAGACTACAGAGTTTTTCTGGGATATCGGAAAAACTCTGCTGTGTCCAGGGAATGCGTCTGCTCTTCCGACATTTTTTGTGGAAGAGCAGATGTGCTCCTTTGGAAGGTCTGTATTCCTCATTTTCTGAGGAATAATGGCTCTTCCAAGAGAGAAGGTTGTTCTGAAACTTGACGCAGTGTAGACAGGCCAAATTTTGGAAAAGCCTCTTCTGAAAAAACAATCAGAAAAAGTTACGCAAATTGCAGAGTGCAATTTGTTACCTTTTTCCAAAAAAAAAGCAGCAGTCTAGATGTAGCCTAAGAATGAGAGAGAGACTCCCTACTTATCCTTTGCACACCACAGCCTAGGGGGGCCCAGGCTAGTTGAGTTTGTGTGCTCCAGCCCTGTTTGTGGGTGACGGGGACTGGAGCACCAGCACGGGCTCCACAATGCTGAGCCTTAGGGGGCCAGATCCAGGCAAGTCAGGGGCTGCATCCCCACCCCTGATTTAGGACATGATTATGTTAATAATGCAAGTTCATACTTCATATTTCTAACTTCAGATACATGAATGCTACATGCACACACATGGAAAAATCATATTTGGTAGATTACAAGCTTTTCAGTGATATCTTATGAGACATTTTGCATAAAGCACATTCCAGTTATGTCATATTCATATGCATGTTTTCATATGCAGAGGGCATGCATGATAATACTCCTGCCGCTAGTACTATAGCTTGCACACTTCCACATTGTGACTAGTCTTGGATCTCCAGGAAACTGGGCTCAATTCTGGGTTGACTTATATTTTATACAATCCAGCCCAAGTTGGTAGGGCTGCCTGGGGTGTAAGTCAACATAGATTTAGGGCCATCTCTTTTAGCTACATTTCATCTGCTTCTGGGTCCTAGAAGACACTTTCTCTAGCTGCATTTCCTACTTTGTGCCCTGGGCAGGCACACTCGCATTTGCAATAACTATGTATTACAACTTTGGGTTTTATGCAATTATGACATATTTCTTCATCTGCTGTTGGCATCTGAGAATATTCTCCAACTTTTAAAACAGGAACTTATTATGCTGTGGAAGACATTTAGTGTTCCAGATGTGGCTTCAACATTTTCCCCTGGTGATAACAGAAGAACAGGGGAAAGTCACTAGACTCCGAAGATTGGGAGATCCGTATAACATCTCCAGTGACTCAGAAGAGCAAACCAGTTACTCAACATCAGTAGATAATGATGCAAGTGCCTCCTTAATGTACCTTCTGCTTTTTGAACTGTGAATCAGACTCTCCTTCTTGACATATCATCTTCACTGACTGTTTAGGGGACTGTCTTGCTCAGAGCATGTTTCTTAAATGCTCTGTGAAAGGCCAAAGGTGCTTATTAGTTTCTGGGTATAGGTTAGATTGAAATGGTCTGGGACCTGCTTACTTGAAAGACTGTCTCCCAATAGAGATAGAAATGTAGCCGTCTTAGTCTGGTGTAGCTGGAACATAGTCCTGTTTTTTGTCTCCCAATGTGATCCTGCTGTGACTATAATTCAGAAAAGTGCTTTAATTGGGACATAGTAATACCAGGGTACAAACTATGCCACTACATAAAAACATGATATATCCATGCCTTGAATACTGCATGCAATTGTAGTAACCCCATCTCAAAGAAGAAACATTAGAATTGGAAAAGGCACGGAGAAAGGCAACAAAAAAGGGTATGGAATGACTTCAGTATGGGAAGAGACAAAAGCCTGGATGTGTCCAGCTTAGGAAAGAGACATGTAATGGGAAAGGGCAGGAGGAAACATGAAAGATTAATAAAATCATAAATGGTGTGGAGAAAGTGATCTAAGGAAGTGTTGTTTACCCCTTGATATAGCTCTTTCCATGCCACCAGTACCTCTGAGGATGTAAAGCAGCAGCTACTTAAGTAAGACTTTTTAAAATAAGCAGATCCAAAATAACTCATACACAAGAGTTTAAAGGAGCTGGCTGAAGAGCTTGCTGTATAAAAAAAATTATTTTTCAATAAGTCTTGGAACAGTGGGAAAGATATAAAGGATTGGGAGAAAATAAGTGATGTGCCAATATTTTAAAAGGGCAAACAGGATGACCTATGTTAATTTTAGGCCTGTCAGTTTGACATTGATCCCTAGCAAGATAATGGAGCAGCTGATATGAGGTCAATTAATAAAGAATTAAAGGAGTATAATGTAATTAAAACCAATCAACATAGGTTAATAGCAAATAGATACCACCTAACTTGATTTTTTTTTATGAGATTACATGTGTGGTTGATGTAATAGTGTTGTTAGTCAATACATATGCATTAGGCATAGGGCCTAACAGTAATATTGTATTATACCCATCATATATTACTAAATGATATTACATTTTCCTGTCGTTCTGTTCATTTTGCTCATTTATATCAAGCAAACTACATCCCACAACATACTGAAAGTGTTAACAAATAGAAAATCTGTTAAAGGCAAGATATACTTTTCTAAATCTTAGTACAGTTTGGGAGATATTTTAAAAGAACAACTGGTTTGGAATGTAGTATCCACAACAGAGATAATGGGAGGTAGAGAACAGTAAGGCAGGAAAGAAGCAACTGGTGGGTTGGATCTTAGGTGACATATAAAGTTCTTTCTAAATTGTAAACAAACATGCTATAAATATCAATAGTTTTGGAGGCATAGTTTTTGAAACACATCTACTGTGTAAGGTGAGCATGCTTCAAGATAAGAATTGCTTCCTGAAAAAACAGGTATGTATATCTCCTTTTCGTTTTGTACTATTTTGTCTTTACACAGTAAATTGGCTAAGCTTGATTATTTGGTCTCTTGAACATTTTTCATAATGAACCATGAGTGTAGTCAAGCAATTAGCTACATCATAATCAATAGCGGTAATGTAATAGACTTCTGTATGGCATTTGACTTTGTAACCATGACATTTTGATTAAAAAACTAAAATGATAAGTAACCCTTCTGCTAGGTTGTGCCAGCAGTAGCCAGGACCGGGTTTAATATTTAGGAGTTCCTCTCCATCCACCCAACACAGAACTGGCTTGAGCCCCCAACCAATAACCTTGGAAATTTACACAACACCCCTGGGTGTCTCTGAGAAGCAATGCTTCCCCACTCGCAGGCTCAGAGAGTGGATGTAGAAAAGAAACCTTTAATAAAAAGGGAGGTAATGCACAGAGCTTCATGGCTTCAATCTGCGGGAGTGCCCAAAGAACTGCAGTGTAAGGTGGGGGATCTCCCCTTTGGCAGACAGAAACTGTTTGGAGTCAACAGATAAGGTCCTCCATACAAGTAAGGACTCTAGGACCACCCTGAGAATATTGGGCATGTATACAACCCCCTATAGACGCAGATGATATACACCCTATCAGAGGCATTGGCCCTTCCCTTACTCTGAACTGTAGCAAAGAGGATTTGACCAGAACTGTTCTAAGCAGCGCCCATAAAAGAGGTGCACCCAAAACAACCGCAGAGCAAACCAGCAAATTGTAGCCTATCAAGTTACTTGCCTATCATGCTAATAATATGGTTGTGTTAATTTAGATTAATTAGGTAATAGTTAAGATCTGTAATGCAAGAAATCTGCTAAAGGCTGGTCTGCAGCACAATGTGCCCTACCTGCCTAGTGCCTCAGACTGGAGCAATTGGGGGTGGTATATCTACCTGGCCAGAAGGCTAAACTCGGAGGAGTGGGAGGCAGGCGTTGTAAAGCTGCTCTCAGCATTCCTGCAGGTCCTTTGTGTTAGCTTGACTGATGTCTGGGTTCAGGTGCAATACACTGAGTCTTATGTCTGCCCATTGCAGTTTGTGAAGGCCCGCTAATACTAGCACAGCAGCACTCAACTACTTGGGGGAGGGAGGGGCTTTGCCACTGACCCACCTGGGTACAGGTCCGTGCCCTTTTTTAGCTGGGGCCAGGGCATATTTGTAAATAAGAACCTAGCAAGAGCCCCAAATCAATGATCCTGCTACTTGTACCTGGCTGTGTGCATATGCTACTTGTAATGTAGACATGGCACTTATTGGAAAGTGCATTCAGAGGCTGACCCATTTTGTTATACCTTAGAGCAGGAACCACTGCACTGCAGGGAAACCCGATTCACCAGACAGCCCTTGGGCTGGCCTATACTGCACCCATGCTGCTCCTATGCCTAATGGCATCTGGACTGCCACACAGCCCAGTCAGTGCATGGCCCCAACAGGCTTGTGGTTATTTGTGTGGGGGAAGGCAAGCAGCATATGCACACTGACAGGAGCTGAGAAGAGGGAGCTCACTCTGTCTGCAACCAAGGATGGTTAGGAGGAATTGGCAGGAGCCAGACTGAGCGCTCTAAGAAACAGCACGAATGACGCCCAACACGCATGCATGGTTCAGCAGACAACTGCTGACAAATCTCCGATATGCGGCGCCAGGCCAAGACCGACACCTACAGTGGAGCACCCACGGGGACATCACTCAAAGAAGCATTAATTCAGACCCTGCTTACAGGTATAAAATCAACATGTACATATTAAATTGGTTAAAAACTGGCTAACTGGTAGGTCTCTGAATATAACTAAACAGGGAATTATCATCTAGCTTGTGTGTTTCAAGTGGAGTCCCACAACTTTTTGGGCCTATGTTGTTTAATATGGTTTATCAATGTCTAAAAACACCTCATAAAATCAGCACTCATAAAAGTTTGCAAAAGAAACAGAAATAGACAGAGTGGTAAATAATAAAGACAACTGATCACTGATATTGAGTGATCTTGTTGGCTTGGTAAGCTGGGTACAAGAAAACAGTATACATTTTAACCAGGCTAGATGTAGTTATATGTATCTAGAGGGAAAAGCTGGCCAAATATTTATAGGATGGAGGGAAGCAGGGACCTGGAAAAAGATTTGGGGTTGTAATTGATAAGGCTATGATTTTGTCATGGAAGACATGGAATCCATAATTTCCGTAGACTGCCATGACTTCAGCCCTCAGAAGAAAGCTGCCATGTCTCCCTGCTGCCTGCAGCAGACAGGAACTGTGGGGTACTTCTGTCACCTCCAGCAACTGGGGTATCCTGGAGTTCCTACCCACTGTGGTTGGAGGGAGCCCCCAGAGCTGAAAGGCAGTAGGAATAAGATATAAGTAATACAGTGTCTACACTGACATTGTCTCAGCCTAAGTACATCAACCTAAGTGCTACGCCTCTTGCTGAGATGCCGTTATTAAGTCAGCACAGTGGGTGGCTGTGTCTAGACTGGCCAGTTTTTCCATAAAATCAGCTGCTTTTCCGGAAAAACTTGCCAGCTGTCTACACTGGCCGCTTGAATTTCCGCAAAAGCACTGACTTCCTACTGTAAGAAATCAGTACTTTTTGCGGAAATACTATGCTGCTCCCGTTCGGGCAAAAGTCCCTTTTGTGCAAAACTTTTGCACAAAAGGGCCAGTGTAGACGGCTGAGATTTGTTTTGCACAAAAAAGCCCCGAGCGCAAAAATGGCGATCGGGGCTTTTTTGCGCAAAAGCACGTCTAGATTGGTCACGGCCGCTTTTCCGCAAAAAGTGCTTTTGCGGAAAAGCATCCGTGCCAATCTAGAGGCTCTTTTCTGAAAATGCTTTTAACGGAAAACTTTTCCGTTAAAAGCTTTTCTGGAAAATCATGCCAGTCTAGACGTAGCCGGTGAGTTATATCAGAGGGAACAATATTTTAGCATAGATCCTTGCAGTGTCAGGCTGATGTAAGATGCCTTCACTGGCTTAGATAAAGCAGTAAAACAAGACCATTAATTTAAAAAAGGGAGGTTTTAAGGGAATACAAGGAATGAGGCATAAAAATCAGAAATGGTTACAAGAAAAAGAGGAAATGTTTCTAGTGCCTAACTTAAACTATTAGAGTCAAGCAAATTACTTACCATAGGCTTCCATCATGTTACTGACCAGACTCTGCCAGTTGGAGCCCTTCACCCCCTCCCCCGCCCCCAGTCCAAAAGCTCTTTTCCTTTGTCATCATAAGTGTGATGCCAGAGTCAGACAGGCAGGGAGAAAGGGTTGGAGTGTCTTGGGATGTTTCCACCTGCTTTTTATGGTTTCACTCTCCCTCTTGAAAAACATTTTCAATTGAGAACCAAGAGAATAAAAGTCACTAGAAGGAATTTCCCTGTTGACTTTTTCACCTTAGTTTTCTTTGTTTTTCTTTTCTGCTTCATGACTTTGTTTTCTACTTAAATGCAAATTTGGGCACGCCCACATTCGTTTGTTTGGCACAGACCTGTTTGCTTGGGCAGGGCTGTGGGATTTGGAATATGTGTTAATAACAGCATTCAGGTAAACCTTAACTGCACGTACAGTGGTGCCACCCATTTTATCAGGAAAATACTGACCAGTTAATTATGGGTTTTCAATGGTAACATAACAAAGCATACCACCTACAGAAATCATTGCCATAGTGTGTAAGATGTGAATACAAAGGTAAATTCTGTCACAGAAGCCAATTAAACATTAAAACACCCTATGAAGGATTGTGGTAGATTCTCCATCACTGGCAATTTATAAATGAAGATTATTTTTTAAAGAGGTGCTCTAGGAGGGAAAGACCTATGGCCTGTGTTACATACGAGGTCAGACTAGGTTGACCACAATGCTCCCTTCTGGCATTGGAATCTATAAATCTGTGAAGGTACATCTACACAGCAGTGTTATTTCAGAAAGCAAACTATGAACTGGCTGGAGTGACAGAAGTGACTCACCCTCTCAAATGCCAAGCAACCCTCAAGCCCTGCTACAATTACTGGGCTCTGCACCTCTCCGAATCAGGCCCATTAGCTCTGTAGAAAGGTTCTTGACCGACAAGCTAGAAGGAAAGGTACAGAACTAAAACTCCGGTCATCTGAAGAAGTGGGCTGTGCCCTCAAAAGCTCATGATACCATCTACATGTTTTGTTAGTCTATAAAGTGCCACCAGACCATTTGTTGTTTTTTAAGTTTATCTTGTACAGACTAACTTGGCTACCCCCTGAAGTTACTGAAAGCAGATAGTCCCGCACAGCTGCCACGGTGCTAAACTAAAGGGTAAAACTAGCCATGGGGAGGAAAGAAACAAACATAAGTGCCACAAGTGGCCAGTTGAACCAGTCAGAAGGGAGCTATTCAGCCACACTGCAGGAGAGAAGCATTATAATAGCAATAAGAGTCACCCCATCAGGCAGCAGCGCATGCAGGAGAGTCTTCTGTTACAGCTGCATCAGGATTTGGGATTACATTCTATTACACTTCATAACCATGCCACTAAAAGCAGCAAGATGTTTCAAGGATTAGCATGCTGATGTAGCTGAAAGATAGGGCAGGGCACACTGCA
Organism: Pelodiscus sinensis; assembly: GCF_052426305.1. NCBI lineage: Eukaryota > Metazoa > Chordata > Testudines > Trionychidae > Pelodiscus > Pelodiscus sinensis. The sequence continues at coordinate 244,393,983 of NC_143053.1, read as the reverse complement.
GGTTAAGAAGCTCTCTCAGATGGGTTTGCAAAGTTGCCATTTAACTTATTCTCTGCCTTGTTAAACATAGATTAAACCACAATGTGTCAAATTTTGGACACATGACTGTCCTTATCTCTGTGTCAGATTAAGGCGCTGATTTATAAAAACCCTTGCTTTGAATATCTTGCTGGTGGTTTTACCAGAGAACAGTGCCCATGGATTTTTCTCTAAGGCTGTGTCTAGACTGCAAGCCTCTTTCGAAAGAGAGCGTCTAGACTGCACGTTGAACTTTCGAAAAAGCGGCTTGCTTTTTCGAAAGAAAGCATTCAGTGAGTCTGGATGCTCTCTTTTGAAGAAGCCCTATTTACATTGAAGAACGCCTTCTTTCGAAAGAGGAACTTTCGAAAGAAGGCGTTCTTCCTTGTGAAATGAGGTTTACCGCCATCGAAAGAAAAGCCGCGTTCTTTCGATTTAATTTCGAAAGAACGCGGCTTGAGTCTGGACGCGGGGGAAGTTTTTTCGGAAAAAGGCTACTTTTCCCGAAAAAACCCCTGAGTCTGGACACAGCCTAGGAGATGTGAATTGTGTGGGGAATAAGGGAGCTGAGAGAAGAGCAGTGCCATGTATGCTGCAGTGCTGTGGAGCTTGGGATAGGTGGGGTGGAAATGCATGTTGGTGGGTGCACCTGACTGCCATGCCACAATAAAAGTGAGGTGTAGCTCCTGACGTGTAAAAAGTGTAATGAAGCTAATGTTTCAAATAAAGTTTCCAAGATACAAGTTAAAAAGGAAGCACTGTACATCAGGAGTCAAGCTTGGGTTATGAGAAATTACAAGTATCAGTTTACATGGTTAACAAGATACATAGCATACATAACCAGCATTATCCCAGATTAGGGTGGGTGAGATTTTTGAAGCATTAGCGAATAAATGTATATCACCTATGCCACTTGGCCTTGTTCCCTAGCCAGCAGTCCATATCACTCCTCTGGATCTCCGGGGTCCCCATGCTAGCATCTTTTGGTCAAGGCTCAAATGCTGCAAATGGATCCTCATGTGTAGATCTTTGCAGCTACACAGAGCCCCAATGAAGTAGATGGTACTATGTATGCAAAGGCACATCTGAATTGATCCTATTGCTGGATCAAGGCCCTAGGATGGAATCCTACCCTGGTGCTGTGCAGGTGAGATAAAGGTGAAGGAGCATATTAGAACACTACCTAGAAAGACATGATGGCTTGCTTCATAAGGATCAGCTTCTTCAACGATGTTCACTTCCCATTAACTTTGTTTTATGTTATGTATACTTATGTCTGTAAAACTTGGGGGTTATTTCCTTGCAAAGTAACTCTTTCCACTCCTTACCCAAACATATGTCTGAAATGCAAGGGTGGAGTTTCGAGATGGTATGAGGGCAGCTGCCATGAGCTCTGGGACGCAGCTTGCTATTCATCCCATTCCCCAGACTATCAGGGAGTGAGGGAAAAGTACTTGCATTCCATGCACACCATTGAGGTGTGGGAGGCATGCATGGGATGCAAATACTTTCCCCTCACTCCCTGGTAGTCCAGGGAATGGGATGAAAAGCAAGCTGCATCCGAGAGCACAGCTGATGCCTATCCTCCCGAAACTCTGCCCTTGCTTAAGTGATCGTGACCTAATATCAGTAAAAACACAAGGATACCTTTACACTGCAAAACAACCACCACCACATGGTAGCGAATCTCAGAGCCCAGGCCAACTGTGTTGGCTTACACTATGAAGCTACAGCACAAAGTGTACATGCTCCCCCTAGGGATGGAGCCTACATTCTGACTCCACCTCTTTCACTGGATTTCAGAGACTGTACCCCAGAAAACGGCTGAGGATGAAAGCAGTGTTCCTTTGTGGAAGGGAAGTCCGGGGATATCTATTTTATGAGTTACATTGTGAAGACTGGGGGGCAGCCAGAAGAACTGGCCACCCCAGAACATGTGCTACAGAGACACTGATAAGAAAAATAGTAGCTATAAGGCTTGGCCTTATGGGGTGTGTCCAAAGTGCACCTGTAGCTCAAGCTACGCATATTGCATAGCTTATTTCGAGTCAATTTCAAAATAGCTTATTTTGAAATTTGGCGCGGTCTATACAGCACTTATTTCAAAATAAATCACTATTCCAAAATGTCCCTTACTCCTCATGGAATGAGGTTTACAGGGACATTGGAATAGTTACATTGTGAAGACTGGGGGGCAGCCAGAAGAACTAATAATAGGCTCAAAATAATAGGCTCACTCAAAAGACATGGAATAGCTATTTCACGATACCAATAGTGTTGCAGTGTAGATGTAGCCATGGTGGGCAAGATCTTAAATGGGGAAGAGGTGTCACAGGGTGGTATTGGCCCTGTAAGAAGATGTCAGCCTAATGCACCTATCATTGGTCAGCTGGTTTAAAAGATGGCATCTGGGTCTGTGGGGAGAGTCAGTGAGTTATGGCCAGAGAGCAGCACAAAGTTCTTGGAACAAGTTACCAGAGTGTCCCAGAAGAATAGACAGTGGGAACCAACAGGGGGGAAAGGGCCTCCAGGGATTAAGCCCTGGTTAGTGGTGCTCAGTGAACAGCGCACAGAAGATTCCTGAAGGAAGGACTGAGAAATAAAGGGGAAAACCAATTTTGTTATTTTTGCCTATGTTGGGAAAGAGATGTGAAGTTTGGCAGTGGGTCCTTTGTGAGCTGGGAAGAGACCAGCATATTCCAATATGCTGCTGATCGTGCACAAATCACTGAATCTCTCTCCCCAGCTCAATTTACAGAACTGTGAAATGGGTAAAACAATATTTACCTCTCAGGTGTGGAGTGAGACTTAATTAGATGTTTGCAATGAGCTTTGAGATCCACAGAGGTATTACACTAGACAAATGAATAGTATTATCATAAGGGTAATGAGATCTCTTAAGACAGGAATGCCTTTGTTCATGGAGACTAGCTTGTTCCCTCAGTATTCAGGTTAGAAAGGAAATTTATTAAAGGGGAAAAGTCTCCCTCATCTTCATGTGGCTAGGAATAAATTGCTTTATATTAGGAAGATTTATCTTCAATGTATTGAATTCCTTAGAGCCCTTACCTTTAGGGAAAGCCAGAAGAAAAGGACAGTTTTGCTCCAAAAATGAACTTTAACTTTCTTATGAATTGTTTACCTTAAGGTTGTTCCAATGTTCTGATTATAAAAATCCAGGATTATGCAAAAGACTGAGGAATCTCAAGTGGATAGATGAATATTAAAAAGCAACCCGGGGAACTTTGTTTTTCAGATTCTCTGTGATTTATGTTTCTGCACTTTTTATATATTAAAAGTCCTAGAATGTAATGGTATTGGAACCTATTAGGGTATGTCTACACTACAGCACTAATTCAAACTAACTTAATTCGAATTAGTTAATTCAAACTAAGCTAATTCGAACTAGTGCATCTAGACCTAAAAACTAGTTCAAATTAGCATTTTGCTAATTTGAACTAGCATGTCCACATTGAGTGGACCCTGAACCGAGGTTAAGGATGGCCAGAAGCAGTGCCGGCAGGGCATCAAATTAGGACTTAGAGCGTGGAGCTGCTGTCTCAGGCTAGCCAAGGGCTGTGCTTAAAGGAACCCGACCCCCACCACGGACAGACAGTTCTCAGGGGTTCCCGGCTCGCTTGTCTAACTCGATGAGGGAGAGCAAAGCAGTCCTGACTTGGAGTGCCCTGAGTGCCCACACTCGGCACATCACAGCACTCGGCCATCAGCCTGGCTGCACTTGCCGCAGGCTGCCATCCAGTGGGAGTCAATCGGGGGGCTGCAGTAGAGCTTCCACCCCGAGGAGCCCGCAGAACCACCCCAGTCCTCACCCTCGGGGTCTCGTACTCCATTCCTCCCTCACCTTCTTCCACTTACCCCTCCCTAGGCCCCCTTCCTGATGTACAAAATAAAGGACACGTGTGTTCAAAAATAGAAACTCTCTTTATTGAACAAAACTCGGGGAGACTGGGAAAAGGAGGTGGGAGAGGGGAAGAGAGAGGGTGGGAGAGGGGAGGGCAACTAAAATGATCAGGGGTTTGGAACAGGTCCCATATGAAGAGAGGCTAAAGAGACTGGGACTTTTCAGCTTAGAAAAGAGGAGATGATAGAGATCTATAAAAGCACGAGTGGTGTGGAGAGGGTGCATAAAGAAAAGTTCTTCATTAGTTCCCATAATAGAAGGACTAGAGGACACCAAATGAAATGAATGGGTAGCAGGCTTCAAACTAATAACAGAAAGTTCTTCTTCACAAAGCAAATAGTAAACCTGTGGAACTCCTTGCTGCAGGAGGATGTGAAGGCTAGAACTAGAACAGAGTTTAAAGAGAAGTTAGATAAAGTCATGGAGGCTGGGTCCATGGAGTGCTATTATCCAGGGGGTAGGAATGGTGTCCTTGGCCTCTGTTTTGGAAGGCTAGAGATGGATGGCACGAGACAAATGGCTTGGTCATTGTCTTCGGTCCATCCCATCCGGGGTAGCTGGTGTTGGCCGCTGTCGACAGACAGGCTACTGGGCTAGATTGACCTTTGGTCTGACCCAGTACAGACGTTCTAAGCTCAGGGTCGGGGGTCTCACTAGACCACCTTGATTTTCATGCAAACCTGCTCCTGGGTGGCCAGGCTGGAAGCTATCCTGCCCTAGATGGCCACTTTCCTGTGCCTAGTGTGGAGGTCGTGGATGAGGTCCACGATGTCCGCACTAGACCAGGCGGGCGCCCGCCTCTTGCGGCCCCGGGCAGGCTCCTGGGAGCTGCCAGCCTGGTCCCGGGAAGAGGGGGAGGGCTGGGGGGCATCGGGTGGCTGGTTCGAGCCGTGCCAGGTGCAGGGTCTGCTGGCTGGGTGCTGGCCGGCTTGCACCTGGCACGGGCACCGTAGCCAGACCGTGCCCCTTTAAGGGCTCCGGGGCCGGGAGGGTGGCAGAAGAGTTTCCCTGGTGGTGCCCAGAGCGGCCTCCAGGGAAAGCTGGGAAAGGCTAGCCTCCCACTAGTTCGAATTAAGTGGCTACACAGCCCTTAATTCAAACTACTTAATTCGAACTAGGTGTTAGTCCTCGTAGAATGAGGTTTACCTAGTTCGAATTAAGCGCTCCGCTAGTTTGAATTAAGTTTGAACTAGCGGTTTGTATGTGTAGCCCCTATCAAAGTGTAGTGTAGACATACACTTACTGTGGTACAACTGAAGTAATTAGCTATATAGAAATATAATTTAAAATGTTTTGAGATGCAACCAGACTAGTGGTGCCAGGTTGCTGCAAGCTGCATAGACTATAAGTAATCTAGTTTAACAGTCAAACAGTTCAATGTTACAACTAGGACAGTAGATCAAAGTAGGCTAAATTTTCCTGCCATTCTTAAATAATCAAGAAAACAGAACAATCCTAAAGCTACATAAGATACCAAACCACTAATAAAGCATATGCACAGACTTAAACAACTCTGGTGTGGGCAGCTATGAGATGTCAATGTCTTCTGTGCACTATGCCTTAAACTGAAAATGGGAGCCTCCTGCCATTTTGTGATTGCAGTTCAGATGCAAAATGTTACTGCGATGGCCACTGGACACTCTCTATGTCTCATGAGATTTAATTGTTCTAGCTTTATTTTTGTTAATGAAGGTAAGAAACACTTTGTGGATTTTCAGGTACTTAAATCTCTCAAGATCATTCCTCCTCACATAAACCTTGCAAGCAGATATATTTCTGTTCACAATATTATACCATTATTTACCATGGGGTGGTTAGGGACTAGAGTAAAGCCTCTCTATTTTGGACAAAGGGGCCAGCACATTTCACTAAGCGCTCATTATGTGAAGCCATCCCTCTGCCCAATTTATACTACAAAAGGGATTCATCTAGACTGGCAAGTTTTTCCGCAAAAGCAAATGCTTTTGCGCAAAAACTTGCCAGCTGTCTACACTGGCCACTTGATTTGTGCAAAAGCACTGACGTTCTACTGTCTGAAATAATTGCTTCTTGCGCAAATGCTTTGATGTTCCCATTCGGGCAAAAGACCTTTTCTGGAAATGTTTTTGCGCAAGAGGGCCAGTGTAGACAGCTATAAACTGTTTTGAGCAAAAAAGCCCCGATGGCGAAAATGGTGATCGGGGTTTTCTTGCGCAAAACCGCGTCTAGATTGGCACAGATGCTTTTCTGCAAAAAGTGCTTTTGCGGAAAAGCGTCCATGGCAATCTAGATGCTCTTTTCCGCAAATGCTTTTAACGGAAAAACTTTTCCGTTATAAAAGCATTTGTGGAAAATCATGCCAGTCTAGATGTAGCCCAGCTGTATTAGTTACAGATTAACACAGCTACCCCAAATTAGTCCAACACAGGCTCTCTTAATGTGGATGCACCACCTCGACTTAGAGCCTCGGGAAGCACTGGGAAGTAATTACTCTGAATGACTCTGGGCAGTAGTTATTTTGAAATACAGCAGTGGAGCATCCACACTACAGCTATTTCGAAATAACTATTTCAAAATAAGCGATATTCCTCAGGAAAACAGCAATTATTATTTTGAAATAACCAGCCCTTTATTTCAAAATAATGGGCTTGGTAGTGTGGACGGTCCACTTTTTATTTCAAAATAAGGGATGCTATTTCAAAATAACTCCCTATTGTAGGTCATGGCTAAGGTGCCACAGGACTACTTGTTTTTAAAAATTGTTTTTAAAGTTACGGACTAACACGGCTATGCTTCTGAGACTTTTAAGTGCTTAGGGAGAAAGGTAAGGGCATTTATAATAGATCTGTATCTAGCTTTACAGACTGTTTGCCAGAGGCTTGATCCAAATCTCACTGATGCAAAGAAGTCTTCCAACAGTCACCCACTTACATCCAAAGCAGCCTTACTAAGGGTGCATCTACACTGCACCCATAATTTGGAATAAGCTACGCAATTTAAGCTACACAAATTGCATAGCTTATTTTGATGTTATTTCAAAATAGCTTATTTTTAAATTTGATGCTGTCTATAAAGCACTTATTTAAAAAAAACACTATTCCAAAATGTCGCTTACTCCTCTTGGAATGAGGTTTATAGGGACATTGGAATAGCGAGCCAGTTATATTTCGAAATAACAGGTGAGCTCAAAAGACATGGAATAGCTATTTCCAGTATCCTGAAATAGCATTGCAGTGTAGACGTAGCCTTACAGACATGGTGGTGAAACATCCATTTGTATTTCTGTTCTATAGCATCACAGTGATAAACAGTCCATTGTGCCTCCAGTGTTGGTTTATCTTACCTTAGAAATTAAGTAAGAGAGAGAGAAGAGTATTGCAATTGCTAACCCCTAGCTGTAATGCATAAGGAACTAAAGATGAAGTAGTTGAGTATCAGTAACAGTTTTCCAGAGATTCTATGCCTTCCTTTTTGTTAATCAAAGATAACCCCATAATTTCAATAGCACCAGAGCTATCAGGGTAGCTTTAGCTTCCACTTGTTCAGATGCTACAGTGACATGCCTCTTATCATTTTGTTTGCAACTACACTTGTAACTGTAAACATGCGACCATGCCCCCAAACTTCCAACCTTTACCACCACCCTAGCAAAAACACACATGGCAGATGACCAAGTTTGGATGAGTCTATCCTTCCCATTGGTGAATAGTGGTCGTCTTACTTTGTATGTGTGTCAGAATTTAGTGCCTGCCAACTGAATGTAGTCCTCTCCTAGCCACAAAAGAGGCACATTGTGGAAAACTTTTCCAAATTGCTCCATCAGTCCTCTTCTGACAGGATCTTCTCTAGGACAGAAAGGGTGTATCTACATTGATATAGAAAATGGCCATTAGAAACTGCACTGAGATGACTAAACTCATTCCCTCAGCTTAGTGATTACTGAACTCTCTTCAGGTGATAGTGTGATGTGCCCTGGGCTTATTGTCCAAAGACACTCTATTTCTTGGGCCTTGTAAATTTCCTGGCACCAGCTCAGCTGGGCTGGCTGCAAAAGCCTTCCAAATACAAAACTGACTGTAAACTCAGCCCTTGGTCAAAGCAGTCAGGATGGAATGATTTCTTGCTCCTCTTCCAGAGTCTTGGAAGGAGAACCAAATTATCCCTCCCTTCTAGAGATTGAAGGCTTGCTGGCAGAATAGCGTCTCCTCTTCCAGGAGACTAGGAAACCTTGTGTGTGGCTCTTTCCCCAGGGTTGCTTTCATTGTTTAAAAGATTGAGTGGGAGAATTTGTAGGAGTGACTGGGAGAAAGAGCAGCCTTGCCCTTCACTTCACTCCAAGGATCTTGGTTCTATGCCTTTAAGGATACAATTGTCTTTTCTTGTCAAGACTTAGTCTTATATTGGGGCTGTTTCCTCTCTCCCCATGGCTGCCCCTACTATGCCCAAAGCTTTGTCTTGTTGGGGCTACATGGAATAGAGTAGACTAGAGTCTTCCCTTTTCTTAGACCATATACCCCATTTCAGCTAGCTTTGAACTGGGAGCTGGGGATGACAGGCTTTGTATCCTATCCCCCATCCCAAAAGCCATCCACTCCTCCTCAGTTCCATGACTTCACCCATAGATAAATGTTCTGATTCTTAATACATTCAATAGCCAATATCCCTTCAAATTCAACAACACTTACTGTTCTTCCTGCATTCCTGTGATATAGAAATGCTTTCACATTTACCTAGTGTTGCGTAGGGGGTTGGGGATGTAGGGAATACAGGAGTCAGGTTTGGGGGTGAGGAGCGCTCTGGACAGGGGTTGTGTGTGTGGGAGGGGGAGAGGATAGGGGGAAGAGATTCATGCCAGGACTGCTTGCTCTTCCCCCTTCTGTCCCTGTCAGGGAGCAAGATCAAAGTGCACAGCTTATTTTCTCCCCATACTCCTTAGTGAGAATGAGAAATGCCTCAAACTGTGCACTTTCCCCTTTCTCCCTGATGAACGGGAACAACCAGCAATGTCCCTGTATGAATGCGGGGCATCTTGAACTCCTCTAAGGAGCTGGGAGTTGGGAAACTCACAACTAAAGCAGACTTGGATGAGGGAGGGCAGGAGAAATAATATCCCCAGACAGCTCCTTTTGTAATCCCATTCCAGACACATTCCATTTTCCTGGCACAACTAAACCAGTATCTTGCTTTACGTTATTATAAGAGGAAGCTGTATACCAAATTTGGTAGTCCTAGCTCTTACTGTTTAAGAGGTGTTCTTGAACAAATAGACTAGGTCTCATTGTTCCTGGTTCATCTGTTATATAGCTATTCTCAAGATGGAGGCTATGATGTTGGGAGAACTTTCCTGCAAGGGCCTGTGCTGGTTTTAAAGCAGTCAGAAGATGGTGTTTCCCTCTGTCAGCATTTACAGCCAACACTCAGGTATGCAAATGTTTGGTGATCCTCCAAATTCTGCTGACTGGCTTGGCACTTCTCTGTTTGCAACAGCATAAAAACAAGTCAGAACCAGATGAACCAAAATCCCTTATAAAAACTGCCAGAAATAATAAGCAACTTACTTGCAATCCAATCTCATCATAATAGGTGGTACAGCAGTCAACCAGTCACATTCCAGAGAGAATGTAGGATCATTTCTTATAGTTCCTGTTTCAGTCTTTTGTCCAGTATAGTTTTAAAAATATGAAACAGTAGAGGTCCTTTGGAGACTTTCCCATAATCTTTGAGATCTCATAGTCGAGACATTTTTTCATGCTAGCCATCTTGAATTCTCCCTTTCTGAATTTCATCCTGTAATCACTAGCATCTCTGTAAATAATTCCTTTTGCTACAAGTACACACACACCAATATAAATAGGTTATGTTGTCTGAGTTGTTGCTTAGCCAAGCTAATCCTATTATGCCTTTTTAATCTTTCATTATAAATCGTCCCATTGAGCATTCTCTCTCACACCTATACCTATTGGCCATAACTTATCTACTCTTCCTATCTGTGTCCATTAAACAGGACAGATACATGATAGTGGTGATTCAGTAGATGGCAATCTCCCTGGAGTAGGTATTAAAACAAAGTCCCAGTATGTGGTACTGCTCTAACTCCCAGCATGAGATGCAGGGACCTAAACTGCTGGAAGTGCCATGTTGAACAGAGGATGAAAAAGCCAAGTCTGAGCACATGGGGCACTTAACAACCAGGCCTAATTCCAGCTTGAGTACTACTTTACCATCTAGCTATGCTTACCTAAATGCATATTCTTTTTAACTGGAAATACTATTCTTCACTTCCTCTCTTAGGGTATGTCTACACTACAGCACTAATTCGAACTAACTTAGTTCGAATTAATTCGAACTAAGCTAATTCGAATTAGTGCATCTAGACTTAAAAACTAGTTTGAATTAGCATTTTGCTAATACGAACTAGATTGTCCACACTGAGTGGACCCTGAACTGAGGTTAAGGATGGCCAGAAGCAGTGCCGGCAGGGCATCACATTAGGACTTAGAGCGTGGAGCTGCTGTCTCAGGCTAGCCGAGGGCTGTGCTTAAAGGGACCCGACCCTCACCACGGACAGACAGTTCTCAGGGGTTCCCTGCTTGCAAAGCAGTCCTGGCTTGGAGTGCCCTGAGTGCCCACACTCGGACCATTACAGCACTCGGCCATCAGCCCGGCTGCACTTGCCGCAGGCTGCCATCCGGAGGGGGAGTCAATCTAAGGGCTTCAGGAGAGCTTCCACCCTGAGGAGCCCACAGAGCCACCCCAGTCCTCCCTATCAGGGGCTCGTACTCCTTTCCTCCTTCACCTCCTTCCACTTACCCTTCCCTAGCCCCCCTTTCTGATGTAAAAAATAAAGGACACGTGTGGTCAAAAATAGAAACTCTCTTTATTGAACAAAACTCGGGAAAACTGGAAAAAGGAGGTGGGAGAGGGGAAGAGAGAGGCTGGGAGAGAGAAGGGCAACTACAATATCAGGGGTTTGGAACAGGTCCCATATGAAGAGAGGCTAAAGAGACTGGAACTTTTCAGCTTAGAAAAGAGGAGACTGAGGGGGATATGATAGAGGTCTATAAAAGCATGAGTGGTGTGGAGAGGGTGCATAAAGAAAAGTTCTTCATTAGTTCCCATAATAGAAGGACTAAAGGACACCAAATGAAATGAATGGGTAGCAGGTTTCAAACTAACAACAGAAAGTTCTTCACAAAGCAAATAGTCAACCTGTGGAACTCCTTGCAGCAGGAGGCTGTGAAGGCTAGAACTAGAACAGAGTTTAAAGAGAAGTGAGATAAAGTCATGGAGGTTGGGTCCATGGAGTGCTATTATCCAGGGGGTAGGAATGGTGTCCCTGGCCTCTGTTTGTGGAAGGCTGGAGAAGGATGGCATGAGACAAATGGCTTGGTCATTGTCTTCGGTCCATCTCCTCCAGGGTACCTAGTGTTGGCCGCTGTTGACAGACAGGCTACTGGGCTAGATGGACCTTTGGTCTGACCCAGTACGGCCATTCTAAGCTCAGGGCTCAGGGTCGGGGGTCTCAGTGGACCACCTTGATTTTCATGCAAACCTGCTCCTGGGTGGCCAGACTGGCAGCTATCCTGCCCTAGATGGCCACTTTCCTGTGCCTAGTGCGGAGGTCGTGGATGAAGTCCACGATGTCTGCACTAGACCAGGTGGGCGCCCGCATCTTGCGGTCCCGGGCAGTCTCCTGGGAGCCGCCAGCCTGGTCCCGGGAAGAGGGGGAGGGCTGGGGGGCATCGGGTGGCTGGTTCGAGCCGTGCCAGGTGCAGGGTCTCCTGGCTGGGTGCTGGCAGGCTTGCACCTGGCACGGGCACCGTAGCCAGCCCATGCCCCTTTAAGGGCTCCAGGGCCGGGAGGGTGGCAGAAGAGTTTCCCTGGTGGTGCCCAGAGTGGCCACCAGGGAAAGCTGGGGAAGGCTAGCCTCCCACTAGTTCGAATTAAGTGGCTACACAGCCCTTAGTTCGAACTAGTTAATTCGAACTAGGCGTTAGTCCTCGTAGAATGAGGTTTATCTAGTTCGAATTAAGCGCTCCGCTAGTTCGAATTAAGTTCGAACTAGCGGTTTGCATGTGTAGCGCCTATCAAAGTTAATTCAAACTAACGTCTGTTAGTTCGAATTAACTTTGTAGTTTAGACATACTCTCTGATTGGCATGTAGATTTGCAGTGTGCTGTTAAAAAGTTGCTGTCATCGGCACTGACTTTTGCTTTTGAAAAGGTGTATGTGTTGAGAAAGGGCACTGATAGTTTTGGGGAAGGTTATTTGCAGCATATTTATTCACTTTCATATTTTAATTATTGAATGTGTCTATCATTAGTATCTTTACTATTTTAGTTGTCTATTGTTAGGCACTGCAGAATTACATTATTATTAATTACCAGTATATTAAAATCATTGCAATCATGTATAAAGCTCTCTTCCCCAACATCCCCATTTAAAGACATTAAGTCTCACTGTAGCTTTTTGGATGAAACTGGCAGCAATCTTATTTATATCTAGGTTCTCTGGTATTGTCTTTATGTATGTTAAGGATAGCTACATCTGTACATCTGTCCCATTGATGATCAGATAGTTTTTAAGTCTCCTCACACTGGAGAACGAGTTGAGGATGACACAGAGTGAGAAGGATTCCTATTAATTTGAATGACTCCCAAGATCTCTTTCTTGATGGGTAACAGTTAATTTTGGTACCATCATCATTTTCTATGTTTAGTTGGGATTTTATTTTGCCATGTGCATTACTTTGCATTTAGCATTGAATTTCATCTGTCATTTCATTGCCAAGTCACCCAGGCTAAGTCTAGACTGCAATGTTTTCCATTTTTTTTCAGAAGAGGCTTTTCCGCCATTTGGTCTTGTCTAGATGGGGCCAAATGGCAGAAAAGCCTCCTCTTTTGGTGGAGCCCTTATGCCTCGTGAAATGAGGTATACAGAGCTCCCTGAAAGAGCACATTTGCTTTTCCGTTCCTAGGACGTGGCAGGGTTTTTGCGGGATACCTGTCCTGCAAAAACCCCATAGTCTAGATGTAGCCCCAGTTTTGTGAGATCCCTTTGGGTATGTCTACGCTACCCTCCTAATTCGAACTAGGAGGGTAATGTAGGCATACCGCACTTGCAAATGAAGCCCGGGATTTGAATTTCCCGGGCTTCATTTGCATAAGCCGGGCGCCGCCATTTTTAAATCCCGGCGAGTTCGAACCCCGTGCCGCGCAGCTACACGCGGCACGGAGTAGCTAGTTCGGATTAGGCTTCCTAATCCGAACTAGCTGTACTCCTCATTCCAAATCCCGGGCTTCATTTGCAAGTGCGGTATGCCTACATTACCCTCCTAGTTCGAACTAGCGGGGTAGTGTAGACATACCCCGAGTAACTCTTTTCAAATTGTTTTGCATTTAACAATCTTGAGTAATTTTGTACCACCTGCAAACTTTGCCACCTCACTCTTTGCCCCTTTTACAGGTCATTTATGAACATGTTGAATAGCACTGGTCCCAGGGAGGAGGGGGGACACCACTATTTTCCTCTCTCCATTCTGAAAATGGACAGTTTATTCCTACCCTTTGTTTCCTATCTTTTAATTAGAATATTGGGAATGTTTTCAGGATCATCTATTGACCCTTAATTTAATAACAAGCCTTTTGTTATCTTAATGACCCTATATCTGTGTAAAATCAAACTCACTGCCCCAAGTCAGAGCCGTCCTAAGCTACGGGCTGACTGGGCTACTGCCCAGGGCGCCCCATTGTAGGGGGCGCCACACAGGGCTGCTGGACCAGGCGGGGGCAGGGTCATGCATGCACCGGTGCCCCGGAGCCGCACACACGTGGGGCGCCCGGGGCGGGGCTGCGCATGTGCGGGGTGCCTGGGGGCGGGGCTGTACATGCGCCAGGCGCCCTGGGGCACCGCGTGCCTGGGGACAGGGCTGTGCATGTGTCACACTCCTGGGGGCAGCGCCGCACTCTTGGGGCCCGGGGTGCATGAATAGCTCGGGTCGGCCCTGCCACAAGTGTAGAAGTTGTTAGCAGCACAGAGCGCATCACATTCCATGCTCAAGCTCTGCTCCTGGGAACTGAGTACTCACAGGAGGGTGGGGTAGCTCAGTGGTTTGAGCATTGGCCTGCTAAACCCAGGATTGTTATCCCAGGATTCAATCCTTGCGGAGGCCATTTGGGGCAAAAATTTGTCAGGGATGATACTTGATCCTGCTGTGAACGCAGGGGACTGGACTCAATGACCTTCCAGTTCTAGGAGATAGGCAAGCTCTATTATTATATATATTATACTACTTTTTTTCCAATGGGGGCTTGAGTCCTGGAACACCCACAGAGTTGGTGCCTACGGTTGCTGAGTTTCACTCAAGAGGAAGCTGTGTATGAGTGATGGATAGAGTAATCTTTGTAGGTCTCAGTCTTTGCTTTTTTTTCTCTTCAGCATCTGAAGAAGTGAGTTGTAGCTCATGAAAGCTTATGTTCTAATTATGGTATTAGATAAATGTGTTAGTCTTTAAAGTGCCACCATACTCCTTGTTGTCTTTATAGGTCAGATTCTAATATTCTCACTCATCCTGCTCCTTCTGCCCAATGCCCTGCCCCTTCCAGGGGTTCAGAGCCAGAACCCCCACGCCTTGCTTCGAGGTCTGTGGTGACTGTCAGCCCCACTGAGTAAGGCTATCAGAATCTGGTCCTAATTATAAAATGCATTAAACAAAGTACTCCATCTATAAACCCTGCTATTAAGAAAGCCAGAACACATAAGCTGGACCTAGTTATTAGGAGTGCAACTATCTTTCAATTCAGAATCTTGAACTACAGGAACTCCACCACTTCACTCGTCCTGGTTCCACTTATCTGAGTATCTGTCCCACAAACAGAATGTTTAGCTGTGTAAGACAAAATTACAGTTGGAAACCTACTATACTTTGTTTTTTTTTTATTCCAATGCCAGACTAATGACAGGTATAAAATATATGGCTATTGTTCCTTTGCTTTCATTCATTGCACAGTAGCTTTTATCTTCTACTATTGAGCTTGAAAATGCAATTTTGCTGGCTAGCTACTGTGAATCAGTTTTTTATAATATAAAGGCCTTTTAAATAATTGTTACCTACCCTTAGTGCCCAATGTCTGGTTTCTAGCCAGTAGGAGCTGAGAGATTTTGCTGGGGGCTTAGTGCCAATTGGCAGAGGACACAGGGCATGCACATGGTTTTATGGAGATCCCCTAATTCAGATATATACATAATAGTTCAAAGGGTTGCATGTGAAGGCTCTATTGAGAGCCAATAGCTCACTGGTCATCATAATCCTTGTGAAATGTATGTGCAAATAATATTTAATAAATTATGTAGCACAATAATAATTATGTTCTTAACATCTGGGAGTAAAGGCAGGTCAACCCACAGAAAACATATTCTAGATGTGTTCCTTTCAGGGAGGAAGTAACACACACTCTGGCCTTGTGAGTACAGTATTGGGCACTGTATGCCTCACCAAAACACCTATTTGCACACTGAGGGTATGTCTACACTAGAAAGTTAGTTCGAACTAACGGACGTTAGTTCGAACTAACTTTCCTATGCGCTACACTAGCGCTCCGTTAGTTCGAACTTAATTCGAACTAACGGAGCGCTTAGTTCGAACTAGGTAAACCTCATTTTACGAGGACTAACGCCTAGTTCGAACTAGCTAGTTCGAACTAAGGGCTGTGTAGCCCTTTAGTTCGAACTAGTGGGAGGCTAAGGCTTCCCAGGTTTCCCTGGTGGCCACTCTGGCCAACACCAGGGAAACTCTATTGCCCCCCTCCCGGCCCCGGAGCCCTTAAAGGGCCACGGGCTGGCTACTCACTTTGTGCCAGTTGCAAGGCTGCCAGCACCCGTGCCTGCACAGCCTGCACCTGCCACACTATGAGCCAGCCATCCGAGGGCTCCCAGCCCTCCACTGCTCCCCACGACCAGCCTGGCGGCTCCCGGGAGCCTGCCCGGGGGCGCAAAAGGCGGGCGCCCGCCTGGTCAAGTGCGGAGATCGTGGACCTCATCGAGGTTTGGGGGGAAGCCTCAAATGTCCACGATCTCCGCACTAGCCACCGGAACGCGGCCGTCTATGGACGCATGGCTGCCAGCCTGGCCGCCAGGGGCCACCAGCGCAGCCGGGAGCAGGTGCGCTGCAAGATTAAAGACTTGCGGCAGTCCTACTCCCGGGCCTGCCTGCCAGGGGCTGACCCGGAGGCCTGCCCCCACTTCCATGCCCTGGACCGCATCCTGGGGCCTCATGCCGTCCCTGCCCCCCGGGACGTGATTGACCCCGGGGCAGAGGGACCGCTCCTGGACACCGAGGAGGAGGAAGAGGGCTCTGAGAGCCAGGAGCCTGCTGCCAGCCTTCCCAGGACCCGGGACCCCCGAGGCACCCCACAGAGCCGCTCGCCTGCATCATCAGAGGCCGGGGAGGCATCCACCTGTGAGTACCCTCGTGTTCCCCTTATGTGTACGGGGGGCTGGGGCGAGAGGGAGCCCCGGGACCGTGCGCCTGGGCCTTGCCCACTACGGAGCAGCAGCTGGGGATCCTGCAGGGGCCCTGGCCTTGCAGAGGGGAGCTGGGTTTCACACACCTGGGCCCCTGGGGTAATTGACCGCTGGTCTTCTTGCACCACAGCTGCAGCACCGGGGACTGCAGGGCGCACCACCCCGCCTGCAGCAGCCGCCCGCGCCCGGGCAAGCAGGACAGCCAGGAACCAGGAGGACTACCAGAGGCGGCATCTCCGGTTCCTGGACCGACAGCTCCGTCTCCAGGACCACTGGGTCCAGGAGGACCTCAGGCTGCGCCAGAGGAGTCTGGAGGCCCTGGAGGAGCAGGGCCGTGCCCTGCGAGGCCACCTCCAGAGCCTGCTAGACCGCTTTCCATTTCCTCCTCCCCCTGCTCCCCCTCTTGCTCCCCCTCTTGCTCCCCCTGCTCCCCCTCTTGCTCCCCCTCTTGCTCCCCCTGCTCCCCCTCTTGCTCCCCCTCTTGCTCCCCCTGCTCCCCCTGCTCCTCCTGCTCCTCCTGCTTCCGCTCCTGCTTCCTCCACACCCCCTGTCCTCTCTGCCCCCCCCTCCACAACCATTCCCCACCGACGCCCCCGGACCCGCAGTGTGGCGAGACGGGAGAGGCACCCAGACTCCCACCCCTGAGCTTTCCTTTCCCTTCCTCCCTTCCCTCCCCTCCCCTTCCAGCTCCCTCGTCCCAGGTTTCCCCCTCCCTTCTCCCACCTTCATTCCTCCCTCCCCCACCCCAGTTCTGTGAAATAAACAGACGTTTTTGTTGGAAAAACAGGTGTCTTTATTTGACAGTAGGTAGGGAGGGGAAAGGGGAAGGGGGGGGTAGGGTGGAAGAAGGCCCCGGTGGGGCATGCAGGGAGAGGTCAGTCCTCCTCCTCCTCCACCTGGAAGCTCTCCCGCAGGGCTTCCCGGATCCGGATGGCCCCCCGCTGGGCTTCCCGGACGGCGGCGGTGCGGGGCTGACCGTAGTGTCCAGCCATGCGGTCAGCCTCAGCCATCCAGGCTGGCAAGAAAGCCTCCCCCTTCCGCTCACACAAATTGTGGAGCACACAACATGCCGCCACCACGGGAGGGATGTTGTGCTCGGCCAGGTCCAGACGGGTGAGGAGGCATCGAAAGCGGGCTTTCAGTCGCCCGAAGGCCCCCTCCACCACGATGCGGGCCCTGCTCAGCCTGTTATTGAAGGCCTGGCGGGAGGGATTGAGGTGTCCCGTGTAGGGCTTCATGAGCCAGGGCTGCAGTGGGTAGGCGGCATCCCCCACCAGGCAGACGGGCATGTCCACGTCCCCGACCCTGATGTGGCGGTCGGGGAAGAAGGTCCCGTCCTGCAGCCGCTGGCACACGGAGGAGTTCCGGTACACCCGGGCGTCGTGTGCTTTGCCGGACCAGCCCACATTTATGTCCGTCAACTGTCCCCGGTGGTCACATACGGCCTGCAGGATGACGGAGAAGTACCCCTTGCGGTTCACGTACCGGGACGCCTGGTGTTCCGGGGCACGGATGGGGATGTGCGTCCCGTCGATGGCCCCCCCGCAGTTGGGGAAGCCGAGGGCGCCGAATCCCCGGATGACGGCATCCGGGTTGGCGAGGCGGACCACCCTGCGGAGCAGCACCCGGTTGATGGCCTTGACCACCTGCGGAGAGAGACACAGCAAAGCGTCAATCAGTGGGGCGCCCGGGTGGCTGGGAGCGTGCGTGCCCTGGCAGTGCCCCGCGCCCCACTCCCGGAAGCAACCCCCCTGGCGGCGTGTAGTACGGCCGGGACAGCCCGACCCCTCCGGTGCGGGGCGCTTTCGCCTCCTCCCGCCCCCCCCTTTGTCCCTGGGGCGGCCCATCCCCTCCTCGCAGCCCCCCTCCCCCCCGGCTCGGTGGCCGACGAGCGCCGTACCTGCATGAGCACTGCTCCGACAGTGGATCTCCCCACGCCGAACTGGTTCCCGACGGATCGGTAGCTGTCCGGCGTGGAGAGCTTCCAGAGGGCGATGGCCACCCGCTTCTGGAGGGGGATGGCGGGCCTCATGCGAGTGTCCCTTCTTTGCAGGGCAGGGGCGAGCCACTCGCAGAGCTCCAGGAAGGTGTCCCTCCTCATCCTAAAGTTCTGGGTCCACTGTCGGTCGTCCCAGCGCTCCAGGACGATGCGGTCCCACCAGTCGCTGCTGGTGTCCAGACGCCAGATGCGGCGGGGCACGCCGGTGCCGGGGCGCCGCCGCGGCTCCTCCACGGCCCCCAGGGCGGCCAGGCGGAGAGGCAGGGGGCTGACGTTCCCCAGGTGGTGCCAGGCAGCCTCGAGCCATTGCTGGCAGGCTTGCAGCAGCAAGTCCAGAACGTGCACCAGAAGGTGCAGGGCGAGCCGTGGCTCCATGTTGCCACCTGCGGCGGCCCCCCCGAAGGGAAGCACCGACACAGACGGGCACAGAGACCGACGCTTTGCTGTCCCTCGGCGAGGTTGGCAAGCAAGCAGGAAAAGCTGAGAACCGGCTGTCCAGGGGGGGTCCCTTTAAGCACGAGCCTCAGATAGCCTCAGACAGCAGCCACACAAAGCAACTGCTGACCTGATGCCCTGCCAGAACCGGTTTCAGCTGCCCTTAAATGCCCCCCTGCGTCCAATCAGTGTGGACGCGCTAGTTCGAACTAGCAAAACGCTAGTTCGAACTAGTTTTTAGTTCTAGATGCGCTAGTTCGAACTAGCTTAGTTCGAATTAACTAATTCGAACTAAGTTAGTTCGAACTAGCGCTGTAGTGTAGACGTACCCAGAGCTAGTATCAGTTCATAGATTGCAAAATCTACAAGAGAGAAATTTTAAAGGAGAAAAAAGTGTATGTGTGTGTGTGGGGGGGGGGGTATTCTGGTAATGGCAAAGATCAAGAGATTAGTATCATAGGGGATTCAAAGAAACAGAAAACATTCTTCATGGGGGAGACAAGCTGACAGCATAATTGTCTCATAAAAAGAGAGTCACTGCTAGCTTGGCTATGAAGTACTGGTGAGCAATATTTTATTAGACATGAGTATCATGTTAAGGCTACCTTGAATGTGTATTTTGTATATAACCATTTGTTTCCAGAACTTCTACTTGCTATTGCTTTGAATCTTTTTGCTTTGTTAAATAGAGTTATTCTTTTGTCTATATTTATCATTCTTATTGTTTCCAAGTGCAACAAATATATAAAAACCCAATTCATTGTAATTCACATGTAGGTAAAGAGGGTTAGAATAAAGGGAGGGGACAAGAT
The DNA here is from genome assembly GCF_052426305.1 of Pelodiscus sinensis. Taxonomy (NCBI): domain Eukaryota; kingdom Metazoa; phylum Chordata; order Testudines; family Trionychidae; genus Pelodiscus; species Pelodiscus sinensis. The sequence continues at coordinate 244,374,296 of NC_143053.1, read as the reverse complement.
GTGCCATCTCTCTACAGGATCTACATTAATCATAGATCTCTAAAAAGTCAAGCCAAATTGCTTTGAATTTGTTGGGTATTGTCCTTCTACAAAATGCAAGTGGCTTGTTGCTTAGATCAGCCACATCACTGAGCCAGGCATCAGAGTTTGGTAGAGATCAACTTTTCCACTGGTGCAGGATGACATTTTTAGTGACTGAAGTTGAACACTGGTACAACACTGCCTTTTTATCTGTAACCTCCAACTATCAGAAATATATCCAAATACAAAACTTAAGGGAGAGTGCCCCAATATCAAATTGGTCCTTAGACACATTTTGTACTAGAAATTCCTTATACACAGGTACTCCCAAAACAAATGCTACAGTACCAAGTGAGTTATATTTCCAAAGACAGCCAACATTTGGAGCCCATTACCATTAGCCTATGAAGGGCCCCTATATTTCAAAAAGTACTTCTTGGTGAATAAGCTGTTGTATTTGGGTTTATAGTTGATTTTTTACCATTAGATATAATTGCATTCCACTGGGTAAGAGGTAATTGAATTTCCAAATCTCTATTCCAAGCAACTTTCAAATGATCATTTTTGGAAGTGTTTTGGGCCAGAAAATCACAAAAGGATACTGCTGGCTGAATAAATCTCGGAAGTTTCCTCCATAATAGTATGTGTTCTGGAGTTCCCAGTGCTTTTAGTCCAATTTTAATTTAATTTAAAATAATTCCATGCTCCAGATCTGGGTGATCTGAATTTTTACTAAAGGTCTATAAAAGTATCCTTATTAATTAGCTGTGACACCATCATAATTGCTTTCTCCATAATAAACTTGTTCTTGAATCATTATAAGTGTATCTAAATGCTGAGTATTAAATGGAGTGGTGATCTGAAGTGTAACTTGTCAGCTGTGGGTATAAACGCTGCAAGTCAGTGAGCGGGCAATGGAACAGAGTTGAGCAAGATGCGGCCCACCAAGCCTTTTAATTCAGCCCACCCACCCTTGTAGCAAGGAGCAGCACCACTCAAAGGGTATGTCTGCACTACCCCGCTAGTTCGAACTAGCAGGGTAATGTAGGCATACCGCACTTGCAAATGAAGCCCGGGATTTGAATTTCCTGGGCTTCATTTGCATAAGCGGGGAGCCGCCATTTTTAAAACCCCGCTGGTTCGAACCCCGTGCAGCGCGGCTACACGGGGCATGAACTAGGTTTCCTAGTTTGAACTACCGTTACTCCTCGTGAAATGACGGTAGTTTGAACTAGGAAGCCTAGTTCGAACTACCTAGTTCGTGCCCCGTGTAGCCGCGCTGCACGGGGTTCGAACCAGCGGGGTTTTAAAAATGGCGGCTCCCCACTTATGCAAATGAAGCCCGGGAAATTCAAATCCCGGGCTTCATTTGCAAGTGCGGTATGCCTACATTACCCTCCTAGTTCGAACTAGGAGGGTAGTGTAGACATACCCAAAGTGGCTATTTGCATCCTGTGGCTCTCTGTGCTGTCTAGGGAAGGGAGGGATGCTTCGCATGCTGACTCTGCCCCCAGCAAAATCTCTCAGCTCCTACTGGCTAGAAACCAGACATTGGGCACTAAGGGTATGTCTACACTACCACCCTAGTTCGAACTAGGGTGGTAATATAGGCAACCGGAGTTGCAAATGAAGCCCGGGATTTGAATTTCCCGGGCTTCATTTGCATCTCGCCGGGCGCCGCCATTTTTAAATGTCCGCTAGTGCGGACTCCGTGCCGCGCGGCTACACGCGATACGGACTAGGTAGTTATGACTAGGCTTCCTATTCCGAACTACCATTACTCCTCGTTTCCTCAAGGAGTAACGGTAGTTCGGAATAGGAAGCCTAGTCCGAACTACCTAGTCCGTGCCGCGTGTAGCCGCGCGGCACGGAGTCCGCACTAGCGGACATTTAAAAATGGCGGCGCCCGGCGAGATGCAAATGAAGCCCGGGAAATTCAAATCCCGGGCTTCATTTGCAACTCCGGTTGCCTACATTACCACCCTAGTTCGAACTAGGGTGGTAGTGTAGACATACCCTAAGGAAGTTTGCTGGGGGAGGAGACAGCAAAATTTCTCATAATTGTCTCCTGCACTCATACCCCCTCCCAGATCCTGCATCTCAATCCCCTGTACCAAGTAACAACCCCCTCTTTCACTCAAACTCCCTCTCATGCCCACACCTTTTCCTGCACCCCAGTCTCCTACCCCAAACCTCCTTATGCACCTAACCTCTGTCCCAGATCCCGTACCCCCTCCATAGAAAAGTGTAGCCCTTTACCACTTACCAAAATCTTGGAATGGCCTACCATCAAAAATTATTGCCCACTCCTGATCTGGACACTTCAGGGAGATGCTCAGAGGGCTCAATGATTGGAGTGTGCCTATCACTAACCCACAGAGTGACAGCAGGGCCCTAAAAGGGAGCACTTGTGTTGCCTGTGCCCTGTGGAATTGGGAAATTGACCCAGGCAGGCCTAAACAAGGATTCTTCATGCTAAGCACAGGTGGTAGTGAGGCGTCTCACAAGCCTGTTTTCCCCCAGGGAAGCATCACAATGATGACACATTAGCATGGGCTGTTGTTAACTTATGAAGCTGCATATGCTAGACAAGAAATTTCAATATTATTTTGTGCAGGTGTAAGCAAGAACACTCAAACTAAACAGTGACAGAGCCAGAAACTCAGTGGAAGAATTAGCTCTACTATCCACTGAAGTCAGTAGGGGTATGTCAGAGAGTATAGTGATCCTGGATTCAGATGCTGGTTTAGGCTCATACCTCCCTCCCATCCATGCACACAGCATTCTGAAGCATGCAACATTTTTTACGATGCAGACCTTCAGACTCACCCAGTAGTCTGAGCCCAAGACCATTGTGGTGAGGATTTAAGACCACTCATTTTGCACTTGCAGTGAAGAAGTTACTGAAGCCTGGGTTGCCAGGCTCCCGGCCAGAGAGTCCGTCAGTGCTACCTCTCAATCCTTTATGCCCAAATGTCCCAGCTCTTCTTTCCCCAAACTTCCCACTTGATTCCCAGGAACCAGAAGAAGTCTCCTGGTTCGAATACAGCTCTTGGCTTTTAACCCTTTCATTCCACATAAACTATTCAGCTGTAAACAGTTTTCCTATCATGTGTTAGCTAGAGCTAGCATTATGAAGAAGCCCTCCATCAGGTGCATGGCTGGCCGGCTAGAGCCGTGGTCCCCAACACGGTGCCCGCGGGCGCCATGGTGCCCACGGGGGCATTTCTCTGCGCCCACCAAGTGCTCAGGACTGGCCTGGCCCCGGGCACGTGGCGCATGCGCGGTGCCGGAGCCGGAGCCGGAGCCGGCCCCGGGCGCGTGGCGCACGGAGATCGCCAGCCCCGGGGGCGCTGCGGATTCACGCCCCGCGGCGCATGGGGAGCGGGGGGGGGGGGGAGAAAGCACTAGCACCGGCCCCGGGCGCGCGGCGCTTGGGGAAGAGGTGGGGGGGGAGAGAGCGCCGGTGTAGCGAGCAAAACACTAACTTCTCAGAATTTGCTACTTTGGGTGCACTGAGCATGCGCACCCGAACTGAGCAAACTCAGTGTCCCTCGCTGTAGCCGCTGCCCTCTCTCTGCCCTCACTGCCTCCTCAGATTTGCTTCCTCCTCTTTGGAGGTGTTTAAAATGATGAAGGGGGGCAAATTGCAGGGGGGGTAGTGTCTGGTTATGAGCATGGGGCAGAAATTTACCGGCTGGAGGCATCAATCTTCTTTTTTTAGCTGCAGAAGAGGGGCAAAATTTGAAAAATCGGGGGGGTGGGGGGTGGTAGCCTTGGTTAACCCCGGGCTGGGGGACACTGCCAGACCCTGTGCACGAACAAAACCCCCTTTTAGGGAGGGGGAGAGGTGGGAACAGTCACCCAGCAGGACAAGCCACCTGATGTCCTTGAAAATATCAGTTTTCCAGTGGCAAAGTCTTTTTTTTCTTTATTTTCCCTGGACTCTGCCTGTCAGCCCCCGAGCAGGGGGCGGGCTCCTGGGCTTGAGTTCTTAAAGGCACAGGCCTCCCAATTCCTAGACGGTCAATGCTTAGACACCACCGTTCCTCTGTAGGTGTACAAGTGTGAAATATTCTACATACAGTTCCTGTCTCAAACTCTGCCTCTCACTTTTTTAGTATTTAATAGTTTTCTCTTTGTTTCTCTATCAGAAGTCACTGCATCTCCTTTCTCTTGTGTACTATGCTGATATGATAAAGTCCCTCCCATCCACACCCTCTCCTGTACTGCAATCCCCTGACCCATGGCAGATCCCACACCTGTCCCCCAAACTCCCCCTAGCAAGCACCCCCTCATGCACCCAAACTCCGTCCCAGATCCTCATCACCAAACATGGGCAAGTATCGGAGGGGTAGCTGTGTTAGTCTGAATATGAAGAATCGTTGAGGAGTCCTGTGGCACTATCTTCAGTTCGTCTATAAGGTGCCACAGGACTCCTCGCCAACATGGCCAAGTGAAATTTTAGTGATTCCTCCCGTAGTCAATGGGGACATGGGTCAGAGAACTCAGAGCAGGGGGCTCCAACATTTTGAAAGTGCAATCCAATATGTACCTTATATATAAATACCCTTTTCCCGCTTCCTTCTTACCCCTTCTCCAAGTCCCAGATCCTGCACCCTCTATCCTCCCTCTCTTGCCCATCCTCAGTCTCTTTCATCAGCCTGGGACAGACGGTTGGGTGCACATGCTCTGGTCTTTGCTTAAGGGATCTGGAGTGTGAGAAGGGCTCTGATCAGCTCTTGGAGCATGCATTTACTGTGGTGTTCTAGGTGCAGGCTTTGGCAGGGTATTTGGATGCATGGGTGCTCAGAGCAATGATAAGGGCTTGGATACAGGACTGGGTTCATGCCAGGGGTAGGAGTTAGTGATGTATGCTCCATTTTGTCACTGCTGGTGACTCCTAGATGGTGGTGGAGTGTGCCTAAGGCAGGCTCACCCATGGCCTTGCCCTGTAACACTACCTAAAGCAGCAAGAAAACTCCATCCCTGGTCCTGTGTTGAAAGGATACAGAATGGTATATGTTGAACCCTGACATCAGCACCCCTCTTTTTCCTCCCCTGCCGTGCACACAAAGCAGCAGACTCCCAGGCGTGGTATCAGCTGCAAGGCAAAGTGCAGGACATCCACAGCAGTGGGGGGAGGGGCATTTAAGTGCTGGCACTTGATATCCTCTTGCCCACACCAGTCATGATCACCTGACAGAGGATACAAGATCTACCAGTATATCCCTATCTACTGGTTGGTGACCACTGCCTCATAGCGACTGTCTGTCCAGGGTCAATGTGTCATATCATAAGAACATAAGAACGGACGTACTGGGTCAGACCAAAGGTCCATCTAGCCCAGTATCCTGTCTACCGACTGGCCAGCACCAGGTGCCCCAGAGAGGGTGGACCGAAGACAATGATCAAGCGATTTGTCTCCTGCCATCCCTCTCCAGCCTCTGACAACCAGAGGCCAAGGACACCATTTTATCCCCTGGCTAATAGCCTTTTATGGACCTAACCTCCATGAATTTATCCAGCTTCTCTTTAAACTCTATTATAGTCCTAGCCTTCACAGCCTCCTCTGGCAAGGAGTTCCACAGGTTGACAACACGCTGTGTGAAGAAGAACTTCCTTTTATTAGTTTTAAACCTGCTACCCATTAATTTCATTTGGTGTCCTCTAGTTCTTCTATTATGGGAACTAATAAATAACTTTTCTTTATCGGCCCTCTCCACACCACTCATGATTTTATAGACCTCTATCATATCCCCCCTCAGTCTCCTCTTTTTCTAAACTGAAAAGTCCCAGTCTCTTTAGCCTCCCCTCATATGGGACTCGTTCCAAACCCCTAATCATTTTAGTTGCCCTTTTCTGAACCCTTTCCAAGGCCAAAATATCTTTTTTTAGGTGAGACCACCACATCTGTACACAGTATTCAAGATGTGGGCGTACCATAGTTTTATACAGGGGCAGTAAGATATTCTGGGTCTTATTTTCTATCCCTTTCCTAATAATTTCTAGCAGCCTATTTGCCTTTTTGACTGCCGCTGCACTATCTGTGGAAGTTGTCATAGAACTGTCCACGATAACTCCAAGATCTCTTTCCTGATTTGTCGTAGCCAAATTAGCCCCCGTCATACTGTACGTATAGTTGGGGTTATTTTTCCCGATGTGCATTACTTTACACTTATCCACATTAAATTTCATTTGCCATTTTGTTGCCCAGTCACTCAGTTTGGTGAGATCTTCTTGGAGTCCCTCACAGTCTGCTTCTGACTTGACTATCCTAAACAGTTTGGTATCATCTGCAAACTTTACTACCTCACTGCTTACCCCTTTCTCCAGATCATTTATGAATAAATTGAAAAGGATTGGTCCCAGGACTGACCCTTGGGATACACCATTAGTTACCCCTCTCCAATCTGAAAATTTACCATTTATTCCTACCTGTCTTTGTTTCCTGTCTTTTAACCAGTTCTCAATCCAAGAAAGGACCTTCCCTCTTATCCCATGGCCATGTAATTTACACAAGTATACTATAATCCAAGTATACTATATCTACTGGATCCCCTTGTCCGCATGTTTGTTAACCCCTTCAAAGAACTCTGATAGATTAGTAAGACAGGATTTCCCTTTACAGAAACCATGTTGACTTTTGTCCAACAAATTATGTTCTTCTGCATGCTTCACAATTTTATTCTTTACTATTGTTTCGACTAGTTTGCCTGGTACTGAAGTTAGACTTACCGGTCTGTAATTGCCAGGATTGCCTCTAGAGCCCTTTTTAAATATTGGTGTCACGTTGGCTACCTTCCAGTCATTAGGTACGGAAGCCGATTTAAAGGATAGGTTACAAACCACAGATCATAGCTCAGCAATTTCCCATTTAAGTTCTTTTAGAACCCTTGGATGAATGCCATCCGGTCCCGGAGATTTGTTAACATTAAGTTTTTCTATTTGTTCCAAAACCTCCTCTAATAACACTTCAATCCGGGACAGTTCCTTAGATTCATCACCCACAAAGGACGGTGCAGATTCAGGAATCTCCCCAATGTCCTCAGCCGTGAAGACTGAAGCAAAGAAATCATTTAGTTTCTCCGCAATGGCTTTATCATCCTTGATTGCTCCTTTTATAGCTTGATCATCTAGGGGACCCACAGGCTTTTTAGCAGGCTTCCTGCTTCTAATGTACTTAAAAAACATTTTGTTATTTCTTTTTGAGTTTTTGGCTAGCTGTTCCTCAAAATCTTTTTTTGCTTTTCTTATTACATGTTTACACTTGATTTGACAGTGTTTCTGTTCCTTTCTATTTATCTCACTGGGATTGGACTGCCACTTTTTAAAAGATACCTTTTTGTCCCTCACTGCTTCTTTTACATGGTGGTTAAGCCACGGTGACTCTTTTTTAGGTCTCTTACTATGTTTTTTAATTTGGGGTAGACATTTAAGTTGAGCCTCTATTATGGTGTCTTTAAAAAGTTTCCATGCAGCTTTCAGGGATTTGGCTCTAGTCACTGTGCCTTTTAATTTCTGTTTAACTAACCTCCTCATTTTTGCATAATTCCCCTTTTTGAAATTAAATGCCAGGGTGCTGGACTGCTGAGGTGTTCTTCCCACCACAGGAATGTTGAATGTTATTATATTATGGTCACTATTCCCAAGCGGTCCTGTAACGGTTATATCCTGGACCTGATCCTGCACACCACGCAGGACTAAATCGAGAATTGCCTCTCCCCTTGTGGGTTCCTGCACCACCTGCTCCAAGAAGCAGTCATTCATGCCATTGAGAAATTTGATCTCCACTTCTCTTCCTGAGGTGACATGTATCCAGTCAATATGGGGGTAATTAGAATCACCCATTATTATAGAGTTCTTTATTTTGGTAGCCTCTCTAATCTCCCTCAGCATTTCAATGTCAGTATCGCTGTCCTGGTCAGGTGGTCGGTAATATACCCCTACTGCTAATTTTTATTATTATATCACCGCAGGTCCAGCCCTGCTCCACCCAGCCTTGTACAAGGGCACTGCTTACAAACTGACATACAGTAGCCCTCCTGGCACTGAGCTGATGCCATCATGCTTCTTCTTATTGTGGGCAGGCCCATGCCGCACTGTGCTACCCTGCCTAGCACCCCTCTAACCCCCTAGACCCAATGCCACAGCACCCAGAGACCCCCACAAATTACTATGCCTATTGCCCTCCCACAGATCGCTATGCCCTGTGCCCTCCCATAATCCCCCGCCCATATTCATTAACTGTTCAGTTCCCCCCATATTCCCACCAGCACAACTGCAGTGCTCCTCAGACCCCACACGCTTCACAGTGCACTGACACCCATAGATCTATCTCCCCCACTGCACATCCCCCCTTCACTTCCCACCACCTCACCAGTCCACTGTCCACAATACCAAGCCTTGATAACAGGCGAGGGTCCAGACCCATCTGTGTTACTGTGCCTGCTGCCACAGTGCCATTGTATTTCCCTTAATAAAACTCCGTTGTGGTGTTTGGCTTGGCTATTTCACAACACCAACAGAAAGTAGAGGGTTGAATCTGAAATCATTGCCTTGATACTGACAGTCCCCTTGAAAAACGGTTAGAGTCCAATCGTCTAGGCTATCCACATTAACAGGGTGGTCAGGCTAATCAGGGAGCAAGGATGCTCTTAGTTTCCTGTGCTCTGTGTGTGCTTAATTACCCTTGTTCAGACACATTTGGCCCCAGCTTAGCATAGAGCTAGTCTTGCCAGATGTTTTCACCAATACTGTGCACACTTCCCATTATGTCACACTGGACATTCCATCGTCCTGATCACATGCTGAAGACAGTGCTATTGAATCAATAATACTTTATAAATTTTTTTCGAAAATAGAAAGTTAAAATAATGGACTGACTGCCTGTGTGTTCAAAACTGTACACCTGGGAACCCTACATAGAGCATTTCTCAGAGCTGAGCTGTGGATCTGAGCAGGGCCAGAGACACAGGTGCCACAAAATCAGCACAGGAAGCATGTCAGTGTTCGTAGCAGAGTCACAGAAGCAGGCCACAGAGCAGACTTGTGCTGTATTCAAAGCTGCAACAACCAGAGCCAGGGTGGCCAGACAATCATCCATGTGAACTAGACGCAGATTAGAATCATTTCTAAGGAACAGTGAAACTGGAGATGAGTCATGGGGTGGAGCTGGAACCATCTGGAGCCAGTTTCATTCAGGGGGACACTGGGCAGTAGTCCTAGTGTATTGAGATTCCCCCAGTCAAGAGTACAGCTGCAACATGAGAGGATTTTTCCAGTGACAGAGCACGTGTCTGAGCCACATCATGTCCGCACTACAGCCAGGTCCTGAGATGGGGCCTGTGACTTGTGATGAACAGAAATAACTTCCCTTGCATTCCTCATACACTGTGATATCCCACCGTGTGCCTTCTAGTGCATTTTTATTTTCCTTTGAGCTTTTCACGGTTCTAATAAAAATATAAAAAAATGTAGCAGTGTCTAGATTGGCAATATTTTGCTCCAAATCATCCCCCCTTTCAGAAAATCTTGCCCCTTTTCTTATCCGGCCTTGAGTATTTGCACAAGAACACTGACCTTCTCTCTGGGAAAATTAAGTGTGAAGAAGGACTTAGAAATAACTTTGTAGTGTAGACGTACCCTAACTAAGAGACGTTAATTCGAATTAACTCAGAGAGGCGCTACACACGCGATCCGCTAGGTCGAACTTAATTAGAACTAGCGGAGCGCTTATTCGAACTAGATAAACCTCATTCTACAAGGACTAACGCCTAGTTCGAATTAATTAGTTCGAATTAATGGCTGTGTAGAATTGATAGAATTGCTAAGCTCACCCCAGTACTATATCTGTAACAGGGACCAATTTTGTGCAGAACCTCACATCCATTACAGTGATATACAATTTTCTCTATAATCTAGTTACAATATATTATTTTTGACAATTAACATTTTTGTTAACTGATTCTTTAAATGCAGTATTGAGTATCAAGTCATAGTCATATGTATGGGTATGACTAGACTACAGGGTTTTGTCAACAGAATTTTTGTCGACAGATACTGTCGACAAAGCTTCTGTCGACAAAGAGCGTCTAGACTACATCCAGTTCTGTCAACAAAGCAAGACGCTTTGTCGACATAACAGTGTGGACGCAAAGGACAGTGTAGATGTAATAATGCCTTCTGTCGACAGAACTCTGTCGATAAAAGACATTATTCCTCATAGAATGGTGTTTACATATGTTGACATAACTCAAAGGCAGTGTGGACGCAGGTATAGTTTTGTTGACAAAAGTCCACTTTTGTTGACAAAACCCTGTAGTCTAGACACACCCCAAGTGTTCTACTTATTTCTTTTAATTCACATCCATAATACTTTTTCTACAGTATCTGTTCCACATATATTTTCAACACGCAAAAACTTTCCTGTACTACACACATCATTATGGAAGGTACGTTTACTTGTCCAATATTCATACAGAACTGTTTTATTGTTCATTCATCTGCTTTATGAACTATGAGTTTTAGGGGTTAGGAGGCAGCATTTTATAGGGTAGCTTCTGGAGCAAATGGGAGGAGACATGGAAAAATAGGGCAGAAAGTTGAAGATTATAATGCATGCATTGATAACAGGGAGCATATTTTATTACTAATGTATTTGCAAATACTGTTCTTATTATTACTCGGAATTTATTAGCTTTAAGTACATTTTTTTCTTGTGGTGGCCAGTCCCTTTTCTGTCTGTCAAGTCATGTTTTCTCTTATTTGTCAAGCAATGACTATAACCAAGGTTCTAGGTAATAGCACTCTCAAAAAACATTAGATCATCATTGATGGGATACATCCTTTTTTGGTCACACATCAATTCTGGAGAATTGTGCATGGTCCTTAACTTAATGTATGTCTGTATTGTCAGTGGCTTGACAATCAGGCCATGTTAATATTGTTTGACCTTGCTTATACGTATGCAATATTCATCTCATATTTTCTAATTGAACTGACTGTTATATGGATTGATTTTCCTATTTTCAAATTCACTAACTATTTCCTGTTTTGAACAATTCTCAGGGAAATGTTTTGAGGGAAATGTTTTGAGGACCAAAAACCCCAGTTCCTCTGAATTTGTGACCCATGGACCAGGAGCAAAAGGCCCCCGCCCAAGGCAAAACACCAGCATCCCCTGAGTCCGTTAGCAAGGAGGTAGCAAATTGAGAGATTTTTCTGCCAAAAAACACAGTTCCTCTGAATTTGTGACCCCTGAGTCCGTTAGACAGGAGGTAGCAAATTGTGAGATTTTTCTGCCAAAAAACACAGTTCCTCTGAATTTGTGACCCCTGAGTCCGTTAGACAGGAGGTAGCAAATTGTGAGATTTTTCTGCCAAAAAACACAGTTCCTCTGAATTTGTGACCCCTGAGTCTGTTAGACAGGAGGTAGCAAATTGAGAGATTTTTCTACCAAAAAACACAGTCCCTCTGAATTTGTGACCCCTGAGTCCGTTAGACAGGAGGTAGCAAATTGAGAGATTTTTCTACCAAAAAACACAGTTCCTCTGAATTTGTGACCCCTGAGTCCGTTAGACAGGAGGTAGCAAATTGAGAGATTTTTCTACCAAAAAACACAGTTCCTCTGAATTTGTGACCCCTGAGTCCGTTAGACAGGAGGTAGCAAATTGTGAGATTTTTCTGCCAAAAAACACAGTCCCTCTGAATTTGTGACCCCTGAGTCCGTTAGACAGGAGGTAGCAAATTGAGAGATTTTTCTGCCAAAAAACACAGTTCCTCTGAATTTGTGACCCCTGAGTCCATTAGACAGGAGGTAGCAAATTGAGAGATTTTTCTACCAAAAAACACAGTCCCTCTGAATTTGTGACCCCTGAGTCCGTTAGACAGGAGGTAGCAAATTGAGAGATTTTTCTGCCAAAAAACACAGTTCCTCTGAATTTGTGACCCATGGACCAGGAGCAAAAGGCCCCCGCCCAAGGCAAAACACCAGCATCCCCTGAGTCCGTTAGCAAGGAGGTAGCAAATTGAGAGATTTTTCTACCAAAAAACACAGTTCCTCTGAATTTGTGACCCCTGAGTCCGTTAGACAGGAGGTAGCAAATTGTGAGATTTTTCTGCCAAAAAACATAGTTCCTCTGAATTTGTGACCCCTGAGTCCGTTAGACAGGAGGTAGCAAATTGAGAGATTTTTCTACCAAAAAACACAGTCCCTCTGAATTTGTGACCCCTGAGTCCGTTAGACAGGAGGTAGCAAATTGAGAGATTTTTCTACCAAAAAACACAGTTCCTCTGAATTTGTGACCCCTGAGTCCGTTAGACAGGAGGTAGCAAATTGAGAGATTTTTCTACCAAAAAACACAGTTCCTCTGAATTTGTGACCCCTGAGTCCGTTAGACAGGAGGTAGCAAATTGAGAGATTTTTCTGCCAAAAAACACAGTTCCTCTGAATTTGTGACCCATGGACCAGGAGCAAAAGGCCCCCGCCCAAGGCAAAACACCAGCATCCCCTGAGTCCGTTAGCAAGGAGGTAGCAAATTGAGAGATTTTTCTACCAAAAAACACAGTTCCTCTGAATTTGTGACCCCTGAGTCCGTTAGACAGGAGGTAGCAAATTGTGAGATTTTTCTGCCAAAAAACACAGTTCCTCTGAATTTGTGACCCCTGAGTCCGTTAGACAGGAGGTAGCAAATTGAGAGATTTTTCTACCAAAAAACACAGTCCCTCTGAATTTGTGACCCCTGAGTCCGTTAGACAGGAGGTAGCAAATTGTGAGATTTTTCTGCCAAAAAACACAGTTCCTCTGAATTTGTGACCCCTGAGTCCGTTAGACAGGAGGTAGCAAATTGAGAGATTTTTCTACCAAAAAACACAGTCCCTCTGAATTTGTGACCCCTGAGTCCGTTAGACAGGAGGTAGCAAATTGAGAGATTTTTCTACCAAAAAACACAGTCCCTCTGAATTTGTGACCCCTGAGTCCGTTAGACAGGAGGTAGCAAATTGAGAGATTTTTCTGCCAAAAAACACAGTTCCTCTGAATTTGTGACCCATGGACCAGGAGCAAAAGGCCCCCGCCCAAGGCAAAACACCAGCATCCCCTGAGTCCGTTAGCAAGGAGGTAGCAAATTGAGAGATTTTTCTACCAAAAAACACAGTTCCTCTGAATTTGTGACCCCTGAGTCCGTTAGACAGGAGGTAGCAAATTGTGAGATTTTTCTGCCAAAAAACACAGTTCCTCTGAATTTGTGACCCCTGAGTCCGTTAGACAGGAGGTAGCAAATTGAGAGATTTTTCTACCAAAAAACACAGTCCCTCTGAATTTGTGACCCCTGAGTCCGTTAGACAGGAGGTAGCAAATTGAGAGATTTTTCTACCAAAAAACACAGTTCCTCTGAATTTGTGACCCCTGAGTCCGTTAGACAGGAGGTAGCAAATTGAGAGATTTTTCTACCAAAAAACACAGTTCCTCTGAATTTGTGACCCCTGAGTCCGTTAGACAGGAGGTAGCAAATTGAGAGATTTTTCTGCCAAAAAACACAGTTCCTCTGAATTTGTGACCCATGGACCAGGAGCAAAAGGCCCCCGCCCAAGGCAAAACACCAGCATCCCCTGAGTCCGTTAGCAAGGAGGTAGCAAATTGAGAGATTTTTCTACCAAAAAACACAGTTCCTCTGAATTTGTGACCCCTGAGTCCGTTAGACAGGAGGTAGCAAATTGTGAGATTTTTCTGCCAAAAAACACAGTTCCTCTGAATTTGTGACCCCTGAGTCCGTTAGACAGGAGGTAGCAAATTGAGAGATTTTTCTACCAAAAAACACAGTCCCTCTGAATTTGTGACCCCTGAGTCCGTTAGACAGGAGGTAGCAAATTGAGAGATTTTTCTACCAAAAAACACAGTTCCTCTGAATTTGTGACCCCTGAGTCCGTTAGACAGGAGGTAGCAAATTGAGAGATTTTTCTACCAAAAAACACAGTTCCTCTGAATTTGTGACCCCTGAGTCCGTTAGACAGGAGGTAGCAAATTGAGAGATTTTTCTGCCAAAAAACACAGTTCCTCTGAATTTGTGACCCATGGACCAGGAGCAAAAGGCCCCCGCCCAAGGCAAAACACCAGCATCCCCTGAGTCCGTTAGCAAGGAGGTAGCAAATTGAGAGATTTTTCTACCAAAAAACACAGTCCCTCTGAATTTGCAACCAGCCAGCAAAGGTAGCAATTCCTGAGCAGTTGTACCGAATGTCATGTTTGTTTGACAGAAACTGTGACCGTCACAAAAACGGAGCGGTTTCACTTTTTGCCTATACACCGGCCCTGGGCGCGCTGCGCTTGGGGAAGGGGGGGGGAGAGAGCGCCAGTCCCGGGCGCGCGGCGCTTCGGGAAGAGAGGGGGGGAGAGAGCGCCGGCCCCGGGCGCGCGGCGCTTGAGGGGAGAGCGCCAGCCCCAGAATGCGGCTATGGGGGGGGGGCCGCCCCCCCCTCCCCGGGCGCCCGGTGGGCGAACGGCCACGCCCCCTGGCGCCTGGCAACCCCAAATGGTTGGGGACCACTGGGCTAGAGGAACACAGCAGGTTCTCATAGTTCTATAAGACAAGCAAGACATTTGACCAAACCAAAAGCCCACAAATGAACAGGTGTACGCAGAGATATCAATGTGGCTGGCAATTCTGGGAATCCACCAGGCCTCTGGCCAATGCTGAGAGTGAGCCAAGCTCCTCAAGACCAACTACTGCAAAACTAGGGATGATAACTACACCACAAGGAACTCTTCATCTATCTTCCTCTTCTACAAGGAATTCACTTGGGTACTGGGAACTGCACCAGGAACTGAGTCCACAGCAGTGCAGAACAATCTGCTTAGGGGGGATGGCATGATCACTGGTACTGCTGGAGAAGAGACTGCAGCTGCAAGATCAAATACCTAAAGTAGCCCTGGTCCTAGTGCCAGTCTCAGATTAGGCTGTGCTGAAGGAGAAATTATAGCTTATCCTGGTTTAGTATTTGTTTGTATGGTCTATTTGGAGGCAGCTGTGGGGAGCAACCCACAGCTGAAGCAGCACAGAAGCTAGTATGTTATGATCAATGTATATTTTGTTCACATAAAACTGGGAGGGGCTGCTGGGCTATGTCAAATTAAATCATTACAAGGAACATGTGGTAGTGTGCTTTCACTGAGGGTGGAAGCTTTGGCCCTTGCTTTGGCCTGTACCACCAACCTCCAATACCACATGGGATTCACTATGAAGTGTGGGAGGGAGAGAAGGAGAAGCAGTTAGCATCACACTTTTTACTAGCTATGTGCCTACTGTTAGGGTACATTTACACTGCATGGCTATTTGGGCATACCGGAGGTATCCCAAAATAGCTACCCCGTGTCTACACAAGCCGCCCGTTATTTTGAAATATTCTTCAAAATAACAGGCATGCTATTTCGCCATCCCAGTAAACCTCGTGGAGGGTTAAGGGATGGCTTGAAATTTGGCACAGTGTAGACACACCAAATTTCAAAATAAGCTAAAATTGCGTATCTTATTTTGAGTTTAGGGTACTATATACTCATACCCTTAGAAAGATGGGTTAAATTTATGGGGCTTACATTCTCTTCTCTGCAAGTACAACACAGCCTACACCAGCCATGCTCCTCCAGACTGCCTGTATTATGAATCCAAACAGTAACAAAGAATGTATTTGGTCAAAGGCTGTGAGTCAAATTGTGCATAAATACAGGGTACTTGTAAGGAAGCTGTAATGCAGCTCTGTCCCAAATCAGTATACTAATTGATTTTTGCCATTCATTTTCACCAATTTCTAGCTGGTGATACATGCAAACTTTTCACTGAGAAGGAACTCCAGGTAACAGAAATTCCATGGTAGGGCATACTTATTAGGGAACTGTCTGTAGCTCACAAGTCCCCCTCAATTTGTAGATGTGTTGGTCAGTCACAAATGCTTAAAAATCACCTTAGCATTAAGGTCTCTCTTCTGCTAGCTTAGAATGCAAATTCACTCTAGCTCAGACACATCCAGAACAGCAATGCTACTCTTACAGCTTTACAACCTTCAAAACTGGGCAGTGATTTTTGTGTGAATAAAACCAAATGATAGAAAAGTTGGGTTTTTTCCCCTCATGGTCAGAACTTACATGCTCTTTCATTTTTCTTGGCAGGAATTTACACTTGAGGTTGGCAGAAACAAGGAATTAGGAGCCTGGGGAGTGCAGACCTTCAACTAGCACACCTGAAGAAAGACAGATTAAATGAGGGTGGATATTTTGGCCAAAGGTGATGAGCACATTAGGTATTTGAAAGAGAAGGAAGTCAGAACGCTGGAAAGAAAGGGACTGCCCAATGTGACAAGTGATTGAATTCACAATTCCTGGAGCATGACCATAGCTTGGAAGAGGAAAACAGAGTGTAGCAAAAGGTGCTTTCTGAGCAGATACTTATTCTAATGGCCACCAGGCTTCAGGCTACAACTGCACACACTGACTTTCCTCCACGCTACCATGTCTTGCGGCTTATACAGTCTTTGGACGTTCTGGGGTTGCCTGATCCAAGGTCCAAGCAATGAACACTACATGGAACAATCAAATGTTCCTTTATAATTTCAGCTATAGTCCACTTACGCAAAAATGCATCAAGGCTCAAGGAGAACAGAAAGAGAAGGGACATGCTAAATCGGCTATAGTAGAAGTATACCAAGTTTGACTCTTTTGCACTCTTCTCCATTTGATTTCTTAATATGCATTGTTCTAGTTTATTGTTTTTTTAGGTCTTGATGGGAGCTAGTTTACCTGTTGGATTTTTGCATTGCTCTGTTATTTACATTCATCTTTAAAATAACATGTGCAATTTGCACAAGTTACACAAGCAGTTTTTATAAAATGTATTAAGCTGTGGGTGGAGATACATGAACAGATTTTATAAAATGCATAATAAAATTTCATAAATCTTTAGGAGTTGCCCTAACCCCAGAAATTGTGGGATGAGTGTGGCAAAATTGCAAATACAGTAATTTTCTCCCCTTATCCAGGGTGCCATGCATGATGCAAAAATGCATCGGTAAAATTTGGCATGATGCACCTGGCCAGTACATCCCACATTGGTATCCATTTACTTCTCTCTATGGTCAACTAGAGACTGCACAATTATGTAGTTCCCTTTGTGATTTATGCTCCTTTCAGAAAAACCTATAGGAATGAGTCCCATTGATAGTCCCCGTGCAATTATGAAAGCCCATTTTCTCAAAGCCAGTGGTCATTTCAAGAATACCATTTATTTCTACCACCTCTGGGTAAATCACAGTCCTAATTGCCTCAAAAACCTCCTCTATCATCACCCCCTTAGTTAACTTACCAGCACCAAAATTGCTAACCACAAACTTGGGGTAGCCATTTTCCAGATACCCTATAGCAGTGGTCTCTAACCTTTTTAAGCACAAGATCACTTTTTAAATTTAAGTGCAACCCAGGATCTACCTCAGACCCAAATACCCTTGCCCTACCTCCTTCGTGCCTCTTCTCCAAGGTCCTGCCCCTACTCACTCGATCCTTCTTCATCAGGCCAGGGGCAGAGGGTTGGGGCACAGGCTCTGGTTTGGGGCTAAGGGATTTGTAGTATGAGGTGGGCTCTGAGCTAACCGTAGGGCAGGGAGTTGGGGTGCAGCAGGGGGGCAGGGTGCAGGCTCTGTGAGTTTGGATCCAGGTGTCTCATGACTAGGACGGGGGCTAGGGTGCAGAAGCAGGTTCATGACTGGGGCAGGAGTTCGGAGCTGGCTCCAGCTGGAGATTGCTTACCTCATGTGGCTCCTGAGTGGTGGTGCAATGGGGCTGAAGCAAGCTCGCCCCTGCCCTGGCCCTGCACCACTTTCAAAAGTGGCCAACAAATTCCCTCCATCTCAAACCCTGTTGTACCCTCCCTCCCCTGCATTCTGACATGATAGAATATAGGGTGGGAGAGGGGCAACCTGATAACAGCACCCTCTCCTCTCCCTTCCCTGCTCTGAACAGCAAGCAGGAGGCTCTCCAAGATGGGGGGAGGCAGCTCCAAGGCAAAGAGGAGGGGCAGCTGAAGTGCCAGCACTTGATAGCCCCTTAGCCAACCAGTCAGGATAACCTGTCAAAGGCTCCAAGATCTACCAGTAGATCCCGATCTATTGGTTGGTGACCACTGCCCTATAGTGACCCCTTCTGGACCAGCCTGGCCTACTTCCTGTAAGTGTCCTAGTCGTAGAGGGTTGGGACAAGTTGACCACACAGCTCCAGGAATTCCTTCTTCATGGAAAAGTTCTGGAACCAGTGCTGGTCCTTTTAGGTTTGTGTGATGATGTGATTCCACCAGTTTGCCTGCTCCTGAAGTGCCAGGCTACATGTGGGGAATCTGTGGTTACGGCAACAGGCATGAACAGTGTCAGCTGGGTTGGTGACTGTCATCTTTGTATCATGTATTAGAGATGACTTCACTAGGACAAATACCACCAGTGAAACCTCCACCAGCATCTCTTAGACGTTCTCACTGATTTCCAAAATAGGAGTGAAAGCACATGGAGGTTTTCCATCTGAGCTGACTACATGTTGCTGGCTGTAGTTCCAGGGAGCACACAAAGTCTCAAAATTATTCAGATGGATGTCTTGGTGGACAAGGGCACTTCCAGTCAGGTGCTATAGAAGGGACAGAAAAATTCTTCCACGATGTACTATGAATCAAGCTCTATTGCAGCTATAGCAAGCAATGGTGGCACTTAGAACCTGAAAATACACCCCCAGGATCAATAACGTCTATATAGTACAGTGTGGATACATGGACATGGATATGAGGTTTGAGTAGCAATCAGTATGGATGCTCATGCATTAGCTTAGAAAAAATGAATCTGCAGGCATGGGTCCCACAGATTTGGATTTCCCATGCTTTGCAGACATACTCGGGGAGTGCTACCATTAACTTAGTGGATCAGACTCTTGGGACTGATCCTACAGTGTGTTGAGCATTCCTGAGCAATGTTGGGTGCCCTCAAAGTGCATGGAAGCCAATTAGTACTGAAGGGGCGAAGCACCATGAGAATACTGAGTATTCTTCATGATCATGCTCCTAAAGAATCTGATGTAGACCCCATTAAATCAGTGAGAGATTTCACAAGAACATGATCATGCATTATATTCTAGAAGTGAAAGAGATGCAAAGGCCTGTAGATACTTTGCACAATATTTTCAGTGGCAGACAATTATCTCACAAAAAATTATCTTTGGGGCTGATTATAGCATTGCAACAGCAACCACATAGATAGGGTGAAATGGTATATCTATTCTAAACCTCCTCTGAGAGTTGAAGTGCCATTTCAGATTTTCGTATGGGGGACGGTGACCTGTACATGTCACAATAGTGGGAGGGAAGCAGAGTGAGGGTAGTGGCTTCAGCGGTGTTCCTGAGCATGCCCAGTACAAGCCAAGCAGCAAATCTTAGGGGGTGGAGGGAGAGACTGAGCCTGGCTGCCTCACACCCCACACACATCACCTCTTTCCAAGTGCTACTAAGGCACTTGAAAACTCTATTTTTTTGGCAGATAACTTAGCAATTAGCTGACAGGAGCACTTTATCTAATTTCTACAGAAAATAAAATCAATATTAGATCCACTCAGCTCTAATACTAATATATTCTGACATCTTGTGCTAAGTAACTTGTCTTAAGGGACACTGATTAGGCTTAAAATTTTAATACATATACTTAGTAACTTGCACTGTGGAGAAAGAGACCCTGTCAGGACTCCTAGATTCTATCTCAGCTCTGGGAGGGGAATGGGATCTAGTGGGTTGTAGCAGAGGGCAGATACATCTGGATTCTATATAAGAATATCAATGATCCATCTACCCACTATCCTATGTTTTTACAGTGACCAATGCCAGGTGCTTCAGAAGGAATGAACAGAACAGGAAATCATCAAGTGCCCATTCCCAGCTTTCCCGGCTAGAGGCACCATCTGTGCCCATCCTGGCTAATAGCCATTGATGGACCTATCTTCCATGAACTTATTTCATTCTTATTAGAATCCAGTTCTAGTTTTGGCCTTTCCATCATCCCCTGGCAAAGAGTTCTACAAACCACAGGTTGTGAAAAAATAATTTTTGTTTGTTTTAAATCATCTGCTTACAAATTTCATTTTGTGACTTTCTTTTGTTATGTGAAAAAATATTTCCTCATTCATTTTTCCATTTTCACCATTCATGGATTTTATAGACCTCTAATATATTCCTCCCCATTAGTCATCTCTTTTCAAAGCTGAGAAGTCCAAATCTTTTTAATCTCTCCTTATATGGAAGCTGTTCCTTACCATCCTTTGTTTCCTTTCTCTGTACCTTTTTCCAAAACCCAATACATCATTTCTAGATATGGCAATCAAATAGGGCAATCGGATCTGCATGCAATATTCAAGATGTGGGCCTATGGAAAGTAGGACAAATTACAAAGGATGAATATAGGCAAACAGCACAGGAATTCAGGGGCAAGATTAGAAAGGCAAAGGCACAGAATGAGCTCAAACTAGCTATGGGAATAAAGGGAAACAAGAAGATGTTTTATAAATACATTAGAAGCAAGAGGAAGACCAAGGAGAGAGTAGGCCCCATTGGTCAGTGAAGAGGGAGAAACAGTAACAGGAAACTTGGAAATGGCAGAGATGCTCAATGACTTCTTTGTTTCAGTCTTTACTGAGAAGTCTGTAGGAATGCCTAACATAGTGAATGCTAGTGGAAAGGGGGTAATTTTAGAAGGTAAAATAAAAAAAGAACAAGTTAAAAATCATCTAGAAAAGTTAGATGCCTTCAAGTCACCAGGGCCTGATGAAATGCATCCTAGAATACTCAAGGAGCTGATAGAGGAGGTATCTGAGCCTTTAGTTATCATCTTTGGAAAATCACGGGAGACAGGAGAGATTCCAGAGGACTGGAAAAGGGCAAATATAGTGCCCATCTATAAAAAGGGAAATAAGAACCCAGGAAACTACAGACCAGTTAGTTTAACTCCTGTGCCAGGGAAGATAATGGAGCAAGTAATTAAGGAAATCATCTGTAAACACTTGGAAAGTGGCAAGGTGATAGGGAACAGCCAGCATGGATTTGTAAAGAACAAATCATGTCAAACCAATCTGATAGCTTTCTTTAATAAGATAACGAGTCTTGTGGATAAGAGAGAAGTGGTGGATATGGTATTTTAGTAAGGCGTTTGATACAGTCTTTCATGATATTCTTATCAATAAACTAGGAAAATACAACTTAGATGGGACTACTATAAGGTGGGTGCATAACTGGCTGGATAACCGTACTCAGAGAGTAGTTATTAATGGTTCACAATCCTGCTAGAAAGGCATAACAAGTGGGGTTCTGCAGGGGTCTGTTTTGGGACCGGCTCTGTTCAATATCTTCATCAACAATTTAGATATTGGTATAGAAAGTACACTTATTAAGTTTGCAGATGATACCGAGCTGGGAGGGATTGCGACTAATCTGGAGGATAGGGTCATAATTCAAAATGACCTGGAAAAATTGGAGAAATGGTCTGAGATAAATAGGATGAAGTTTAATAAAGACAAATGCAAAGTGCTCCACTTAGGAAAGAACAATCAGTTTCACACATACAGAATGGGAAGCGACGGTCTGGGAAGGAGTACGGCAGAAAGGGATCTAGGGGTTATAGTGGACCACAAGTTGAATATGAGTCAGCAGTGTGATGCTGTTGCAAAGAAAGCAAACATGATTCTGGGATGTATTAACAGGTGTGTTGTGAGCAAGACATGAGAAGTCATTCTTCCGCTCTACTCTGTGCTGGTTAGGCCTCAATTGGAGTATTGTGTCCAATTCTGGGCACCGCATTTCAAGAAAGATGTGGAAAAATTGGAGAGGGTCCAGAGAAGAGCAAGAGAATAATTAAAGGTCTAGAGAACATGACCTATGAGGGAAGGCTGAGGGAATTGGGTTTGTTTAGTTTAGAAAAGAGAAGATTGAGGGGGGACATGATAGCAGTTTTCAGGTATCTAAAAGGGTGTCATAAGGAGGAGGGAGAAAAATTGTTCATCTTGGCCTCTGAGGATAGAACAAGAAGCAATGGGCTTAAACTGCAGCAAGGGAGGTTTAGGTTGGACATTAGGAAAAAGTTCCTAACTGTGAGGGTGGTCAAACACTGGAATAAATTGCCCAGGGAGGTTGTGGAATCCCCATCTGTGGAGATATTTAAGAGTAGGTTAAATAAATGTCTATCAGGGATGGTCTAGACAGTATTTGGTCCTGCCATGGGGGTAGGGGACTGGACTCGATGACCTCTCGAGGTCCCTTCCAGTCCTAGTATTCTATGATTCTATGATTCTACCATGAATGTATATAGAGGTAATACGATATTTTTGTCTTATTGTCTTTTTATTTCCTAATGATTCCTCAATATTCTGTTAGCTTTTTTGACTGTCACTGAACATTAAATAGATGTTTTCAGGGAGCTAGCCCCCACAACGATTCCAATATCCTTTGAGTGGTAACAGCTAATTTAGCTCCCATCATTTTGTATGTACAATTGGGATTATATTTTGTCATGTTCATTACTTTGAATTTACCATCACTGAATTCCATCCACTATTGTGTTGCCTAGTCACCCAGTTTTATGAGATCTTTAATTCTTTGCATCATTTTGTATCATCTGCAAATTTTGCCAACTCACTGTTTACCCCCTTTTCCAGATCATTTATGAGTAAGCTGAACAATACTAGTACCAAAAAAAGTCCCCTGGAGTACACTATTTAACTCTCTCCAGTCTCACCATTTCTACCCTTTCTTTCCTCTCTTTTAAATGGAGTATCTGGCAATGTATTCATGATCTAATGATCATTTAATGACAAGCCTTTTGTTATCTTAATTGCCCTGCCTCCCTCTGTTTAGAAACAGCCTTCCTGCCCCAAAGACTAAGCTAGAATCAGCACAAGTTCTGTTGCAGTTAAGAGCTGCATCTAGGGCTCAGGTATGTGCTTTAAGCAGACCTTGAATATGAAATTAAAGGATTTAAACTAGAACCTCTCCCTTCCTCCCCCCCCCATCTGAATGGCACCCTGTTCAGAGTGAAATAAAGACAAGGAGATTAGAAAAGAAGGCAATGTTACAATGATAGGGATGAGATTGAGTGCAGTAAAAGCAGGAGGTCAGCATGTGCAGGCACCACTGATGCAATGGGAGAATGATGGGGTGGGTTCTGGAGTAGCTTAGGGCAATTGGTTGGAAGGTGGTGAGTTCAAGGCTGGCCTCTCCTCTGCCCACGCTGGGAGCAGCCAGACATGGAACTGACTCCAACATTTTGCTGTAAGCCATCTTTTGCATCTTTCTAATTCTAGGCAAGTAAGGCTCTTGGTTTACTTTAAACAAACCAAAGGTACCCTAATATTTCCTTAATACTAAGTACCATGATCCTGCTCTGATGCCCTCAGCACCTACTCTGCAGGATGCCCCTTAGCTGGAACTTGTGAGCATGTCTGCTTAGAGCAGCTTCCAGGTTTCACTGAGAGAAAACTATCCCTTGACTGGCTAAAGGGCTACAGAAGCAGGGAGAATTGCTTCTGTAGTGTTCAGAATGGAAGCAACAGCTACACATTAACTCCAGAGCCCCAGGACCAGTTGAAAAGGTACATTTTAGGCAAACCCTTCTGGGGAATCACAACCTCCAAGTTGAGCAACACTGGTTTAGATGAGCTGATGTACTCCCCTGGAAGACCGTAATTGTGTTTGTCAGTCATTACTACTTCTTTAATCAATTGAACTTCCTCTGAAGGATTCCCAATGAAGTTTGAGTCAAAGCATTACATAAAATAACATTTCGATTGTAGGATGAGATATTTCTCCTTCATTATATGTAACTGAACAGCACTTTCTTGCTAAAGCAATGACACATTTCACTGCCTGCTACAAAGACAAGTTGCTATGCCAGTCAGATGTAAGCTCCCACATGTGTAGGCATTTGCAGACTCCCCTTCCTCTGCTTCTGAAACATGCATTATTAAAAAGGCACTGATGCACACTTTTGCTACAGTTTTAAAGGAACAGACATGTTTCAACTGTGTAAACCTTACACGTGGCCTGCAGCCACATGTAAAAAAAATTACAATTCCTGCTATGATTACTACTCTGCAGATCGATAATATCAATAAGATCATTAAACTTCAAGCCGAGCTGTGTAATCACCTGAGACTATAAACATTACATCACACGGTAAATCTTTTTAACAAATTTTGAATGACTTTTTTCATTCAGCTAACTTTGTATTAAATGAGTTTATTTTGGAGTGTACACCTCTTCTGGAAGAAACCGTACTTTCTGTTTTTGTCAGCGAAATGTGTCAGTAAAGGATATTTCCTAATAGAAAATGAAATGTTAATGACCTTCCTCAGCAAATTCAGCTGTGGACTTTAAACATCTGCTTGGAAATAAGTACAAAATTAACTTTACGTCAAACTGTTAGCTATTTATGAGCTGCTGTCAATTCAAATATACAGAATTGTTTCTTCCCTAAGCCTCTTCTGTACATCCCATTTCAACTATCAGAAGACTACTTTAGCATCCAATGACTAAAGTTTAAGGGCTGTTATCATAGGTAACCTGATTGATCCCTAGCCACTTGTTATTCAGGGGCCTGACTGTCTTCTCTCCTGCAAGTGGAAAGAATTCAAAGCTGGCAGATCCAGGAGTGTGGAGCAGCAGTGGAGGTGGGGGTGGGAGGTACCATCTCTATAATGTTGCCCATCTGATACCCAGAATTTCAGGAGCTCCTTTACTTTAATACCAGTAGGTCAAACAACTGGCCAAATTTTGATTGGCATTACTCATATGAGCAGTCAGTTAAAGTATTTGTGTGAGTTAGGTGGGCAAGATTTAGCCCAATATATAGACAAAGACTAAGGATAGACAGTACAGAGTGAAGAACACAATAAGTTGGTAGGACAAACATTTGATGAAAAGGGTAATATACTAGAAAAGTAAATACAAAGTGTTTTGGATGGAACAGAGAAGACAAGACTTGCAGGAGGACCTTGTCTCAAAGGGGATAGACAGAGGAAGGGGAGGACAGTGTGCTAGATTACTAATTATGGTCTGAATACATATGAAAATCAAGACGGACACTGCACCAGAGATAGGAGCTGCATTAGAATATTAATCCAAGTCATAGAGAAGAATGGATATTGCTTCATATCTAACGCTACACAACATGTTCACCTGTGTCACACAAATGAAAAGGAATATTGAGAAGTACTATTATTGTGTATTTAGTAGCACCCACAATATGGAAGGAAGAGCTGACCTCAGAGCTAGGAAAACAAGCCCAAGGCTCTGTAGCCAGGGGGTACCACAAGGGGCTTAGGCTTCCCCTCACTATCTGTGATGGGACTTCCCTTGGCTGCCCACAGAACCAACTCTCCTTCCCAGCACGTCCCCAGCGCTGGGCTGGTGGGATTCTTCCTGACTCCAAGCCTTAGCTCCTTCCATCTGCCCACTCATTCCTCAATCAGTTGGCTGAGGGCTCTGGCTCCACTCCAGCCTCCCCGCCTCCATCCCAGAGCCTAGAACAGCGCAGACCATCACTAGTGGCACAATGGCCTGGCCCACCACCAACTGGAGCAGAGCAGAGCTCCCTCCTTGCTTGGTCTCTGGTAGGGCCGGGGCCCCACAGCAAAACTTTAGCTCCATGTGAGGGGAACCAGACACGGTTGAGAACAGAGAGAGTAGGGTGATACCCGGAGGCTGGAAAGAGAGGCAAACTGAAGTCAGTGGGTAGAGCTGAGTGTGATGGGTTTGACCACAGACAACCCCTTGGGACTGTCACCCGGTGTGCTGATCATGCCATTAAGCCCACAAAACTACTCTCTGGAGCTCCCCCCATCCTGCTGGACCACAAGCTCTGGTCTTCCCCATATAGAGCACAGAGTTAGAATAACAGGCCCTCAGAAGAGCAAGACAGATATTGAACAAGCTCAGCTCTAGGACTGTGTCAGAATCCAGATACACAACCCTCAAAGCCCACTAACTCCACCCTATCTGTGTGAGAAAACTAAGACCACTCACCTGATGATCCTTCTCCAGCCTCGGAGGATGCTTGGGACACATCTAGGCCATCGGGTACCAGCTCCAGGGTGAGTGTGGTCACAGTGCTGGCTGTGTCGGGGTCCTCCTCCTTTTCCTCATCCCTGACTGTGGCCCCTGGGCGGGCGATCACAGGCATCTCCAGTCCCAAGTCCACCACCAGGGTTGCAGAAGGGCCTGTACTGTTCCCCAGGATGCGGTGCAGGAATTCATAATAGGGGCAAGGGTGCAGTTCTGCCCCGGAGTGGGAGCTGTGCTCCCTTGCCCTGGTGTAGGTCTGTCGGATCTCCTTCACCTTGCTCCAGACCTGCTCTTGGTTCCTGATGTGGCCCTTGGTGGCCAGGCTATTGGCCATCCGACAATAGATGCTGGCGTTATGCCATCTGGAGTGGAGATCCTGGAGGTTTTCCTCCTCGCCCCACACCTCAATGAGGGCCAGGATCTCCACCCCAGACCAGGACAGTGCATGCCTTTTGCAGCATCTGGCAGGCTCCTGGAAGTCATCAGACTTCTCCCTTGGATGAGCAGGGGGTTCTTGGGGGGCTTGAGGGTCTGCAATGCTGGCCAGATGTTATGCTGTGGCAGAAGCAGCGTGGCTGGAGGTTGTCAGGGCCAGCTTCCTGCCACAAGCCCTTTCCCCGTGTCTGCAGCTTTAGGGGCTTCACAGGAAGAGGAACTATAGAGTTCTGAGGAGTGTGGCCAGAGTGGCCAGCAGGGCACCTGTGGGATTTCCTGGAGGTCCCTTCTTTCAGAATAACTCCCTGTGCCACATTGATATATGCCCTCTTCCAAAATAGCTATTTCGGAAGAAGCGCTATTTCTCGTGTAATTAGGTTTACAAAAGACGGAAACAGCCATCCATTATTTTGATTTTATTTTGAAATAATGAAATTGCTGTATAGACACTCACACTGTTATCTCAGAATAACGGCTGTTATTCCAGAATAATGATGCAGTGTAGATGCACCCTCGATGAGCTAAACTGATGCTGCTGCATCAATCACAGTGACACTGATTTAGCAACGTTGCGAAGGAAAGCCCTGCATCTATCACTGTGAGGACTGATAAAAGATTAGAAAACATTTTTATGACTCAATCTATCAATTCCCTTCTTGAATTGTGTGCACTAGCACTGGACATAGTATTCCAACAGCAATTGCACTACTGACAAATATAGAAAAACCTCTCAACTCCTATGCAAAATTCTCGTGTTTATACATCACAGGATAGCATCAGTTCTTTTGCTCACAGTGAGTTCAAGTTGGCTCATTATCCATCATGACCTTCAAACCTTTTGCAGAGCCACTGCTTACCACCCATCCTGAAAGTATGGCCTACATTCTTTGTTCCTGGATGAATACATTTAAATATATTAATACACATCTGGTTAACAAACAATCCTGATCATTGTATCAATGACTGTCCTCTTCATTATTTACTAGTCCCCCAACCTTTGTGTCATCTGCTAACTTTTATTAGTGGTAACTTTGTTTTTCTCCAGATCACAGATAAAAAAATTAAACAGAACAAGACCGAGAACCAATCCTTATGGGACCTCACTGGAAACACTCAATGATTACTCCCAGTCTACAATCACATTGAGACCCTACCAGTTTCTAAGCCATTTAATATGTGTCACATTAATTTAAAAAACTAGGACAATGCAAAATTAACTGGGAAAAAAAGGAAAAGAAAAGAGAGAAGAAAATGGAAATATGTCTTTCAAAAAAGAAGGAGGAAGTGTGGTGTTTTAGATGCTTCTTGTAATTATTAGAACTCGGAGCACTGGCTGTTGGGAGTCTGGAAGCACAGGAAACAGGAAGGAGGGGGGAGGAAATGGGCCAGGCCTGAGTGAGAGCTACAGAGGGAAGCAGCAGCAGCTTTGTAAAGAGGTTTCACCTTTGGTAAATAAAGGCCTGTTGAAGTTTGTTACTACCTTGCTTGCATAATACAACAGGAGAAATAATGCCTCTTTCCTGTGATATGTGTCCAGAGATGGCATTCCTGAACATACTTCGACTATTAATCTCCATATTGGCAACACTGTTGTAACATTTAGAAGTGATTCAGCAACAGAGATAACTGGGAGACTTTTAAGCCCGAAGGAGATGAGGTCCACCCCTAGCTTGCAGCCCAGGGTAGCTCTCAACAGCCACAGACATACATAACCTTTGTCAATTCAAAACTTAAACACAGTAACGAAAAGATGAGATGTATGTGTCTCAGGCCACTGCAAATTACTTCCTACACCAAATCACAATCTTTAAGCAAGGCCTCATAAATTGCTGAGGGCACACTGGATGGTGTTCCGTGAAAACAGAATGTTTAAAGATGACTAATACAGAGCCTATTGGTAGATGGCACTACACCCTCTGTGCTCAGCACAGTACAGAGGGTGACAATATCTCTACTTCCCAAATGTAGGAAAAATTGGAGAGAATGAGGAGAACAGTAGAACAAAAGTTCATTATTGCATTGTTTGCAGTGTTGTATCAACATCAGTTCTAAGACAGAGAGAGAAGATTGGTGAGATAATATGTTTTATTGGATCAACTTATTGCTGAGAAGTTTTTGAGCATACACAGAGATGAAGTAGCCTCTATCCAGGGTGCATCGGGCTAGCTGCAGACAGAGGCTGATCTGGCAGCCGCCCTGTCCACAGGGGGTCCGTGCTCCCCACGGGCAGAAGCTGCTCGGCCTCTCATGGAGCAGCTTCTGTCCACAGTGAGCCTGGGCCCACAGTGGTCAGAGGCTGCTCCAGTAGCAGCCCCTTTCCGCGGTGGGTCTGAGCCCCCTGCAGACAGAGGCCAGCCTCTATCCGCAGGGAGCATGGATCTTCCACGGACAAGGGATGCTGCCAGGGACCAGCCTCTGTCCACAGCAGGCCCAGAATCACTGTGGACAGAGGCTGCTCCATCGGAGGCAGCGCAGCTTCTGTCTGTGGGGGACTTGGGCCTGATGCAGACAAGGCTGCTTCGCGGCAGCCTCCCCTACCCCATCCCAGGCTGCTGCCTCTGATAGAGATATCAGAGATGGGGGGATGTGTGCAGTCAACAAGATTAATTGATAAGCCTAGGCTTATCAGTTAATTGTACAGTCGACTACACATTGACATGCCTAATATTAAATTGTGGGCAAGTCTAAGTTAGTGCTTAATTGTACTCCAGTCTATTGTAATCTGGCATGTTAATGTAGATCTCTTTTTATTGTACAAAATAAGAGTGAAACTAGATTTCAAGAAAGGGAAGTAAGGATATTAGTTTTCTACTTATTGTAAATAAAACGACTATAAATATAAGCTGAATTGGATTCATACTTTTGAACCAGATTGAAACTGCCACAAACCAGTATTCCGTATCTGGTAATTTATGAACCATTCTGATTAATCTATTTTCAATAAACTGAGTCAAGTTATCTGATGTCTTTTTACAATAATTGAAAAAAACACTAACAAAATATTGCTTTGGTCAACTCTTATTCAACAATACAACCTGCCCAACAAATCATCCAAAGGAAAAATAAGCTAGATTCTACAAGGATGAGAGAGTGGAAATTTCTCTAGGTGACATTTTAGTTTATGGAAAGTCAGCGAAAAACATAAGATAAGGTTAAAACATGTCCTGAAAGCTACTGACCTAAAAAGAGAGAAAAATACAAACTAATACAAACCTACCAAGGATTGTTCAGCATGGTTGATAAAGAGGGGGGAAAGCAAAAAGAAAACTAATTGAAATAAGTGTTTTCTTTATTGTTCTTCCATGTTGTTATATAGCCTCATAATCATAGTACTTGAGCATCTTCTAAGTTAAAAATTGGTAACACTCTCTCTCTCTTTCTTGCCCTTGCTCCTCTACAGGCTTACATAAGTTTTTTAAAATTAATCTTTAACCTAGAGCAGGGGTGGGCAATCATTTTTTATGGGGGGCCACTTCAAGATTTTGGAAAGTGGTCAAGGGACACAATCTTCCATGATATTAATGAAGGAGGAATGAAGGTTGAGTGCGGAAGGGAGCTGGGATAAAGGATTATGGTGTAGGAGCGAATGTGGGGTCTGGGAGGGAGTTTAGGTTGAGGCAGTTATGACCTGGGGCATGGGACTGGGGTGCAGGAGGAGTACAGGGGCTTGGGTTGTGACCTAGGGCAGGGGTTTGGGGTGCAAGATCTGGGGAGGAATATAGGTGCATGAGGGGAGAAGAGGGCTTGCATTATATGGGCCAGGGGGACAGAGGGTTGGGGAGGAAGAAGGGGCTGGGGTGTCAGAGGCAAGATCTTACCAGGAGACTTACCTAGGTGACTCCCAGCCACCAGCCCTGCATGTTTCCCAGGCAGGCTCACTGCCTGTCCCAACCCCTGCAAGGGTTATGTGCGTCTGTGAATAAGAGCCAGAGGGGAGGGAGAAGTGGTGCTTTGTGAGCTGCCTATTCTTCAAACAGGCAGCGCCCATTGGCCAGCAACTGGCCAAAGGAATTGTGCTAGGGGTGGGGAGAGTGCATGAAACCTCTTCCCCTACCCCACCCCGCCCCAGCTATGAAACACAAACAGCCTGGAAGCCACTTTTCTGAGTGGCATGCAGAAGGGGGCAGAACAAGTAGGGAGTCTGCCTGAGGCTCCCTGCTGCATCCATGGGCCAGATCTGGTGGCTTGGTGGGCCAGATCCAGCCCACCTGTCCTATTTTGCCCATGCCTGAGCTAGAGGGTGTTATTATGGAAATGCTTGGGCAAAGAGATTTTTGCCATCACCTCTGAATGTAGCAAGTTTAGTGGTCATTCTTATTTCTGCTGGCAGCTGTGTTCAATATTAAGGGTCCAGTTCCTGTGAAAGTTTATTCTAATAAAAGTCCTTATTCAATGCTAGAAGGAACTCTTTAGAATGTGTTATCTTTATGGCATATCATTGCTAGGCCCACATATTGTGGAATCATCCTGATTTTTATCAGAACGATTGAACATACTTGCAGAAACAATGGGTATGTCTACACTACAGCACTAATTCGAACTAACTTAATTCGAACTAAGCTAATTCGAACTAGTGCATCTAGACCTAAAAACTAGTTCGAATTAGCGTTTTGCTAATTCGAACTAGCATGTCCACATTGAGTGGACCCTGAACCGAAGTTAAGGCTGGCCAGAAGCAGTGCCGGCAGGGCATCAAATTAGGACTTAGAGCGTGGAGCTGCTGTATCAGGCTAGCCGAGGGCTGTGCTTAAAGGGACCCAACCCCCACACCGGACAGACAGTTCTCAGGGGTTCCCTGCTTGCTTGTCTACCTCGATGAGGGACAGCAAAGCAGTCCTGACTTGGAGTGCCCTGAGTGCCCACACTCGGCACATCACAGCACTCGGCCATCAGCCTGGCTGCACTTGCCGCAGTCTGCCATCCGGTGGGGGTCAATCGGGGGCCTGCAGGAGACCTTCCACCCCGAGGAGCCCGCAGAGCCACCCTAGTCCTCCCCCTCAGGGGCTCGTACCCCATACCTCCCTCACCTTCTTCCACTTACCCCTCCCTAGCCCCCTTCCTGATGTACAAAATAAAGGACACGTGTTCAAAAATAGAAACTCTCTTTATTTAACAAAACTGGGGGAGGGGGGATTAACCTCTGGGGAGACTGGGAAAAGGAGGTGGGAGAGGGGAAGAGAGAGGGTGGGAGAGGGGAAGGGGAAACCCGGGAGGAGGGAGCTGGAAGGGGGAAGCCAGGGGAAGAAGGAGGAAGGGAAGTATCAAACTATGGTACGCCATACCTTCAGTACTGTGTACAGATGTGATCTCCTCACCCCAGAAAAGATGTTTTGGCCTTGGAAAGGGTTCCAAAAAGGGCAACTAAAATGATCAGGGGTTTGGAACAGGTCCCATATGAAGAAAGGCTAAAGAGACTGGGACTTTTCAGCTTAGAAAAGAGGAGACTAAGGGGGGATATGATAGAGGTCCATAAAATCATGAGTGGTGTGGAGAGGGTGCATAAAGAAAAGTTGTTCATTAGTTCCCATAATACAAGGACTAGAGGACACCAAATGAAATTAATGGGTAGCAGGCTTCAAACTAATAAAAGAAAGTTCTTCTTCACAAAGCACATAGTCAATCTGTAGAACTCCTTGCCACAGGAGGCTGTGAAGGCTAGAACTATAACAGAGTTTAAAGAGAAGTTAGATAAAGTCATGGAGGTTGGGTCCACGGAGTGGTATTAGCCAGGGGGTTGAAATGGTGTCCCTGGCCTCTGTTTGTGGAAGGCTGGAGATGGATGGCATGAGACAAATGACTTGGTCATTGTCTTCGGTTCATCCCCTCCAGGGTCCCTAGTGTTGGCCGCTGTCAGCAGACAGGCTACTGGGCTAGATGGACCTTTGGTCTGACCCAGTACGGCCATTGTAAGCTCAGGGCTCAGGGTCGGGGGTCTCACTGGACCAACTTGATTTTCATGCAAACCTGCTCCTGGGTTTGCAGGTGGCCTTTGGTGGCCAGGCTGGCAGCTATCCTGCCCTAGACGGCTGCTTTCCTGTGCCTAGTGCAGAGATCGTGGACGTTGGAGGCCTCCCCCCAAACCTGGATGAGGTCTACGATCTCCGCACTAGACCAGGCGGGCGCCCGCCTCTTGCGGCCCCGGGCAGGCTCCTGGGAGCCGCCAGCCTGCTCCCGGGAAGAAGCGGAGGGCTGGGTGGCAGTGGGTACCTGGCTCGTGCCGTGCCAGGTGCAGGTTCTGCTGGCTGGGTGCTGGCAGGCTTGCACCTGGCATGGGCACCGTAGCCAGACCATGCCCCTTTAAGGGCTTCGGGGCCGGGACGGGGGCAGAAGAGTGGCCACCAGGGCAAGTTGGGAAGGGCTAGCCTCCCACTAGTTCGAATTAAGTGGCTACACAGCCCTTAATTCGAACTACTTAATTCAAACTAGGCGTTAGTCCTCGTAGAATGAGGTTTACCTAGTTTGAATTAAGCACTCCGCTAGTTCGAATTAAGTTCAAACTAGCGGTTTGCATGTGTAGCGCCTATTAAAGTTAATTCGAACTAACGTCTGTTAGTTCGAATTGACTTTGTAGTGTAGACATACCCAATGCTACTATTTCAAAAATGATTTGGGCACATTTAGTCATCAAATAAATTACAGTGTTATTTTTCTTCCATGCTGCCACATTCTGTTGTACTGACATGTTTCAGTACATTGGTTTCTATTGTTGCACTGAAGTGACACTTGTCTTTCATGGTGTTTCAATAAAGCTCCAAATCAATATTGTATAATGATTCATGGATACTGAACACACCCTAAATTACATGTATTTATTGCCACGCTCAGGTATATCAGTGTGCTTTAGATTGGCTATAAAAGCATTACAAGGAACAGTTCTGTGGGCCTCCTACACAATAAATGCCTACATGGATGAAACCCCGCAGTAGAACTACTGCTACAAAAAATAAACCAATAGATGCAATATGGAAGTGAAATCTGAGGCCCATTTTAACAAGTTTCTACGCTATTGTGATAGCACTTAAGTAGAAACCCAACATGTACAGTTCTGTAAATAATCTCTTGGGCCCAGGAAGTTCAGCAATAATGGCTGCAGAACAGCACTTGACCAGTTTCCCTACTAATCAATATACAGGAAGAATAATAAATTCTGGGAAGTAAAGTGTAAAAATATAATTAGGCAGTCCAGAAAGAATTCATAGTGCAACAAAAGAAACAAAAAAACCAGCAATTTTTTAAAAGTACATCAGAAGCAGGAAGCCTGCCAAACAGTGGAGACTCTCAATGATCAAGATGCTAGTACAATCACCCCAAGCCCTGGTTTACAATAGGACTTTATTTCATAACCCCTCTGAGGTCGAATTTATAAGCAGAGCATCCACACTACCAAGCTCATTATTTCGAAATAATGGGTCATGGAATTCAAAGTCTATATTCCTGTTTCTCATCAGGAGTAATGCTAATTCTGAAATAGTTATATCAAAATAACAATAAAGTGGACATTCTGGTGCTACTATTTCAAAATAATTACTCCTCAGAGTAATTCGAACTAATTACTCCCGAGTGCTTCCTGGGGCTCTAAGTCTGAGGTAGACCATCCACATTAATGAAGCCTGCCTTGGACTAATTTTGAGGCTTCCCAATAGTGTAGACATGCTAGTTCAAAATTGTTAAATCAGGAGTTATTAAGTCTCAGAGGGGTAGTTGTGTTAGTCAATGACTAAAAAAAACTTAAAAAACAACAATGGTCCTTCTGGTTAGTTTCTAAAGGTATGTCTAGACTACATGGCTATGTCGACGGAGCCATGTAAACTAGTTTACCCGGCATAGGCAAAGAAGTGGAGATTTAAATAATCCCTGCTTCATTAAAATAAACATGGCCACTGCGCTGTGTTGACGATCAGCTGATCTGGCACAGCACGGTAGTCTAGACGCGGATCGGTCAACTGGGGAAACCTTTGCCGACCGATCCCTTATGCCTCGTAAACGAGGATTACAGGATCAGTCAGCAAAGGCTTCCCCAGCCAACTGATCTGCGTCTAGACTACCATGCTGTGCCGGATTAACTGATCGTTGGCACAGTGCGGCGGCCATGTTTATTTTAACGAAGCAGGGATTTAAATAATCCTATGCCGGGTAAACTAGTTTACATGGCTCCGTCGACGGAGCCATGTAGTCTAGACATACCCCAAGGTGCTATAGGACCATTGTTGTTTTTTTCAGGAGTTATTAAGTTGAACTTACTAATGTTGCCTGGGTAAGGATAATTAAAGCAATTGCTTGTTAAAATGGAGTCTCTTCAGATTCCATCTTGTTTTCTTTCTTCTTCCTTTGCCACTCTTTCCCGCCGAAACATTAAGTGCACACCGCACTTAGTTATGCACTCAGCTCAAAACTATGCACTAGGCACTCAAATGAGCTGCACACCACCCAGAAACTGTGCACCCCTCCCTCCTAGAACATTGCACACAGCACCATTCTGTGCACCCAACCCTTACCACCCTTTTCCCGCCTTGAAGAGTTTATAAGCCCTGACCAAAGAGGGGTTCTGGTTCGCCTCTGTCCGTCTGTACTATTGTCTGTCAATCACTGTCTACCGTTTAGAAGGCCTGTCAATGTTTGTCTGTTTCCCGTGGTGCTCCATTTTGGTTCATGGATATTGGTACAAGGATTTAGCTCGAGTCGTGGTGAGATAGCCACCGTGGGTGTGGGAATACCCCATTTGATTGGTTGCTGGCTTCTGCCACATGGACTTGGACTTTATTACCATCATCCTTACCTACTGGATTGGGCTGTGAGTCGAAGGACTATCGAGTGCCAACTCCTGAAGGAACTTACCTTTTCCACTGGAGGCGAGGGCCCATCTATGGAGGACTCGTTTGACTGGACTACTCCCTGTCAGCGAGGGATGGCCTGCCGTCCTCCCCTAAGGCTTCACATTAGCCGCAGGGTAGAAGGTCGCAGGCCTCAATCGCCGCCTCTGATATTGTAACGTATACCCCTTGGGTATTCGGGACCTATCTATCTTCTTTCTCTTCTGGGATAGGGTGGGTTTATGTCATTGTTGTTGTTGTGCGTTTGACTTTTCAAAATATATGGTTTGGCCCTAAAAATTGGTCTCTCGCCTGATTTGTGGTTACCCAATCCAACGGTGACTAGATACGTAACACCAGGCAGAATCTGGCTTCTGGGGGGGGGGGGGGGCAACCTGTCTTAGGCCTTAGGCTTTACTACAGGTTTTGGCTTCCACAATAATTGTTTACCTAAGTCCCCCAGGTAACGCTAATTTCAAAATAGTTTCCTGTAAACGGGGCCATTTTGGAGAATCTAAATGAATTATTTGCATTCACTGCAAAGGATGTAAGGGAGATTTGCACACCCGAGCCACTCTTTTTCCAATTACAAATCTGAGGAACTGACCCAGACTGAGGTGTAAGAAGAGGAGGTTTTTTAAAAAACTGATAAACAGTAATAAGTCACCATGACCAAATGGTATTCACCCAAGAGCCCGCTGGGGCTCTTGTACATTTCAAAGGAGGAATGAGGAATTACACTTGCAGCCCCAGGCCAGTGGGAAGTCCCGCTGACTCCAGGTTGCACGCAGGCGTGCCAGCTTTGAAATAAAAAGAGTTCCTAGCAGGGGCTCTTGTGCATTTCAAAGAGGAAGCACCCTCATGGAGCCCGGGATCAGTGGAGAACTCAGAGTCCCCCGCTGATCTCAGGCTCCATGTTGCACTCTCTATTTGAAATGCCACGCGGAGCCCGGGGTCATCTGGGGATTCCCTAGGTGACTGCGGGTTCCGCAGAAATGTCACGCAGAGCCCGGGATCAGCTGGAGTCCCCCGCTGACCCTGGGCTCCACTCAGCGCAGACGCCCTCAGCATTTCATAGGGGCAGATCTGCATAGCTGATCCCAGGCTCAGCTGTGCTGCACTGCCCCTTTGAACACCGCCTCTGCATTTCAAAGCGGCAGTGCTGCACTGCTGAGCCCGGGCTCAACTGTGTTGTGCTGCCGCTCTGAAGTACCCCCTCTTCCCTCTTCCCTTTGCTGCCTCTATCTTATAGAGGCAGCAAGCGGGGAATCGACTAGTGGACCAGTCCTTAACACCCTTAATTTAAATGTGAAATTGAAGAACCACTAACTGTGACGTATTATTATAATGGTGTTGCACTACCCTCTCATTCGCACCTCTTGGCCTACACTCTGTTTATGGAGGCTCTTCAGTGACTCAACCTTCCGGTCAAGTCAGGCACAGTCTGTGTGCAAAATAAAGCGAAATCCTTCCAGGGTACCAGTCCAGCAGGGCCTCTCTTGATGTCCTCTTTAATGTCTTTTAGTTTGTTCCCAATCTGGAATAGACAGGGCTTCCTTCCTGGATGTAATGTTTTCACCCTCTCAGCACCTTTCTGGTAGTAGCCCTTTGGCTGAGTCACTATTGCCTAATTCCTTCACTTTCACTTTCCCTCTCCCCTTCCTGAGATGCCTCAAGATCCCCAAATTTTACCAAAATAGGGTATGTCTACACTAGCTTGTTAGTTCGAGCTAGGTAGGGTAATTAGGGCAAGCGGAGTTGCAAATGAAGCCTGGGATTTAAATATCCCGGGCTTCATTTGCATGTTCCCGGGCGCCGCCATTTTTAAATCCCCCTTAGTCCGAACTCCGTTCCCACGGCTACATGCGGCACGGAATAGGTAGTTCTAATTAAAGATCCTAATAGATGGTGCATAAACAAAGATCAAGCATTACTGTTCCTAATCCACTTAAAATCTCTTCCCCTCAAACATCCTAGCACAGCAGCACTTGAAAAATCCAAATAGGGACCTATGTCTTCCCATTTTTTAAACCTAGATTGCCTTCTAGATAGACAAGTTGTAGTCATTCTTTTACAACAAATGAATCTGTATCCAGATAACCTACATCTGTCATTTTGATGTTTTTAAATACAAGGCACTTACACATCTTTACATGGAAATTTTGCTATGGAACTTGTCTAGCTGATGTTGATTTTACATTATAGATGTGGCTTTTACAGATAAGTATTTGATTGAAATGAACAAAGCTGCCTAGTGAATTCTGACATATA
This sequence comes from Pelodiscus sinensis, assembly GCF_052426305.1. Taxonomy (NCBI): domain Eukaryota; kingdom Metazoa; phylum Chordata; order Testudines; family Trionychidae; genus Pelodiscus; species Pelodiscus sinensis. The sequence continues at coordinate 244,336,645 of NC_143053.1, read as the reverse complement.
TTGCTTAATTTAAAACGTTTTTAATAGAAAATAACTACATGCCTTAGACATTTTTGAAAATATCAATGCACTGCCTGTAGATTTTTCATCAGAATTTTGAGGGATTAGGGTTGAAAATGGGCAGGAATCATGTATGTTTTTCATTTCTATTGCATTTGGCACATCAAGATCCAGGATTTCTCCACTGAAGTGAGAGTAACTACACTTCAGTTTTATTTAGTGAATCCAGTTTGAAAGCTCTGGGCAAAAAAAAATGCTGCTCCAGGCTCATGGATTGCTCATGAACTTGGATTTTAAGAACAGAAGAGCCAGTTCTGAGGCTCTATCTACTCTGACCTCCTGCATAACACAGGCAACAGCTGCTGGGGGTCAGAGCAGGACAGGCTGTTTCACAGCTTCGCCACTGATAACTTTGCATACGGTGAATGAGGGCGAGAGTTGGAGCAATAGAAGCTGTCAGGGTTTATTACCAGGTGTGATGGGGACTAGCGCCCAGAAGGCAACAGGACCTATCTGTCCCCTTACCCCGTTAGGCGCACCAGACACTTGAGCATCCTGGTCCATTCTGGTCTTTATGGCATCTGCCCTGCCCAGCCCCTCAGGTGCCACGCGACCTCCCCACCACCCTTGGCCTCAGCCAGTTTAAGCCGGTTGCTTTTTCCGTTGGGACTGGCCCAGGAACGTTCGCTCCGTTCGTTGGGGACCCTTCACCCTCCCCGCCACGGCCGGGCGCACAGCGCGCGCTCTTCTCTTTCCCTGCCCCGCCCAGCCGCGCGCCAGCTCCTCCCGCCAGTCGGCCCTGAAGCTTCGCAGCTGTCAGCCGAGGAGGAAGGCGGCGGGTGGTGTGTCCCGCACGTCATATCGGCCGCCTGGCTCTCATTGGCTGCCGAGCCTCACCAGACCGAATGTTGTGCCCGGCGCCGCGCGGAGGCTCCTTCCCTTCCCCCCACCGCTCCGAGGGGAGGGGTAGGGGCCGGCGCTCCCTCTGCCTCCAGGGTAGGTCGGGAGCGGGTAACGTGACATCGAGGCTCGCTGCTTATAAACCTTTCCCCAGACCACTACAGCGGCCGGACGGGACAGGACCGGGAGGAAGCCCGAGCAGCGCCCCTGCAGGTGGGTGCCCAGCCGCGGCAGGCAGGGGACACAGCAGTCGCTGCGCTGGTCCCTGGTGGGGGGAGGCTGGGAAATGGGGATCCCTTCCCCCCCAGCGTGGCGGGCGCTACCACATACCTCTTGCCCTTGGCGGGCGGGCGCTGCCAGCCGTGGGCTGAGGGAGCCCGGGCCCCTGCAGGGACTGCGCTGCATGCACGGAGGGGCTTGGGACAGCGGGCGCCCCTGCTCCTAGAATAGCGCCCGCAGGTGGGAGAGGGGCCTAGGTAGGTTGTCATCCTGGGCTGAGAGGGGGAGTCGGGTTGACCGATGGATTGAGACGCGCCGGACAGGCTGCACTGTTTGACCTGCTCTTGGCCCTTCCATAGCCTTGTCACGCTCTAGCTGTAAAATGAGCGGGTGAGTGGTGGGGATCTAAATTAATTTGGGCTCCTCCAATGGTCGGTGTTCTACAAATGCTAGGCATTTCTGCTTGGGAGTGTATGTACACATGCACACAAACACGCACACAAGTGCAGAGGATTTAGGCCTGAGTGACTGTCCCTGTTTTGGGGCCCTAAAAGCCACTCTTTTCTCTCCATGTGAATGGTAGGACCCAGATGGTGAAGCCAATGCCCAGATTGGAGAACTGCAGCTGGAGCTGTTCCTGCACTGCTAGAGGAAGGCATAAAAACCAACTGGGGAAAACTGCTGTGGGACTAGCTGCCAGGGTGGGTGAGATGCTGAGCTCTTCTGTCTCAAGCTCCCCACGGACTCTGGTGGGTCATGGAACACGGACCCCTAGCACTTCCATTCTCAGAAGCAATACTAGTAGCAGCAACAGCAGCCTGAACTTGAACCAACATCTGGTGCAACGGAGCCTGGTGCTCTTTGCTGTGGGTGCTTTCATGGCACTGGTGTTGAACTTACTGCAGATACAGAGGAACGTGACCCTGTTCCCCGAGGAAGTTATTGCCACTATCTTCTCCTCTGCCTGGTGGGTGCCCCCTTGCTGTGGGACAGCAGCAGGTGAGTCCTGTAGTTGACTGGGAGGTGGTTTAGTCAGCAGCAGTGTGAGAAGGAGGGAACAGGCCCTAAGGATCTGTGATCTGCATGTTTTGGGGCTAGCCACACGTCACATGAATGTAGCTGATGTGAGTTGTGGGGAGAAGGGAGGGGGGGTTGGACTTGGTGCAGCTTTCCCCACATCAGGAGAAAACTAATTTCATATGTGGCACAAAGTACTCAAAGGTGATGTACTGCTTTTTCAAACTGCATTGACATGTATATGAGGTATTAATACTCAGTTCAGCTGGTCAGTATTTCAGCAGCTATGTGTTCTGAAGAAATAATTAGCCATTTCTCTACACACAGCTCTTCAGGGCTGATGCAATTTCTGCAGACTGTGGTGTTCAGAGTTTTTCTCCTGTGAGCCAAGAGATGCTCACACACCAGACAGCAAGTGGAGAATCAGGAGTATATCCTGAGTATCTTGTTTTCTGGCAGGCCTGTGAACAGTGCTAGGACCTAGTGCAGCAGCAGGCATGGCTCTCCTCACTGCTTGCTATATGATTGGTTCCCTCTGAAACTGGTGAGCCTGCAAGGTTCTGTTACTATTGGCTGCCTGAGTGAACAGGCCACAAACAGAATCAGAAACAAGGAAGTCACATGTCAGCGGGGGATGAGGAAAGCCTTTCTGGCTGCCTGCCCTGTTTTCTGCCTAGAGCTGTGCAACTGCCAACAGCCATAATCTCTGTTTATAATATTTGAGTACTTGCAAACAGCATAGTCTGTAACAAAACACACAATGAATATGAGGCCTTTGCTGTTCAATTGAAACAAATGGGCAGCTGACCTCGGTATTGTTACTAATAATCTTACATCTTGATACTGTACACTTGGTATATACAGGTGGCACTGGGGAAATGATTACAATGGAAATACCAGGTCAAATTTACAACAAATAAAATAAAGAAATGTTCCCATGGCCATTTTAAAACACAAATAGAAAAAAAATCTTAACTTAAACCTTCCCACATAGTATCTGCAATCCAAATGTTATAACGTTGTGTTAGTACATTAAAGTAAGAGTAAAATCTATAGTCTGGCTTGTGGAAACTGAGAATGCTATGGAAACCCCATAATCAGTGAAAAGGAATCCTGCCCTTCCGAGTTGTTTTGCTTGGCCTAGTAAAACGTGCAACATTAACAAAAAAAAAAATCCCTTTTCAGCTCTGGCTGGAGATAAAGTTCTCAATCTTATTCTTGTAAGAACCCTGGAAATGCTGGAATTTTTTTTTAAACAGAGCATTTTTCTTTGTGAGTAAGTATACATAGAAAATTACATCATCACAGATAGACCTGAAGTCTTTTTCTTCAGGAGGACTAAATTGAAAACTTTCATTTGAGTTTTGTGTCCGCTGATCAGAGGATTATGGGAATCCATTTTTACCACACACCGACTTTAGTTCCTCTACCACTGTACACTAACATCTACCCAAAGATGTTAGAAAATACTGAATAGCTTGTATTGTTCTTTTAAACAAAAGCAAAGTTTAATAAGCTATCTAGTTTTAGCTGATCCTTAGTTGCTGCTGAGTAATTTTTAAGCAAAGACATTTGTTTGAAGCTGTAGCTCAGAGGACACCAACCAGTAGATTGGGATCTCCTGGTAGATCTTGGAACCTTTGACAGGTGATCCTGACAGGTTTGGCTGGGAGGCTATCAAGTGCTGGCATTTCATCTGCCCCTTTAGCACTGCTGTGCTGCTCCTGCTCTCTGCCTTGGAGTTGCCCTCCCCCCCCCCCCCCCCGAGAGCCTCCTGCTTGCTGTACAGGGCATGGGAAGAGGAGGAGGAGGGGTGCCCCTCCCACCTTCTTGTACCCATCTCCACAGAGTGGGGTGGGGGCAGAGATGGAGAGAGTTTGCTGGCTGCTTTTGGAAGTGATGCAGGGCCAGGGTAGAGGTGATCCTGCCTTAGCCCTCAGAAGCCACCAGTGGTAAGCAGTGCCCAGCTGGAGCCTGCATTCTGAGCTCTGGCCCCAATCCTTAACCCCTCCTGCACCCCAAAATCCTGCCCTAGCCCTGAATCCCCCTGTACCCAACTCACTCCCAGAGCCTACACCCTAAACCCCCTCCTGCACTTCAACTCTCTGCCCCAGGTTCAGCTCTGAACCCCTCCCACACTCCAAATCCTTTAGCCCAAGATCAGCATCTGCACCCACTGCACCCCAACCCTTTGCCCCCAGCCTGATAAGTGAGTGAGGTTGCGAGAAGGAGCATAGTGAGCAGGGGTGGGGCCTCAGAGGTGGGAAGGAGGCAGGGCAAGGGTGTTTAGGTTTGAGAGAGATCCTAGAATTCACTTAAATTAATTTATCTCATGCCTCCTCTCCTAAAGTTGGAGACCACTGCTGTAGCCATTAATACTGTTTCCAAAGCAAAGTACTCTGCCTAAGAGTGAATATCACAATAGACACCAAAGAGAAGACATCTTTTATCAGGCAATCTGATTCTCAATGTCAAAACTAGTTGCTGCCCTAATGGCATAGCTCATATAACATTCTAGAATAGTCTGAAATTCCAAGCTTGTATGTATCTCTTCTAGCTAGCTACAACTTTGAAGCTTAAGCGCATGGCCAAGAACATGTGTGAAATGAGATCTAACAGTCCTTTCATAGTCAGAATAAATTCTGGAAATAAGAGGTGACTTCTACCTTTTCTAACATGTGGCCATGAAAAACAAGATGCCACCTAGAGTGAAATTGTCTGTAGTTACAATGGAATATAACTTTAATTGGTACAACTGTCAGCAGAATTTGACTCATTTAAGGCTTTATTCTGTTCCTGTTGAAGTTTGTAACAAAACTCTACCTAGAGTCAGTGTAAGGCCAAAAGGGACCACTGGATCATCTAGTTTGACCTCCTGTATATCACAGGGCAGCAGTACCTCCCACACACCAAGTCCAGTAACTGAAAAAGACCAAAGTCTTACAGCCTTCTGGAAATTATACTATTGTGTTCCTCAGACAGAGAATGAGGGCCCCGATTGCGTAAGTGCTCAAGGCTCCCACTATATCTGGCTCTAATCATTCCTGCTAATCTTAGCATGTCACTTGCACCTTCTGCTGCAAAGAATGGCAGTGACCTGGGGGGAGGGCGGAAATGTTCCATTTTTGCCTTTGATCTGGGGAAGAAAATTCCTTCCTGACCCCACATATGGCTGTCAATAAGAACAGCTATCCAAGCACCAGAGGAGAGAATGCTCTGTGCCATATGGAGTGGTCCCATCTCCAGTTGTGGTCCTCCCTGATGCTTTAGAAATGTGGTATTTAAAACCATCTTTCCGGCGTATATCTGATATCCATAAGGGGGACTAATGAATGCCTGACGCTAGCAGGGGGTAGGCTAGAATGCTGAAGCCAAGACAAACTGGAAGTGCTGTTGAGCCTTCCCCCTTCTATCAAAAGCTATCTGGTCATAAAAATGCGCTCATGAATTTGACCAACTCTTAAAACAAAATAAATTGTTTGCACCTACTATTTTCTTGACCTGAATGGGAGTAGAAATGGGTCATTTATAATCCATCTAGTATTCGAATGTCACTCTTTCACAGGCTATCATAGACTCTTGTGTTGGTGGTTATATTGACTTGTTTAATGAATGGGTTGCATTGGGGAGTTTGCATTGAGTTGTATACGTGGTAAATCAACCTTTGAAGAATTGTGGCAATTGAGCCAAATAATCCATCTTGTTCTGGCTCCCTCCTATCACTGACTCATTACAACAAATGAAATTATTATATACAGATTAGGTATGCAATAAGGCTGGTAATTGGCTGTTAACTGTCACCGTGATCTAGTGCTTCTATATAGATGTAGTAGCTGAAAGTCCATACTATGGGTATGATTTGTAAAGTCGATTATAGCTAAGAACTAAGTGGCTAGTGATGGATCATGAATCTCAGTGGTGACTGAACCTGGTGATATTCTAAACAAAGTGTTCAACCATACTTGCCATTGTTCTCATCACTTCACACTTATTCAGACATTCTAGTCTTCAGAGTGACAACCTTAGAATTTTTTTTATAGCTAGGGTGGGAGGCAAAGTTCTGCTCATGATTCAAGTCCAGACAGTATTTGTGCTCCTGATCAGGAATGTTAAAATACGGTTATAAAGTAAACCCTGTAACTGCAAAAATTTCAGTGGTTACACACAGAGGAGGGCAGTTAGTATCCCTGGAGCTGTTGTGCTCTGGCTCCTGCTTGTCCCTCCTGCACCCCACATTCTGCTGCCTCTGATGCAGAGGGGAGGGCAGCTGGCTCTCCAGAGGCAAACTGTGTACCATGAGCCTACATGTAACCGTGAAGGCTAACCAATGAACCCAGGCTCATCAGTTAACCACGTACACAGTTACACTTTAACATCCCTAGTCATGAGTTGTAGTGACTTCAGTGGTCTTTGGATCCGGCCCAAACTCAAGCTGCCTATAACTCAGTCATGCCTATTCAGCTGTTACTGGATGGTGCCTTCGCTATTAGGGCTGTCAACATGTAGGCAAATACACGGTTAACCGTTAAGCCTAGGCTTATTGGTTAATCTTATTGACTACATGCACTTCTTTCCCCCTCCCCCTCCAGCTGCCTCTGTATCAAAGGCAGCAGAGGTGCGGGGGGAGCTGGTACACATGGGAATCTGGCTTTCAAGCCAGCCCCCCACACCTATCGGCTCATGCGAGCCACTCTGTGGGATGCTAGTGCAGCCTTTGTCTGCGTGAAGCTCGGATCCCCCGCAGGCAGGGGCTGCTGCTACCCCATGCTGCTGCCTCTGAATCAGAGGCAGCAGCACAGGGTGGTGGGTGCTCCCTGGGAGTGAGGCCAGGAGTGCACTGGCTGCCAGTTCTGCCCCCAGTTCTGCCCCCAGGGACTATTGAATTGTCATGTAACCACTAAAATTCGATGTGGTTATACAACTATTCAATTAATCACTATCTAACCTCCCTATTCACTACTCTGAACTCTTGAAAGTAAAGGAATATTAGTCTTCACTGTTTAAATTTTCAGTAATGTTCTGAGTTGTGACCATTGTGTAACAGGTAATATTCAGATGAAGCCATACAAAGTGACACACAAACTGTTCCTTCTCCTAAGAGCAAGTCCCCTGACTCTGGAGTAGTCCTCATTTCTATACCATCCTTACTTCTATGCTGCCTTTAGAGCTGGGTGGCCAAGGAACAGCTGTCTGGGTGCCCATCTCTGAAGGCAGAGCCATCACAAAAATCACCCAGAAAGAATCATGAGACTGCACTATATCTTACCATCCTTACTTCTGTGCTGCTGCAGCATTGCTTTCTAAGCTGGGTGCCCAGCTGGTAATCACTCTTCCCTGATTACTTCTTCGCTCCTTTCAGAGCTAGGCAAAGGTGGCAATACTGTGATCACTTTGCAATCACATTTTGGACAGGACCCCCAGTTTGAGAAATGCTGTAGACTTTTACCTATAGATTTCATGGGGAAACCAGATTTCAGTCCATTACATGTTTTTCAGACATGAATTTGGTAGTACCCCTATATATAAAATTACAAGTCTTTGCTTAGAAGGCTTTGCCATGCATTTATTTGCCAAATTAATGCAGAAATATTAATTGTGTAAATGCTATGTACAAGCTGTCTCCTTTCATTCTTACAGCTGTTGTTGGCCTGCTGTACCCCTGTATTGACAGCCATCTTGGAGAACCACACAAATTCAAGAGAGAATGGGCCAGTGTAATGCGATGCATAGCAGTTTTTGTTGGTATTAACCATGCAAGTGCTGTATCCTTGATCTAGTTTACTTTTTTGCATGTTTATTTAAATGTTTATTTATAATGAACCATGGTAGCAGTGGTTTGTCTTCCCATTCAATATTGAGTGACTTACACAGGTCAGACTTAATGCTGATGGAAGAGATGTGGTCATTAGGGATATGAACAACAAATGCTTATTGGATAGTCACATTAGTCAACTGGCTGCTTCTCCACATACACACACACACACACACACACACACACACACACACTTGCTGATTCTATCAGAGGCAACAAGGGGAGGGAGAAGAGGAAAGGGTTCTTCAAAGCAGCAGTGCCGCATGGAGCCTTGGACCAGACCCTGGGCTCCATGCAGCGTTGCTGCTTTGAAACGCCATGTGGAGCCCAGAGTCTCCAGCTGGCCCAGGTTCCACGCAGTGTTTCAAAGTGGCAGCGCCATTTGGAGCCAAGGGTCAGGTGGGGACCTCTGCTGATCCCAGGCTTCATTCGGTGATGGTTCAGTGAGCACAGGGCCAGTGGGAACCGCTTGGGACCCCCCAATAGCCCCATGCAGTGCTTTCGCCTTTGGAGTATAGCAACAGTCCTAGGGCTGTTGCTGCACTTCAGAGGTGGAGGTGCCCTTATTGACTAATCAAATAGTCTATGCAAATTGACTATTCCATTAGCCAATTAATCTAAAGCTAAATTTAACATCCCTAGAGTTCATAACCTATACACGTTTTATAGCTATAACTTCAAGTATGCATTTGTAACAGATCATATTCTCCATCTGTCAAACTGTTTTCGAATGTGTGCCAGTTGAATCAATGTAACATTTGAACTAGAGATATGACCTTTTGGCTGCTATAATGGTTAATGCTCAAAGATTGGTTTCTCACCAATACTAACTGTAGTCTCAAATTGCTGGTAAAGGTTGAATCTCTAGTCAGGACCTAACTGGTGCTGAACCACCGAATTGCCAAACCACAGGAGGTCAATATTGTCTATCAACATTACCAAACACTTCCACTTCTTACTGGGCTCTTAGAAGACATTTAGAAGTAAATTAGAGCTATCAGGCACAGAACTCTGAGTCAGGACTGGTTGCTGTAGACCAACTTTATGGAACCATGGGAAACTTGGTCACACCCATGATAAGTAGATATCTGGCTAACTAAAATCATGCTGGACCACAGATGTTGCTGGACTAGAGAGGTTCAACCTGTATGGATGCTCATTCTATTGAAATTAAAATAGATACTATTTCAGCAGAAGACTTAAATCCACAGAAAGGAGGGAAAAGGTCTTAAAAGTTGTGGCCAATTTAAAAAAAAAATCCCCCTACATTGGGATTCCTTAATCTTTGGGTGCTTGGTATGAGTAGCTCAGGCCTGATGGTCACAGTTAAAAGCTCACAACTCCAACTGAAAGTCAATAGGGTCTCTGAAAATCATCTCCAAAGTCTCACTGAGCATCCAGAATCAATTGTCACTCTTAAATGGTCAACTTTAATATCTCATGTAGACAACAAGAAAGAAGTTTGCCACAAATTTTTTTCAAACAATCTGTAAGGAATTTTCCTTAACGGTCTTATCAGAAACTGGATTTTGCAAATAACATTCAACTCTCCTTGACTCTAGCAGCATTGTCACTGGGCCTTTGGTGGACATTTGATCGTTCAAGAAGTGGTCTTGGTCTTGGAATTACAATAGCCTTTCTAGCTACTCTGATCACCCAGTTTCTCGTATATAATGGTGTTTATCAGTAAGTACAACATTTCAAACTTAGCACTTAACTAACCTGACTTCTAGAGAATTTTTCTTTTTGTAAAATAGGGAAACTACAATAACTTGAAATTCAAAATTAAAATATTTTGTAACCTATATACACGAGTAATTTACCACTTCTGAACTAAGGGCAGTCCCTTAGCATGCTGTAATGCCACTGTCATGTGTCCTCTCATACAGAATCTAGGGATGTCAACGTGTAGATGACTACATGATTAACTGATAAGACTGGGCTCCGCTCCTGCGCTGCTGCCTCTGATAGAGACAGCAGTGCAGGGGCAGGCGAGAGCCGATATGCATGGGGAGCCAGATTTTAAGCTGGCTGTTCACGTGTGCCAGCTCCACACGCATGCACCTCATACAGAGGCAGTGGGGAGGGCAGGCAGGCGCCAGTCCTGGGGGTAGCTGGCTTAAAAGCCAACTCCCCACAGCACCGGCTTCATAGTACCTCCTGCCCCCTCTCCATGCTGCTGCCACTATCAGGAAGCAGCGTGGGGAAGGGGAAGGAAAGGCTACCATGAAGCAGCCTGTGTCCATGGTGGGCCCTGGCTCGCCACAGACAGAGGCTGCTCCATGACAGCAGCCTCTGTCTCTCTCCCCCCTCCTCCCTGTCACCCCTTCTGACCTTGAAGTGCCATTGACTAGCTCCACAGAGAAGGAATTGCTTAATCTTCTTTGGCTGGAAACTGACCTTAATCTAACATTGGATTTTTTAAAAGAGGAGGATTATGTCCTGCTATCACCACTTTGAGGCAGGGCTAAATTCCTCACACTATTATACTTCTATACAAGACACTATATTTCCACTTCTGTTGGGTTTTTTCTAATTTAATAACTTTTTTGTTTGCTTTAGGTATACATCACCTGATTTTCTTTACATCCGTTCTTGGCTACCATGTATATTTTTCTCAGGAGGCGTGACTGTAGGAAACATAGGAAGACAACTGGCTATGGTAACTATTGTATAATTGGCCTTTGGATGTTTAAAAGGGAAGATCTTTCATACATGTTTGTCCATGGAAATGGTGCCTGTGAGGACATCATAGTAAGCTGTACAAAGTCTCCTCTGAAGGACTGAAACTTGAGCCTAGAAATCTAGCATGTTGCCACTGAGAGAATTCTGTTACATTCATTAGTACTAGACTTTCTCCTTAATCAGAGTGCTTCCAGTGGCATTTTGAATCATGACTGGTTGCAAGCTTAATCAGAATCTTAATGTTGCAAAGTGCAGGACCACAGGAGTTATTCTCCAGTGACTATCTTCACACTTAAGTAGACAAGACCTTACGGAGAGAGGAGAGGAGGGATGGGAAGGGTGAAAAGTAGAAAGTTTGGAGAGGGAAAACTGCTCTTTTTAAAATTCAGTTTTTCATAAAAAGTTGCACTAGCTGGCTTTAGCTTCTTTAATCCTAGTATGAAAATGAATGCTGTCTCAATAACATGTGGTTCAAGGCCTACTCCTGTATAACTATAATTTCAAATATAAGGAGATAGTACATGCTGGATAATGACCTCATATACTTTATTCTTAAATAGATACCATAGAAACTTTATTTACAGCAATATTTAACAGTTAAAAGAAGTTATCTTTTTCCTGTGGCTTGCACATCAGCTTAAAGCCTGCCTGTCAAATGAATTCTGACATTGTTGGTAGTCCTAATTAATACTGCACTGATTTGTCTTCTATCTCCTCAACCACAATTCCCTGGTCTTGGAAGCCTCCTTCAATTGACTATCTCCACTATCCTGCAATGCTGATGTGATTGAGGAGTATAACCTCTCCCAAAAGAAGGGAACAGGCTTTCAAGTACTTGAAATGTCAGGTTCAATGTTCAAGATTTCCCTGAAAGAGGAGGAGAAACTGTTGAATGGCATGTGGGCACTAAAAGGAGGTGAATTTCTAGTGTTATGTAGCTTATGTAACACAGCAGGCCTCTCATGCCTTTACCTCAGCTCTCAAGTCAGTGTTGGATAACTATTGTCTTGCTAGTGTGAACACGGTCATAGTTCAACATACCTGATAGTAGCCAGGCATACTAAGGTGTTGAACTTGACTGACCCCATCCATGCCTTTGGGACAGTAGTTTTCAACAGTGGCTTGCAGAAAAGTCAGATTAGGAAGATTGGAGAGAAGGGTCAAATAATGTCAAAAGGCCATAGGGCCTATTACTGACCTAATTAGGGAGTCTTGCAGAAAAGAGGGAGGTATAAAAAAAGTTGAGTGAAGGAGCATACTGGAGGTCACCTCTCTTCAGAATTTTGGGCACATTTTGAAGGTACTCGTTTATGACATCTGGTCCTGGGTCCCATGGTTATGTTCATGCTCTCAAACTTTTCAGTCAGTTCAGTATCAGTTTTCATTAATGATATTTTTAATCTCCAACCATTAATATAATTTTAAAAACCCAGTAACAATATAATCTGTTCCTTTCCGTTAGAATGACATGCTGAACACAACCCAGATAAGAAGAAATTAGTGTTTCTAGAGTGGTGCATGTAATGTATCTTTAGAGTGAGCATTCTAAAGCGCAAACAGAAAGATCTCTTCACTGTCTCCTTGCTTTAGATCCAAAATAGATCTTAAATTACTGAGTTGCAACTGGTACCTCCATAATAAAGGATATACAGCTGCTGTTGTGTATATTTCATGCTGCATTGTGCAGCATTCTTATTAATGAGGAAGTTGTCTTTGTCCCCACCTCAAGTCTAGACAAATCAAACTGCTGCAGAAATCTGAGACCCTCCCTTCACACTGGTAACACTAAATTAGCAATGCTGACCAAATACAGAATTGGATGGGTTTTCCAGGAAGAATACCAGAATTAAAGTTCTACAAAGAAAGGGCAAAACTTGACAAAGGGGATGATGAGGAGTTACTGTAACAAATAAGAATCCTTTATTGCTATCATTACTAGAGATGGAGATTTTTCCACTGAAATAACTGAAAAATAATCTTTTTTTGTGGAATAGAAACTTTCTGCATTAAACTTCAGATTTTTTTTTTAAAGAATTCATTTGCGTTGAGGAAAAAAATCAAAACAGTTGTTCACCTGGAAAGTGTTTTCACTCCTCTCTTGCAAGGAAAAAGCAAAATTGTTCAATAGCCTTCTAGCAGGCAGGCAGCAAGCTGAAGGTTCCGTTGTAGTTTTCCAAAAGTAGAATTTTTATGGAAATTTCTTCCTTTGAAAATATTGCACTTTGACTTTTTTGATAAAATGTGAAACTTTTTTTTTATGGGAAGGGATTTCCAGCCAGCTCTTACTATAATTTTGAAAAATCCATTATCACTAAAAGTTATAAGAAAATATGAATGGTTAAACTGAAAATGGAATTGTGTAACCTGTTCCATTAGATCTTCTCTAATGCTTTTTGGATGATCTGAAAAATCATTCAGTGATCCATCAGGTTTCTGTGGAAGAACCTAACAGATTTGTAAACAAGGGTGGGAGAAGATACACTATTATAGTTTAAATTTAACCTGAACTAAATGGTTATTTTTATAACAACGTTCTCTACACTATAGCCACACAGTGAGCCAGTTGAAAGCTCTTGAAATCCTATAAATATGAAATCCTATAAATATGAGTGGTAGATGCTTTTTTAGAACTAATTAAAACAGGGGTGGGGAGCCTCAGGCCTGGGGCCAGATGCAGCCTCTGGTTTCCCTCTGGCTCTCCTCCCAGCATTAAGGAGCCTGCAGTGGTGCTCCAGTTTGGAGCACACAATCGAGTAGCCTGGGTCCCCAAGGCTCTGCTGTGCAAGAAGTGTCTTTCTCCTTCTCAGTCAGGGGCACGTCAGTGGGGGTTTGTTTGGGGGTCTTTTGCTTCACTTGTGTGTGTGCGCCCACCCCGTTTTTTTTCCTGTGGGTCAGTGGCCTCCAACCCAAAAAAGGTTTCCCCACCCCAATCTTAAAACAAAAAGCTGTACACTTAGGCTACGTCTAGATTGGCATGATTTTCCGCAAATGCTTTTAACAGAAAAGTTTTCCGTTAAAAGCATTTGAGGAAAAGAGCATCTAGATTGGCACGGACGCTTTTCCGCAATCTAGATGCTTTTTTGTGCAAAAAAGCCCCGATCACCATTTTCGCAATCAGGGCTTTTTTGCGCAAAACAAATCTGAGATGTCTACACTGGCCCTTTTGCACAAAAGGACTTTTGCCCGAACAGGAGCAGTATAGTATTTCCGCAAGAAGCACTGATTTCCTACATGAGATCGTCAGTGTTCTTGCAAAAATTCAAGCGGCTAGTGTAGACGACTGGCAAGTTTTTCCGCAAGAATAGCTGCTTTTGCTGAAAAAGTTGCCAGTCTAGACACAGCCTTAAAGAGTTCTTTCAGTGGAAGAAAAGTTGCCTTGTTTGCCATCTCTTGTAATCTGGAGCAATATGACGTTCATTAAATTGGCTTTGGCTTAGGGATGTGAAGGTTTAACCAGTAGGGGATGGGGCAGCTCCCCAACTGCAACAGACAGGGGGCTGCTCCAGCTCTATGGGGGGCCCACAGGAGACAAGGGTGCTCCAACATCCCAACCAGCACAGCTTCTGTCTCCACAGGCCTGGGCACCTCTGCTTGTAGCAGGGGAGCTGCCCTAGTCCACTCACCTGCCTCTAATTGGTTAAGAAGTTAAACAATCTGGGTTAGCCAATTAAATAGTATTTTACATCCCTTCTTTGGACACAACCTGGAGTTCGACCTGCTGAAGTGTATAACCCATCTGATTGTGCTGCCATCCATGTTGACACTATAAGGTCTTCTCCAGTAACCAGATTACTATAGTGTGTTTAAGAAAGCCATCTGTACATCTTATGTAAAAGTCTTCTCTTATAATTTTAAATAACAGGACTAGACTCCTCCCTATCTTAACATTCTGGATCAAAGGAGTGAGTGTTGAAATGGAGGCTTAATTCTCCACTGCATTGCATCTTTGCCTAGTCACAGCTAAGGGATTTGGTGTGTGTATAATTCTACCAAATCAGAAAGGTAGCATCTTATGCCACTTTGCTTGTATATAAATGACTAGAGAAAGTTCACGACAATGCAGAATCAAGCCCAGTGCATGTAAGCCTTCAACTCGCTGTCAGAATTGTACCTTTCTACACTTCCTGATTGTACTGTGTAGCTTTTAGAAGCATGTCTTCTTTCTCTACCTCTGTATATATTTTTGGTCTGGTGAAGAACATAGTGTGAGGCTGCCCTAGTTTTCTGATTGTTATAATCTTCTGGAGTCCAGTATTTTAAATGTGTTCTAGTTACACATGGAGAACTTCATAGTGAGCAGAATACCTGAGACTGAGGCTACAACTACTCCTGATTTCTCTAAGACAGTAATATGGTTTCCAAATAGAAGCTACTGCTACCACCACCCCTGCC
Organism: Pelodiscus sinensis; assembly: GCF_052426305.1. Taxonomy (NCBI): domain Eukaryota; kingdom Metazoa; phylum Chordata; order Testudines; family Trionychidae; genus Pelodiscus; species Pelodiscus sinensis. The sequence continues at coordinate 244,321,620 of NC_143053.1, read as the reverse complement.
ACATCTGGAGCTAAACAGTTAAGCATCGTGGATGGCAAAGTCTCCATTTTTGTATTGCTACCATGATTAGACAGCAAAGAGATTAAGAAATAAAAATGCACCCTAGGTGTATTGTATTTGTTTGGCACCCTATAGCATCCAGATAAACTTGAAAAATGCAATGCAACAAAGTCTGTCATAATCCTATTCCATAGCATGTGACTTTTTTTTTTTTTTAAACTTGCAACTAATGACTGAGTGAACTCCATGCCTTGCTGAAATTGATGGTAACAGTTTCCCCCTCTGGTTCATCCTTTGTTAAAAATAAATAAAACTTTGCTATACAACTGTTCTTTGTGAATTATTCACTTTTAAAATGCGAGTAGGAGACTGTCACAGCCTTAGATGGTGTCTGACTCTATAGAGTCTAAACAAATCCCCTTCATGGAGTTTGGGTGTATTGACAAATTAACACTTTGATCAGAGTTCCCCTCAAACATCTCCTCTGGGCTTTGATGCTCCTCTGGTTCCTTCTACTGGACTACTGACTTCATACCTTAAGTTAATTCTAGAGATCTTGTATGGCCCCCTTTGTATTTGATTGGGATAATGGAACCATGTGAGTCAGAACTCCAGCATGATTACTGCCCTATAACAACATGGATGATTTCAATGTTGGCTCATTGAGGAAACAACTTGATTGTTGTGACTTAGCACATGATGTTCGTTATGAAACAAAGGTTGACTATCTTATAGTATTGTTGCTTGCTGCTTCTGTTGTGAGAAACTTCACTTCCTGTAATTAAGTGGACTCCTCCCTTTTTGTCTGTACTACTTAAAAGCATGGCTTTCTTTTTGCTCATCACACAGGTGTGCCTCTCTTTAGGACTGCCTTGCAACAGTAATGTGACCATATGATTAAGATTTAATGACTATAGTTCCCTCTTAATAAGGCTTTCATAAACATCTGTCTGTTCATTTATGGGAGGTAATAAAGGTACTTTTGCTCTCTTTTTTTTTTTTTTTGAGCAACACAAGTTATGACATCAGATACTTAATTTGATGGTAGCTGGTAAACTCCTAAAATACAGTAGGCCCTGGTTGTGCCAGTGAACACCTACCTGAGCCTTACCTTGAGAAACATTTGTACTGAGCAACCTTACAGGGCACCTGTTGCATCTTAATTTGGCAAGTAGCTAGGTAGAGCTAGAGACTAATCTCTAGCCCCCACTCACACTTGACATTCCTCACTTAAAATCAACCTTCTAGAACAAATTCATCCCTGGCATAATAAAGTGCAATAGGAATTTTCAATAGGAATTTTCAGGCCTAACTTTGAACCCTCCCTTCAACCCCCCTCCCCATCCCCCCACTCCAGAAAAAAACCCCAAAGTGTGGACTCATGTACCGAGCTGGGCTGTTTAAAACATTTTCATTAGTCACCCTCTATCTCTCTCCACCAGTTTATTGAAGCTACTCTTGCTGTATCTTTTCACAAACCAAGATTATAAGCTTTCCTAGGTAGGGATTATATATTTGTATAGCACCTAGCACAATGGGGCTCCCGCAACAGGAGTTTCTCAGTACTAGTGTAACTTGTCTGGGGCTATGTCTACACTACAGACATTCTGGGATGCCAGAGGTGTCCCAGAAAAACTCTGCTGTGTCCAGGGAACCTATCTGTTTTTTCGGATTAGTTTCTGAAAAAGTGGGCACATTCTTTTGGAAGCCTTGTTTTCCTCATTTTATGAGGAATAAGGGCTTTTCTGAAAGAGGAGGTTTTCCCACATTTGGCCCTGTGTAAACAGGCCAAATGTCAGAAAAGCATCTTTCAAAAAAAGAATCAGAGAAAGATACGCAAATTGAGAACCACTATTTGTGTATCTTTTTCCAAAAAATAATAGAGCCTAGGAGAGCTTATTATACTTCCCACAAAATAACTTTAGGGCTCTTGTATCACTTTGTTGCAGCAAGTTGTGTGAAATAGAGAATTCTATGAGGAGGCTTTACTTCTGACTAAGGCTGTTAAATGTCACCCTAGAAAGCTGAATTCTATCCTAACATTTGCTACAGAGTTTGTAATGCTAAACAAGTCACCTAAACCAAACTTTTCTGAGGTGGCTATTTTTTTTTCCCCCCCTGGGAGCCCAGTTTTATTTGTGCCTTAATCTCTGTGCCTCAGTTCCTCATCTATAAAATGGGGATATCATCCCCTCACCTGGGGATGCTGTAAAGATAAATGTATTAATATTTATGAAGTGCTCAGATGAACATTTAAAAAAAAAAGCCTGTGAGGAAATGAAGAATTCTGTATTCCATATAGGACTTAGATTATGTGCAGTAATTAAGGCCTGGGGCTACACATTGAGTGATGAAAGTAAAAAGAAATATTGAATCACTACCTGCTAAATGAACACACACAGTCTAATGCACTGAATAAAGCAGGGATCTGATGGGAAATAAATGTGATCATGTAAAGACTATTATTATGAATACACAGAAGGAGAATGTTAATTTTGGCACTTTCTAATTTGAATGCTTTACTTTGCAGTACTAATTATTTTTGTGTGTGATTTTTTTATAATGTGTTATCTAACACTTCTGACTGTTACAGGTGAAATCAGTAGTGCTTTGAGGGTACAATTATTTTGAAATAACTGATGTTTCTAAATAACAATGCAAGCATCTACACAGCAATTCCGTTATTTCAAAATAATGGATGGCTTATTCTAGCTTCTGTAAACCTCATTCCACAAGGAATAATGCCTATTTCGAAATAGCTGTAGTGTGGACACTCCATGGCTGCCATTTCAAAATAGCTCCTCCCCAGGGCTATTCAGAGTAATTACTCCCTAGTGCTTCCTGTGGCTCTAAATTGAGGTAGCGTGTCCACATTAGGGGAGCTGGTCTCAGACTAATTTTGAGGCTTCCCTGTAGTATAGATGCACTATTTCAAAATAAGCTGTTTTGGAGTATTTCAGAATAGCTTATTCCAAAATAAGTGTGCAGTGTAGACGTACCCTCAGCTTGCTTAGTCTCTGTAATAGACGCCCCTTAAAGTACCCTGCTTGAAGCATAATCCTTCTGCTTATAGTATCAGTTAATTTGGGCCATAAAGGAGAAGACTGCATAAATTATAAACAACTTCCAAATTCAACCTTGATTCCTTTCACAAAGATATGTCCATTTTCAACACTGTCATCCTGGCTGTACCTTTGTCTCTCTTTAAAACTGCTTGGATTTTAATATTCCTTGATTACTGTCTGGAAATACTTCACATTATGTGAGAATAATAGCTTTGAGAACTCTTGTCCAACTAGAATAGTAGGGAACCACACTAGTAACCCTTTGGTTATATCTTCTGGAGTTTTATTTCACAAACTTGGATCTATCCTCTATTCCTTGCAATTCCAAAACTTCCATGGACTGCACTGTTCTGGATGGGCAAGCAGTACAACACGTAGGGCCCTGTAGTATATGGTATTAATATGCAGATTAACTGAACTAGCAGGTAATCAGGTTTAGATATCAATGCCCAATCTAATCCTTTTAAGACAAACCAGTTGTGAAGTGCAAACCATGTCAGAACATCCAAGGATTTTTTTTTCATTTTCATACAAAGGCTTTGCCCTGAAAATTATATTGCTTCTTGGCACAAATGTTAGGTTACAAAACAGCCGTGCATGACCAATTTCAATATAGTTTAACATTTGGATGCTAATAGATTCTAAAGAAAACAGTAAGAAGATTTTAGGAAAAAATTGGAGTGTCTGCAACAAATGCGAGCTAGTGTTGGAACACTACAATATTAAAATAAATCAGTTTTGACAATGAGCAATTGATGTAGACAGTTAATGTCAGAATAATGTGATTCATAAAAATGAGCACACTTAACTGAGAACAAAAGCAAATTTGGTGCTTTATTTTAGTCTTCAATAGAAAATCATTTCCGCCCAATTCATTATATGGATAGTTCCATAGTACATTTTTAGATTGTAATATGTGGGTTCAGTTCTGGAAAACACTGTTAGAGTAGTAGGGGTTAAGTGCATGGTAGATGCTTAAAGGTACATACTTAAAGTTGAAGCAAAAGGGTTTTCCTGAAGTAAAGATGGATGTGCTTCTCCAAGATTGGGGTCTGCATGACACATAATGTTGTATTAAAACTGATGAAAGTTCATTGAGCTGGACTTATACTCTGCTCAAAGTTCTGAAGTATTAAAAGTCTATTAATTGTTTGGGGAGCTTATTCTAAATGCTACTCATTAAATCTAATTTTGTAAGCATTAATATGTAGAGCTAATAGTTTAGGGCTATGGATGAAAACTTTCTGTGCAAAGAGAAAAATACCATTCCCATTTTCAGATTGTGAAGTGCCTTGTTTAAAAAGTCTCATAGCACATCACAAGCAGAGCTCAGATTAGAACCCAAGTGTTCTAAACTCCCAGGCCTATAACCCATATACTGGTCCAGATTTGTTCAAGTTATTTCAATAATTTCTAAAAATACTAGAAACATTGAGTACTGTAATGTACACCTCACTAGCTAATGTATGTCATAATAAAATGCAGTACAGTGTACTGTATTAATCACTTTTTTCTTTTTGTTTTTTTAACCACAGGGTATCCCTGAGAAACCACACACTGATTAGATCCTTGGAGCAAAAGACATGGTGCCAGTATGAAAACAAAATTAAGAAGATGTGTTCTTATTTTTGACTGAGGATTATTTTTTCTAAATCTCTATGGGCGCACTGCACAAGTGACTTGTGAAAAATACTAATCCATTTTAGAATAGCCATGTGAAATGAAATGCTTATCTTGAAATCTTACCTTGATTTACTGCATAAGTATTTGTGCTGGCTGTTCCCTGGAAGAATTTCATGTCAAGTTATATACAGCAGTTCTGGCTAGGTGGCAATTTTCCAATTACCAGATTCCAATTTAAGTTATTGAAGCAGCTGCCATATTTCAAAGCCTTGAAACTAAAATTTAATTACAAGCTCTTGTATCAGTGCCCAAAGGAAGTAGATTGATGGTGCTTTAAAAAAGATGAAGTGAGGTTTAATAGGAATAGTATTTATCTAAATCTTTTTTTAAAGGGGTTGTTTAAAAATAAGCGATCTAAATTAAATCAAAAGCATTAATGCAATGCTTTGAGTTATATGAAGGAATCATGCCCATATTTGTAATGCTGCACTGCATATTTGAAGTAACTTAGTATAGAATCTATAACTCACTTCATAACACTAGGTGAATACTATAGACAATCTTGTTTCATGTAGTTTGCTTTAAACAGCTAAAATTTGTAAATGAAATTTTTACAGTTTCATTCCAGCTCATCTGTCTATCTAATAACCTTATGTGTATGCTTGCCAAAATAGGGCCAAAATCTGGCCCCAATTCCATAAGGTACTTTAAGCATGCTTGCTTGAAGTTTGGTATATACCTCAGTATTTTACTGGATCTGGGCCTCAGGTATGCTGAGTGCCTGCAGTCCCTCTATTACTAGTGAGAATTGCAAGTGCTCAGAATTTGGCCTCCATCTTCCATTAAAATTAATAAGAAATACTTGCATTTATTTCCTTGGAAATTGAATCAGGCCCTAATAAGCAGATGATGAGCCTCATCTTGCTTCCACTCAGAGTTTTGACTGAACTCAATGGAAGCAGAAGCAATCTAGAATTGTCCTTACTGTTTAATAAATGAAACATCGTTACTAGGTTCTTTCTCAGTTCAATTTTAGGAGAGATCGTTACTTTATTTTTTCACAATCCTATAAAACTTGCAATCTGTGATTGCCTTGTAAAAAATAGTGCTTATGTCACTACATTAAACATTTGGTGTTTCTAAATATTTAGTTCTAGGGAGCACAATGTATACATTTAATAGCTTAGACCACAGTAGACTTTAAATAGCAAGTATTAGGTCTTGAAATTAAAGTGCAATGTACAGTAAAATCTGAGCCTCATATTCTCTTCAATATTCATTATTTCTTATGAGATATTATAGAGAATGGTTCTTGAATTCATTTCAATGCTGCATGGAGGAACAATTCAGCAATAATTTAGCTAGCAGAGTTAGCTTATTGTTGTCCCCCCCCCCCAATCTTTGAATCCAAACTTTTAGAAATACTCCAGTTTTGTGGTTATGATGTGTGTGTACATTTATCAATTTGCCTTTTGTATTATGCATTTTTGTTCATTTCCAGTCTTATGTAGCCTTAGATCTAGCCTATGACATCTGTTTAGAGGCTGAGCAATCAGCAAAAGAGACATTGAGACTAAATATCAGTGTTTGTAATTTTTTGAGGGAAATAGTAATACTTTGATGCAGAATTCAAAATCCTGAATTTGAGAGGTAGGGAGTAAACAAAAGTAAAAGACTAGCACACAGGCTGTCTGAAACTGAGCCCAGTTCTGATCTTGCTTTAGTCAGTGTAAATCAGTAACTACGGTTGCTTCAATGGAGTATCAGTGGTATAAGGCCTCCTACTGCAAACCTTTATAATGGAAATAGCTGTTGATAAGGATAATCATTTTAGGTGCAATAGGACACTGAGAAATGTATGTGCATATGTGCTTTCAAGATCAAGGCCTAAGATCAGGATAAAATGGCTGTGTGCACTATTTGGAAAAATCTGTTAAGTTGAAATAAATGTTACCAGTGTACATGCCTAAATAACCAGATGTGGTTAAAGGGAACAATGAGTTGTAAATATTTGATCAAGACAGCAGTAAGTATTTAAGATGTATTTCTAAAAGACAAACTAAATCTGTATGTGTTAGAAATAATGCAGCCAAAAATGTAAGTAAAAAGTTCAGTTTTGCCAATACTTCTAAGTATATTAACCAAAGTGACCAGTTGTGGGAGAGTGAATGAAATTTGCACTATTCAGGATTTGAACACTTAAATTCTCTTTCTTACTGATAAGTTTTCAGCAGCGTGTTTGGTTTTACCTTTTTACTATTAAAGGTTTAAGACCAAGTAACTTATTTTTGTGGATTTTCTTTAAGAAAAGCGTATTAAATGTGAACAACCTGGCTAGTCATTCAGTCATGAATTGTGATGGGCAGCAAGTACTACATCTAACACACAGTTTTTAAAATTTAAATGAAATATTGAGGCAGTTGGCTTTTAAAAATAAAATGAACTGTAGTTGAGTGCTCAACTACTCACTTTCCCACTGTCTCTGTATGAGAGGCAGCAGAGGGGGAATAGGAGCCAGTGCTGGGTGGCCTATGAGCTACCCTTGCTGCAGCTCTGCATTTTAAATGTAGTAAGAGCCACCCGACTCTTACTACATTTAAAATGCAGAGCCGCAGCAGTCCCAGCTTGGTCCTGGTCACGCCAGTCCGGATCTAGCCCCACTACAGCTCTGCAGTTTAAATGTAGGAGCCAGGCTGCCAGCACACCTGGCTCCTACTACATTAAAACTTCAGAGCCACAGTGAAGGTTGCTCCTGGAGTGATACAAGCCAGGACAGAACACCCTTTTTTTATAATTGTATAAATTATTATACAATTTTGTATCATTTGTATAATAATGATACAAATTATATTGACTACACAATTAGTCAGTTACCCGCCTCTTAACATTCTTAGTAGGGTGGAGATAAATGAAGTAGGCTGGAGCCCAACACTATTCTATTCAGGTTCACAATATAAAAGAGCAGTACACCTTTAACAATCTTACAGATGTAGTTGTGACCCATATTGCGACTACATGCAATACTGCTGGAGGACCACACTGTATTGTGTATGTATCACTGTGGGCCAGAGATTGTATGTATGTCTATTCTACTCCATGGGGAATATCAGATCTCACGGAACTAAAACAGCAGGGAATGATTAAGGCAAATCACTTAGGTTTAAACACCTATGGAGATGTCCTCCCAGTGACCCTTGCATATACTGGTTCAAACTGGATTTTCCAGAGACCAAGGCTATATCTACACTATATAGCGTTTTTTTGGAAAAACTTCACTTACGTCCATACTGCAATTGCGTCTTTCAGGAAAAAATCGGACGAACAGAGAGGTTTTTCTGACATTAGTAAACTTCTTTCTACACGGCAGAAGCCTTTTTCCGAAAGAGCTCTTTCGGAAAAAGGCGTGTGTGGATGGGGAAGAGGGAGTTCTTTAAGAGTAAGAGGAAAAAGGAAAAAGCACTGGTTCTCTGGTGACCACTCCATCATAGTAATCGCAGCTCAAGTGTAAGATAGTGTCCACACTGAATGGATGCTATCTTACCAAAAAAACACTTTTTCGATGCGCTTTGGAAGTGTGGATGCCCTCTTTCAGAAGTTTTTTCAGAAGATCTCTTCCAGAAAAGCTTCTTCCGAAAGAAGCCTGCAGTCTAGACGTAGCCCAACAGACAAAAGAGCTTTTGGTACAAAAAAGTCTGCAGTTAAGACTTACTCAAGGGTTTTTTTCTGATTCAACAAACAGGACTTTCTGCTGACGGTGGGCCTCGGCCCTTGTGGATGGCATGGAAAGTCTTCAGCCTGTTTGAGCCCCATAAGACTGGTGGGTGACTCCTGGCACATTTTATTGTTTTCTTTGTAATGCTTTTAAGAATAAAGGTGCTTGCTAAGGAAGAGCTATGTGATAAGTTGTAATTGCTGGCAATACACTCTTCACAGAGAGAAAGTGAAGTGCAGGTATGGTAGTCAGAAGTCACCATTGTGGTGTCCTGTCAGGGGGCCTGGTTCTTCAATGATAAATACCCATTCAGCTGCATGCATATGCTCTTCTCTGTGTTGTGTTTGCTTGTGCAAATAGACTCCCAAGAGAGCATCTAAAAACCACAAAATCAGAAAAGGATTGAAAGCATCTGGCCAGGTTTACTGTCAAATGAAGTACAATAATAGTTGTCAGTAGACTCTACCAAATCACTACACATAGGTACCCCTTAACAATGGACTAACTCAGTCAATGCCAGGAAAGAGACATTGCCCCCTCAGTTGGACAAAGTCAGGAAAAAAAATGTTACACATCACTCCTGACATATGTGGTGTTATACCTAGATCCACCTTGTACGGGGGGGGGGGGGGGGGAGAAAATATAAATGTCTGGTATTTTCTAAATAAGATGTAATGTAGATTGTGATGTAATGTCAAGCATGTCCGGTATTTTTGTTGAAACTATCTGGCAACCCTATTAGCAAAGTCTTTACACCTAGGTTTATGTTTCAAGTCCTCATCTTACTACAGCAGGCACTGACCTTGAGGTAGACAGGCTTGTTGCGGATAGTGCAGTGGAAGGCAGAGTTGTACGGCTTTAGAACCCCTGCTAAGAAGATAGTGGAACAAAAGTCCTTGCCTTGAGATAGGTCAGCTGTGGCCAACCTACCGCTCAAGCCTCATGCGGCTCTTGTCCTCCAAAAATGCAGCCCCGTGAAGCCACTCCTACCTACCTACCCCCCCCCCCCCCCCCCCCCACACACACACACACCGCTTCTCCAGTCGGAGCTGCGGGGTTTTAAAAATGGCGCCCAAGATGTCTTAAAGGGGCAGCCCCCTTAAAAAAAATTTTTTTTGTTTTTGCTTGACAAGTCTGTACTTGGCTTTTTTTTTTTCTTGACAATTCAGGTGTGGCTGAATTTCTCTCTTTGGTAAATGGGTTGGCCACCCTGAGAGAGGTGATAGTTGGAGACCTAATTGGGCATGCCTGAAGTGCACCATAGAGGTGTAATTAACATTAAATTGTGACAGCTGCATCACAAATTAATTCCTTTATTTCAGAGACCTTTAACCCAGATTTCCCCAAGACAAGCCACCACCACTGCACATGGGCAAGAAGCTAATACCACTCCTAAGTTCTCAAAAGGGAAGCACAGTAAGGGGGCTTTGTTATTCAGTCCGCATTAGGCCCAGCATTATTTCTTATTTAGCTAAGTTCTGCAATAATTTCTAAAAATCAGCTTATAACTATACTGTAGTGTGGGCTCCTTATCTACAGACCTGCCAGTTACTTGCTCGCCTATCCAAGTGTAACCCACACACCTAGTGTGGTTCACTGTCCCATGCAGTGGCTTTTAGCTCAAAGGGTAGAGACTCCTATACTAAGCTTCAGAGGTCCCAAGTTTAAATTCACCTGGTGGTGGTTACCCAAGGAAGATGTGGGAAGGTCATACAGCCTACACAAGCTCTTTCTTTGGGTTTTCTTTCTGACAAGGAATGAAAAAGATTGGGACCATTTTTTGTTGTTTTAAGGAAGGGGTGGGGAACCTCAAGCCTGAGGGCTGGATGAGTTTTCTGGATCCAGTCCCCGAGGCTCAAAGCTCTCCCCCAGCATTGGGGAGCCCATGCTGGTGCTCCAACCCCCCCACTGCTGTTCCACCACAGGGCTGGAGCACACAAGATCTACTACTTGCCCTCCCCACTTGTCTCTGGTGTGGGAGGGGAATATGGAGAGTGTCTTTCTCAGTCAGGAGCCACGTCAGTGAGGGTTTGTTTTTGTTTTTTTGGCTTCTCACTTGGGTGTAGCCCCGACTGATTTTTCTGTGGGTCAACGGCCCCCAACCCAAAATAGTTCACCACCTCTGTCTTAAAGAACTAGTTAGTACAAGTTAACCCACAATAAAATTGATGGCATTGGAAAAGGAAGTGTGTATAAAACTTTAATGGAAAAGTTTAACCTTAATGAGAAGTGGAATGACTCATCCTATGAATGAGTCAGCAGGAACTATCCACTGACTGCTACAAACTCTTTGGTTAAAACCCTGGGAATCTGTAGGTGTTAAATTAGCCACAAAGGGCTCCTTTACCATTCCCTGAATGCAATAAGAACATACTGAGATGAATAATGAAATTGAAATCCTCAGTTGTGCATCACTGCATATAAAAATATGAATACACCATTTCATGAAAATGAGGCTTACTACTATATATTATACTACTTGAACAAAAAGCAAGCATAGCACCCTTGTGGGTGGCAAAGATAATTAAGGGCACTATCCTGCAAATGCTTCTGAGAGAAATGCTTACTACCACAAGTAGGCTCAATTGAAGTCAGCAGAACACAGGGGCTGTTCTCAGTAAGTGCGTTATTGCAGTATAAAACTTTGGGCACTGGAAATGTGTTGGAATTTGACAGAATGAAACATGATTTTTTTTCATAAAAATGCTCCTTACTCCCATCTGCTTTTTGAATATTTCTGCAGTTAGGCAGATAAGTTATCAACCGTCTGGTAAGATCTTGGTTACACACATGGGTATGTGTGTGCCAAATGAAACACACACTTAGACTGTAAGCTTCTTAGGACAAGGTCTATGTTCTTGCTCTATATGTTTGTACAATACCATGCACAACAAGGTCCTGATCTATGAATGGGGCCTTTAGACATTACCAGAATACGAATATTAACAATAATGTAAGTTCCTTTATTTTCCTGATTAATTTAGAAACGTGTCAAAATTTGTTCCTCAATTTCTCTCATACGTTACCTGCATGCAAAATTTCCTTAAAAGTAGATCTGATTTCTGTAAGTTTGGGTTTAATTCTGAAAAGAAGGGAGAAAATAACATTATCTTTTTAGCCATCCTTCTTTAAAAATAGGGTACCAATTAACAGGTTAGATGGACAATTGTTATAATCAGCGCTCGACAAATCGCTGTTTCATCTAGCCCATGGCGAGTAGATTTCAGCCGGTCTCTCCGTTTGCCCCGTTCACCAGCACTGCGCAAATGCGCAGTGCTTGTCTGGCGCATGCGCGGTGCGGTGCTGGTGAGTAGATCTCGCCATGGTTTGTCAAGCCCTGGTTATGATGATGTCATGTCAGAGAGTGTATATAGACACAACAAATAAAGTTTTAGTGCTTCTAGCTATCAGGACACATGCTGGTTCTTCTTTGAGTGCTTGCTCGTGTCCATTCCAGTTAGGTGTGTGCATGCCGCATGCATGGATTCCAGAGCTTTTTCCCTTAACAGTATCCGTTGGGCCAGCCAGGGAGCTCCCTAGTGTGGCTCCGGAATACCAGCACATATATACCCCTGCTAGCCCCCCACCTCCTCAGTTCCTTTTTACCCCCTTTTGGTTGCCGTTTGTCCCTTTTCTACCGGGCCTGGTCGCAGATAACATCCGACCATGGGTTTTGGACCTAGTAGCAAAGGGCTACGTCATCCCCTTCCTTTCCATCCCATCTTCCCACCCACCCTTCCCCATTCCTCTTCAGGGACCCCTATCATGAGATTCTGCTAAGACAGGAAGTGTCTACACTCCTCCAGTGGTAGCAGTTGAACCTATTCCCGAAGAATTCAGAGGAAGGGGTTTCTACTCCCACTACTTCCTTATTCCCAAGGCAAAAGGGGGACAATGCCCTATTTTGGAGCTGAGGAACCTGAACTCATTTGTAAAGAAAACAAAGTTCAAGATGGTCACCCTAGCCTCGATTATCCCTTCCCTACAGAAAGACCGGTATGCTGCTCCTGATCTAAACGGTGCATATTTTCATATTTCAGTGATCCCTGCCCACAGAACATTGCTGATTCACAGTAGATCGGAATCACTTTCAGTTCACAGTCCTACAGTTTGGCCTCTACACAGCCCCATGAGTCTTTACCAAATGTATAGCCGTGGTAGCGGCTTTTATGAGGTGCCTCAGGATCCAGGTCTTTCCCTACCTGGACAACTTGTTGATAAGAGGGCCATCTGGAGAGCAAGTAATAAGACATATTGCAGTGACCAGGAGGTGGTTCTCTGAGCGAGGCCTCCTTGTGCACAAGGAGAAGTCCACTCTAGACCCTACGCAAATAATGGAGCTTGTGGGGGCCTGCCTGGACTCTACCATCGAAAGTGCATCCCTGCCCAGAAGCAGGTTTCTGACCATGAGCTCAATGATCATGGACCTCCGGAGGTCCCCTATAACCACAGCAAAGACATGTATGAGATTACTGGGCTAGATGGAAGCTTGCACCTCTATGGTGAGCCATGCCAGGCTGAAGCTCCGACCCCTACAGAGATAGAATCATAGGACTGGAAGGGACCTCGAGAGGTCATCGAGTCCAGCCCCCCGTCCTCAAGGCAGGACCAAGCTCCGTCTACACCATCCCTGACAGATGTCTATCTAACCTGTTCTTAAATATCTCCAGAGAGGGAGATTCCACCACCTCCCTTGGCAATTTATTCCAATATTTGACCACCCTGACAGTTAGGAATTTTTTCCTAATGTCCAATCTAAACCTCCCCTGCTGCACTTTAAGCCCATTACTCCTTGTCCTGTCCTCAGAAACCAAGAGGAACAAATTTTCTCCTTCCTCCTTGTGACACCCTTTAGGATATTTAAAAACCGCTATCATGTCCCCCCTTAATCTTCTTTTTTCCAAATTAAACAAGCCCAGTTCATGAAGCCTGGCTTCATAGGTCATGTTCTCTAGACCAGTGGTCCCCAACCTTTTGAGGTTGTTGGGCGCCAGGGGGCGTGGCCGTTTGCCCGCTGGGTGCCAGGGGGCGGGGACACTTGCACGCCCGGGGCGGCCCCACCCATAGCTGCATGCCCGGGGGCGGGGCCCCACCCATAGCCACGTGCCTGGGGCCGGTGCCCCCTCCAAGGGCTGCGCGCCTGGGGCCGGTGCCCCCACCCTCAAGCACCGCGTGCCCGGGGCCGGCACTCCCCCCTCCGCAAGGGCCGCGCACCCGGGGCCGGCGCTCCCCCCGCAAGCGCCACGCGCCCGGGGCCGGCGCCCCCCCCGCAAGCGCCGTGCGCCCGGGGCCGGCGCTCCCCCCCCCGCAAGCGCCACGCGCCCGGGGTCAGCGCTTGCTCCCCCCACCAAGTGCAGCGCGCCTGGGGCCGGCGCTCCCCCCCTCCGCAAGCGCCGCGCGCCGGGGGCCGGCTCTCCCCCCGCCAAGCACCCGGGGCCGGCGCTCCCCCCGCAAGCGCCGCGCGCCCGGGGCCGGCATTCCCCCCCCAAGTGCCTCCCCCCGCAAGCGCCCGTGCGCCATGTGCCCGGGGCCAGGCCAGCCCCGAGCAGCTGGCGGGCGCATGCAAATGCTCCCGCAGGCGCCATGGCACCCGCGGGCACCGTGTTGGGGACCACGGCTCTAGACCTTTAATCATTCTTGTCGCTTTTCTCTGTACCCTTTCCAATTTCTCCACATCTTTCTTGAAATGTGGTGCCCAGAACTGGACACAGTACTCCAGCTGAGGCCTAACTAGTGCAGAGTAGAGCAGCAGAATGACTTCACGAGTTTTGCTTACAACACACCTGTTGATACAACCTAGAATCATATTTGCTTATTTTGCAACAGCATCACACTGTTGACTCATATTCAACTTGTGGTCCACTATGACCTCTAGATCCCTTTCCACCATGCTCCTTCCTAGACAGTCGCTTCCCATCTTGTATGTATGGAACTGATTGTTCCTTCCTAAGTGGAGCACTTTGCATTTCTCTTTATTAAACTTCATCCTGTTTACCTCTGACCATTTCTCTAACTTGCTAAGGTCATTTTGAATTATGTCCCTATCCTCCAAAGAAATTGCAACCTCACCCAGTTTGGTATCATCTGCAAACTTAATAAGCGTACTCTCTATCCCAATATCTACATCATTGATGAAGATATTGAATAGTACGGGTCCCAAAACAGACCCTTGAGGAACTCCACTTGTTATCCCTTTCCAGCAGGATTTAGCACCGTTAACAACAACTCTCTGACTACGGTTATCCAGCCAATTATGCACCCACCTTATCGTGGCCCTATCTAAGTTATATTTGCCTAGTTTATCAATAAGAATATCATGCAAGACCATATCAAATGCCTTACTAAAGTCTAGGTATATGACATCCACCGCTTCTCCCTTATCCACAAGGCTTGTTATCCTATCAAAGAAAGCTATCAGATTAGTTTGGCATGACTTGTTCTTCACAAACCCATGCTGGCTATTCCCTATCACTTTATTACCTTCCAAGTGTTTGCATATGATTTCCTTAATTACCTGCTCCATTATCTTCCCTAGGACAGACGTTAAACTGACCGGTCTGTAGTTTCCTGGGTTGTTTTATTCCCCTTTTTATAGATGGACACAATATTTGCCCTTTTCCAGTATTCTGGAATCTCCCCTGTCTTCCATGATTTTTCAAAGATCATAGCTAAAGGCTCCGATACCTCCTCTATCAGCTCCTTGAGTATCCTGGGATGCATTTCAGATGGTTAAGCAGTGTCCACAACCAGGCACGGTCACCTCTGGATGCAGTGGTTACGCTGCCGAAGTCACCACCTGGACTGGTGGTGGCAGGAGGAGATGGTCTGTGAGGGGGTCCCGTTTGTCAAGCAGAGCCCATTGGTGCAGCTGTATATGGATGGTTCAGACACAGGCTGAGGAACCTATACAGGAATCCTCAGGACTCAAGGTATATGGTCCCCAGGGGAGAGTTCCCTACACATAAATGTCAAAGAGCTCAGGGTAGTCAGGTTGGCGTGCCAGGCCTTCTTTCCCCAGCTGGAGAACAGAGTGGTCGCAGTATTAACAGACAACACGACCACCATGTATTATATCAACAAACAGGATGGAGCTCTTTCCTCTCCCCTTTGCAAAGAAGCCCTAGAGCTGTGGAAGTTATGCATTGCCCGGAACATCCACCTGGAGGCGACCTATCTTCCGGGGTTCAGCAATGTTCTGGTAGAGAAGCTCGGTCAGTCCTTTCGGGCCCATGAGTGGACCATCAGGGCAGATATTATAGAGGAAATCTTCCAGAGGTGGGTTATACTCATCTGGACCTGTTCGCTACATGAAGGAACGCCTGATGCCAGAGCTACTGCTCGTTCATGGGCCAAGGTCTCGGGTCTCAGAGGGATGCACTGCATATCCACTGGCCACAGGGGCTGCTGTATGCATTTCCCCCTTTCCCACTAATTCACAAGGCCCTCATCAGGATCAGGAGTTTTGCGGCAGCGGTCATCATGGTGGCACTGGTGTAGCCTCGCCAACACTGGTTCACCACCCTGTTAGATTTGGTGGTGGAAGACCTGGTGATGCTAATAATAGTCCCAGACATGATCACCCAGGATTTGGGAGAAGGGAGACTGTGCCACCCGAATCTACCAGCTCTTCACCTAGCAGCATGGGATCTGTGTGGTTGACAGGGCTAGAACAACTTTGCTAGAACAAGGTGTTGCTAGAAAGTAGAAAACCCTCTACCAGGGCACTGTATGAGGCCAAGTGGAGGCGTTTTGCCTTGTGGACAGAGCAAAGAGGGATAAACCCAATGCGTGCCACAGTCCCCCTAATATTGGATTATTTGCTCCACCTTAGACACCAGGGCCTCGCTACTTCCTTGCTGAAGGTGCATTTAGCAGCGATTGCAGCCTTTCACCCTGGGGAAGGTCACAAGTCTGTGTTTACCAGTAAAATGCTTCATGAAAGGGGTGGACAGATTGTTTCCCTATACACGCCTCCCCCCTTCCCCTCCCACCCCTTCCCGCCCCCGGTGCCACCCTGGGATCTTAATCTAGTCCTGACAGGTTTCATGAGAGCACCTTTTGAACCATTAGCCACCTACTGTCTGAAACATCTGTCGCGGAAGGTGGCTTTCTTGAATGCTATCAGCTTGGCAAGGAGGGTCTCGGAACTGAGGGCCATCACTTCAGAGTCCCCATACATAGTTTTCTTTAAGGACAAGGTTAGACTGCGTCCCCATCTGGCTTTCCTCCCTAAGGTGGGCTCTCAATTTTTCGTATATCACAGGATATTTACTTGCCAGTTTTCTTCACAAAGCCTCATGCCTCACCTAGGGAACAGGCCCTGCATGGCCTGGATGTCAGACGGGCCCTAGCATTCTATATAGAGAGGATGAAAGAGTTTCGTAAATCTCCACAACTTTTTATTTCGATAGAGGATGAAGGGGTCACCGGTTTTAGCCCAATGCCTATCCTCCTGGATTACATCATGCATTAAGGAGTGCTATGACAGTTCGGGTAGACTGGCACCTCCTCTGATAGCGCACTCTACAAGGGTGCAGGCGATGTTTACGGCATTCCTCGCTCAGGTGCTGATCCTTGACATGTGTAGGGCGGCCACTTGGAACTCTGTGCATACCTTCTTGGAGCATTATGCAATTACTTAGCAGGCCAGGGCAGATGTGACCATTGGCAGGGCCATGCCACGGTCTATTGTGATGTAGGTAGTGCGAGCCTCTGACCCCACCTCCCAGGGCACTGCTAGGGAGTCACTTATTTGGAATGGACATGAGCAAGCACTCGAAGAAGAAAAACGGTTACTTACCTCGTAACTGTTGTTCTTCAAGATGTATTGCTCATGTCCATTTCCAATCCCACCCACCTCCCCTTCATCGGAGGACTCTGGCAAGAAGGAACTGAGGGGGTGAAGGGCCAGCAGGTGTATATATGCACCGGTATAATGGCACAACACTGCTAAGGGAAAAAGCTTCGGAATCCATGCATGCAATGCACGCACACCTAATTGGAACGGACATGAGCAACACATCTTAAAGAACAACAGTTACGAGGTAAGTAACCATTTTTTCCTGGCTGTCCTATTTAGGAGATAAGAATGTTATTCAAAAAAACTGAGGACCTGAGAATTTCAATTGCTGTCCTTCTCTGAATGCCTTACTCCTCCCAGAATTATTCTCCTACCTTGTCTTTGACAGCTGTGTTTGTATTGCAGGTGAGTTGGGAAGGGGTTACAGACATTGGACTACTCTTTCTCCCCTGCTGCTCTCCCTCGCATATTTATGACCTCCCCCCCCCTTCCCAACCTGACCATCCTTCAGTGGATTGCCTTCTGCATCAACATGTACTATGTGGTTTGAACCATTCAAATATCACCTGGATTTGATCACAGTGTTCACTTATCCCTAATACATGGTAATTTTGTACCTTGAAACATAAAGCTACCCTAGATTTATATTGGGATCCAAAAGATACAAATGGGATTCTGTATGCAAGAAGAATAACACTTTGCAAATTAGTTACTTCCTACCTCATCTATGCTAACAGAGTCACTGTATTCAGAGGGGTAGCCGAGTTAGTCTGTAACAGGAAAAGCTTAAAAAACAACAAATAAACTTAAAAACTAACTAAACATGTAGATGGTATCATGAGCTTTCATGGGCACAGCTCACTTCTTCAGATGACAGGAGTGTTAGAAGTCCAGATCCAAGAATAAATAAGGGAATTTATTTAGTCACTGTAGGTATAGTGTGACAGCACGTTGGGGTTTTCCCATCTCCTGCACCCCTGTAATGGCATGGACAGACTCCACCAGCCAGTAGAACAGAGGGAGTTTATTGCTTCTCCAGTATACAGCACAGCACAGATGTAATCTGGTTACAGGGCAGGCCTAGGATGCCTCAGCCCCCCTTGAGATGGGGGAGCCTGGGCCTCTAAATCCCAGCCCGTTGCCTAGGCTGCTTCCTCCATGAAACCAGCCAGAAACCTAAATAACTCACTTCCAGCCCTGACCCCAGCCAGGGCTCCACTCCCCTTCTTCCCATTGTTCTGTTCCCTGGGAGATAACTGGTCAGACAGGTTCTTAGCCCCCTTGCATAATGACTCATCCCCTGCCCTGCTGGGCCGTGCTGCAGCCAGCAGCCAGTGGAGGTCACTCACAACCCAAGCCTAGCAACCAGCAAGGTACCCACACTACGTCACATATAGCTTGTTGATTGCCATTGTAGGAGTTCTTTATAGATACGCAGAACTGAGAAACATAGACCCAGATACCCAAAGGTATTCAGGAACCTAGTTCCCTTTTATATAAATGGGAGTTAGGCACTTAAATACCTTTGGGGATGTGGGTCATATTTAACCAAGATGTCTCAAACCAGCTTCCAGCAACACAATGGACACCCTAGTCATTTCATTGCTTCAAGTTACAGGGCCTTGTCAGCAAATCTGTACTCATCTCCAGAATCCCTCTGGTTTAATGGGACTAGGGAGCTGAGTAAAGGCTTGCAGATCTTAATAAACTTTTTAACTTCTAGAGATACAATCTAAAGCATGCGTTACCTCTGAAAGACTAAAGTTCCTAAAGACAATCTGAAATATTATTCCACCACCCTAAACAACAGTATCTAAAATGTCATGTAGGTTGAAGTTCATATCACTCTTTTCCTTGCATTTAGTCTTTGGGGGTATGTCTACACTACAAAGTTAATTCGAACTAACGTCTGTTAGTTCGAATTAACTTTAATAGGTGCTACACATACAAACCACTAGTTCGAACTTAATTCGAACTAGTGGAGCACTTAATTCGAACTAGGTAAACCTCATTCTACGAGGACTAACGCCTAGTTCGAATTAAGTAGTTTGAATTAAGGGCTGTGTAGCCACTTAATTCGAACTAGTGGGAGGCTAGCCCTCCCCAGCTTGCCCTGGTGGCCACTCTGGGCACAAACAGGGAAACTTGTCTGCCCCCCTCCCGGCCCCAGAGCCCTTAAAGGGTCACGGTCTGGCTACGGTGCCCGTGCCAGGTGCAAGCCTGCCAGCACCCAGCCAGCAGACCCTGCACCTGGCACGGCACGAACCAGCCACCCGCTGCCACCCAGCCCTCCGCCTCTTCCTGGGACCAGGCTGGCGGCTCCCAGGAGCCTGCCCGAAGCCGCAAGAGGCGGGTGCCCACCTGGTCTAGTGCGGAGATCGTGGACCTCATCGAGGTTTGGGGGGAAGCCTCCAACATCCATGACCTCCGCACTAGGCACAGGAAAGTGACCGTCTAGGGCAGGATAGCTGCCAGCCTGGCCACCCAGGAGCAGGTTTGCATGAAAATCAAGGTGGTCCAGTGAGACCCCCAACCCTGAGCCCTGAGCTTAGAACATAAGAACATAAGAATGGCCGTACTGGGTCAGACCAAAGGTACATCTAGCCCAGTAGCCTGTCTGCCGACAGCGGCCAACACTAGGTACCCTGGAGGGGATGGACCAAAGACAATGACCAAGCCATTTGTCTTCTGCCATCCATCTCCAGCCTTCCACAAACAGAGGCCAGGGACACCATTTCTACCCCCTGGCTAATACCACTCCATGGACCCAACCTCCATGAATGTATCTAACTTCTCTTTAAACTCTGTTCTAGTTCTAGCCTTCACAGCCTCCTGCAGCAAGGAGTTCCACAGGTTGACTATTTGCTTTGTGAAGAAGAACTTTCTGTTATTAGTTTGAAGCCTGCTACCCATTCCTTTCATTTGGTGTCCTCTAGTCCTTCTATTATGGGAACTAATGAAGAAATTTTCCTTATGCACCCTCTCCACACCACTCATGCTTTTATAGACCTCTATCATATCCCCCCTTTTCTAAGCTGAAAACTCCCAGTCTCTTTAGCCTCTCTTCATATGGGACCTGTTCCAAACCCCTTATCATTTTAGTTGCCCTCCCCTCTCTCACCCTCTGTCTTCCCCTCTCCCATCTCCTTTTCCCAGTCTCCCCGAGTTTTGTTCAATAAAGAGAGTTTCTATTTTTGACCACACGTGTCCTTTATTTTGTACATCAGGAAGGGGGGCTAAGGACAGGTAAGTGGAAGGATGTGAGGGAGGAATGGGGTACAAGCCCCCGATGAGGAGGACTGGGGTGGCTCTGCGGGCTCCTCGGGGTGGAAACTCTCCTGCAGCCCCTGATTGAACCCCCTGGATGGCAGCCTGCGGCAAGTGCAGCCGGGCTGATGGCTGAGTGCTGTGATGTGCCGAGTGTGGGCACTCAGGGCACTCCAAGCCAGGACTGCTTTGCAAGCGGGGCACCCCTGAGAACTGTCTGTCCAGGGTGGGGGTCGGGTCCCTTTAAGCACAGCTCTCGGCTAGCCTGAGACAGCAGCTCCACGCTCTAAGTCCTAATCTGATGCCCTGCCAGCACTGCTTCCGGCCAGCCTTAACCTCCGTTCAGGGTCCACTCAATGTGGACATGCTAGTTCGAATTAGCAAAATGCTAATTCGAACTAGTTTTTAGGTCTAGATGCACTAGTTCGAATTAGCTTAGTTCGAATTAACTAATTCGAATTAAGTTAGTTCGAATTAATGCTGTAGTGTAGACATACCCTGTCTGACCATTAACTTATCTCCAACTAACCATCCTCCCATCCTTCTAACCACTGTCAAGGTTACCCAGCTAGTTATTGCTAACTCAGTCTTCCCTCCTGCCACATTGCGTGCCCCACAGACATAGCTAAGCAACAGACTGAATCATCAGATGGTGCGGATGTAGCTGACTATATCTACAAAGCTGCCATTTCAATACATGTGGCTCCAGACACTCCTCCCACTGCAGCAGGGAAGGTAACTAGAAGATCTATTTCCAGAGCTCCCTGTTGGTGGGGAAAGAGCCAATCTTGCTTTTCTAGCCTTCTCAGTTTATTTGGTTCCAGCTCCTTTTTTAACTATGGTGGGAGGAGGGAGAGAAGATAGACATCTCCTATCTACGGCTACATGGGGGTGGCAATACAATGCGGGAGTCAAGCCTCGACATCTAGCAAAACCACTATTTGGCATGTATATTTTACACACTAGCTAAATTGAGTATTTTTCTTTTGAACATAAGAACATAAGATAAGAATGGCCATACTGGGTCAGACCAAAGGTCCATTTAGCCCAGTATCCTGTCTTCTGACAGTGGCCAATGCCAGATGCCCCAGAGGGAGAGAACAGAACAGGTAATCATCAAGTGATCCCTCTCCTGTCATCCATTTCCAGCTCCTGACAGACAGAGGCTAGGGACACAACCCCTACCCAATTTGGGTAATAAGTACTATTCACTCTCTTTACTCTGGCATCCATGAAAGAGAGTCTATTAACAACAGTGAAGAGTTATATCTTGCTCTTAAAAAAAAACAACCAAGAAATCAGTGGCCGCAATTCCATATTTCCCTATGGCCAGCAAAGCTTGCTGTTCTCTCATCTAGAAACAGGCCTGGCAAAATAGTGGTTCTCTAGCTCTGCTTAAGCAACAAAAGATCAAGAAGCTAACGTTTGGAAATTTACAATTATTTCCTGCATGCCCCACCACACACAGAGCTCAATATGACCCCAAGAAAGCACTTTGAACTCTGCAGACCTAGAGATTAGGTCATTTCTTTGTTTTATAAGTCTTCGTGAGACAGTATGAGCTCCCTCTGCTGGCTAATATAGGAGAAGCAAATCTAAAGATAATGGACAGCAAGTGGGCAAGTTTTGTGCTCGGAAATTTGGTGATAATTCTCCATTTGGTGGCCCCAGTTTTATTCTGGTGTCAGTGTAGTGATACTAGTCTCATGCAGATGCAATAGTGGGGATTCAGCCCCAGAAAGTTCAGATCTTGCTGTGCTTTGTGTTTGCATAAAAATGAAGTTGAATAGGAGAAAACACTCTATTTTCTATCTAACCAAACAGGTGCAAATGTACCACAGAAGAGAAGAGCCAGAAATAAAGGGAACTTTTATAATAACATGATAGCGAGCTAGCCCTATGCTATAGTTAAGTTAGGGGTGATAGTGAGGGACTAACTTGCTTGTTCACAGTGTTCTGCTAGGAATACTGGAGGACATATTAGCCTCAAGGGTATCTTGCTGAACTGAGGCAAGTTATTTTTTTAAGATTAACTCTTTCTCACTGGCATGTGTACATGATTATTATACATTACAGCTGTGTCTACACTGGCCACTTATTCCGGAAAATCAGCCGCTTTTCCGGAATAACTTGCCAGCTGCCTACACTGGCCCCTTGAATTTCCGGAAAAGCACTGACGATCTACTGTAAAATCAGTGCTTTTCCAGAAAAACTATGCTGCTCCTCTTCGGGCAAAACTCCTTTTCCGGAAAACTGCTCCGGAAAAGGGCCAGTGTAGACAGCACAGTAGTGTTTTCTGCAAAAAAGCCCCGATCGTGAAAATGACGATCGGGGCTTTTTTGTGGAAAAGCGCGTCTAGATTGGCCACGGACACTTTTCCGGAAAAAGTGCTTTTCCGGAAAAGCATCCTGCCAATGTAGACGTGCTTTTTCCGGAAATACTTATAACGGAAAACTGTTCGGTTTTAAGCATTTCTGGAAAAGGATGCCAGTGTAGACGTAGCCTACATGTACACACCAAGTACACACCCTTTAAAAATTTGGGCTGCTTAAAAGGCATCCTAGGTTAGGCACTGAAGGAAACATTGGAAAATGTAGGCTACATCCACAAAGGGGACTTAGGCTCAGCTTTGCCATGCTTAGCATTTAGATGCTTTGAGGCCAAATGGAAAGCTCTGAAATAGGCACCCCGGCTCCCTGTGTCTCCCCAGGCTGGGGAGAACTGGGCAGCTAAAAGGACTTCTCAAAGCCAGCTGTCAAGGAGCTGCCTAAACTAACTAATAGGAACTGCCCAGGCGATGAGGGAGCCTAAGCCCACCCCTCAAAAGAGGTTAGGTCTCCACTTGAGGTTCACAGCTCTGCACCCTCTCCTGGAGGAAGGCACCAAAGCCAGATCAGCCCTTTCTCACAAAAAAATGAAGGGGAAGTGTTACTGCTCCCTTACTCCAATAGTCACAGCACTAAGATGGACCATAAGACACCCAGGTTCTACTCTCCATTATACCTGATGAGCAGCAGGGACTTGAAAGCAGGGCTCTCTCCTCCCAGCTGAATGCTCCAGCTACTCGGTGGTGGAAATGGTAGGGAAGTCCTCTCAATTTCTTCTGTTGAAGATATTCTGTTTTTTGTAAACAGAAGGGACTGGAACCATGGTTTCCCACACCCCATGAAAATGCTCTAACCACGGGGCTATTAAAACTCTCCTTCTGGCATCTTTAAATAATCTCTTAACGAGTGCAGCAGTTGTGTCTCACTGCCCTTCCTGGGTTAAACAATCACTTCATCTTCCCAAGGCTTCACTGTTCCTTCCCTGGCTCTCCCCAGGCCACAGCTTCAAGACTCCATTGATGCAGGTGAGTGCAGGGGGAGTTCCTCCAATCCGCATTGGAATTCTGAGTCAGGAAAGCACAGCTGTGTACACCAGGATTCAAGCACACACCATCGCTGTGTTGCCTTTTCTATCGTGCCTTATCCCTCCTTGGAATTCCTTGCTCTTTTCCAGTCTGTCACTAGGCCTTCTCCCTACCTCTGTTTGGGTACATCTAGACTGCAGAGCTTTTCTGGGATACCGAAAAGCTCGGTCATGTCCAAGGAATGCGTCCACTTTTCCAAAAAAAATGTTGGAAAAGCAGACGCATTTTGTCGGCACTCCTGTAAACCTCATTTTTTGAGGAAGAAGGGATGTTCTGAAAGAGGATTTTTTTTTCCAAAATTTGGCCCTGTGTAGATGGGCAAAATTTCAGAAAAGCCTCTTTCGGAAGTAAATCGGAAAAAAATACACAAATTGCATTTCTTTTTCCTATTTATCTTTGTAGTCTAGACATAGCCTCACACAGCCTCTCCTGGCATCTTGTCCCAGTAACCTTGAGAAAATACTACATACTAAACCTGCCTGTGTCCCTAATTTCTCCCAAATTAAGCCAAGAAGAAATGAGGAAGTTATTAGGAAAATTAGATTTTAGGAAAAAATTTCCAACTCTAAGACAGAAACAAGTTACCTACAATGATTGTGGAGTTCCTGTCACTGGAGGTTTTTAAGAGCAGGATAGACAAACACCTGTTTGTGATGATCCGGGTTTATGCAGTTCTGCCTATTTAAGGGTGGGGAGTGAGGTAATCCTGGTCATCGGTTCTCCCATAGGATCCCATCCAAAATGACTACTGGAAACAACTAAGGGCACGTCTTCACTCGACGCACTGGAGATCCACTTTATGGTGTTCAATTTAATGGGTCTAGTGTAGACTAGTAAATTGAACACAGAGGACAGCTCCAGTTGGCGTCTGTACTCACAGTCGCAAGGAGTAAGGGAAGCCAACCGGAGCATTTGATCCCATTGGCCTCCTTCACCGAGGACAATGCCAAGCTTGTCTTAAGGTAAGCTACGTATTCTATATACCTGGAATTGCGTACTTTAAGCTGACCTTTCATGTCTAGTGTAGACCTGACCAGACTGAACTGGGGGAAGGAATTGGGTCCAGACTGGAAGGATGCCTGGTCTGTCAGAAGATTATTAGAATAACTTTTAGGATGAGATATTATATGTAACTAGTTTAGTGTATTGAGCTTAGCTTGCATATTCTGTTTTATTTTGCTTAGTAATCTACTTTTGTTCTGTGTGCAATCCCTTATGACCACTTAAATCTTACCTTTTTATACTTAATACAATCACTTTTGTTTATTAATAAACCCAATATAAATTACCTGGGAGGGGGGGCAAAGAGTCTGTGTGTATCTCTCTTTAAACTGAGAAAATGGATAGATTTCATGATCTTATACAGTAGGGATCTCTATACAGCATAAAATGGATCTATCTAGGGTTTGGCTCCCAAAAGGACTGTATTTGTCTGCTGAGGATTTGTCTTTCACTGTATTGCCTGCGATGGGTATTACAAGCTGGGTGGTGAGGCCCTTCCCTTTGTCTGAGCTGGGGCTGGATGGAGTGCCATGCTCTGCAAGATAGGATTGTGAGGTGTTCAAGCTATCACACATATATGCAGGCTCAGTGATGTCTCAGCACATCAGATGCTCCTCAGGGGGAGGGTCCCATCACACAGAATACTTTCCTTCACTCCCTGTCATCTGAGCTTCCTCGCTTTATGCTCACCCCCAAATTATGCTACAACTCCAGCTGATCCTGGCCCACCTTCCAGGTGTGATCAAGTGCATTGATAGCCTTGTGTCCAGTTAATTCTTTCATTACCTGTGTAAGGTATAAACCCTGTTGCAGCTCCTGTAAGGGCATGTCTATACTGCAGCATTTTTCCAGAAAAAACGGCCATTTTTCCAGTAAAACAATACTTATGTTCACTCTGCTATTGCGTTCTTTCGACAGAAAGTCAAAAGAATGGAGGGGGTTTTCCTACAGCGGTAAACCTCTTTCTATGAGGAAGAAGCCTTTTTTCTGAAAAATAACACAGGTGCCCAAAATAATCAGAACTCTATAGTTCCTGTCTCCTGCCAGCTCTTAAAGCTGCAAGCACCCAGGACAAGCGTTGTGGCAGGAAGCCAGTCCTGGGAGCTGCACCTCACTGCGCAGCTCTGACTGCCACCCACATTGTGAGCTGTGGCCCAGCCACAAGTCCCCCAAGACCCTCATGGCCCTCACAGGGAGTTCCACTAGGGCTTCCAGGACCCATCCTGGTCTGGAGCAGAGATCCTGTCCCTCCTGGAGCTTTGGGGGGAGGAGAAGACCCAGTAGGATGTCCAGGTGGCTGAGGCCCTGGTGGAGAGGGGACACCACCACCCATCACCACCACCCCCAGACCTTAGAACAGGTCCAGAGTAAGGTGAAGGAGCTATGCCACGGTCAGGGAGTGCAGCTCTCACTCCAGGGTTGAACCCCACTCCTGCCCCTGTTTCTAGGAGCTCCACCAGAGCCTGGGGGGGGGGAAGCCCTTTTCCCACCCATGGTGGTGTACTTGGCACTTGAGATACCCATTGTCACCTGTCTGGAGCTCCCTGCTGAGGAGAAGGAGGCGGAGAAACATCAGGTGCAGGAGGAGGAGGATACGGCCAGTACGGTCACCTTCACCCTCGAGCCAGTACCCCAGGGGCGGGATCATCACAGACATCCTCTGACGACGGGGCGGGATCATCAGGGGAGTGCTCGCAGTTTTCCACACACACAGGCAGGGGAGGTGACCACTGAGGGGCTGCGGTGCAATCATTGCTCGGCTTTCTCAGCCTGGACATCATGCTGCAGTCAGTGCATTGCATCATGCCGCCTCAGGAGGCATTCCTGAAGCAGCCCCGGGATACTGCTCACAGGCTCAAGGGAAGCCTCACCCCTGGGGGGGATGCCCTCCCACCATTAGCTGCAAGCAGGCTGGACACAAGAGTGCACGCACAACCCCACACAGACTCAGGAGTGCCGCACACAGCACACGGGCATGCCTGTAAGTGCGAGGCACCACCCACTCCCGCGACAGCGCTGCCAGGCGCAGGTGTGTGTGCGTGCACCATGGAAGGCCAGGCTGCTCCAGGCCCCTCTCCCACCCATGGGATCCCACTGTGGCCGGACACTTCCCTTGCCTTCTTGTTCATGGGCCGGAGGTGGGAGGAGCAGGAAGCATAGTCCCCTGGTGCACCTCGAGGCCTGCTGTTCAGTCCACACATGGCCTTGCTCCCGGGACATCCCCATCCTATGGCCCAAGAACGGTTGGTCGCTGCTCACAGAGGAGGGCATGGCCTGAGGGACAGTGTGTGCATGCATGACTGACCACCTCACCCTCTTTATTCTCCACAGCCAGACCAGCCATCGGTGAGGGGTGACCCAACCCTGAGGGAGCCACAAGCACATGAGGGTCCATGAGGACCTTCTGAGGCAGCATGTGGGCATCCTGCGCGACATGCCACAAACCCTGGCCCAGAAGGTCCAGGAGGACGCTAAGTGGCAGAGCCACATGTAGGACTAGCTTGTGCAGTCGGGGAACCCCAGGGCAGCAAATCCTGCAATGACTGGGTGCAGGTCTCCCAAGCGGATGACCCTGTGCAGCAGGATGGAGTTGATGTCCCTCACAACTTGCAGAAGGAGACAAACACACAAAACAGAGAATGAGAGGGAGAGCCTGAGCCTGGAGAGGTGCCTGCTCCCCTCTCAAACACCCCAGGAGCCACCTCCTATGAGGCCACCTGCCCAGCAGCAGGGCTCTGTAAGGGCTGTAAGGAACAGCACAATCCCCCAGGGACAGGACTCCCCACCCATCTCCAGTCCACCCCTGCACCCCTCTAACCCCCTTTCCCTATGGTCCCCCTTTCCAGGACTACCCTTCCCCTCCCCCCGTAGGGACTGCAGCCCCAGAGTGCCCTACTTCCATGAGGAGGGCCCCAACGGTGGACTTTCCCATGCTGAACTGATTGCCCACCAATCGGTAACTGGGGTGGCAAGCTTCTAAACAGGATAGCGACCAGCTTCTTCAGGGGGATTGTGGGCCGCATGTGGGTGTCCCGTTGCCGGAGGGCAGGGGCGAGCAAGGCTCACAGCTCCATAAAGGTGGCCGTCTGCAGGGAAGCTTTTGAGCCACTGTTGGTCGTCCCACCGCTCCATGACCAGCTGGTCCTAGCAGTCAGAACTGGTGTCCAGCCTCCAAAATCATCTCTCCACTGTGGGGTACAGGTGCAAGGGTCTTGCTCCCGCACACAGGGAGAGGGTCTCAATGATGAGCCCAGTGTCCAGCTCATGCAGGGCCATGAAGGCAGCCTGCAGAAACTGCAGCATGGCTGTGTGGGGCCATTGCATGCCCAGAGACAGCTCCAGCTCCATGGCAAGGAGTATGCTGTGGTGTCCAAAAGCTGGGCAACCAAAGCATGCACTGCAAATGCTTTGTTGTCCCTCAGAGAGGCAAGCAAGCAAGCAGCAGAAGTAGAGAAATGGCCATCCGGGGGGGGGGTCCCTTTAAGCATGCATTTCAGCTAGCCTTAGGCAACAGCATCAGGAAGCAACTGCTGACCTAATGACCTGCCTGAACTGGTTCCAGGTTGCCTTATATGCAAGATAGCATCCAATCAATGTGGACACTATCTTCCGAAAAAGCAGATTGCTTTTTCGTTGCACTTTTGCTGTGTAGACACTCTTTTGAAAACAGTTTTTTGGGAAGATCTCTTCCAGAAAAGCTTCTTCCAAAAGAAACTTGTAGTCTAGACATAGCCTAAGTGACCAGTGTTCACTTTATTACAATTCCCCTGCGGAATAGTCAGGGAAATTGGCTGTAGAATTTGCAACTGAATCCACTTTTCTTCGGAATTTTATTCCAGAAGCCAAATATCCATTAAACAAACAAAACCCAAATCTTTCTAGCCTTTATGGCTGGGAATAACAGCTTTATAGTGTCAGCTGTGTGTAACTAACACAGTGCTATCCTTAAGAGGCTGCAGATAGCCTGAAACTATAGTTCTGGAGAAGCGTGATCTTTGCTTCTCACTTCAATAGGTTGTTTACTCTGAATCCTACAGCTAATTGTTTAAGTATTAACATTAACTATTTCATCTCTGCTCACTTTAATAAAATGCTCAGCTATTGTATTTACCCTATCCCAAACAGCTTCTGATGCCAGCCCAAGTCCCAAAAATCCCAGTGTTCCCTATTCTGCTGTCAAAACCTTCAGCTTCTTCCCTGATAACTTCTACAATACATCTGTGAGTTGTCAATACAAAATTCTAAAGCACATCAGGTACAGAAAACGTGGGACTAAGGCTGATTTCAGCATCCAAAAAAGAGGTTTTCGCACAGTGACTTCAATGAGTTTGGGCTGAAAAAAGATTTAGGACTTCAAGATTTGTCCCAGTAATCAAAGACTAGAAGTAAACATGGAAGCCAACATGGCTGCATGGGTGTAACTGAAGGCAAAAGTTGGACTTAATATGTTTAATTTGGGTTTATTGTTATTATCGTTTGTATGCCAATAACTCCTGGAGGCCCCAAAGAGAGATAGTCCCGTTGTGTTAGGTGCTGTACAAAGATATGTAAGAGAGTCCCTGCTTTGAAGGACTTGATCTAAACAGCCAAGACAAAGGTGGGAGTGGAAACAGAGGCCCAGAGAGAAAAAGTTATTTGCCTAAGGTCACATTGCAGGTCTGTGGTGGAGTTTGGTATTCAGTATACTTCTGAGTCCTGGCCCAATGCCCCATCCACTAGATGATATGATTTCTCAGTATAGTTGTAATCTGAACAGTATATGTCCCTTTTTAAAGATTAAGAAAAAGAAGAGAGCTCCAGATTTGAAGAACACAACAAATAATGGCAAATGACCTGGCAATATTAAAGCCAATGTCTGGGTGTTACCAAAATGCCTGCATTGTTAGAACTCAAAGTCTGGATCTGAGATTTGCATACAAGGGGTCATACATCTCATCTAATGTGACGCTTAGGGGAAGATCTTGAAAATATTTTTAAAGGAAAAGATGAACGTATCTTTCCTGTTAGATCTTCAGTGAGACTCAGGGAAGTAACAACTGGATTTGGCTCATCTCTCTCTTAATACATTCCAACTCCAGAACTGAAGGCAGGTCCAAATGAGCCATATGTTGACTTGGTTGAGGAATCAGGGTTTTCCATTAATTTAAAGACCTTTAAATCCTTTAAGGGAAAAGAGAGCTGGATAAAAAAATTAAGGTAAGAAGCTTTGCCTTAGAGGCACAGGTAAAATGTGTAACAGATGCTATACCCTGTACCTGAGCTAATTATTAAATTAGTCACCCTGGTAAGAGAAGCCTTAATAAAGGCAAGCACAGAATGAACATCTGGAAAATAATATGAGAGGAAAGAATTTTAATATTTTGGGACTCTTGACTGGGTGGGAACTACTTGGGGAAATTGATTTAATTGCTTGTCTGAGGGAATGAAGAGCTAATCTATTCCCAAGCTGGAAACAGCAAAGTGATTTTATATTCCTCTCTGCTTTGCTATTCCACCACCATGACTTTTACACTTAGGATCCAATTTTGCCAAGACTGACACTTGTATTTAACTTTACTCACGTGAGTAATCAATACCCCTGAAGTCAATGGAGTTGCTGACTGTGTCTATGGTTAAACACCTAAGTTATTCTTCACAGGATCAAGACTTTAATAAGCTACAGTAGATAATTTGATCCAATAAGAGAGACAGTAGCTGAGTATGTTCTGAATGAGCCCTCAGAATTGACTCATGGAATAGTACTGGTAGCTGCAAATATATTATGCTGTGTAACATACTGGTTCTCTTTACAATGAAAGTGGTGTCCATTCTCTCTGGCTCCATCCCTGATCTTCCCACACCTCACAGTCCATCCCGTCTCCACTCTGTCCACAGCCATTGGCCAGCATGGAGAGGTCTCCTGGGTCCAGGGAGAGGTGATGGAAAACAAGGCTATAGAAAGGATGAGCTCCCCATTCACAGAGAAAAGAGTAATCCGTGTACAGAGGACTCCTCCACATACAGATCCATCTGGGCACTAGGGAAAATAGGATGAAACTGAGGGAAAAAATATCAGAGGTCTGTTGGACTGCCTCATTAGACATTTTACGCTAGACAAAGCACTCAAGAACATTACAGAGGCCTTCATTGGCCTTTTCCTTCTTGATCCCTTTGAAGACTTTAGCATGGATGGATCTTTAAAACATGCTGTTTTAATGACACTAGTCCTTCCGTTTGTGATATCTTTTGGTGAAACACTGACAACCCTTCAAACCCCTCCCCTCATGCTCTTTCCACTATTTTATCAAGAGACACATATTCTTAAATAGTCAAAACCACAGTTATGAGCACCAAAGTTACAAACCGACCAGTCAATCACACTCCTCATTTGGAACTGGGAGTATGCAATCAGGCAGCAACAGAGATAAAAAACTAAAAAACAAATACTGTTCAGTATTGTGTTGAATGTAAACTAATAAAAAAGGGAAAATTTTAAAAAATGACAAAATAAGGAAACTGTTTCTGTGCTTGTTTCATTTAAATGAGATTGGTTAAAAGCAGCCTTTTGTTTTGCATACATACAGTTCCAAAGCTGTATTGTGTTAGTGATGAGTTGTATACTTTTGAACGCACGGTAATGTTTAGATCAGAGCTACAAACATTTCAGAATCATAATCCACCTCTATTCCAAGGTATTTGTAATTCTGAGGTTCTACTGTATTAGTATTGACATTATAGCTACAACAAATAGAAGTCAAGGATCAAAGCCCCTCTGTGTTATGCACCTTTCAGACAAGTAGCAAAGAAAGCATTTCCTGCCCCAAATCACTGACAGTGGTAGTTGTCGAATAGGAAATGCCAGGCCAGCTAACAATATTAACAGAGCTCAGCAGTAAAATGGACATCTTCCTTACTATAATAGGCTTCCCTATTTTTATCATGACCCTTGGTTTCATTACAGAAACCCTGCCACTCTGCTCCTCAGCTCCTTGCAGGCAAGCAGGATGCTGGTCAGCTTGAATTTCACTTCAGAAAGGGAAACATGAGCTATTTGAAATTTTGCTTGTAAAAGTAGCAGCCCAACCAGTTGCAAAATGCGAAGACTTTTAAAGCCCTAACTTCAAAAGAAAATGTGGCTACAGGCCATATCTCCCTATATTTTTAATTGCTCTTAAACAGCTAATACAGGAATTTTAGAATACTTCAGATTAGGAAATAAAAGCAGAGATCACTTGGGAAACCCAGGTTAGTCCTAAGGACATTCAGTGCTGATGGGATACTACAGCTGTGTCTCTTTTTGGAACCACAGACTGCAACACATTTGTGTATAGGTGTTACTTGCTTTAACCAGTAAATAACTAGTTTATTTTTCCTAGTTAAATCCTAAATTAATTCACTACAGGACTGGCTGCATATGTTGTTTTTGGTGTGAGATCTGAGATCCCAGTTGACCTGGGATAAATGACTGGTCTTGTGGAACTGGAAGCAACCAGAATCTATGATTTTTGGTGTATGGCAACCAACTTTCACTCATGGCACTACTACACTAGAGAGTTTACAACAGCACAGTTGCATGCAGCTGCACTGTTGAAAGCTCTCTAATGTAAGGGCTCTCAGCGTATCTATTCCAGCCCCTGTGACCCATGGAATTATTGTCAGGGGGAGGTGCTCTCCTGCCGACATAACGCTATTCAGTGTAATAGCACTTGTGTCAGTGTAATTTATGTCATTGAAGGAATGATTTATTCACACCCCTGAGCATGGGGGCATGAAGGGTTGGTTGTAGGCCTCCCAAACACCATGGGGTGGAAGGGAAAGGGGAAGGCAACTGGCATTCACCATCTCATCCATTGGACAACCACCCTGGCTTTGGAGGGGCTTGTGGGGCTCAGAACAGCTGAGGGGACTAGTGAGGGGCATCAAGTTGAGAAGGTGAGTGAGGTAAATTGCAGCAAGCCCCTGGAAAGTTTCTAAAACAAGGACAACCCAAAGGTCTGGCAGGAGCCAGTGGGGTGTTGTGCAGCTTGTGAGTGCCTGTGTACACACAGGTGGGTATCATCCTCTCGCACAGGTGGTTATGCCATTTTAACGCCATCTTTGCCATCGCCATGGCTCCCGGGAACTCTTTCTAATTGAATCAGTCTTGTTCTTATTCCAGGCGACTGCACGAGAACCACCCCGCTTCCTTTCACCGTCTCCTGCGAGCCCCCACCGGCTCTGGGCTCACCCCAACAATTCATTTATCATTGCTCCGGGCGACAGAGCCGTTCTGGTCCGCAGCCCCTCCGAGCGCCATTGCCACAGCTGTCGCAGAATCTCCTCTGGGCTACAGCGCTCCTGCAGCAGAGCAGCGCCCCTTGAGCAGGGCGGAGAAGAGAACTTGGAACGCTTGCGTCACAATTCAGCTCGCGGGAAGCGAGCCAAGCGCACGTGTCCACACACAGCAGGGCAGGGGGGCTCTCTTGCCCAGCAGCGCTCCTGCCTAGCTTCGGGGGCGCCTTTGCCAAGAGATGGTGGAAAGTCTCTTCCCCTCCTCTGGCTATGCGGGGTGTGGCTACAGCACAGCCGCCACCTGGCACCTCATCCCCACGATTCCCCGGGTAGTTTGTTTGCTGCAGCGGACCCGAGAACTCTGCGCTGGCATCAAGCAAAGCCGGGAAAAGCGCGGAAAGGAAACCAAATGACAGGTTAAAAGCTCCAGTCACCAAACGCACCGCGGGGAGGCAGGAAGTTTTCGCAACTCCCGGAGCGCCCCTCCCAGCGGTGTCCCGACGAAGCAGCCTGCGCGGGAATTGGAAAACAAACTTAACTGCTCGTGTGAAGCTCTGCTCTTAAAATCCCCCCGCGGGATGTGTCAGCCTGTGGAGAGGTTGAGCAGCCAGCGCGGTGCCGATCGGCCCGCAAAGCTCTGCTTGTGGGGATCTCTCCCCCCTGGGCTGTTTGAGGGAGGCAGCAGCTTCTCCATTTTACTGCCCCGTTTGTGTATAAATCCGCCCTCCCAATGAATACAGAACGGAACAATCCCGAGCCAGTGAAACCCAATGGCAGAGAAAATGAGAGGCACTTCCCCGGATAATGGTCGCCACCTCCTAGCGCTCGATGGTTTATATGAGGTGAAGGCGAGGCCGGAAAAGCAGAAGTTTCTCCCCATCCCCAGCTTGCACCACGCTCCAAAGCTATGTGGTTGGGAGCTTGTGGAAAGGCTGCATAAGAGACGTGCTCAGCCACACCCAGACAGGCGTTCCTTAAAAAACGCTTCTTACCGCGCAAGGACTTGGATTTGTTCTCTCCGGGAGCGGGACTGATTTAGTGGGGTGAGGGATATTTCCCCCTTTCAGTTAAAAAAACCCCAAAACCTCGAAGGTCTTTTTCTGAGCGATTTCATTATTTAATAGCATTTAAACAAACTTTTGCGGGGAAAGATTTTAAAGTCGCTGGTCCAATTATTAATAACTTGATACTTTATAATTCTCCATTTCCTTTTAATTGTCCCAGCATGATCAGAAATCTGGTCTGGTAAGTCATGCTTGTGCTAACACGACAGTCCCCAGCTCTGAATGCGTCGCCGGTTCTACACTCCACAAGAACCCTGGGTCAGATTCCGAGCTCTGGGACATTGATCTAAATCCGACGTGACTACAGAAATAAACCAGAGTTCTTGTCGACAGAAACGGCTCTCTTCTCTTGAAGATATTGCACGCGCTCCATAGTCATGGGGCTACTTCATATCCTGCTGTCACTTAGCTTGATTGTAACATATAAATAAGGGAGCACCCTGATCATTACCCATCGCGTTTCTTCCAGCTGTTTACATGACCCTTTTGCAGAAATCTAGAGGGCTGCCACACATGAAAGCGAAGGAGTGAGGACAAGTAAACCAGAGTATCCCCATCAGATGCCAGCAGACGATGGAGCCTGGTCATTAGCCTGTTTGTTCTCTCGCCAGCCTGTCGCTCGTGCTTCATTCAACCTTTGTCCTGGGCTGAGCTGAGTAGGCTTCCTCTGGACACCCAAACGACTCGAGTCCGTCCCCTGCTGGAGAAAGGAGGGAATTATAACCTACTCACTGTAGCACTTTTAGAACGGGGTTCTTTGAGGGACAAGAAACTCGTGGACAGGGAGTTCAGTGAAGGGAAATGTAATGTTGCTAAATAATGCAATCCTATTATTGTGTGGGTGGGGAGGAAGTGTATAATGCCTATCAATGAGCAGTCTACACTCTCAAAATTGCCGTGTAACTTACCCCTATGTATAATTAGATCCGAGTAGCACTCTTCTTTCTGTCCATTGAATAATAAAGAAATTAAAACGCGTTTGCAGCGATGCAAGTCATTAAAACGTATCCTAACAACACTCATTGTTGATTGGCTTAAAAAAATTACGCGCAACTCCCTAGTAGTCTCTAAGGTTCTAATTGACTTTTAAAGACAAACAAACAAACAAACACACAAATAAAAAACCCTCACCCAAAATCCATGTTGGCTTGCTAAATTATTGCTACAAAAACAAATACAGGTGGTTAATAAGAAAAAACCAGATTAGAACCTACCAGGGCTTTGTCCCTTTTGGTTTTGTTCTAAATGGATTAATGTGTTTTTCATTTCTTCCAATATGATGTCAAGCGAGGGCTGTTCATATCTTAGCTTCTATCGTTTCAGCTTTGGGAAACTATTCCTTGCAGCACAAAGTCTGTTTCTCAGTCCGTATTCAATAGGGCTTATCAATTTTCCATTACACAATTCCACTCTTTAGTACTGTTTCATAAAAAGATATTTACACATACTCCAGGGGCAAAATTTTCTTTTTGTGGAACCTTACTTACAAAATGAGGAAACTTTTCACTCCCTAAGTGCGAAGACGCTGTGAATACAGAAAGTATTATATAGAACTAATATTCCACCTTTCCAGATAGATCTTAAATAGTAAGTGTGTGTGTGTTTAAAGTAGTAACAAGTTCTCAGGAGCCTTTCCATCCTCTCTAGCCACAAATTCATTTGTTTAAGGTTTTTAATATGATAAATGGGAAGCTAAATGATTTTCAAATTGTAATGTTTATGGTTAATTTGAAATCTATCATTTGTTAGATAATCCTGTTAGTTGCTTGCAAAAAAACAAGAGACCACCTTGTTGTATAATCAGCAATTATAACGGGCGTTTTATGTTAAATTATATTTAATAGGCAAGACAAAAAGGGGAATGTATTTTCTGATTGAGTTTCATTCGTCTATAAGAAAGAAAACTCTTTTCTATAGTGAGGAGATTACTGACATTATCCACCTCGGAAATACAAGTAATTGGGGATTTTAGACCTAGGGAATTAGGAAGCAAAAATGTGACATTCCTGTAATTTCCTACTAATGAATTTTGCATCCTAAACTCATATTGGCTTTAATAGTATTACAGAGCTTTACAAGCCTTGGATTCGTTCAAATCCTTGGGAGCTGCTTTATTCTTGAACACTCAGGCGCAGGGAGGGAGCTGTTCATGACACGCCAATAAATATCCGCTGCGTGCGGAGCTCATGTAGCTGAAAAGAAGAGCGAGCGAATGAAGTCCCAGGTGGGAAGCAGATGGGGAGGGGGAGAAGTGAATTCATGGTCGCTGAGCGGACTTTTCCAAGGCAGCCCCGTCCTTGTGCACTGGGACAAGTGTTGACACGGAGAGCTGGCAGGGGCTGGGTGGAGGTCTGGCTGTGCGAGGTCATCGCGGCTGGATTTGTGTTAGGGACCGCGCTGAAGCAATCGCTGAGCCTGCAGCTCCCCACCCCCACCCCTCCGTCAGCAGGGAGTGGCGGCGGGGGAGAGAACTAAGTTCTCGCCTACTTGACATCAGCCCGTGTTCTGCTGCCTGCCCGGGAGCCGGGCGTTTGTTTGGGTGCGGGGGGAGGGACGGCGGGGGCTGTTATGCCTGGTTGTTGTTACGGTGGCTCTCGTCTCGCTGCTGCTCTTTGCCGATTCAGTGGCTTTGGCTGCAACGCTGCAGGGAGAAGGTGGGGGAGAGGGGAAGGGAGCGAGGCGGAGACAGCCTGCTTCCAGCCAGACTAGCAGCAGGGCAGGACTGCTATTTTGAAAGCCGGCTCTCCCCTCTGGGGTGTAGGATCTGAGGGTCAAGTGTCACTTCCTCTCCCAGTCAATCTCCAATATTCCTTGTAATGTTTTTAAATGGATGAATTCATTACACGGGGACATGTGAATGGGGCCAGGAATCCATCACGATGTTCAATCAATAGTGTCCACTAATGGTTCATTTTGCACAGTGAAATATGATAGTGTGACACCGGAAAGGGGAGTGGGGGGAGCTAATCAATATTGTTTTGCTTCCCCTTCCCACCCAAAGGTCATTGTAACTTTGGGGGTAATAAAGAGATTGTCTTTTTCATTCCTTACTGTAAACATACATTTCAAACGACAGTGGGAAATACGATTGGGCGAGGAAGGGGCTTACACCAGAAATACTGTTTATAAGCACACAGGGCGCCGTGTAAACCCAAATGGAGCGGCATATTCGTCTACACGCTACGGTGCCCCAGCGCCCGCATTCTGTTTAGCAGGAATGGCGATGGAGAAGAGTTACTCTTTCGTTTTGGCGGCTCAGCTGAATGTAGCGCCGAAGTGCAAACGAATTGAACAACGCTCACGTAAAACAAACATGGTGCCCGATGAACTGTGAAGCACAGAGCAGTTGGAGCGGGATAGTTCGCCAGCTCTTTGTGCGGCGATGGTTAAGACAATGCATAGAAACGAGATCCCCTTTTATTTAAATGCCACGTGTTTGTGTTTACTCCGGTCCAGAAAGCCATGTCCAGTCCACCTCCAGCTCTTAATGGCATATAAAAAGTGGTGGTAAATGAAGAATAGGTTGCCAAGTTGTATCCAGCTAGTTCCACAAATTACAGCTGCTCTTTACCTGGCTCAGAATTTCTAGTGGTTTAGTCTGTGGGCTTTAATCACTCGGAACTTTTAATGCAGCTGTTGGTTATTTCACCATTGGCATCATCAAAACATTCAGCCACCATACTAGCCGATGACACCACAAGGAAGCGCCTGACCCATACCAGTGTTTTCTTTTAGTCAAAATAAGTACATAAACCCCAGTGACACTGAAACCATGAAGACTTGTCATCTCAATCACAGGGTAAACCAAACCCTTCTCTAACGAAAAGAAACATGACAACGTTTGTTCGACCTTGAGGCTTGGACCGACAGTTTATTAGGTGTGTAAATATCCTTCTACACGTCTAATGATCTGTTCATAGACATTGCAGGAAAAGTGGCATGTGCCTAAAGAGTGTAAGTAGGAAGTTAACTGTACACAGCTATTCTTATGCTGTCTCCGGACATATATCAACGTGAGACAGTAGAAATATCCAACACCCCCCCCCCAACTTTGGTTCAAGTACTGAGTTTGAGGAGCAAATGGTTTCGTTTCGGCAGCTCGTGTCTGGAACAAATCAGAGTCTGTACTTAATCTTCCAGGGAAATATTGAGAGGAATGCAGGAAAAATGCAGCTGACTGATGTAACTCCCTTCAGTTTGACTTTGCCATTGACTTATTCCCAGAACACCGCCAGTGCACTTGTTATTACCACTGTATGGTAATCCTCAGAGTTGAAATACACAAGCTGATAGGGGGAGGCACCACCTTGAGCCGCTCTAAAACATTTACTATTCCAAGAGTTATATTAAACTGTCCCAGGAAGCAGTTTAAAAATGAATGCATTTCGTTTACGGCTAAATACAAAGTAATAATGTGTTAACTTCAATACTCCGGATATTAAAGTTAATTATTTGCAAATCGGATCGTCTGGAGATACCTTATTTTCACCCCTTACAGCTTCCACTTGTTTACTAATATCATTGTTTATTCTTTCGTATATTTTGGGTTTATTTGATACATTAAGAACAAATAGTCTGTTTCCTAACGCAACACAAACAAATAAAATCTATTCTTTATACTAGGCTCAATAACTTAGGTTACATAACGGATTTGTACTGAAGACAAATTATTTGCGTAACTATATAGGGATTGATCTATATTTATAGCTCTAATGTCTGGGCAAAACGTAATGATAAATTGAAATGCACTATTCTCTGTAACTTTTTTGAATCTTAAAATTATTCTTTCATTAGCCATTCCTAAAAAATGTGACATTGTTTAAACGTCAGAGTTATTGTAAATACATTAAAGCAAATAGACCCTTGAGGAAATCTCACTCTATAAACATACAATCTTGTCCTTTAAACATGTCCACAATCAGAAAATCTAATTAAAAACTAATAGAAGTGCCATGTTTTGTTAATTTTTCTAACTGCCTATATAAATAGCTGAACCAAGCTTTTTTTTCCTACTGCGTAGCAAGTTCATTTCATTTTTTACATATTAGATGGGAGATTTCTCCTGCCTGCTAGCATTTCAAACACGATGTGTCAGGATGGGAAGCAAATGTTGTTTCAGCAGGAAAGTAGTAATAACAAAACCATTTATGCAAGCACATTAGAGCAGGAGAAATCATGCCTGTTAGTTAAAATTTTTGAGCCAGAAAATTAAAAACAAATATTTAACTTTGCAATTTTGAACCTTTGGCTGCAACTGCTGTTAAACTTTTACAATGCATATTCAATGAATTAAACCCAATCTTTATACTAGCCCAGGGAAATGGTTTGAATACAGGCTTTAAAAAAAATAAGAGTTTGAGGCAATTACTTCCTACAATACGTGGGGGATCCAGAAAGGACAATAACTGATCTGTATGTAACTTTGTCAAGAGGTGACTTGTTCTTTAATCATCTCAGCGGCCGTGTTCAAAACACACGACAAATGAATTTGTAAAAGAACGTTTTATTTCATAGTCGTTTATTTTTTTCATGGGAAAAGAAAGAAAGGAGTTTGACAACGCTTCGCCGAAGCGCATTGAGAGGTTTTGTTCGCCGAGGAAGCGTTATGCCCAGGAAAGGGCGAATAATCAAACCATAGCTCGGTCGAGAAGTGTGCATTATCTGTCCTCACTGCTGTTTGATTGTGACTAGTGCACTGCTAGATAGAATTGTTCTTATTCCATAGACACGCACTGATCGTAATCCTCATTGATAATTTTCTCTCTGCCAAGGACACAGACCGACTTGATCACAGCTGGACTAGAGCAATATTGAGAGACTCCAGTTGAAGTCAAGTACAAACCCACAGCCAGGCTGCCAGCTCAAAAATGATACAAAAAGGAATGTGATGTGCCACATTCCTTCCATTCTGGACTAACTTTACAAGCCCCGTTTTGCCTTATTCCCCCTTTCCAGGGGCAAGGCACTGCACTGCCTGAAAGGGTAATATGCCTTCAAAACCAACCTAAACATTCCTCTTGGACAATTATCGGGTCAACATTCTTATTATGGTTCGGTATTTTTAAAAATCTATATCTTGATTTCCCTCGAGCTAAATTGACAAGAACATCTTTGGCTGCAGGAAATCTAAATACAGATTTTCTTTTTGTGGCAAAACAATACTTACAATTTTGCCCCATGTTTCCTGCCATTTTTCACTTGTAACTATGAAGGGTATTTTTTTACATTCCAATCGGTAAAATGAAGTATGAAACCTGCTTTCATTTTCTTAACCCTACCCATTTGTATTGGAATCGGATTAGTCAAGATCCGAATCACAAAAAGGAGTCTTCTGTTCCTTTCTTTGTTCTGTTAATATCATTTTACAGGCCAATACCAGAGCTCGGGATGGGAGGGGCTGGTTGGACATTGGGCCTACCAGAACCTGCCTAATGGTAGGAATCTCAATTCCTGGGTTTAAAACATTGAAAAATAAAGGGGAGGGGCGACAGGATAATGTCTTCCACAACAGAAGGGAGAAGACTGGAAATGACAATTCTGATGTATCCATAAGCAGATCATCACACTGTGATTCCGATGAGCCTCGCTGTTTGTAAAGGCGTGCAGGATGGACGTGTATACACGCAGCACAGATATGTTCATTTGAACATGTGTAGACAGAGGTACATGTAACTGTAAGCTACATTCGACTATCGCACTTAGGAGCCCGTGTCATGACACAGACCGATATATAGATCGCTTGGCGTGTTTATTTCGTGTCCACAGCTAGACCTACTGCGTAAGGAAATTATCAATCGTCATGATTTCTGCTCTACCCGGCAGTTTTGAAGAGCTCTGCTCTACCCATCCCATCCCTATTCTCTGCCAGGAGCTGAGACCTGTCAGTATTCACACATGCAACGCGAAGGCTCAGGTAGGGCATTGTGACTGTTAGCTGCAGCTGTGACAGACACACGTCAATCACTGCCTCCTGGATGGACTGACAGACAACTAGCTGGCCAGGCCGGTCTGACCACAGACACTTGCCCGGCTCCTGCAGTGTGCAAACTCCCAGGGATGTAGAAGCTGAGAGCAGAGAAAATTAAAATGTCACCAATAGTATTGAACTTGGAGCCAGATAGCAGAGACGTGACTGAAGCTAAAGCTCCTAGAGGATTTTCTGTCTTAAAGATACAGGTTTCTCCGGAAAGTGGACTAGCGAGATGCGAGCCCCTTCTCCAGACCTTGCCCGAAGAGATGTACAATGTACTATACCATTCAAATGCCAATGGCCTGAAGGTGTGCTAGATCCGCTCACGCCCAGGCAGAGCAGGGAGGTGGGTGAAGGTATAATGATGCTCTTTCCCAGCATTGTGCCAAGGGATTATTGATTTATTTTTACAAGAAGCAAGCAAGCGTGAGTTTGCAAACTAAGTCCGTTATAAAAATGAAATCAGCCGGATTTGGTGGGTAAAGAAAAAGTGGGATCACCTTGCTTGACTTCTACAGGTCGTGCCAGGAAAAAGCAAAATGGGAAAGAGTTTTCTTTCGTTGGCTCTAATGAGTTTCGATTAAGCTAATTATAAAGGGGCCCACCAACGACAGTGCCCAAGCTACACCAGGCAAAGCATAGCCGCACAAACTGAACAAACGCATTTAGACAACAATTCAGTGGCAAAAAGTAAATACAAAGCAATCTGCAGCTCACACCACATTCCTTTGACTAGCTTCGAAGCAATCTTGTTTGCGTTTAAGTCATGCAATCTACACTCTTACTACATTTCTGTTACTATGTAGCCTCTTCCCGGTCACAATTTTTTTCTGCTTGATAATTTAAATATTTCCAAGTAAATTTGTTAGAGGCCTGATACCACAGCAAAGCAGGATTCACACTAGCACACCAGACTAAACGGCTAAGTTTTACAGTCTAAAACAAGCTTTCAGTAATCGATACTAAATACAGCATTTTAAAGAAATCACGTTGAATATGACTTATTAAAGAGCAATTTATCTTCTTTAGTTATTACTGTTGATTTTCTCTTGACACTGTTTTATTCAAGTGTAAATTCCCTATGGTGTAATAGTCTACTTTCTTTTACATCGTGAAAAACTTGATTTTAAAGCCCAATTAGTCCTGCTACTGAAGGGGTCAACTTTTTTGAGTCTTTGATCATTACAAACCATTCTTTAAGCTTTCCTTACAGAAAATGACTTATTCAGGATGCTGACGCTGTCTGCTGAAAGTGAGATCCAAAGCGAGAAGAAAATAAAAAGGCCAAATAAACAAATTCCTTTCATAATAACCAAACTCTTTGTTGCCTTTTTTCACCCATTAGTTAACTGCGCGGAAGCTTCTTAGGGTTTTTATTTTTATTTTTAGGGGATGGAGTTGATGGTAAAAGCCTACTTTTGTTGGGTTTTTGTTTGTTTGCTTGTTGTTTAAAAAAGAAATCGCTGCTAGAAAAGCATGATTTTCTCTGCTTGTCCTTTCAGCGAGGGAACGCCAGGGGGCAAAAGGCGTTAACAAAGGCCTACCGAACCGAAGCCTGCTTTTTCTTCCTCAAATAGGTTACCACACATTACAGCTGTAGAAGTCGGTTTTGCAAGGTTCGCTACGTTTCAAATGTCACACAACAATCTTATCCAGTCGCGCGCCTCTTGGGCACAGCAAACGTTGTCCGACAAATAACACAACATCAGGCAGAAACAATATTTAAAATAAGGGCAAAGAAGGCAGGCATTATTTAACCTAGCCATTAATCCTACTTACCTTGCTCATATTTTGGCCTAATCCCATTTTCTTCAGGCATTCTAAAGACTGAGAAAGGACATATTTTGTTCCTCTGGAGGACGTTTGACATGACAAATATATTGTTTGCGCGTTTCCTCTCGCCAGAGGTAGGGAAGCTGGGATCTGTTCCTAGGGCAGTGGCGGTGCTAACTGGGCGCTTTAGAAGTTACACAGGCTGCAGGGCTAGACAGATTCCAAATGAAACCACTCAAGGGAAACTTCACTGGAGACAAAAACACATTCAATTTCCTGACTACCACTTTCTCCCCAGAGTTATTTATTTGGGCAATCGCTCGTTAAAAGGACATATTCAGCCAAATCGCTTCACACCAGCTCTTTCCTGATCCTTTATTTTATTTTATTTTTTGTTTAAATAAACTATTTGGGAGGATATAGATATAGAGACACACAGAGACACACACAAGTCTTGTTTGGCCACTGGTGCATTACGTTGCTTATGAATTTTGCGGACAAAGAAGCACAGTGTGGAGGAAATAGAGCGTTTATGCCATTTTCAAAGAGGTTAGACATTAAGGCAACATATTGCTTCTATCTCCCCTCTTTTCACGCCTTCCCCTTTATCACTTCCACCCCCGAAATGGTTGAGAGTTGGGGTGAGCACTGCTCAGGATTTCACTAGACACAGAGACAAACCTTTTCAAATAATAACCAGATGGCAAAAACCATGATCACCCCCCTGAGCAATGTCTGTAATGCTTCTGCCTGGCATTGCATTTCAGTATTTATATCTAACAAATCCGGAGGCTGCATATCATCTCTCTTTGAAATGCCATGAACTTGGGGTTTTAAGGCGAACCGGCCTGGGTTGGGTTGTTTTTTTTTAAGTTGCAAAACAATGGAGGTTGTCAAAGGGCCCTGGGCTCGCTTTTCTGCGTGTTCACAAAGCGTTAAAGCTTTATCGAACAAACCGGCTCTGTCTGACCCCGGCCAGACAAAAGGCAACTTCCATTTTCTGCCACAGAGAGAGGGGCAGAGGCAGGGAGCAAATGTACAGTACTAAGTGAGGGAGAAGGAAAGCCCCCTCACAGCGGCTGGATGAGTCTTATCAGCCCCAGGTCAGGACTTCGAGGCGGGGGTCTCTATCTCAGAGCAGAGCTGATTAGACCAAGCCGGGTTTACACACTGATGTCTCTAGGGAAGCTACCTGGTTCCTTTTCCCTCCCTGCCTTCCTAGTCCTTGAACCGGGTCAGAGCTGCCTCAGAGCTACGAACCGTATTCGTTCCGGAGTCTTTCACTGCATCTATTTTGCTGATGTAATTGGCCTAATTAAGGTCAGGGAAAATGGCGCCAAAGCAAAGCACCCTTTGTGAAACTGACAGCCCCGCGCGCCAGCACCTGATCCACTGGTTTGTGTGTAAACCGAACTTGCCTTTTCGCCCCTTGCCAGCAGCTCCTACCGAGAGTAAAGGGGATGCCCCCACGGGAAATTCATGGAAACGCCTCTTTCTGGAGGTCATCCCAGGCGGCTTGTCCCTGCATAGGTGTGGATGTGTTCTCAGGGCTGTCTATGACAGGGGTTGGTTTGCTTAGCACTCGGCCTGTGTGTGACCTCTGGCGTGGGATCATTTCACTGCCCTCCCCGGACAGGCACCCAACCCCCTGCACACGGAGTTTCTTCCCAGCAGATCGGCTGCCACTGGAGCCAGCGTCTGTCCCTTGTAGCCTCGTGACTGTACTGTAGGGGAGACCTTGTTTCCTTAGTCGACGATCAGGTAACGCTAC
The DNA here is from genome assembly GCF_052426305.1 of Pelodiscus sinensis. Lineage (NCBI taxonomy): Eukaryota > Metazoa > Chordata > Testudines > Trionychidae > Pelodiscus > Pelodiscus sinensis. Next base: position 244,276,911 of record NC_143053.1, on the reverse strand, counting down.
AGACGAGGAGAAATAATGCGGGAGGCGGCGGGGAGGGGGCGTTGAGCATGAAGATATGAGCAATGTCTGGGCGCATTTTGTCACTACCAATATCCTGCCTTTCTCACCCCCCCCCCCCCCCCCCACACACAGCGTAAGGTGTAACACACACATGGTCTCTGCTCCGATTCACACACCTTCCCGGTGTATCTCACACCACCCCGTGCCAGAGGGGCTGTGTGTTCTCGGAACATGGCTCTGCCATGTGCCTGTTGAGGGGTGGGGGGAAGAGTAGCGAGGGGGAGGGCTGGGAACTCGATGCTGGCGGCTGCCTGCCCCGGCCCTGAGGCTCACTCCCCACCCACTGACCCGTGCAGGGCGCCGGCGGATCCGCCGCAGGGAGACTCCCCGCGCACTTTGCCGCTAAGCTCCTCGGAGCGGTCAGCACGGCGAAGGCGAGTTGCTTAATGAGTAGCCGCCGCCGCCACCTCGGGCCAGCGTGGTCTGGAGGGCGCCAGGGTCAGCGGAGGTAAGCGGGGGACGGGAGGCATAGCACACAGGCAGACCCCACTCGAGACCTCCCCCCACGCCGATTCCGTGACAGACAGGTGCAGTGCGCTCCAGCATCCTCTGGCCCATGGGAGGACTAAGCCCCACCTATTCCCTTGCCCCCAAGTGAGTTATCTCGGGGTGAGCCCGGATCCGCGCAGCTTTGCGCCCTCCCACGCGCCACGTAGCAATAGCTACTCAGGGGAGAGGGCATGCAGTGCCCTTCCACAGCCTCTAGGGCCTGGGGGTCTGGATGGAGCCCACTGCTGGGGGTTTGGGCGTATCCCTGTTCCAATGCAAAGGTCCCTTCGAGATAAACAGCAGTAGACACCTCCCGCTCGTCCTTGCTGCGGAATAGGTGTCTAATAACTATCAACCCGACCCTTCTGCCGCGTTAAATCCCCTGCCCCGGTTATCTCCGCCTCATTCCTAGCGCTCGGGTTGTTCCCGCACTGGCTGGGGGGAGAGGGCTTGTTGTGATGTGTAACTGGTGGAGGGGCAAGGAAAAGGTCAGACTCTGTCACTCGATTGGGTTCATGGGAAAGGGGGAGAAAACTATCCAACCCGGGATGATTTCCGTGGGGAAACCTCGTGTGTGTGTGTGTGTGTGTGTGCGCGCGCGCAATTTACACGCCGCGCAGCGGGGATCCCGCACACACGCAGCTTTCGCGCGCCCAAGGAGCGAGTGAGTGAGAAGCCGCCTGTAGATCCGAGCTCCGCCCCAGCAGCTGGCAGCCCCGATTCCTCCGGCTGTTCATAAAGCGAAGCCGTCGGGGCGGGAAACCAGCAAATCACAGCCCGCTCTCCCCCCCCCTCCCCCCCGCCACACAAAGGAAAGCGGCGAAGGAGACAAACGCGCCACAGGTGCTGTTTCCTCCCCCAGCCAGTGGCGCACAGAACCAGAGACGTGAACACGCGGGGCTGGAAATGTTCCTCTGCCAGAGGAGGCCCAGCTCCTGCACTTGCCTGCGCGGCGAGGACCCCAGCATCCTGCAGTGCGGCTGGGGCAGGCTTTTCCCGGTCACCCCCAAGACTCTGCGGCCATCACCCGCTGCCTCTCCCCCAGTGGTGGGGGGAAGGCGGGGCGAGCTTCCTCAGGCCACTGTAGGTTCCCAGGGTTAGGGGATCAGTCTGGGCCTCTGCCTCCCATACACCCCCGAATACATTCCTCCTCCACTGTAAACTGAGGGGGCTGCTGGGTCCCCATAGTGGAGACTGGGGCAGAGGCAGAGCCCCAGGGGGTGTGTCTACACTGCATGGCTATTTCAGGATACAAGCCACTGGGCTATTTCCGAAATACCAGGCTTGCTATTTCCCCATCTGGGTAAATATCATTGCATGAGGGATAACAGATGGCTCAAAATAGTGCACTATTTTGAAATTTGGCCTTGCGGAGATGCACCAAATTTCAAAATAAGCTATTTTGAAATACTGTAGTTTCCAAATAAGATACACAATGGCTACGTCTACACTGGCCCCTTTTCCGGAAGGGGCATGTAAATTTCACCAGTCGTCGTAGGGAAATCCGCGGGGGATTTAAATATCCCCCGCGGCATTTAAATAAAAATGTCCGCCGCTTTTTTCCGGCTTTTAAAAAAGCCGGAAAAGAGCGTCTACACTGGCCCCGATCCTCCGGAAAAAGCGCCCTTTTCCGGAGGCTCTTATTCTTTAAAGTAAGAATAAGAGCCTCCGGAAAAGGGCGCTTTTTCCGGAGGATCGGGGCCAGTGTAGACGCTCTTTTCCGGCTTTTTTAAAAGCCGGAAAAAAGCGGCGGACATTTTTATTTAAATGCCGCGGGGGATATTTAAATCCCCCGCGGATTTCCCTACGACGACTGGTGAAATTTACATGCCCCTTCCGGAAAAGGGGCCAGTGTAGACGTAGCCAATTGGTATAGCACAAATTGCATGTCTTATTTCAAGTTTAGGGTGCTATGTAGACACCCCCGCATAGAAGTAAAGATGATGTTAGTGACTGTGGGAGACAGGAGTGGATCTGTTCCCTTTGGGCTTAGCCAGCAGTCAGCCAGCGGCTCCCAGCCTTTCTGTGCAATTACCACCCAGTGGTTGGGACTATTCCTTCCCTTCCTGATACTGTCACTCTGCCCTCCCAGTCCAGCCCCATGAGCAGTTCCCCTCTCCAGCAGGCAAGCAGCACAGAGCCTCATAACCCCACCTCTTCCAGCTGGTGGTAACAAGGGGTGATTTTATTTGTTTAAAAACTCATTGATTTTAAATAAATTTAAATTAAATGCAAGTTTTATAAACAAACCTAGTTTTTAAAATTGAATTGGAAATTAACAACCTATGGTAAGGTTTTTACTCAGTTAAACACAAAACGTAATATTAAGCTGTACATATTTGCTGCCAAGTTTTAAAGAAAGTCATACCACTCAGCTGCTAGAAGTAACTAGCTAGACACCTGGAAGCAGAGTCTGTTGAATTGCTAAACTAGCTTTTGGCAGGGCTAGCCTCTTCTGTCAGGTCAAAGAGAATATTTCCTGAACTTCAGTTTATGCAACTGCTCCAGTTCAATAACTCAAAGTTTACAAAATCAATTATGAGTCAAAAAAGCAGGAAACCTTGTTCTCCTCTTTCAAACTATGAAAAATAAAAATTAAGTATGGGAATATGAGGTCTACTAGTTCTAAAATCTTGAAGGACAGGATGACCAGACACAATCAGTTCAATTCCCTAATGACAGGTAATGCTTTAATTATTTAATAAATTAGTTACTTTTAAATGAAAAATACCGATAAACTCTTTGATAAACTTATTTTTCCTTATGTTTCTGGCAGATCTAATGTAGTTTTATTTAGTAATTAAAGCAGTTCAAATGCTATGTATTTTAATTGAATTTTACTTGTCATCCAGCCAGAGCATGATATAATTTGCAAGTAACAAATTAATGATCATCTAGTAAATAAGAAATATTCTCAATTAATAAAAAATGTAAAAAGAAATGGAATAAATGTTTATTAAGCCAAATAGTCACTTACACAAATATATATGGATATAGTATATCTTCCTGGTTAGCAAAAATAAGTATCAGTTTTAGTGTAGAGATTCTGTTTAGTTGCAAATCAGCATGTTTTAATGATTGATTATCAACCAACTAAAAACAACCATTCTTAGCGAAATAACTAGTACAAATGGAAGACACAAAATAATTTAAATTAAGATTCCCTGCGAGCTGATTTAAATCAGAATTAAAATCAGAGGTGTCCCTGTCCTCTGTTTCTCTGGAGGTGGGTGACAGAGAAGGGATCATGTGAGGATTACCTGTTGTGTTCCCTCCCTCTGGGGCATCTGGCATTGGACATTGTCAGCAGACAGGATACTGGGCTGGATGGACCATTGGTCTGACCCTGTACGGCTATTTTTATGTTCTTATGTTCTAAAATATTTTATTTAAATCAAACCACCCTGTTTCTAGCACTAAACCCCACCTACACATTGCCTCTTAGCTGAGCACCCTGGCTATGTCTACACTGGCATGATTTTCCGGAAATGCTTTTAATGCATTTTCGGAAAAGCGTGTCTAGATTGGCAAGATGCTTTTCTGCAAAAGCACTTTTTGCGGAAAAGCATCCATGGCCAATCTAGACACGCTTTTCCGCAAAAAAGCCCCGATCGCTATTTTCGTGATCGGGGCTTTTTTGCAGAAAACAAATCTCTGCTGTCTACACTGGCCCTTTTGCGCAAAAGTTTTTCGGAAAAAGACTTTTGCCCGAACTGGAGCAGCATAGTATTTCCGCAAAAGCACTGACAATCTTACATGAGATCGTCAGTGCTTTTGTGGAAATTCAAGCGGCCAGTGTAGACAGCTGGCAAGTTTTTCTGGAAAAGCGGCTGCTTTTCCAGAAAAAGTGGCCAGTCTAGACACAGCCCCTGTGTATACACTGCTCCATGAGCCATCTGCACATTCTGAGTCCAAAGGAACTCCCAGATAGCTCAAGTCTATACCCTAAGCGGAAGAGTTCTTGCACAAAAATTTGCCTTTTGCGGAAGAGTTCTTGCACAAAAATTTCTTCTGCAGAAATGCATCGACACCAAAAGCATATCACAAAAGCGATGTGCTTTTGTGCAAGAGAACGTCCACACTGCATGGACACTCTTGAATAAGAAAGCTCTGATGGCCATTTACAGAATGGCCATCAGAGCACCTGTGCTTTTTCTGGTAGGGGTTTCTTGCGCAAAAACCCCTGTGGAGCATCCACACCTGCCTTTTTGCACAAGAGCTGTAGTGCAAAAAGGAGTTATTCCTTGTGGGGAGAGGAATAACTCTACCTGCAAAAGTCCTCTGTTCTGTCAATTTTCTTGTGCAAAAACGCGCTTGAGGTGTGGACGCTCTGCCGTTTTTTTTGCAAAAACAGCTGTTTTTGCACAAGAACCTTGTAGTATAGACATAGCCTCAGAGATTGCATAGGAGACTACAAAAGTCCAAGCCCTAGTGACATACTAACCACAAAGTGCTCTCTCTCTCTCGCTCGCTCGCTCTCTATTTTAGTTTCTTATATGGCCCCCATTACTATAGTAACTGTGCACTTCACAATGGTTAATGTGCATATCCTCACAACACCCCTGCAAAGTACGGAAGTATTATTATCCCTGTATAGAAGGGTAAATAAGGGTGCATCTACATAGCAGGACTTAACTGAAATAAGCTATGCAAATTGAGCTACTTCAGTTATGTAGCTTATTTAGAAATTTGGGAGCATCTACACAGCACTTATTTTGAAGTACAGCATTCTTCCTTCAACTTCTCTTACTCCTCGTACAATGAGGGTTACAGGAGTCAGAGTTCGAAGTCCTCCAGCCTGACAGTATTTCAACATTATTTCAAAATAACTGCCTGCTGTGTAGATGCAGACTAAGTTATCGAAATAACACTAGTTATTTTGAAATAATATTGCTATGTAGATGTACCCTAAGGGTTGCTCAAGATCACACTACTTGCCAGCCTCAAAGCTCCAGGAATGCACTGCCCCATGCAACAACACATTCTCCCAGTCCTGAGCTCTGGGGAATACTCTGTACTTTAACCCTTAACTCCACTCCTGAATCCCACAAATCCATTCCTGTTGCAGCAGATCCCAGGATGCACTGCTCTATACACATCAACTACCAGGGTGCACAGCTCCTGATCTGGGCATGCTTCCTCCAGAGTCCAATACAGCACTGAGTAGGGAGGCATGGTGCTGCAAGAGATGCTGCTTTTAGATTACATCAATTATGAGGCCAGTGGTGAGATTAAAGATCCAATTTGAAACGGATCTGTCTCCTGTAACATTTTGTCTACTGCAATTGCCCCTGCAGACTTCAATAGATGGTACTATTCTCCATAAACTGCCCCAGCTGTTCTCTGGCATTGGTGTGCACTGTAAAAGAGGCTTCCCTCAAGGTGGCTGCATGTAATTAATGGATAAATGCCTAGTAACTGGAACTAAGGATACTTGGGGTGCTTCTGCACCCCCTGACTTGAAGTGATTTCCATCATATACAGTAACTCCTTGCTTAACATTGTACTTATGTTCCTGAAAAATGATACTTTAAGCAAAACAATGTTAATACAGTTTCTCCATAGAAATTAATGTAAATGGAAGCTGGGGGGTTTTCTGTTCCAGGGAAATATTTTTCAGTAGACAAAAGGCAGTATATACATATATAGTAAAAGTTTTAAACCGTTTAATACTGTACACAGCAATGATGATTGTGAAGCCTGATTGAGATGATGGAGACAGAGGGTGGAATATTTCCCAGGGACTGTTTTGCTACTAAATGATGAATCGAGCCCAGCTGAGCCCTCAAGGGTGAACATGTTGTTGTTAATGTAGTCTCACATGCTAGCGACAGCATGGACTGAGTCAGGAGGGAGGAAACACAATAGATGTAGAGCAGTGTCTGCAAACCCTTCCCTGTAGAAACTGAACATGAACCCACACCATCCCGCTGGAGGGCACCACTATCTTCTCTGGACATACATGCTGCACAGTGCCAAGGTGTTTGTGTGTGTGTGAGAGACAGACAGACAGACAGACATGTGTGTGTTTGTGTTGGAGAGAGAGAGAGGCTGACAAAGAAGTGCATTATCCCTTTAGGTAGGCTGACCTCACTTCAGGTATGTCTAGACTACATGGCTCCATCGACGGAGCCATGTAAACTATTCTACTCGACATAGTCAATGAAGCGGGGATTTAAATAATCCCCGCTTCATTAAAATAAAAATGGCCACCGCACTGTGCCGACAATCAGCTGATCTGGCACAGCATGGCAGTCTAGATGCAGATCGGTCGACAAGGGAAGCCTTTGTTAACTGCTCCCTTATGCCTCATGAAACGAGGTTTACAGGAGCAGTCGACAAAGGCTTCCCTTGTCGACCGATCTGCGTCTAGACTGCTGCGCTGTGCTGGATCAGCTGATTGCAAGCACAGTGTGGCGGCCATTTTTATTTTAATGAAGCAGGGATTATTTAAATCCCCGCTTCATTGACTATGTTGGGTAAACTAGTTTACATGGCTCCATCGATGGAGCCATGTAGTCTAGACATATCCTTCAGGTACATTGCCCTTGTAAGTAGACTAGGAACAGACCCAGGACTCTGTAGCTGTGATATCCTGCTTTGTGGAGATGGGATACAGAGTGCAGGGCCTGTTTGGGATGAAGAGGAATATCCTGACATCAGCACCCCTCTATCCCCATTGCACAGCAAGCAGGAGTCTTCCAGGAGCAGCTCCAAGCAGAGGATGAGAGTGTTACAAATCTGTCCTTCTGGGTATGGGTGATCAGACCACTCCAGGGATCTTATAGAGGCCAGCCAAAGGATTGAGGACACAATGAGAGTAGTATCCTTATATTAGTTTTATTACGTATATATATCAACAGACAAAGATGTTAAGATTGCTTACATGTCATTGTGATATATTCTGCTCCCCTTTTCAAGTATACTCACACAAGTGTGCTTATCAGGGCGTGCTTCCTCCAGAGTCCAATACAGCACTGAGTAGGGAGGCATGGTGCTGCAAGAGATGCTGCTTTTAGATTACATCAATTATGAGGCCAGTGGTGAGATTAAAGATCCAATAGCTTATCAGGTGGCCAACCCTGAGAGTAGCTGGAAGAGGTTGGAAATATGGCAGTGACGTGCTTCCTCAGCTTCTCTGTTGATTCATCTCCACTGGTGTCCTGGTCCGAAGGACCCTTATCCAGTTCTAATACACTCTGTTGATGATTCACTGAGAAACTGCTATGTAAAACTTTCCTCCAAAACTGCTGCATAGGACTTTCCTTTGGGTATCACACAAACAGTCATTCTCCTTAGTCTTGCCTTTTTTCATGTTGTTTGTCCCATAGTCACTTTGCGCAATCAGGTCTCCTGATGTTTTGCCTCTTTGCCTTCCGTCTCTTCTATCCACTCCACAATCAAACCCCATCCACACTTATTCTTATTCATTCTTACCCCATTAATTCATTATAGTCAATACATAAATCAATAAAATTGGTGTGAATCATATCAAGAGCAGCATGGAAGTGGGGGAGGTGAGAGCTGAACTGCCGCTGTCCATCTGCAAACCTTAAAGGGAACTTAGGGAAGCTGATGTGGGGCTACCAGTCCACCCTGTTTCCAAACCCCCATAAGGGAAGGCAGCTTTTCCAGAAAGTCTTGCAAGTAGTGAACAAAGCTGACAGACACATTACATTACAAGGGAGCATTGTGCAACTTTAAATAAGAATATACTCTAATAGAGAAGCAACATAGCCAGGAAACAATTGTGGCAAGGTCAGTCCCACTCCTGGGCCCCAGGCCCTTGTTCAACCCACAATATCACCGATAGTTTAAGTATTGCTGCACGGGCCCCTCTTGCCCTTGCTGGGTTTGAATTTCTGTCCCTCAGCTAGAAGAGCTTTGGGGAAGGTGTTCCTGATCTGGGTAAGCAGTCCTCTCGAGCCACCAGCTGAAACTCTCAGGCTACTTGGGAAAGGGAGCCCAAACATTCCCTGTCAGAGCCCCTCACCTTCCCCACTGTCTTTGGCAACACTGACTTCTCTTTATCAGCTTCTCTGATTCTCTCCTTATCTGCTAACATTTCTCTCTGCCTCACTCCAATCTGCTCTTCCACTCTCTCCCTTTCCCTATAGGGGACCCTGGACGGCCCTGCCTTGACAATAAATGGTCATGTCTGCCTTGACCACAGTACGGATCTCTAACAAGCAAAACCCGTCTCAAATCTGGTGCACATAAGCACGCAGGCAAGTTTGGGGAAGCTTTAAGAGGCAGGTATATTTTGCATAACAATGCAGATTAAGCATGGTACGCGAGACCATGTCAAGAACTCACAACAAGCAACCTTGTACTGGTACTTGTTTCTGATAAGCAAATATTACAGATGCAGCTATACAACTGTCAACGACGCACATAGTTTTTGCAACATCCCGAGTAGCAGGATGTACCCAAGATAGGGCATTGGGTATTTTAGGTATCCTACACAATATGTAATCAATTGGTAAATATCATTAGAATGACCAAGTCTCACTTTGCTATAAAAAGGACTTAGTAAGAAGAGTCGATAGGAGGGAGTGAGCAGCATTGACCTACAAGTCCTGCTCATTGTAACTAGAAGTAACTAGACCCTTCACACTGGCAACCCCAGTGCATGGCGTTCCAACTGGTGAGAATCAAAGGGACCATGACCTCCTGCCTGGTACTGTAGGTGGCATACAGGTGAAGTGTAAGTGAACTAGGCTTAATTATTATAATAATCTTCTATTAATTGCTTTTGCATTGCTTTGCAGTGTATTCATTGCTTTAGAATTTATAATATTTAAGGTTTAAATTGTACAGTAATTGTTTTTAAGACTTGTAAAATTTAAACAACTATATTAACTGCTTAAAGCTCGTAATAAAAAAAAAAGTGGTTGCGTCTCTCTGGAGTGTCCTGGTTTCCCTTCAATCTAAAATAAATTGAACCACACGACATTCCCTCAGGGAAGAAAGCTCTTTAAAAGGCCCTGTGGCAGGCTGAAGTGAGATCAGCTGGTCCTAACTGATTTACAGCAGCCCCATCTCAGTAGTTCCCACTCTGCCTGTGATAACTCCAGGTCATCTGCTCCTGGCTGCCCTGAAGTAACCCTCTCCTAAATAAGCAGGGCCCTCTCTCTCTCTCTCTTGTTCTCTAATCTAGCCCTCTAACCTGCCCTGCCACACAACGATAACCAGGAAAAAGTTAAGTGAGGAGTTATTATACAGAGCTTACAGATTGGTTCAGTGGTTCTCAGAACACCCACTATGCAATTTGTTCTCTGAATAGATGTATCCCCCGTGTCTCTAGTGCTTTTGGAATCTTTGGCTGAAAAAATCTATGCATTTTATTAGATTACCAATCCTGGATCAAATCCTGCAATTCCTGCACATGCAAAAATTTCCATTGACATATTCAGCTACAACTCAGGCTTCTAAGATTTTAAAGGGAGAAGAATCCCTCCCCCTCCATTAATATCAATAAGAGTTTTGTGTGACAAAATCAACACTATTTGGCCTGTCATTATTTTCTTTCCTTTAGAATTCCTTGCACTTTCATCATCCTCTGTTGATATTGGATCAAATCCTGCCTTTAGCTATACCTGTAAGTCCTTGTTCTTCTTGTGCTTAATCTACAGGCTTAAGTGATAGTAGAACTTGGCCTGTAGTCTGTACAGATTTGACTGATTATATTCAGCACTGGCAAACAATGCTTCACTAGATTAACTGTATTATTTTATTGCCAATATCCATATTGATTTTCAATCGCCCTCATGAAATGTTCATTTCTACCTATTAAACTGCTCCCTGCAGCAGAGTGCTGATGTTGCTGCAGCTTCAGTATATGGACTATCTGCTCTACATTCAGGAACCTGAGCACAGTAGGCATGGGGAGGCCTGTGTGGAGGACCACAGCTCTGGAATCTGGGGAAGGAGGACATTGTGTGGACTCATTCAACATTTTTTACAGAAGAGGATTCCCAGTCTTTAACCTGCTCTACTTCACCACTCAGGCACAGAGTCCCACTGAGGTGAAAGGCCGTGAATATGGCACTAAAGTATTCTTAGGATTGGTTTGCTTTTTAAATTGTTTTTAATGAAAAGTGTCCTAGCCTCGCAGTGAGGCAACATCTCACTGTAGGGAACTGACATACGTTCCAGTGATAAATAGCCTTGACCCAGATCACATTCTTTAGATCTGCAGGTAGATTTGCCTCCTTTCACGTGGAAGGGTGACTCTGTGATATGTCTCTCCCCAGCAGCCATGGAGCCCTGTCCACAGAATCCCACTCTATGCATGGGAGCAGTAAACACAGGTGTGGGAAGTAGGGATGTGAGTAGTGCTGCAGCATCCCCAGGTTTTGGGCATCCTGGCTACATGCCCCTGCTGCCCAGGTTTCCAGCCACTGGCCTCGCTTTTCCCCAGGAGCTCTGCTTCCAGTCCCATTTCCCACTTGGCTGCCGTCCCTGCACACAGAGTCTCAGTAGCTGGTTCCAGATTCTGCTCAGCTGCTGACCTTGCCACCAGCTCAAAAGGGCAGAATGGTGTGGACAGACGTGGGGGAGGGGTGCAGTTCAGCACACCCACTCCAAAAATTGTTCCTGCACCACTGGCAGTAAGACTCAACAGACTGGGAGAAAGACTGAGCAGATGAGGGAATGGCTTGAGTGCTAGGCTCCACAGCCAGATCATGGCCTCCCCTCCTACCCACCCACATCCCAGTGGGGTCAGGAGGGGTGGGTGCTGTCAGCACTTCCTGTGGCCAGATGGGGGTGGACTGTGGGGAGCATCTGCACCCTCTCCACTTGGGGGGGAGGGTGTTAGCCCAATAGATAAGGGGTCAACTGAAGGTAGGCAGTGGGGTGAGTTCCAGTGGCCTAATGGATAAGGCATAATCCTGGGATTATGGGTTTGAGTCCCATCTTTTCCAAACAATGACCCTGCATACTAAGATCCCACAGGAGACTGGTTTCACTATTGCAGATATGGAGAGTCAGGGCCTTTGCACAGGTGGTTTTGACTTTCTGTGGTTCTCTCAGAGTCTGTCAGGTTTGGGAGTGAAACCGATGGCCCTTTGCAGGGAGGGCAAACCCCATCCCTCAATGATATGATGTAGGTGATCCTCCTGAGGATAATCATGGAGAATTTCCTTTCCAGCATCTTTTACCATGAGATGATGTGTGCAAAGGGAAATCAGTACAGTTACACTTCCTTAGGTCTATCATATGTAAAATACTGCAACATCAGCTGTAGAAATCTTGCTTGCCTGTAGGTTCTTTGGAAAGATAGAAAGAGCTGTCAAAGACAACTCTAATTGAGAAAATAACTTGTAGATTGGTCAGAAGTGAAGGAAATTCCTTAAAATCTGATATTACCTGGATGAATTAATGGCTCTCTTGTGATGTCCTTACTAAACACATATTTTACCTTGCATTTATAGCTCATATGCACAGACCTCATAGCATGGGGCATTGCAGCATTAAGAAAATTAGAACAGAAACTGAAACCGTAAAGCAATAGATGTGTATGTTTGCATTGGTTTGTAAGTAATGACGGTTGGGGTTAGCTGGCTGAGGTATGGCCCCATTCCCATAGAAACTTAGCACCTCATAGGCTTTTTATTTTCATGTCAGCCCTGTGAGATAGTGAAGGGTTATGCCCACATTTCAGCTAAGAAGTTGAGTCACGGAGAGACTAAGGGCTAGATTCACAAAGAAAACTAGGCAGTGTCACCACAGGAAGGCTACGTCTACACTGGCGCATTCTCATGCAAAAACTCTTCCAGAAGAGAGCGTCTACACTGGCATGTGCTTTTGCGCAAGAGATGTGCTTTTGCACAAGAGCATCCTTGCCAGTGTAGACGCTCTCTTGCGCAAGAAAGCTCTGATGGACATTTTAACCATCGGGTTTTCTTGCGCAAGAAATTCATGTTGCCTGTCTACACTGGCCTCTTGCGCAAGAACAGTTGTGCAAAAGGGCTTATTCCTGAGCGGGAGCGTCAGAGTTCTGGCGCAAGAAGCCCTGATTTCATACATTAGAATGTCAGTTTACTTGCACAAGAACATGCGGCCAGTGTAGACAGGCAACAAGTTTTTGCACAAGAGCGGCCGCTTTTGTGCAAGATCGCGCCAGTGTAGACACAGCTCCTAATGTTTAGATGTCTAGACAATCACTATCCTGAGCTAGGTACCAAGGCTCTCTTCAGTGAAAGAGGAGAGGTGCCTCAGAATGGAATTCCTAAAAGCCAGTATGCTAGCAGGCTCCTGGCCTAAGCTAGACAATAGAAAATGCCAATCTCCTCCCCCTTTCAGATATAGGTTCCTCCCTCTGCTTGGGATTCTGAATGTCAAAGCCTCCTGTGATGTTAGACACCTACACTGGACTTAGCAAGAAAAGAAGACGAGTAGCAGAGGATCACGCCCTCCCCCTATAACTTTTGGCTCAGTTAGGATGTGGGAGATTCCCAGTACAAGTCCTCCCTCTACTGGAGGAGGAGCAAGGATTAGGTCTAAATATGGGTTGTGGGACAATCTGCTCGGAGGGCTGTTGCCTGCTGAAACTACATGACTGTGGATGAATTATTGGGTCAGATAGTACATGCCTGAGAATGACTCTGCAGCATAGTGGTTAAAGCACTCACCTAAGGGGTGAGAGAGTCAGAGTCCAATCCCCCTGCTTTTTTTTAAATTATTTATCCACAGTGGAACAGTTTCAATGGGAGAGATGGAGGGAGCCCCATGTCAGACTATCCCATAGTTCAGTGGTTAGGGCTCTCGCTCAGCACTCCTACCGTGGCCACACTCCTGCCGTGGCCACACTTCCAATTTAAAGCACTACCATGGTTGTGCTTTAAGTTTAGAAGGGTAGACAAAGCCTTATTTGGAGGAGAATGATCTTTGTCCAGATCATGAATTGCTTTGGGGCTTAGGTATCTATTAAGGATGTTAAGGACTAGTCAACTAGTTGACTATCCGATAACCAAATGCTTATCAGATAGTCAGACGACTAGTCAATTCCCCCCCTTGCTGCCTCTATCAGATAGAGGCAGCAAAGTGGGGGGAAGGAGGGATACTTCATAGCAACAGTGCCAAGGCAGCATTCAAAGGGGCAGTGCCACACAGCTGATCCCCGGCTCAGCTGTGCCGGGGAGCCCCTTTGAAACACCCAGGTGGTGTTTCAAAGTGGCAGCTGCTGTGTGGAGCCCGGGGTCAGCTGACCCCCGGCTCCACGTGGCATTTCAAATCACCAGCACAACATGGAGCCTGGGATCAGCAGGGGACTCTGAGTCCCACACTGACCCCAGGCTCCATGAGGGTGCTTCCACTTTGAAATGCACAAAAGCCCCCGCTGGGGACACTTGCACATTTCAAAGCTGGCACCCATGTGCAGCCCAGAGTCAGTGGGGCTCTTGTACATTTCAAAGGAGGAATGCGGAAGTGCCTATTGACTAGTCGATGGAAATTCAATCGATTACTCGACTAGTAAATTAACCGACATTTAACATCCTTAGTATCCATATCCCTGCCAGGGTGCTACAGTGCACATGCTCGAAGGCAGTACATGAGCTCTTAGGAAACGTTTAGGTGTAGAACAATTTTAGGCGCCTACAGAGTTCAGGAGCAGCTGAGCAGGGGCTCTGAGAATGCTTGAGCAGCTTGTTTCTGGGAGTTTGGCACGTAAGGCCTATTGTGAATCTAGCCCAAAGTCACACACAGCAACTCTGGCCAAAGCAGGAATTGAACCCCCCTCTCAAAAGTTTCAGCTTAGCACCCCTGAGCACGGGGCCATATGACTTCTTTAGCATTTCAAGCAGCGGCTCGGTCTCTTGGGGTTTTTATTGGTTTTGTATTTTTCTTATAAAACAATCAGAGAAACAATAAAAGAATATAAAAGAATAGTTCATTCAAGTGCCTCCTAAACAATTGATTCTTATGTGATTTCCACTGGCGATAAATTAATAATAATTTGTATTTAAAAAAAATACTTTTACTAATGGACCTCCCTCTGGATTTCACATCTTATTGTGTGCCTTTATATCTAAACTCTTCGGGTCAAGGACTCTATTTTGTGTCTACATAAAGCTATTTTGGGTCTACATAAAGGCCCAAGCATATGAGCAGTGCTAATTAAATAATAATTGAAATAACTATAATATTGTGTTCACAATTTATATGCAAATGTGTCCTTTTACATTTCTGGACGTATGAATTTCCTTTTATTTGGATTAGATTTAAAATCATATACTGTAATATTTTTAAAACAAATGCTCTGTGTTACCAATAACATCTCGGACAAAATAAACTATAAGAATGTTTAAAATCAAATGTATTTGTCACTATCCCATTTGTTTACTTTTCTATCTCATAATAAAAATGTTACATTTGTTGTAGAAAATAGTTTTGGTTATAGTTATTTTCCCTTTCTGGTTCTCATGCACCAGCGTGATGTTGCAGTGTACTGCAGGGAGATGTTTAAATCCAAACCAAAACACATTTGTCATCAAAATTGTATAAAGTAATGAAAGCATTTAAAACCAACTGCATTGGATTGTTTAGACACCACCAATCCTGCAAACTGATGGGAAGGGTGGGTTAGATTAGATGACCCCTGGGGTTTCTCCTAACCCCGTGATTCTATGATCAATTGTTTGTTACATAAATAAACTTAAATTTTGACCCAAAGCTTCAAGGTAATGTCCCTTTACAGTTGCCAGACTATTTTGAAAGCCTGAAGCCATAAACCTGAATTTATCATGAATTTAGGGTACTCATAATGTACTAAATACTCTCCTTTATGGATATGTGGGCTTAAAGTATTAAATAACAGGGCTTAACCACAAGCAATTAGAGGCTATCAGAATTCAGAATGAACTTGCTTCAGTTACACTCACACACCTTCTGCATTCACTTTCTCTGGATACTTCAGTGATCAAATTTTAATCACAGAAATGCTCACAGAAAGTGAATTTGGAGAACTATGTGTTTGTATTTGATATGTTTGACATAGCAAGGATAAGGGTCCCAAATTCTCAGGCCAGTTCCCTGAAACAGAGACAATTGGACAAGGCATTCAAAGATCTGTCTGCTTCTTTCATAGCTGGGAGTCCACATGCATGAGGAGTTACTGGGACTGGTTCTCCAGTTGCACGGTGAAATTCCATTGAAGTTTATGGAATAACTCCTGACATAGGGGAATCAGGAATGCTTTGTATATCTAGGACAAGATTAAATTATATTTCAGTTCCACATCCAGCCAGTAAATCACATGGTAGCCTGAGGTTTGTTTGTTCTTTTTTTTTTTTTAAGGAAAAAATGCTTTGGGCAAGGTATGTGTCACCCAGAAAGGAAAAAAATTAAAATTCCTCATATCCTGCTTATCTGCAATTTCTCCCTATACTGTTGCCTCTCTTTAGGAGAGTAAAAGTCACAGTACTGCCTTTAAGCTCTTCTCTGGATTAAGTGTGTAAGAATTACACTTGTCCCATTAGGAACAGAAACACTCCCACATGACTTACACGGTCAATCAAAATGAACAGTGCTCAGATATTTGAAAATCCAATGCTTGCTGTGAGGGAGCTACTTGAGATTAATCCAGAGAGTGAATAAATTAGTTGATAACAAATCAGATGGTCAAATCCCAATCTATCTGCAGACATTCCTACTTTGAAGTAGGAATAAGAGATCCTCCGGAAAAGGGCTTTTTTCCGGAGGATCGGGGCCAATGTAGATGCTCTTTTCCGGCTTTTCTAAAAGCCGGAAAAAAGCGGCGGACATTTTTATTTAAATGCCGCAGGGGATATTTAAATCCCCCGCGGATTTCCCTATTACGACCTGTAAAATTAGCATGCCCCTTTCGGAAAAGGGGCCAGTGTAGACGTAGCCCCTGAGCAGAGAAAGCTAAATTCATTGAGAATACAGCTCTGATTGGCACATGATATGGATTCACTCTAACGAGCCAGGTGTATTTTCCTGCATTCAATCAACTCTTAGCTGCATGTAATGCATTTCATGTAGATCATCAGAATGACTCAAATTCATAAAAATAAAGCTATTGGCAGTACAAAACATTTAGAACAGTAGATTGTAATGATGCTGAAGTTGGGGGAGTCCATAAGTCAAGCAAAGCTCTTCTCTCTAATGTATCAGAGCAACCACTGTGTGCCTGTTTCTGATCTCATGTATGCCAGCTCAAATCCAGAGTAACTTCACTTTTCAGAGGACTTACTATTGATTGTCCATGTTCAAAGGAAATCAGAGTTGGCTCCTTGGGCCTGATTCTTCTCTCCCAGACAGGTTTTATACTGCAAAACTCCTCTGGGTGAAATGTTTGTCTTATTAAAGTTGATGGGGCTTTCACCTATTAACATCAGTGGAATTATACTGATTTACCCTGAAGTAAACAAGAGAAGAATCAGGCTTATTTATTTTAGTGGCATTGTACCAGAGGTACTGAACAGGGAATTTAGCTCTTCAGATTGCGTACAGAACAGAGCTTTTTCATGTGAGGAAAAATGAAGGATAAGATTCTTTAAACAGAAGTCCACATTAACACGGAATGTATTGTACCAAGTGGGTGGTTCACCACAAGCACCTTTCACTCTTCTTGAAAAAATATGATTCTATCATTTTCTTTGGGCTGCCAACTCATCCAAATGTATAACATTTTCTGTGGTTACATTTGCCTTTGTGAAAGACTGAAAAGATCATTCAGCTATCATCTTACATTAGCTGCCTCTTTGACTCCTTTGCTCCTTGTAAGTGTGAAGTTGTTTTTTCAAGCTTTTCAATAGTTTTTCAATATGTGTCTTTTCTTATACATCACATGTTTTGATCTGTGTAGAGCCAGATCCTGGGCAGGTGTAAAGCAGCACAGCTCCATGGGAGTCAAGAAAGATGTGCCAATTTACCCCCACTGAGAATCTGAATCATCACTTTTCACCAAACACTACTTTCTGAATTGTCCCCACAATATTCAACTTAAATTCCAACCTCCCCAAACCACTTTATTTTTCTTTGTGTTGAAGCAAGAATTGCCAGTTCTGGTTGGACATATTCCTGGAGATTTCATCACATGACCTAATCTTTAATTAGAGATTAATCTTTAATTCCTAGAGACTCCAGGATAATCCTGGAGAGTTGGCAGCCCCATCTGAAGCCTTTCTTCCAACTGGCAGCCATTTTCTAAGTATACAGCATTTTCTTGCCATGTTCTGTTACACAGTTCAAACGTAGCTCCATTTGTACAGCTGATGGCAATGTATTGCAAAAATGCAATTTAGTATTCTCGTGGTCAAGTCTGTCTTGTCAGGGATGCCTGAAACGCATTGCAAATTCATTCCACTGAGTGTAGTCTTGAAGGTGATGGCTGTTTTTGAGATGCCATTTTGAACATATCTATTATACACTGTTGTAATGACTGCAGATTTAGGAAAGAAATGGGTCTGAAGTTATCTAAGGGCCCAATTCTGCAAGGTGTGAGAATCTCCTGAAAGATAAAGATACCTGGAGTGGAGGCTACTCTGTACTTTTCAAAATTGTTTGAAGGATTGATTCCTAAACAATAAACCCAGATAGCTATAACTGATAGGAGTTAAATAATCATTCTGTCTTCTCCTGAAGAAACATCATATAGAAGTCAATGGAGAGTTATTCAGTTCCATAATATGATTAGAATAATTTTTATTCAGATTTATTTAACTTCTACAGAAGCCTATTGGTTTTATCCCTTAAAATCACATAGGACTTAAGGACTGGAAATGTCTGACTTCCTATATTGCATATTTTATTCCTCTGTAATTAGAGAGAGATTTAAGAAGCCACAGTAAGTAGGAGCATAGGATTGTATTCTATTGTTTAAAAAAGGAAATGTCTGGACAGAGAGTGAATGAGTCTGAATCTAGGATATTGTCAAATCTAATTATAGTTTTACCATGTTTAAAATAACATATGAATCATCTCTTTGAAGTTGTATTTGGGAAACTAGTTTTCGTTTTGTGGTGACTGGGAACCATATACTGGAGGGAAATCTAAAGATTTATTATTTCAAATATGCTTTAATGAAAATCATTCTATTAGACAAATGTTTTGTGCTAAATATTTCCATTCATTAGACATATAGTTAAAAAGTGCTCTATAATGGTGTATATTAGGAAGAGAGAAAAAATAGACCTGTGCATTGTTCTTCTTCAAAATAAGGATGACATGATTTTGCTTGTTCCAAAAGAGATAATAATCAAGTATTTATCTATGTTTTCTGCTGTCATGTTAAAGAACCTGGTATTATGAAGTGATCTGACAAACATTTTGACTCATCCTTCCACCTTCCCGGGCAGCATTTTGGCCTAGTCAGTAGGAGAGATGTTTTCTGGGTTTTGTTAAAGATTATTTCATATTCAAAAAATTGTAAGTATTGCATTGTACCAATCCAGGCCATAATTAAACAAAAAGGAATATTATTAATACTAATAGAAATGTAGCCGTGTTAGTCTAGTCTAGCTGAAACAAGAAACAGGACTATGTAGCACTTTAAAGACTAACAAGATGGCTCTTAGAGTGTTATAGGAGCCTGAGGCAATTGCTGAGTGTCTAAGAGCCCCTGGCCTGTACCATGATAAAAACCATCATGGAAGGGATTTACCATTGGTTATGTTGCTAATACACATCTTAATACTTAAATTAGTGGTTTTATATTTATTTTCATTCATAAATGTGGCCAGAATGGGGATGTGAAGGGAATAGAAGGGACATTTCATATTGTGCCTGGCACTAAGGGTTAGCAGTATGATCCAAAATATTAGAGAAAAAAATATCATTGTTAAGCTGATATTACTGCAGTCCCTGTTGTGCTGCAGTGATCTCTCCAAGGATAACATTCTGTAAGGTCAGCTGGTATAAACTGGTGCAGGGCCATTAACATCTATGGAGATATACTTTCTAAGGATCTGGCTCACCAGACCTTCTTCCCCTAAAAAACCTTTCTCTACATTTGGATTTACAGCATTATTCTGCCTCCACCAAAGAGACAGGAAAATCCTCTATTTGCTATGAAAATTAGGTTCCCTAATTTCCATTTGTAGAACCGTATGATCAAAAGCACTGGGAGAGATCTTTCTTTACCTGCAATGACAGGAGGCTGAAAATCGCATGAAGTCCTCTCTTATGAAATTTTCCCAGCATTGTTCCTTTGGTGTGCTTAAAACAACTGCTTCACAGATTGGCAAAGGCAAGGACCCTTAAACTAGCTCTTGGCTTCACCCCTTGTCTTGATAGCATGGCTCTATCAATACCTTGTTGTGCACTTGATCCACCCTCACTCTCATCTGAGGCATGGTAGGAGAACTGGGGAAGCATTAACTTACAATAGATTTGCAGGGCTGAGTGGGGTTAGATGTCACCTTCATGACTTTCCCCCTACATCCCACTCTATTGTGCCACACTCATTAACCTGCCTGAACCCCATGGGTCTGGTGGAGTTACACTGGCAATTAAGGTACCCCAGTCATCAGATGAGACTTCAAACCAAGGTCCTAACTACATATGGCCACTAAAGATCCTGTTGCAATTTCTGTAAAGATCAAGGTAAAAACCCTGGTGTCCCAATCAAATTCCAATTAAAATAATGACATTCTGTTTGCCTCCATAGGCACAAGTGGACACAATATTTTTCTTAATTTACTATTCTGAACTGTGTTGTAATGTTATCGTGAGCTATTATGCAGCTGCTGCATTCCACCTCAGAGTCAGCAGCATTTCAGTGAAGGAGCTTAATTTGTCACTTAAATTACTTTTGTGAATGTACTTTGATAACCTTGATCAGTTATGGACAAATCCTGCAGTCCTTGAACAGCCAAACCTGAGGTCAGTGTGCTAAAAGATCATAAAACAAAGTCCTTAAGGTTGGCAAAAATATTTGAAATCCTCAGATAGAAGTCGGAAGTGGGTCTGGCCCACGAAAGCTCATCATCTAATAAACCATCTTGTTAGTCTTTAAAGTGCTACATTGTCCTGCATTTTGCTTCAGATAGAAGGTGATAGAGAAATAACAAGTACTATTATGATGATGAGTAACATATTCCAAGACACCAAATAATTGGCCTTAAGGTCTAATAGATACTAATTGTAGGTGTTGCATGATACACTATTCCTTAACTTTTAAAAAGTATTAGATCAAATTCAGCCATTGCAGTGATTTCAACTGTTATTCCAGAAGTACACTGTGGTATTTCATCCTGTTTGTTCTGTTTACCTTATGTTCCATCTCATCTTACAGCAAAATCCCACATGAGGATCTTTCCTTCCAGTTGTTTTTAGGCACATCAGAAAAAGATTGACTCTTCTGATCTTCAAGGAATTTTTAGGAAGGTTGAATATATGTTATACACACAATCTCCAATAAAATACAGGAATCTTAATAGGAAAAGTGTAAATGTTAACTTTAATAATCATATTCAGTACAAAAGGAAAAATATTTTTCTCCTGACTTATGCCACTAACTGAAGCAGTTGAGTCTCTCTCTTGTGGAATTTTTGTCATAAACCCACCAGCCAATCCATGGCATTTTAAATCTTGACTAGAATAAATTCTTGACTTGGAATATTTTTCCTTTTTGCAGAGAAAAAAAAACACAGTGTAGAAGGGGCCATTTTGAACAAAAAAACCCTTTTGCACAAGATCCCTTATCCCTCCAAAAAGGTTTTTGTGTGTGTGTGCAAAATGGCCCTGTCTACACAGCATTTTTTTCCACAAAAACCTCTTCTGCAAAAAGGATCAGAAGAGACTATGCAAATGAGAGCACAAGAAATGCTAGTGAGTGCTTCTTTTACATTTCCTCAACTGGCAAAATGATGCAGTATAGACATAGCCTCACTCTCCCCCCTCAACTGCCATCTGTGGAGGCTTTTAAAGGCCTCCAGCAAGCAAGCAGTGAAGTCAGCTGGTCCCAATCTGCCTGAGCCAGCTCCCTCCCAGCTGCTACTAATTGTCCTGCCACCCTCCGCTTCTGTTTAGCCCATCTTTTACCCTTTTGGGGCTGCCTTTCTCCCACTCTACAGCAGCCCTCTGGCCTAACCCTGCTACAGTTAAATGAGCTTTTCCCTTCCTTTCCCTGAGGACTGCCACGTGTCACTCAGTCCTTGCACTCCTCGGCTATGTCTACACTGGCATCCCTCCGGAGAAGGCTTTATTTTTCGGAGAATAACGTCTAGACTGGCGCTTTTCTCCGGCTTTTCCCCAAGCCGGAAAAAAGCGGCAGCCATGTTAATGCAAATGCCGCGGGGGATATTTAAATCCCCCGTGGATTTGCCTATTCCAACGTGCTACATTAGCATCCCTTTTCCGGAAAGGGGTGCCAATGTAGACACAGCCCTCCAGTGTTATTGGTCCCTTCTGTTCCATCAGCTCACATATGTTGTGTGTAGTCCTTCTCTCTGGCATAAATCTGGAATAACAGCCCTGATTTATTAGTGGAGTTATTCTGATCTGCAGTGGTATGGATGATAACCAAATGGTCTTTGTTTTGAACCTGGAAAGTACAATAAAGAGTATTTTCAGCTGAGTGAGTGGTAGCTTATCTCACTGAAAGCCTGAGTCTCTTCCCTTGAAAGTAATCCCAGAATTCCACTGACTCCAACAAGAGCTGGGCCAAAGACAGAATAAATATGTTTCACTTGCAGGGCCATGTAAGGGACAGGAAACAAGGGAGAGCTACTGAAGAAGGACAAAATCCTCAGCACCCGCAACACCAGCTGGCTTCCACAGGCACTGAGATTCCTCAGCACCACTCAGTGCTGTCAAGGAGAGATCTGGGAGAGTAAAGATGTCTGCATTTGAGCCTTGGCGACTATGTAACATCAGCCGCTTCCCTGCTGCTTCTCATATTCCAGCTCACCCACTGTGCCATGTGCTAGAAGTCCGGCTCTGCTTACTTGTTTTGCTTACAGTGTCAGTTCTGTCCAGCCCCCACCCCAGCAGAAGATCTGCTGTCACAAGTACAAGGGTGTGCAGATCCTGGCTGGTTTGAAGATGGCTGGAAACTGGTGGATCAACAGTTTAGCCTGCAGGCTACTGTCAGTTTTCTTAAGCAAATAACTTCATACAGTTTCCAGAGAGCTGTAGTCTGAGTCTTGTGGCAGGAGACATGCACGAATAACAACAGGAAACATTATTGTAATGGAAGGGCTACATCCTGCACCAAAACCAGGCAGCTGGGATTGGCACAGGGCCTCCGTGGGAGTGCAGGAGGAGATGGAACTCCCCGACTTCTGACAGGATTTATGGGGCCCACAGTATTATTAAACTGGTGCTCTACTGCCCAATAGCAGCTAAGGGAAGGGAGTGCAGATTTTTTAGAGATGTAATTTTATAATCTTCAGCAACACACTAAAGAAATATTTGTAAAGCAAATTTTAAACTAAGGTCCTGTAGACTAACTCAGGAAATTTGGAATCTGACAATATATAGCTGGGGTTGGTAAATGTCTGTTAAATGGCTTCATTACCATTTGAATGGCTCTGTAACAAGGTGGCACTCACTTCCTGTGAGTGCCCCCATCTGGCTGAGTGTGTGTGCCTGCTCGTGCTTTGTTCTTTAACCTTTGCAGCCACTCAGCCCTCCAGCCAAGTCACGCTTCTGTATGAGTCACTCAAAACTTCTTCGGGGGTACATCTTTATCAGGGGCTCATCTCGGTGCCGTAGGTATAGTCTCTCAGTGTATTCTCCACCAGGATAGGGTACATCTACACTACAACGTTAATTCGAACTAACTTAGTTTGAATTAGTTAATTCGAACTAAGCTAATTCGAACTAACGGATCCAGACTAAAAAACTAGTTCAAATTAGCGTTTTGCTAATTCGAACTAGCATGTCCACATTAAGTGGACCCTGAACCAGGCTTAAGGATGGCCGGAAGCAGTGCCGGCAGGGCATCAGAGGAGGACTTAGAGCATGGAGATGCTGTCTCAGGCTAGCCGAGGGCTGTGCTTAAAGGGTCCCGACCCCCACCCGGGACAGACAGTTCTCAGGGGTGCCCCGCTTGTAAAGCAGTCCTGGCTTGGAGTGCCCTTTGTGCCCACACTAAGCACATCACAGCACTTGGCCATCAGCCCGGCTGCACTTGCCGCAGGCTGCCATCTGGGGAGAGGGGGCAATTGGGGGGCTGCAGGAGAGGTTCCACCCCCAGAAGCCCGCAGAGCCAGCCCAGTCCTCCCCATCAGGGGCGCATACCCCATTTCTCCCTCACCTCCTTCCACTTACCCTTCCCTAGCCCCTCTTCTTGATGTACAAAATAAAGGACAATTGTGTTCAAAAACTGAATCTGTCTTTATTGAACAAAACTGGGGGAGACTGGGAAAAGGAGGTGGGAGAGGGGAAGAGAGAGGCTGGGAGAGGGGAGGGCAACTACAATGATCAGGGGTTGGGAACAGGTCCCATATGAAGAGAGGCTAAAGAGACTGGGACTTTTCAGCTTAGAAAAGAGGAGACGGAGGGGGGACAGGATAGAGGTCTCTAAAAGCAGGAGTTGGGTGGAGAGGGTGCATACAGAAAAGTTCTTCGTTAGTTCCCATAAAGAAGGACTAGAGGACACCAAAGGAAAGGAATGGGTAGCAGGCTTCAAACTAGTAACAGAAAGTTGTTCTTCACAAAGCAAAGAGTCAACCTGTGGAACTCCTTGCTGCAGGAGGCTGTGAAGGCTACAACTAGAACAGAGTTTAAAGGGAAGTGAGATCAAGTCATGGAGGTTGGGTCCATGGAGTGCTATTATCCAGGGGGTAGGAGTGGTGTCCCTGCCCTCTGTTTGTGGAAGGCTGGAGAGGGATGGCACGAGACAAATGGCTTGGTCACTGTCTTCGGTCCATCCCCTCCAGGGTCCCTAGCGTTGGCCACTGTCGGCAGACAGGCTACTGGGCTAGATGGACCTTTGGTCTGACCCAGGACGGCCATTGTAAGCTCAGGGCTCAGGGTCGGGGGTCTCAGTGGACCCCCTTGATTTTCATGCACACCTGCTCCTGGGTGGCCAGGCTGGCAGCTCTCCTGCCCAAGCCAGCCACTTTCCTGTGCCTAGTGCGGAGATCGTGGACGAGGTCCAGGATGTCCGCACTAGCCCAGGCGGGTGCCCGCCTCTTGCAGTCCCGGGAAAGCTCCCGGGAGCCGCCAGCCTGGTCCCGGGAAGAGGGGGAGGGCTGGGGGACATCGGGTGGGTGGCTGGAGCCGTGCCAGGTGCAGGGTCTTCTGGCTGGGTGCTGGCAGGCTTGCACCTGGCATGGGCACCGTAGCCAGCCCGTGCCCCTTTAAGGGATCCGGGGCTGGGATGGGGGCAGTAGAGTTTCCCTGGTGTTGGCCAGAGTGGCCACCAGGGAAAGCTGGGGAGGGCTAGCCTCCCACTAGTTCGAATTAAGGGTCTACACAGCCCTTAATTCGAACTAGTAAGTTCGAACTCAGCTTAATCCTCGTGGAATGAGGATTACCTAGTTCGTACTAAGCGCTCCGTTAGTTCGAATTAAATTCGAACTAACGGAGCGCTAGTGTAGCGCCTATGAAAGTTAGTTCGAACTAACGTCTATTAGTTTGAACTAACTTTGTAGTGTAGACATACCCATAGAGAATGGTGCCTCCAGGGCTTCCCCTTCTGGAGACAGTGTCTCCGGGCTCCATTTCAGTCCATCATCAGTCTATAATAGCTCCCCACATAGAGCTCTCTGTGCTGCTGCTGCTCCCTTGGCCAGCCAGTCACCCATAGTCTTCTCTCCTTGAGATCTCCAGCAACACTGAGCTGACTCTGGTTCTGCAACTTCTTCTTACAGGCATTCCTAGCCCCTGATGGGCTCCTGCAGGCAATCTGGAGGATTTCTCTATGATTGCTGGGACAGGGTGCGGCAAGGCCAGGAGTGTCCAGCAGGCTCTTTCACAGGTTCAGTGTTCTGTGAATAGGTCTGGCAGGCTTTTTTTACTTTTAAGTTAACTAGATCCTCTCCAGAGGAAGTGAAGCCATAGAACAGGGACAGGAAGACGTGGATGGTTGGACTTTAAGACCCAGTGGTGCCCTGATTTTGGGTGCCTTATGCAACTGCATATTCTGCATATGTGTAAGGATGGTCCTGGTACAGAGGAACCATTGGTGGACACTTTACTCTAGAGGTGTCTCTGCATTCCCTGCATGCTGCAGAAATGAGATCTGTGCTGAATATATCATAATGCTGTGGTAGGGCACAAGATTCACAACTTCATGGCTCCAGCAGCAATGACACTTCACACAGAGTGTGTAGAGCAGCAGTGGTCTGCCCAAGGAGACGTAGATAAATTCCATTTTCTGTATCCTCATTCAGTGCCTTGCATAAACCTCAATGTTCTGGGCTTTAAAAATTTTGATCACAGGTGAAAGATGCTTCGTTAAAACAAAGTGCAAAGTAAAATTTTCTATCACCTCTTGTGCTCGCCAAGGGGCTGCAGGATGTGGCCACAACCCTGGACAAGGAGCGAGACTGACACCCTCTGGAGGATTCCTGAAGGTTCCCTGCAGGTATTTCCCTGCTGGCAAGGAGAGGAGTGGGGTTCAACATGGAAAAGTGGGGCACGAGGGGCACAGCCTGGAGTGGGTGGCTGTCACGGATTCACTGGGTGAGCAGTATTTCCAGCCCTTCCTCTGTCTCTCTGCAGAGTCCACAGTGGTGTGCTAGCCCTTGGGCCTCCACTTTCTGCAAGACAGAGCCCACGGTGCCACTGCTCTGAAATTGGGGCCTCCCTATAGCTCCTGAACAAGAGCTGATGAGCTCAGACCCCTCTGGAGGGAGGCAGTGACGCAGGGTAGCTTCTTCACGGCAAGCCAAGGATACCAGACTGCATGCAAAGCAAAGGCAGTTTCTCATCTCTTGCCTTTCTGGCCTCTCTACATGAAGAGGGCCCCACCAGATAACAAAATGGAGTATTTAGCCCTCAGCCTGTTGTGCAGACTCTTTGGTATCTTCAATAATGACAGCAGATTGAGGTGCAAAAGTAACTGCAATGCTGAGTCTGGGAGAAGTACAGGATGACCACATAACATGCTGGTCTTCTGCAGATTTTGTGTTTGTGACATTTCTCTGAGTAGGAAGCGCCATATTGCAATGAAAATGTCCTTGGTTTCTTGGCCGAAATGTCCCATTTCCCAATGTGCAGAGAATGGCATTGGTCTCTACTGGCTGTCAGTAAAACTGGGCTGGAAAAACTCTACTTCCTAAGGGTTCTACACAGTCTTTTTCTGTCATGTGCAGTCGTCATGGCTTTTTCCGTGTTATTTCCTCAAGGACTATTTTGAAAATTCTGATCCCAAGGTTATTTCTAGGTAAACTGGAGATTTTGATTGTCCTGACACTGATTCAATTGTATGTGAATCCACATGGAAGGTATTTGGAATCATTTGAACAGAGACACTTCCTGAAAGTAATGACCCTCCAAGAGGAGCTGAGCGGTAGAGGGGGGTGGCCAAGTGCTGCTCAGCACTGCTCACATGGGCAGTGGGAGAAGGCCCAGTTGGGGAAGGCAAGCTGAAGCCCCACCCCTTCTACCTAAAGGCCCTCCCCTTCTCCCAAGACCATCCTCCAGCATGGCCTCAGCCCTCCCTAGCAAACAGGCTGCCGCACAATACAGCCCAACCTACCCCAGATACCAGGTTGCCGCACAGCGATCACCTCCCAGATACCTGGGCAATGTAGGCAGTTTTGGGAAAGCAATGCCCTCCCTTGCCTACATTACCCACCACCTACGACTGAACAGCTTCAGTGGGAGCTGAGTCACACCAGAGCTGAATGTGTTTAACAGCCCCACCCTAAATATAGTGAAAAGCACTTAAAGAAGGGGTAGGGAACCTACGGCGTGAGGGCCAGATTCAGCCCCCCGATTGCCTGCCTCTGACCCCTGAGGCTTGGGGCTCTCTCCCCCACCATCAGAGAAGCTGGCGCTGGCACTCCGGCCCTGCACACAGCCCTGCATACCCCGGCGCCAGGACTGGCGTGCCAGTGCCCTACCTCCCCCCAAAATCCTCCAGCCCCATCCCAACCCTATCATCTTCCCAGACCTACCAGCCCCCATCACATTCCTCCACTCACTCACCCACTCAGACACCACACCTCAAGCCTACTTCCTGGCAACCCCCTTCCATACATTGAACCCCTCATTTTTGGCCCTACTCCAGAACCGAGGGAGGCACACAAAATCTACTAACCCAGGCCTCCATAGGCTCTGGTGTGCAAGGAGCGTGTGGGGCATGTCTTTCTGCTTCTCAGTCGGTAGCCATGTCAATGAGGTATTTTTTGATTTGGGTTTTTTTTTGTTTTTCGTGAGGCCCACAACTGATTTATCTGTGGGTCAGTGGTTCCTGACCCAAAAATGGTTGCCCCTCAGACTTACAGAGTCATTTAGATACATTTAATTATATCACTCTGGATACATTTAATTATATCACTGCATTTTGTTGTGTACATTGACCCTGGACACCATCGGCATCTCTGTTGTCTAGTATCCTTTGTGCCATATGAGTGTAACACTCCCAGATCAGAATAGCAGGATTTTACTCACATTTTGCATGAGCATGAATGACTTACACCCAGGCTGTGTCTAGACTGGCCACTTTTTCCAGAAAAGCAGCCGCTTTTCCGGAAAAACTTGCCAGCTGTCTACACCGGCCGCTTGAATTTCCGCAAAAGCACTGACGATCTCATGTAAGATTGTCAGTGCTTTTGCGGAACTACTATGCTGCTCCAGTTCGGGCAAAAGTCTTTTTCCGAAAAACTTTTGTGCAAAAGGGCCAGTGTAGACAGCAGAGAGTTGTTTTCCGCAAAAAAGCCCCGATCACGAAAATGGCAATCGGGGCTTTTTTGCAGAAAACCGCGTCTAGATTGGCCACGGACGCTTTTCTACAAAAAGTGCTTTTGTGGAAAAGCGTCCTGCCAATCTAGACGTGCTTTTTCAAAAATGCTTTTAACGGAAAACTTTTCTGTTAAAAGCATTTCCGGAAAAACATGCCAGTGTAGACGTAGCCCCCAGTGTATGGTCACAGGAACTCCAGTGAACACTCTTCTCTGAAATGTAACAACTCTGATGTTACTCACATAAAAGATACTTTTCTGCATCCACTAAGTCCCCTGGCCTCAGAGGATTCGCCCCAGCAGAGGGCAGGAGATGTTTTGACGACTGTTCAGGCAGGGCTTCCAGCAGGGAGGTTAGTTTTAATAAAAGGGAAATTGCAGATGGTTTGTGTTGCGGTTTGCACCCTAGTGGGCTTTCGGCCCTGATGGGCCTCTGTTATGATTGACCCTGGCAGCATTGGTTCTGGCTCATTCTTTGTATAGATGTATTTATTCTAGTGACTGTGGTGAAGATCTTTTTCACTGTCATGGCTCAGTTGTGCAACGTTTAACACATTAGTGACCCCTCCTCCCCTTCCATCCTCTGCTCCCACCCCCACCCCTCCACCCCCATAGGCAGTCACCTTGTCTTGATTGAATCTGCTTGTGGGAATGAGAGTTCACAAAGGTGAATAGAGGCAGCATCTGAATTCCCCTCCATGCATCCTTCTCTCAGTGAGGAGGAAAAACTGGATCTTGGTTCCCTTTGGTTTATGGTGAGGCAAGAATAGCATTTTGTGAAAAATATTGGCATCTTCATGTAGCCACACAAAGCAATTCTGTGAGGCCCAAAACAGCTCTTCAGAAACCCGATAAGCCCTTTCAACAAGGTGGAATAAGCTAGGATCAGGGCTTTGCACAGCTAGTGAACTCGGATCTGACAGAAGCTATTTTAAAATACAAAACCTTTTTCTTGAGGCGTCCTGCTCCCTAGGAAAATGGCCCTTCTCTGTAGGCCTCATCCCCCATGGATCAATCTGATTGCCTGCGCTGTGCCAAGGAGTCTTGGGAGATTGAGCAGCCAGAGCAATGGCAGTACACTGATGACACACAGCTCTGTGGGGTTGATCCAAAGTCCTTTGAAATCTTTGGGCTTTGGATCGGATCCTGTAGCCTTTGCCCTTAGTCCTTCCCCATTCAGTGCCTGCACGCAGGAATGCTTGAAAGACAGTGCCAGTTGGACACGTGAGAGCCGCCTTGCCCTCTGCCTAAGGAAAGGAGACGGCACCTAGCTGGGTGCATGGCTGTCCCGAGAAATGTTGGTGCCCTATGCAGTCCCCTGCAGGGAAGGAGGGGGGAGGGATGGCTCCTCTGAGGAAGGTGGGGTGTTGCCCTCAGGTCTGCAAGGGCAGGAGCTATTGGGGGCAGGATCAGGGCAGGGAGGCATCAGAGGTCAGGCCTGCCCCTGCACTCAGCAGTATCGGGGGGAAAGTGGAGCAAACTGCCCCCAGCCTGCTCTGCTCCCCCAGCTCTCAGCCATGTTGCTCAGGGGAGAGGGCTTGGAGGGCTTGGAGTTGCTCAGGGGAGAGGGCTTGGAGGAGGGCTTGGAGGGCTTGGAGCAGTGGGGGGAAGCAGAGCAATGTGACTGGGAGCTGGGGGAGCCGAGTGGGCTGGGAAAGAATCACGCTGTTTTCCCTCATCACCAATGCCACCAGTGAGTGCTGGGGGAGGCACAACCCCTGCTGCTGGTGCCAGGCTCCCAACTGCTAGTCCCCTCACGCCACATTGCTCAGGGGAAGGGATGGAATGGGAGCAAGGGGGGCAGAATGGGAGGTGTCCCAGGTCTCATACCCCACCAGGAATGGCCCTGCTGCGCATGGCCTATGGTGGGGGGGGGCCAGCCTGGGGATGGGGCAGAGCTGATACCACCCCATACCCAGCACATAGCTGCCTAGGGCACCACAGAATGTGGGGCAATTTGGCTATTGGCAGGGGCTGGGAGAGACAGCTAGTCTGAGGAGGCTTTCCCCTCCTGTGTCCCTGTTTGCTGAGGCAATTCATTTACAGAAGCCAGGGCAGTTCAGAATCGGGGCACGATTTTTACCGGTGCCCTTTACCTGGTGAGCCAAGCCACAAGGAAAGTATTTCTTTCCATTGCGCCCTTTGCTTTCCCGGGATCCCCTCAGGAGAGCCCCAAGTGCCTTTGTGGCCAAGAGGTGTGGATAGTGGAAAGCTTCCTTCTTAGCGTGGCTTCTCTGACTAGTGTGGCTAGTCCAGAATGCAGCAGCAACTCATCTCCAACAGGGTGCAGCAATGTGGAGCCCATTGCACCTGCCCTGTGGTCTTGAGGTTGGCGACTTACAAAGTGACAAACGGATGCTCTTGCTTTCAGCTGTTCTCGGTTCAGGCCTGAGATGTGTCTTCACCCTTCAGCCTCATCCTGCTTATTGATCTACCCCTCAGCTGCTAGGCATTCGATCTCTCAAGAGGATCTTTCCCTTTTGGCAGAAACACCAGGAGGAGGGAGCACAAGGAAATGACATTTCCACATGTACCTCCTCAAGCCCAGTCTCCTGCAACCTTCCATTGCGAGAACAGCCTGTGGGCTCTGACTCCAAACCCCGTGAATCCCCAAAAATTACCATGGATCCTGACGATCAGGCAGCTGGGGTTGTCTGTGCCAAGGGTGTGGTTCTGGGCCCTGGCAGCCCC
This sequence comes from Pelodiscus sinensis, assembly GCF_052426305.1. NCBI lineage: Eukaryota > Metazoa > Chordata > Testudines > Trionychidae > Pelodiscus > Pelodiscus sinensis. The sequence goes on along the minus strand of NC_143053.1, from coordinate 244,245,838 downwards.
TCTGCTGCACTCCCAGGGAATCCCACTAGCCCCAAGCCCCTTCTTAAATGTGCCCCTGCTATGGTGGGGCATGATGCACAGGGCAGCGTAAGGCACCACACAGGCATAAGAGGCCCTGTTCTGTGCAGGAGGCAGAGAGCTGCATGAAGAGGACCCTGAATTCTGCCTGTCAATCTAGGGAGCATAATCAATCCCCTTTGTGCCTTCAGTCAGCCAGAAATTCTACCGCAGCTATGGGAGATCTTGTGCCTCTTTTTCTTTATAATGACCAGGGGCAGATTATATAAAGGCACCATTTTATGGCCATTTGATCTGAGCATGTAAACCCCCAGCACTGAATGTTTCTCAAGCACAAGCCAAATCACATCCTAGAAACTCTGGCCCAAATGTACTAGCATTAGAAGTAGGTGCATGGCCCACAATAGTTTGTATATTCCCATCTGAATATACTGGGACTCATGTATACAGGCCCCATTAGTGCTAATGGGAGTAGCATGAACTGATCCCTATGCATCACAATGGAAACATACTCCTTAGGGAACATGCTCCTTTCGATGTTTTTCAGAGCAAAATATTTATGCCGTGAGCACATCTTATTCTTGCTGCACCACAGACCCACAACAAAACAGACAGACAAGTGTAAGTTGGAAAATGCGAGACCAGAGCCCCGAGTGTTTGCTAAAGTAACCATAACTGTCTGCAAGGCACTCGGCACTTAGACATGCGAAGCTGCATCTGAACGCTTTATCCTTGTATTCAATAATTCAGTAAACCCGGGCAGAGGATTTTTCACCCACGGTTTGAAAATGAACTTTATTGCAATTCAGACAGATACCTTTCCCCGGCAAGACCACAGGTTTAATAAACACACAGGCTTACCCTTGAGCTCAGCAGGGATCTCCAGTAAGTACTTTATGACAGATTTGCCACTTTTTTGAGATGTACAGAAATGCCAATTGTTGGAGCTGATAGTTTTATCAAAGCTTTGCTCTTTTAGGGTTTTGTGTGTAACCTCTCAACTCTTTGCCTTGGAAATCAGGAGCAGAGCACTTCAGAATCAGAAGGGAAAGATGAAAAATCAGGTTTCCCAAAGAAAAATTAATAAGGATGCTCTGCTTGTGATGATGGCTTGAAGTAAAGAAATCTTGACACTTTTTTTTAAAGCAACCTAATCTCCGGTTTTGTCTCCTGCCCCTAACAAGTGTGACAGACCCAGACTAGCTGGCTGCTGCACACTGATGGAGGGAAGACCTGCTGGGGCTTGGGTGAACTGCTTTCTTTTCCCCGAGTAAAGGAAAGCCCAAAACCTAACTGCAGCATAATCAGGCAGGCACCTGGGGTCAATTAGAGCTTGCTAAAAGCTACAAGCTAATTAGACACCTGCAGTCACTTAAGGCCTGTGGTGCTGCTTTAAAAGGGCTCCCTCAAAACAAGAAAGGGGGAAGGAAAAGAGTGATGGACAGAAAGGAGTGTGGGCTGAGGAGTGATGAGCAGGTACCAAAGAAAAGGTACTGAGAAGGCTAGTTTGGGGAAATGGCCCAGGGAAAAGCCGCTAGATTGCAAATGGCAGTAACCCTGCCTGTTGCTGCTACTTTAGGATCCCTGGGCCAGAACCTGGAGTAGTGGGCAGGCCTGGGTCCCCCCCAATCTCCCCACCACATCTCAACCTCTGCCTTGAGAAGGAAGGTCAGGACTCCAGAGGGGATTTTACCCCAAACTTATGAACTGGCCTGTGATGAGTATGTCTCATTAGGATGTGGCTCCTGCCTTGGTGACCATATTTTCTAAACCAAAATTAGGGACATGTTAGCCATGCCCCCGGGTCCCCATTAGCCTCACCCCCTGCCACAAGAAGTCCCACCCCTGGAGGTAGTACTCCAGGGTCAAGATGAACACATGACCAGAAGGAGTGTTGTGTGACCCCTCTGAAAACTTCGCCCACAGTCCTCCTACCAATAGGGATGGGTTTGGCCCCCACAGAACCCCCATGCAACTATCCTGCAATTGCATTAACCCAGTTTGCATTGCATTAACTTGGGGAGAGAGGCTGAGGGAAATGTTCCCTCTAAGATTTTCCTCCCACAAACACAGTGAATTTTGTCTTGTGCACCAGTATTGAGTTCATGTAGCTTGTTTGGAAGTGCCACTGTGGCATGCAAGTTATTAATACATATCTCATAAAACTCTCCATTTTCCCTCTGCTGCCATGTCTCCTACCCTCCCCTGGTGCTTTCTGCCCCCCAGTCCTCACCCTCTTCTTTTGTCCTGGCTCCTGCCCTTCTCACTCCCTTCTCACTCCCCTCAGCCCTTTGATTCTTCTAAGCAAGTTATTCCATGTGAGTCAACCACAAACTCACCATTTGTCTGCAGAGTTTGTTAGTGAGAAAGGTTATGTCTCCCTGCAGAAAGGTTAGTGCCATTAACTTGTGGATACTCCAAGATCTTCACAGTTGTCACTGAGCTCCTGTAAGCTTGGGTCATCTGCACAAAAGTCTATAAGTGTGTGTCTGAAAACCCTTAAAATGTGGCTCTTGCAGGAGGTAGAAAGTATCAGCTACCGCAAACTTGCCTTCTAATTTTGCCCTGCCAGCTTTAGGGAGGAGAGTAAGGAGGGTCTGGCCCTGAGCCCTCTCAAACTCTCACCCCATCCCTTCTGACATAGCACACTTGGATCCCTGCCTGGTGTCTGCAGAAAGCCTTCTGTGCTGGCCAAGGGTTTGAAAAGCATATACTACAGAAGGTGCATTCCCCCTATCACGCTTCTGCTTATGGAACTGCTCTTAGCTTCACCTCTGAATTCATTTGACAGAGGGACACGAGGAGGCATTTTCATGTTGTAAACACAGGGCTGAATTCTGAAGACCTGACCCAGAATTGTCTGAGTTTGGATAGAGTAAAAACTGAATAAGGCTTTGAGCTTTGGCCTGCATTTTGGTGACTTGCTGTTCTAATGTCAGTTCAGCTGAGCTCCAGTTACTGACTCAGTGGTGAGCAGCAAATGCCGCTCTTGTATTATAGATTCCAGCCACCTGGGTGGAGGAGGGAAAAATGAAGACAGAAGCCTTTGGCTGGGAATGCTGATCTAAAAACTTGGCATCCTTAACCCAATTATAAATTTGACCTGTAAGGACAAAGAGACCCCATGCAAATCAGCGACTGTGCTGAGACTTCGTGCCAGACTGCCAGTGGGGGTGTTGTTCTTTCTGCTTTGGGTTTTATTTTTAGGTAGAGACCAGAGCTGCTAGTAGGCGACTGTGATGCAATGTGCTATAGAGTCAGGCTAGCATGAAAGAAATTGAATCATAAGTATAGTAACTATCTTTCTTAAAATAGCATAAATTAAAGATGCTTGATCAAACATTTCTGAATTGCTCAGTAAAATTCTAATCTTTGGATATGAAAGGTATTTTGACCTGCTAGCTGATTATTGTTCCAGTAATTCCTTGCTCCCCAAATTAATTTTGGGGCTCTGTTTTGCTGCCAGCTCTACATATATATAGAAAGAGACAGTCCCTGCCCCACAGCGTTAACAAATTAGAGTCTGGATTATTCAAATCTGCTGGTTGGCATTTCCTGGGCCCTCAGCAGTGACTTGTAATGGATAACTGCTATCCAGAGGAAGATTAATTGACTAGGTCCTCTCAAAGACAGTCTGCTCAGGGCTTACGCCATTTTCACTCTCTCTCTGAGGGCACAAGAAAAAAGTTTCTGAGACAATTTCCCCACTCAGTGTCTCTGATGGGCAACCAATACTGTATAGTCCATCTTCACTACATTTAGGAAAACACCAAGGATGTTGCTTTGAATCTTTCTGGGCTCGGTCCACAAATGGAATATCTACAGCATTATTATCTACATTTTTTAAGAGCAACACATTCAATTTAAATTAGTTTCCTGATGCTTTCTGCTTGCTCTTGCAGGTAATCATTTGCTAAAGTTCCAAACAGCTAAATACATATTCAGCATGCAAGAGCCCGATCCTGCAAACAATTATCCATGCAAGGAAAGGTGCTCTCATGTATGAGTTTTGGGCTGGTTTGGCTCTTAAAAATACATATGACAAGGGCTGTCATTTTAAAGTTATTTCCCAGAAAGGTCTCCACTGATCCTGGCAAAGTACTGTGTGATTGAAAAAAGGCCCTTTGCCGTTACCAGAGAGTTTCAAAATTGTTGTAGGGGTTTGTTTTGCTGGGGTTATTTGTGGGAGGGTGGTAGGAAATTTTATTTTTTAAGACAAAATTGGGTTTAGAGAGTAGCTGGCTTAATAAAGTAACCAAAAATACATTTTAAAAATTAGACAAAAACCTGGTTGTCTTATATGAGCACTTCCCATGGAAATCATTTGGGACTCTCACATGGGTTTGACCCCATACAGAACAAGCCATACAACTCCTTTCTAATTTTTGATACTTTTCAAGAGCAATGCTGATTCTTTCAATAATCCTATTTTGCATCATCAGTTGTCTTATTAATTAATCTTATTTTTTTTAAATTGGGTACTGAAAACACTCATGAACATCCAACTCCCCTTTATAATTAGCTGGAACCCTGAATGAGAATATGTTGTGTATTGCATTGGACATTTTCTTTAAGCTGCCATTAAAGTTTATTTATAGCTCTATAAATGGTCCCAGATATCATGGGACCTTTGAAAATAGACTATTTGCACAAAAAGCTGTGGGCAATTGATCCTGAGAAGATATGAGCAGTTACTTAATGGTGGGAATGGATAAAAAAATGACATGCTATTTAAAGACATTTTCATGTTAAATTATAATAATAAAACTTAATGAAATCAGAGACAATCCTTTTATAACCTAGATAAAATGCCCATATTGGGAGAAACATCTCAAAAATGTGCAAACCTGGGTTAAAAATATATATTTCCATGGATTTTTATACTTAAAAAAGCATTTTGAATTTTTTTACTGTTAGTATGAAATCCCACTTCGGTTTCTCAACCGCCCATTGTTTGGGGAATGCCACAGGATGAAGAGAGTTAGCGATAGGATGGCAAATCAAAAGCAGTCCTTGCAAATCAGTGGCAGGAGTAGGTTGCTAGTAGGCTTCAAAAGTAGACAAGTTTGGTCCTCCGTATAATATCCATGATGTGATACTACTCTGGAGATGAACGTGATAAAGTGAGGGACCAGAAGATCCTTTGGACACCTTTAGGGACATGGGAAAAGGCTTAGGAAGAGCAGAAGTATATTTCCATCCTTTATGTGCTGATTCTGAAACCAACCACATTACAGCACTGAAGATTGGAGTTGCCTGTTCATCAATGTAATAGGCAACAAGTTCCCAAGATTTCCGCATTAGTGCTTCATAACCTTGATCCAGCAGGACTATGTCTAGGTGAAAGAGGCTAGGGACTGAGGCTGGGAAGACACTGCTTTCCTCCTGCAAGTGGCTGAGTACCTGTAAAGAAGTCCGTGGATTTGAAGACACCCAGAATCTCACAGCATTCAGATCTTTATCTGGGGATTATGGTTTTTGCGAGCTAGACTTCTGTCCACTAGAAAAGAAACTGAGGCCAATGCACTCATTTCACACACAGCTGTCCAACTGACTTTCAATTAGCCACCACTGACTAGATCCGTAACAACATCTCCTTGAGACTGAAGGGTTTAAAGAAAAAAAGTGGAGACTCTGTCAGAGGGCATTGTTCAGTGGTCAGAAATAAGGGGCAAGAAGAAAAGCATGTTTCCATTGAAAATGTTGTAAGCACTTGAAACCTTGTTACATGAGGGAGGTTTGGCCACTCAGCCTCCTTGGCACTCCCCAGACAATTACAGCCCACCAGGGCAATATTGTGCAGCATGAAGGCTGGATTATGACTTGGGGAAGCTGCCCAGGATGGAAAAGAGTAAGAACTGCCCTTCAGCTGCTAGATGGGCTTCTGGGCCCTTGCATCCAACCTCACAGGAGTTTATGGGCTCATTTACTCCCCACCTCTTTGGGGACCAATATAGCTGAGCCAGCATGGAGGGTATAATAACTTACAGCTGAGTTAGGCCACCAGTGAAACAAGAAGGAAGCAGGAGAGGAGTTGTGTAGTGCTGAGCTATGCTGCCTCACTGGGCTATTCTTGGGTTGAGAAGGTAGGCACACCACTGCCCTTCTGATAACTGACGATGCTCAGGATTCTGCTGGAAGTCCCAATCTAATCCAAAATGTTTTCCAGATATCAGTGGCATGGCATGGCATACCGCATTAGCACCTTGAGACCTCTTAGGTTTTTATAAAAAAATCTGAAATACTGTGCTGAAAGTAGCTGTTTACATCAGCTTGGGAGCTTATAAAACTGAAGGGATTTTCTTTAAGGAAGGTTTTATTTAAAAAAAATTCACATGCTATGAAAAATCAGGAGTTAAACTAACATTATGGTTCTGAATTAAAAGCCCCAGAGGTAGCTGAAGATCGCAGCTGATATTCTCTCCCTAACTTGTGCCTTTGTCATTCTGGATGTCATGGGTCTGAAAACAGTGTGTGTCATTGCTTGCCATATGTGCTGCAGTACCTGCAGATAGCAGCTAAGGACTGATCATCGCTCTTGATTTCTAGCCTGGCTTCATTTCCTTGCAGCACTGCCGATTCATTTCCTTTCTCTGGCAGATTTCAACCCGATCCTTGTTGTTATTTTAGCATGTATGTTGTGGCTTATTAATCATAAGCATGTATAGACAAAACCTTAGTCCCTCCTTAATCCTCTGCACGTACAGCAAGTGTTTGGCTCACAGAGCTCAAGATTAACTACTTAAAAATGATTGGTGATCACACCCTGCACATTTCTGCTGCTGTGATTTAAATAAAACGTTATAGTGATTTCATACTAGTGTCATAAAATAATAATATTACTATAAAAAACCAGAAGTAGAAAAGCATGGAAGGGAGATAAAAGTCACAAGACACAAGAAAGCAACAAAGTGGAACAAGATAGGGGGGATGCTATAATATTGTCAATTAAATAAATATGGAAAAGAAACACTGATTCAGGATATTACCTGTGATAGAATGTGCTAAGCAACAAGTACACAAGAAGGGACTAGAATGGGTTCTTTGGGGCTGCGACTGTCTCTCACTAGAGTCAAGATTCTGCCACCCTTATTCACACTGTGCCTGGTTGTCATATCCTTGTTCATACTGAGTTGTAGCTTGCTCCCCACATAATTCTATTGACTTCAGTGGGGTTACTTGCACAGTCAAGAACCATTCAACATGAGTAATGGTGGCAGAATCTGGCCTGACATACCCATAAATGTATATAAGTGAGGGTGACAGATAGGGAACCCTGTAAATAGCACTTAGCACAATGGAGGCAGCTGGATGTTACCAGAACAAGAATAGTAAAGAAGAAAGTGACAGGCTAAGGAAGGACAACACATTTGTGGCTATAAAAATTAAGTGTAGAATTAGATGGAAGAATTGTTATAAAGCATAACCTGAACACATGCTAGTGTGTGTGTGTGCACATAGGCATAGCATATGGCAGAGCTGCTGAGCCTGATGATAAACACCAGAAGTATGTAGTAATACTGTCCTGATTATCTCGTGTTTCAAAGAGCCTAACCTCCATCAAATGTGTATTTTCCTGTTGCACATCTCACCTGAGGCTATGTGAACCTCACTTGCCCACTCCTGGCTGTCTCTTACTTGGAATGTAACTTAATGATTCCCTGTCTTCCTTTGACTAACACATCAGCCAGGAGAACATGCCCTCTCATGATTGTAAGGTGGCTTGTTTAACCTCTGAGGAACAGTGGATACCCTGACACCTGATGCGTGACTTAATCTCTCTAGATGAGAGAGAGCTATCTAACCACCACATCTGCTTATTCCTTGATCTTCATGTGATGGCTGTCATTCCTCACTGCAGCAACCACCATTTAGAGTTTGCTTTGAGCAAGTAGTCTTATGCCTTGCATTTGATATAGTGTCATAAAGCACAATATCTTCTACCGTACATACCTGATGGGGAGGTTTTTCTACTCCTTTGCATTTATACAGAGACACATTTCCCAAGGATTTCAAAGGTCTTTACAAACATTAATTAATAAAAGCTCACAGCATCCCAGCATAATAGACACACAGCATTATACCCATATTACACACTGATAACCTGAGGGTTAGAAAGGTTAAGGAATTGTCCTGCTGTTAAGGGACTTCACTATCTAGCTAATCAGTGACAGAGCTGAGAACATGATCCAGGAACACTGACTCGTTAAACTATGTTCTAACCATTAGACACACTACCTTTCAACATTGCTCCTACTAACTAACCAGCAAAACCTTAATGCTGATATTATTAAAGCCTAAGGACCATTCCTAAACACAGAAGGTAAAGGGTTCAGTGAAGATAATGGGCACTTTCCCTGAATCTATTCTGCTGGAAAGTGTTGTTAACCCTTATGGCATGACTGCTTCCCTGCTCTCTTCAAAGTAACTTCCAGCACAGTGGTGGGCAACCTGTGGCCCATTGACTGCATGCCGCCCATGGGGTTCTATGTGTGGTCTGCGAGACATTTTGTTTAATGATGCCCACGTGCAGGGTTGCCAGAATCTGCTGTGTTTTTTTCCAGCTTGTATTACTAAAATGACATGCAGGTAAAGCATGCACACAACACTGGCTGTGAGAGTGGTGTGTGCTCCCTCTGTATACAGTCAAAGTGCTGCTACGGTTCAATTGGCACACCTGCAAATTCTAGGTAGGCAAGCGTGCTTAGCAAAACTACCTTATAGAGGGAGACTGTCTTGGTTATGACAATCTTGGGGCCCACTGAGATGAAGGAGGGTCATGCATGCAACCATCTCACTAGCCTGGGTTGCTCATCATTGGTCTAGCATCTGGCATCTAGCTGGTGCTATATACCTCACTGCTGAAGGAGAGAGATGCATGTGAACTATGAGAAACAGAAAGACATAGGACATGAAACAGGCAAAATTGGCAGGTGGCAACAAAGTGTGAGGGCTTTATAATTTGATCATAAAAATATCAACTGGAAAGTGAAACAGGAACTGGCAGGCAGCCAGCAGTCGGTGGGCGTTTGATGCAACATAAACCTAGTAAGGAAGAGATCTGTTCCTAGCTGACCGCTGCTTCCATTAATGTCAAACGGAGTTTTACTGGTGACTTCAGTGAAAGTAGGGTCAGGCCAATGCTGAACTGCAAAATGCCTCCTTTTGCAAGAACTTTTTCCTAGCTTATTTTCATCCTGTATCCATGGAAACATGACCAGAAAATCTGCTGGTAGAAGACAGCTGGGGCATAAGAATCCCCGGTGTAAATTTCAACAGCCAAAAGCTGCAAGCAGTGGTGTGAAAAACATGGACTCTATTGCTTCAGGATTCCTACCACCTCTCAAATTTTTTAAGATGGGGAATTATTTATTTCTTAAAATTAGTTATTTAAACAAAATAAAATTATTTTTGAAGCCTGTGCATCCACATTATGAATCTGCAGTGCAGCTGAATTGCACATGCCAGAGGTTGGGGGCAAAGCGTGTGTGCCTAATATGTCTTAAAGCTCATCTTGCAATTTCTGTATCCTGGGGCTAGTCCTTTGGCATAAGTTAGAGTAGTCTCTCAGCCTAGCCTCCATGCCAGCAGGAGTGGGAAAGGTGATGGTTTAGAACTGGAAATGCAAGCTCTACCTGACCCCTCACTCTGGGGTGACCCTCTCAGAAGTGGGTACACTGGCTGTACTGCGATGCTGTCCATGGGCTGATATAAAAGTAGCCCCTCCACACTATCTAGCTAAGTGTACAGGGACAATCTTCAAAGAAGTAATAACAGCTACCTCCAGTTCTTGAGAGGCTGACTCCACTATAAGCCACTGGCAAAGCCTGTAGGTATCCTGTTTAACCATGCACCTTGTGTAGTGTGCTATGTATATATTTGGGTGTGGAATGGGGTATGTGTGTGTAGACAGCTAGCTAGATAGACAGCTAGCATTTGTGTGTTTATACCTAGAGACATATACCAATAAGGGATTATATTCTCAATGAAAAATGCATTAATAATACACTCACCAGTGGTAGCAAGAACAAAATATGCACAGATAGTTAATTGAATATACCACCAGCCTTGCAATTCTTTGGCTATTTCCCAAATACCTGTCCTATTTCTAAGTAGATGGGCCACTAGCATGGGCCTACCTAGCTATGTGACCTAACTATGGGAAATACTGGCCCAAATCATCATCTTGTAAAACAATGTCACCATTTCAGCTGGCCACTAGAGTTTGATCTAACAATGACACTCCAAGAATTAGTTGTTTAGGCCTGGTGTTTGCTGTATGACACCATCCACATTGGCACTGCACACTGGGCTGGACAACAGGTTGGATAAATCAAGAATCCCAGGCTTAGAAAATTAGTTCATGAACCTGGGTAATGATTAAACATCCTACCTGCTGTGTTTCAGAATCCAGTTGTATCATTTTTAAACCCCAAACTATTTTTACTCTTTTCTCCCAGCACACATGGCCTCAAATCCTGTTTACTAACAACAACTCTATTATTAAGGAGAAAGTTCTCAGCACACCTGAGGATTGGCTATCTTTGGCTCCTGCTATAACCTAACCTGGTTCACTTCAGGGTCTGCCATGTCAAGCATGAAAAATCACTGTTCCTTTTGTCAGCCCACCGCTCTGTTGCTACACAATTCAAACACTCCAGCAAACAATCCACTATGTTTATAGCACCAGCCAGAAACTGTGTTGTGCTCCCTCTGCTGTTGCTGCTGCAGCAGTAAACTGACCATACTGCCAGAGCTCAGCCCAGACTATGCAGGCAAGCTTAGCAAGGGAGACCTACTCTGGTGTTTTGTGTTTACACTCACAGGACTGTTTTAAGTATTCATGATTTCTGGTCAGATAAACCTAGATGCTTTGATGGAAGATGATGGGCAGAAGATGCCAAATGGGCACTAAAATTAAGAGAGTAATTAATTGAAATCAAAACTGGAGGATGAGTCTAAATGAGCAGAAAAGGAAATGAAAAACAGTGACCTAATGGCACAGTACTCTGTTAATGAAAGTATCGTTCTCTGATATTTTAGAAAAGCAGTGGGTTTTAGAAATCTGGAAGAAGCCAGGTTTAGCAAGGAGAAGCCAGTTCTGTCACTGGCTTGGTGTGTGACCTTGAAAAACTCACATAAGCTCTTTTGCTTTGTTCTACATAGGTTCTTATACTACAAATGTATTGTCAGAGTCTCTGATTGCCTTCCAGTGCTGCATTAAGCCGCACTGCACACGCCCTTGTTGCTCTATGTCTGTTAGGGAAGGCACAATCACAGAAAAGCACCTTTCACTGAGAGCAGAAGGCAGTGAGCTCAGTAATGATCCATATTCCAGGAGGAGTTCATTCTACGATCTCGGACCGACCCCCAAGAAAACTTTGCCGCCTGTGCACACGAGTTTTACCCTTGTTGTAGAAAGTTCCATTGTGCCACCACAGTGAATCAATTGACCTCAGTCTCAATCCTGGTGGTTCAGGCCAACTTTTTGTTGTCCTTGGCCCATCTGAGTATATGGAAGACAAAAACTGAAACCTTAAACATGGTTTGAGAGCCTATGGGAAACCAGATAGGGGTATTCATGCATAACTAGTCTTGCTGAGGAGACACGCTGTAATAGTCTCTATCAGTTGGAGTTTTTCAGTCACTGAAGGCTTCATGCCCTGGTATAAAATATTGCTGTCATTCAGACAAAAGATGACAACAGTGTGAATAACTAAGGCTAGGTCTTCATTTGCCAGGATGGGATGAGGTCTACTAACCAGAGATGGTAGACACCATTGCTCATGGAGTCTGCTGTGTAACCATTTAGCACTGGTGAGGCACTCCTAAGCTTCAGCTTTAACTAGCAATTTTAAGTGTGTAGTATCAGCCAATGGAACCTGCACTATGGCTGCAAAATGCTTTCCTCTGTACATTAGTATCACGTCTGTCTTGCCTAGGTTCAGCTTCAGTCACCTGTGCTTCACCCATGAGCTGATCTCATCCAAGCACAGGGCCATCTTCAAAGTAAGGAGTGGACATCTGTGATGATGGGTAAGTAGCTCTGTATGTCCTCTCATATTGCTGGCACTTGAGTCCATGTAATCTGAGTGTTTCACCTAACAGCTGAATATAGATGTTGAATACGATGGGAGAGAAAATTGATTCTTGTGGAACTCCACAAGTGATGGGTTCTTAGGGTTCATTGATCTAAGAATGACTCAAACCGTTTTGGTGCATTACTCTGGACCCTGTTATTGATTAGGTTGGACAACTGTGGTTAACTGTGTCAAATGCTGCAAGAGCCCTAGGAGGGTGAGAATGGATAGCTGTTCTATATCCATTGACAGCAAGAGATCATCCATCAGTGTTACTAGAGTGGTTTCTGTTCCACATTCTGACCTGATTCCAGACTGTGCTGGAGCTAGGCTTTTTGCCTCAGTATTCCCCTCTGTGAAATGGGGATAATAACACTTGTCCACTTTTGCAATGCTGTTTGATATCTATGAATGAGATGTGTTAATATTATTATTTATTCAGTGGGGACACTTTCCTGACTCCTGGCTCACCCTGAAAGGACATCTTTTGAAAATTAGAGCAAAACAAGAAGGAAAAGTATTTACATAACTGAGAAACTGACCCTCTATTTAAAAATATAAATGTTCACTAAATTCTGGTTCACATCACACAGCAGGGTGCATCTGCATAGCTGCTGCTGAATGCTCTAATTTGCTGACCTACCAAACGTGCATGTGATGTCTCTGCAGCACACTGTGTGACCTTTTATTTTTACATAATTTAGGGGGAAATTCTCTTTCCTATTAACAGATTCCATTCCATTCATTTTCGTGCTCTTTTATAAACTGAACATTTTTTTACTCCAAAATGTTTGCTGTTGTAGAATTTTTAAGATACATAAGTGGAAAAGCATGTAGCAGGGTGTATACATCAAAATAGGTCACCCATACTTTCATCTACACCCCCATGTTCCTTCTTCCCCTGGCTGGGAAGGTTACACCAGGGCAGACTCTGTGGACCAATGCCATCTTGTGGACAGTACATGTACTTAACAGGAAGTGCAGAGGAAGTAGAGACAAGCTAGCGAGTGATGAAGACAAGAGTTTTGAAGTTCTCTAAATCAGCGGCTCTCAGTCTTTCCAGACTATTGTACCACTGATTTGTCTTGTGTACCCCCAAGCTTCACCTCACTTAAAAACTAACCAGACGTAACAATACAAAAGTGTCAATGCATACTGTTACTGAGAAATTACTGACTTTCTTATTTTTACCATGTAATTATAAAATAAATTCATTAGAATATATTGTACTTACGTTTCAGTCTGTAGTGTAATGAGCAGAATAAAAAAGTCATTGTCAGTATGAAATTTTAGCTTGCACTGAATTCTCTAGTGAATTGTATGTTGCCTGTTGTAAAACTAGGCAAATATCTCTGTGAGTTGATTGCACCTCCTGGAAGACCTCTGCATATTCCCATGAGTACCTGTATCCTGGTTGAAAACACTGCTCTAAATAAGATACTGAACCCTGCTCCACCCTTCATATTGTTAATGTAATTGTTAAACAAAGGCATTCCACTGAAATCTGAGCCTCTCTGTTTCCTCAAGAATGCTAAAGACTCCCCTGTACTATCTTGCACTCCCCAGACAAACTTACTGGCCTTACACTAACAGTCTGTAAAAATTACAGATGTCACTTTGGAATCTGGACCTGCATCTTTCTATTTTGGTGTATTAGGGAATGCTTGCTGTGCCAAACCTCTGATCATACTGGCTGTGTCAGCGCCTTCAATGTTTTACAATGAGCATACAGTGGGAGCACACAGTGATGTGGTAGGTAGCATTTTTTCTTTTCGGGAATGGAGTAGGGGTTGGTCTAAAAAAGGATAGAGGCTAAATATTGTCTGCTATCTCCTAGTTATTTGTAGAATCCAAATTTAAAAGTGATCACTGATCACACTGTCTAATTGCTTCTATAGATAAACTTGGAATTTTTTTTTTTTTTTTTTTTTTTTTTTTCTGGGCCTTCAGTTGAATTTTAGCCATTACTTTCTGTGTTCCACTAGGCAGACTTCTCGTACAGTATTTTTCATTTTGAATCTCATCATCAGTATGGACCCAATTCTCTATTCCGATTGCAAGCAAAATTCCCACGACTTCAATGGAATTCCCTTCATAAAGGCCTCAAGTAAAATTACTAAATACATGCATACTGTGATTTACAAATGCTGAGAATGTTAAACTTGGAGAGAAACCAGGGCCAAGTATTTGTAAACACTTTGTAAATTATCCAATTTTTGTGAGCATCTGTTCACAAATCATTTGCCAACCTTTTGGATCAGATGCAGGTTATTCAGATGGCTAATGCTGTAGGCTAGCAAGAGCAAATATGACTTAGCAGGTCTCAACTTCTTAGGTTTAACTGAGCAACCCCTTAAAAGGATATAATATATAGTTCTATAGTGCCTATTATGGTTAAATTGTTTTTAAAACTAATGTTCTCCAGAATACAAATGTTGAACAGCATGTTTTTAATCAGTATTGATTCCTTTGACAAGAAAACCCCTGTCCTTAAAAAAAACCCAACTTTTTATTAAAGCAAAATTCCAGTCAAATGTTTACATACTATATTGTATGTTACTTATTCAGGATCAGGTTAATATTCAAATCACTTGAGTAAGGATATGAAAAAATGTATTATAATACAGTTCATAACTAAAACATGGAAATGCAAGATGGACATGTTAAGGATTTCAATGGGCATGTGGTAATTTAATCCACATTTTGGAAGAAGAGTGTCTGCAGTTTAGTATCTAAAGCAGCGTAAGCATGGACAGTATCATGCAAGCCCTTCTTTTCAATATGGAGCATTGAGCATGATCAGTATCAAAGACTACATGAAAATAAGCATGAATTCCCATTCTTTTCCACCACCTTCCATGCACCAATAACATAGGCAGAGAACATTGGAATGTGACACCATTCCTTTCCTCGAATTCCTTACCCCACGGAGTTTCAATCCTATAATATCACTCAAATGTTGAACAAAATTTGTACATACCACACATGGGGCAAATTGCTTCCTAGTGCCCAGCTTGAGAAGCTGGAGGAGGCACTGGCCAGAGATGGGCTCAGGGGAGAGGAATCTTCCTTCCAGCCATCTCTCTGAAGTGTGTCTCATCTCATAGACATCCCTCACTCCAGGCCCAAAGTCTGCTGCATCCCCCTCTCCCCCTGGTCTGCTGCCCCCTCATGTTTGCAGTTGAAACAAAGAAGCTGGAAGTGGAGGCCAGAGAAGGAGCTAAGTAAAGGGCTGAATCCCACAGCAGTTTAAGTTTCCTGCCTTTACGTTGTTTTGTCTTCTTTGTTGTGGATCCCGGTGACACCTCACATCCCATACTTGAGCCTTGGGGTCTTGGGGGGAATCTTTCCCTGGGCAGTGGAGAAAGTGCAGAGTCCCCAGACACTATCACAGCTCAGTGGCTTGAGCAGGCTTCCTGTCTATGCTGTGAAAAAAGTCCTGGGGCAGAGAGTTTCAGAGCCCAGGTCAACTGACTCAAGTTTGTGGGGCTAGCGCTATGGTATAGACATCTGGGCTCGGGCTGGAGATCCTGCCTCTTCTCAGGTTGCATCCCAAATGCCTACACTGCTATTTTTAGCCTGTAGCGGGAGCCTAAGTCAGCTCACTTGGACTCAGATACTTGCAGTGGCAATGTACCCGTAGTCCTCTATTTGCCTCCTTATTGATGAAGGCTGTTAGGAGAGATTCCGTAAGCAGCGGGTCATTCTCCCCCTGCTTCCCCTTTCCCAATCTGGCCATTCTCCTGCTCTTCTCCTGGCCATTCTCACTTACCCTACTGAGCTGGGCACTGGGCACCAGCTGTGTAGACTCTAGGGCTATGTCTACACTAGCCCCCTAGTTCAAACTAGGGAGGCTAATGTAGGCATTCAAAGTTGCAAATGAAGCCCGGGATTTAAATATCCTGGGCTTTATTTGCATCTTCCCATCTGGGCGCCATTTTTAAATCCCCTTAGTCCGAACTAACTGCCCGTGGCTACACGTGGCAGTCAAACGTTAACTCGAACTAAGTCCTTAGTTCGAGTTAAGTGTTACACCTCGTGGAATGAGGTGTAACATTTAACTTGGTAACAGTTAACTCGAACTAAGGACTTAGTTTGAGTTAACGTTTGACTGCCACGTGTAGCCGCAGGCAGTTAGTTCGGACTAAGGGGATTTAAAAATGGCGCCTGGACGGGAAGATGCAAATAAAGCCTGGGATATTTAAATCCCGGGCTTCATTTGCAACTTCGAATGCCTACATTAGCCTCCCTAGTTTGAACTAGGGGGCTAGTGTAGACATACCCTAGAATCCTGACCCCCTTGTACATTGGAATCACACTAGTCCAACTGTCAAAGGACATGAATGGTCATAGAGGTGAGAGATGGATTTGGGGCCTAGTCCTGCTTCCACTGACATCAATGGGACTTTTGCCGTTGTCACAGGTGGGAGTAAAAGCTGGCATTTTCCACAAGGACCAGACCCAAATGAGTGTTCCTTGGACTCCAAGGATGTGATACTGCAGCCAATCCTCCGGCTTTCTTGGGACTTCTGAGTGCAGAGAACTGCAGGATCGGGCTCCTGCCAGAGGTGATTAAACAACCAGACGCCTCTTTTCCACCTCCGATTTCTGTGATTCTCTCTGTTTTCCTGATCCATTTTCTTCATTTCCTACCAAAAATACTGTCAACAATTTCTCCTTAATGAGAAACGTGAGGATTGCACAAATTAGCAGTCACCACAAATCTGAGCAAATAGCAACTAGTTGGTAAAGTATTGTGATTGTCAAATACCATAAGATGCCACCTACATCTCAATTAGCTTCTGTTTTTTTCTTATTAGGTTTTGCAGCAAATCAAACTTCCATACACCTTTCCATCAAAGCAAACACACAGGAAAATCTTGTGTATTTAAGTATCTTCCTGGAATTCCTTGCTGATTGTAAAACAGCAGATAGAATGATTACTCCAGGAGGTTTATCATACTCGGAAGGGAAAGCTTATCAATTACATAATTTATTTTAATACATAGATTGGCTGGTTTGCAAAAGTGATGAGCACTCCCCTCCCCCCCCCCCCCCCCCCCCCAAACTCCTACTGATACTCAGATCTGCTGAAAATCAAGCCACCAGTCCATTGTTCTTGGGAACATTTTTTTACTAATGCAAGGACAGGGATGTGAAAGGAAGGTATTGAGGCCTACCCAGAATATGTCAAATGAGCACCAGTTTAATTGTTAAGTGGAAAGGAAAGGCAGCACTCTCAGATACAGGAGATAAAAATAAAAACAAAATTTGATTGGTTGACCAACAATAACCCCGCTTTTAGGGAAGTAAGTAACTCAGACAGCAGTAAACAACAAAGTGCTGATTACCCCAAATGGAGCAGACGAAAGTTTTTTGTAAGGGCAGAATGAGACAACAAAAATCTAACGTCAGCAATTGTCAGGCGAGTGGAGGAGTACCAAAATACCGAAACAGGGTATATAAGGTGGGCTGAAACAGACCACGAGCGGACGGGTTGCGAATCCGAAAAGCCAGGTCTGATCAACCAGGGCTCCCTCCCCGGCGCTGAATCTCGCTGCCGTACGTAAACTCCGAAAGGGGAACGAATACCGGTCGTAAGTTGCAACGAAAAATCCAAAGAAAGGAAAAACATAAAGAAAAGAATATCTCCTGAATCTAAGCAATGCTTCTATTTTTCTTAACGTGAGTATTATATAACTGTTAACTCCATAAATTTCTTAAAGGTAACTCAGGAGGGTATATCAGTAGGAGAAGTTATTATTTCTTGTTATTTTTAACTGTACTGTTTTTCTACTTTTTCTTTGTATATTATATTGTCTTAAAAGAATCAAAAATAATGAATTGATTTAAATGGAAAATTGATTATAAAGTAAATAGAAAAAATAAATAATCTTTGTTTAACCCTAAAAAGAAGTATTCCTCTCTCTGTGGTTTCAAATCCTTTAAAGAACCAAACCCGGTTACCGAAAAGGGAGATCTGTTTTTGTCAAAGTCATTAGTATATTTTTGGGAGGTGCACAGAGCTCCTAATATTAATGTAGCATTCATGATGTATGTTTAGACTCTTTCAGAGAGTACAACAGACCTGAATCATTAGGCTGTCAGGGTAGCAGGTATTTGTAGACGAAACAGAAGTAGCTACAGAAAGGATGTTGTATATGGATACATTATTTATGCGATCTTACTGAAGCTTACTGTATCTTCCCATTGCTGCAGATTTGTTTTTATGTCTAGCACAATGGGGCCCCATGCTCAGCTGGCCCCTCCAATCAATGTTCCCTCTATTTTTTCCACCCGGGCATGGAATAAATTTTGTCATGTGCACCAAAGAATGTTCAGATGTTCACTGCCAGTAGAAACATGTGGGCACTCTTCTAATCAGCTTGGCGGCATTTGAACCTCTCTTGGGTGGCCGCCCAAGTGCTCAGTTTACAGGGAACACTGCCTCCAACCACCATAATAATCAGAAAAATAATAACTAGGAACTCAATTTTGTTTGGGGCCTCTAGGAATAAATCATCATCATGATGAAATGAAAAATCTAAGATAGGGGAAGGTGTTGCCTTTAGGGAAAGATTCGGTATGACCTTGCCAGCATTCTGTGTCGGGAACACCTTTTGCAACCATGCCTCTCTCACTCCCAAAATCGAACCCTTTGTTTGGAGGTATGACTTTTCAAATATAATTGACCCTGCTCCAGTTTACTAAATTCCTCATTTCTTTGCCCTCTTCCTAATAATTAGAGCTGTGAGAACTTGGGAAACCCTGCCTGGCAAGCAAGCTTATTTTTGGAAGGAAAAAAATGACTTCTGCCTGAGGGACGTTTTAATCAGTCAATGGAGAAACTGCCGAAAAGCACAACAACCTATAAATGGGCTAATTTTATTACAAGGTCAAAAGTCTCTCCAGTTAGTCCCAGATAGAAAAATGAAACCTAATGTCTCCATTAGAAACCTAACACTTACAGAAAAAGGGCAGAGAGTATGAGTTATAATTCATTAGGTAACTGATATGAGTTATGAGTTATAATACATTGGCTGGCATATGTTGAATAGGAACTTTCAAGACTGTGGTTCCGATTCCTCTCTGTTACATCAGTGTAAATCAGGAGTAACTTCAACAGAACAGGGATATACAACCTATGGCTTTCAAGACAAATATGGCTCAGAATGGGAACATCTAGACTGCACTCTAAAATCAAATTTCGATTTTATTTCAAAATAAGCTATTTCAAAATTTGGTGTGTCTATCCAGTGCCAAATTTCAAAATAAAGCACTATTTTGAGACATCCCTTATTACTCTTGGAATGAGGTTTACAGGGATGCTGAAATAGCATGTCCGTTATTTTGAAAATTATTTCAAAATAGCAGAAATGTTCCTTGGATGCTGAGTAGCTATTTCAGGATATTTCCAGTATCTCAAAATAGCCTTGCAGTCCAGACGTACCCTATGGAACCAAATATGGCTCTTTTGTCATTCCCAACATACATGCAACTTTTTAAATTAAAATAAAAAATGAATTCAAAATTTTAAAAATATGTAATTACTCGTGTAGCTTAAATGCATGCATGAACCTGAATTTGTCCAGTTATGATGTAAACTTCAAAGAAATATGTGAAAAGATGCAGCAGCAGAAGTCTCATTAAGTAAAGTCTGTGAGTACAGTGTTTCATTCATGCTATTATTAATCATGTCAATTATCGATATTAAGTTGTATATTTTCAGTCATGTGATTGGACATTCTTATACTGGCTCTTTGTTGATCACTTGTTCTGATTTTTAATGTAGTTTGGCTCTTCGATTTGAAAAGTTTACCAACCCCTGCAATAGAATTATTGGAGAATAAAACCAGCCACCTGCAGAGCAGAATGTGACCCGGCTTTTAGAAGTACCTGTCTGTTTTCCCATATCTTCATCCTTGTGACTGGTTTCTCTCAGCATGGAGCTGCCTTTGCTGATAAGTCACCAGTCTGCACCTCCTTGCTAGGAACCAGGCTAGGACTGGGAAAAAGAACTCACCATTTGAGTGCATGGGAAATCAGAAATTTCTAGTCATTGGAAGGTAAATTTTGTTTTAATGGTTAATTTAACAATGATAGCTGTTAATTTTCCCCCTAATAATAGAACATACTGTACAATTTTACTCAGGAAAGCTCTGATTCCTCATACATCCAGAGAAAGAGTCTGAACCCCTTACCTATGTGGAGAAATGCCTTACTACACAAGTAATCACATTCATTTCAATAGAGCCAAGTGCTACTCACCACAAGTAAGGTAGCAGCATCTAGCTCATGGGGCACGTCTACACTGCAGGGCAAAAGTTGAATTAAGATACGCAACTTCACCTATGTCAATTGTGTAGCTGAAGTTGAAATAGCTTAATTTGGCTTTTGGCTCTGTCTACAGAGCAGCAAGTCAAAGGAAGACTACTTCAACTTCCTTTACTTCTTGTGAAATGAGGGTTACAGAAGTTGGAGTAAGAAGCCCACTATTATGAAATTATTTTGAAATAATAGGCTTGTTGTGTAGACTCACACTCTGTATTTCAAAATTACATGAGTTATTTTGAAATAAGCATGCAGTGTAGACATAGCATCAGTGAGCTGCATTACAGTTCCTGAACCTATTGATGGCAATGAGAGATCTGTATTTCTTATTCTTAGTAAGTCACTGGGGATGAAATCCTTACCTTGGGGACGTCAGCAGGAATTTTGCCTTTGGCTTCAATGGGGTAAGGATTTCATCCAGGGTATTTTTACAATGCACTATTCTTTGTAAGAATATTCAGTGACTAAGGCCTGGTCTACACTTAAAAATTAGGTCAACATACCTATGGCAACCTAATCCCTGTAGCAGATGCAGCTATGACAACAGAAGAATACTTCTGTTGATGTTGCTACCATCATTTGGGGAACTGGTGTTTCGATACCAATGGACTTATCCCTTCCATCAGTGTAGGCTGCCCCTACACCATGTAGATAGTGTACAACATAGCTATGGTACCAGGTACTGTCTCCATAGTGTGGACACACCTATAAAGAACTGTTACATCACACTGGAGTTTCTCTTTAAGCGTCCTTTGCATCTCAGTATGTAAGCCATGATTTTCTGCCTCTGCCATTTAAACTTTCATAAATATAAACCTCTGTCGGGGGAGGAGACATGGTCTTGTGATTATGACAGAGGACAGCAGTTAGGAGATCTTTTTGCTATTCTTGGCTTCAACCCAGCTTCCAGTATGACCTTGAGTAAGTCATGTAGCCACTTTGTGTCTTGGCTTTGTCATGTATTAAACTGATAATAAAACTCCTCTTCCTCACAGGAATGTTGTGAGGATAAATTAATTAATGTTTATAAAGCATTTTTAAATCTGCAGACAGATGGTGCTTTAGAAATATTCAGCTTTTTTTCAGAAGTGCAAATAAAGGCCCTATTTAAAATGAATTATAATGCACCAGTCTTGTTCTGATCCTTATTTTATCACCTCTGATGAGTAGTGGGTGTGCTGATCCTACTATTTATTAAGTTCATCAAGTTTGTTTCACTATTTACCTTGTCCTTGTCCATACATCATGCATTTACTTTGCCCACACAATGTCTTGCCATATGTAGAAATTACTTTGAGACCAGAGCTGTCTTTATGTACAGTGCCTTGCACAATGGGGCCCTGATCTTCTGTCAAAGCCTATAAATGCCACCAGAATAGAAATAATAAAGAATAATAATAGCACTAATGCTTGGAACAACATGAAATGCCCTATTTCCAGCTTGCTCTTCACCACAAACTTGATCAGGGACATGGTAGGAATCATGTGAATCAAGTTTCACCAACATTAAAATCTATAATAAGCCATTTGTCACAAGGGATGTCATGATGCAAAGATATTTTCATAAATATTGCCTGTTTGGTGGCTGTGATGGTTCATCAGAGCAGGAATAGTTACATTCAGCTACTTGTTCCTTAATGTACTGTTCTTAAAAAAGTCAGAGTTCCATTTTCTGCTTTTTTGTTCTTTGTTGAGAGAATTAACAATAAAAATGTGTTGTGGTTTTGTTTGTTTTTAAAATAACAAATTTTCATAAAACAGCCTTGTGGGCCTTGCTTCACTGGCATGAAATCTCTGTTCCCAGACTAGACGTTTTCACAGAGAGAGAGACATGCTTTCAGTGTATGCTTTTTATTGTTTGATGCCAGCATAAGATTTGTAGGATAGGGAGGAAACCTGCCTCTGAATTAGGGAATAGATTATGTGAGAAAAACTTCAGCATCTCAGTAATTTCCACCACTCCACACATAGGTCACTCTCTTGTGATCTCTGTAGTCAGGCCTGTGCAGCCACAATATCACACAAGGGCTTCTGTTCCCTGACCTCATTTTAAATGAATGGTTTAGCCAGATGTAGACCCAAGATCTGCAATTTCCAAGGAGCAAGAGGCCACCGATAATTTTGAATAAATAGAACCTATGATAGCAGTTTGTTTTGGAATGGGAAGTAAAATATTTTTAGTACAAATACAAGGCCAGATTGTTCTCTTAGTTATATTGGTTTAAGTCTAACTCATTTGAATTAATTGGGTTACTCCCATTTTATACCACCTCATGCGAGGTCTGAATCAATCCCGAGTGAGATACTTTGAATTTACACAGTGTACATGAGACAAAAATTTGGCTGATGGAGTATCAGAGAACCACTATGAAAAATTAGAGGTACAGATATAGTTTTCCATTACATTATTTTTAAATAATTATTACACATTTTTTATAATTCTATGAGAATCAGGGCAATACCAAGATGCAAGTTAGTTGATCTAATGCTTTCCTGTTTCTCCTCTCAGTAATTGAGTGTGACCATGGTATTTTGCTCTATTTTCAATTAAATGCTTTTGATATGCATAGTCAGGGAATACAGTTAGCGATATAATAAAGTCCAGTTGGAAGGGGGACATAGGTGGTCACTGCTAACACAGCTCCCACTCTGCAGAGGTTCTGATAGTAGGGAAAGTGAGGCTGAAAGAAAAACAACAGTACTGGAGATATTCTAAAGTGTGAGATCCATTCTTTAGCAGCCATGATGTTGTGTCTCATCACAGCCTCTGCCCTCATCACTTCTGATAAAAAATAATCCACAATGATGAAGTGAGTTAAGAGGCAGTTTGTGTGGGGCAGAAGTCAATCAGTGGTTTGAAAGAAGTTTTGACACTAGAAGTGAGGAACGCAAACTAGGATACCCAGTCTTGTGCTTCTGCTAGCTCACTTCTCCATCTGACCAGAGTCCCTTTTGTTTCTCATCAGGCATATCCCTCCTGCAAGTGTCTACTGTAAAAATCAGAAGCTCTTTCTGACAGAGAGAAAATAATAGTTCCTTCTCTTACAAAAATCAGGATACAAAATGCAGAGAGACAGGTCGTAGAGACAGATCCCAAACCAATCAAAGCTAAATGGAAGAAGAGTGGGAAAGGGACCTTCATTCTCAAATGGTGATAGAGTGAAGTTGTATTCTGTCTTTCAAACTACACCAGCAACATTTGGGGTGACTGTCAATCTGCTCCCGTAGAACCCAGTGCACAATGCTAGTCAGTGCAGGCCTGACTTTGATGCCATTACAGATGCTCCATGGACATCACTGGAAGGTGGGCTGGGCTTGTATTCACAGATGGGTACAGTTAGTTACGCAGTAACCAGCTCCCCTCCTAGCTGAAGGAGGGTGTTTGTGCTCCACAGAACTGAGCCCCCTAAAGTAAAGGGTGCCGTTACTGAGGCCCACTGAATCTGTGGCCCACTGGGTCCCAGATTGTTCCTTGTCGCCTTAATGTCTCACTCTCCTCCCTCTGCAGGGAGATGGGTAGGGAGACAGGAAGCAGGATAAGTGGCTCTGGGGCTTTTTAATCTATCAATAAAGTCACTAAACTGGGATCTCCAAAGTCAGGAACATCATTCAATTAAGCACCAGGCATGGAGCTGTCGTTACACTGGCCACAGATGCAGAGCCGGGGCCAGACAGTGATAGCTTCAATGGAGTTGCAGGGCAGGGGAGAAACTCTTCTTCCTCCTCCCCACCTGCCCGGGCCTATTCAAATGCGCTGCCCCATTCAGAGGGGATTTCTCCACGCCACGCCGATCAGGGGGATTAAAGAGCAATTAAACCCAATAAATTATCTGCTTGAAACATTTTTTTCAAAGCATCCACTGTGCTGAGGCAAAGACCCTGTCGCTTCATTTCCCCAGTAAAGGGAGATCAGGGCAGATCAAACACCCAGAGACCTGGTGACCTCAGCACAGGGTTAGCAACAACCCACAGCAGCTCCAGGGATACCCTGGGCTCCCCTCATCCACCCACGCATGACACCCCACTTCAAATTAAATCAATCACCTCCTCCCTCTCTGGAAGGGATTTTGCCTTTAAAAAATGCTGGGGGTGTCTTTAAAGCTGAAGGAACTACCCCACCACTAGCACTTCCCACCCTACCCCCCACCCTTACTCCAATAAATAAAGCAGCAAAGAGACTAGGGAAGGCTGAGACTGTTGAAGATAAACAAACAATCTTTTGCTTTCGAAGCCCCTATAATTATTTGTTGTCATTTCTCTTCTAATTAAACATTCTCTGGCTGCTTTCATCTAGGCCACATTTGATGCCATCTTGACTCTAAAACTGTAGAATGTTCCCAGCACCTGCTAGCTCCTTAGCAGCTATAGCAAGAGGGTTTAAGAGCTGTGATGTGGAATGTCATTTACTCAAAAAACAACCTGCCAACCCCCAGGAGTACTCTGGGATGGCCTGGCCCACTCTGCAGTTTCCAAGAATGTCACTAGGTTGCTTTGAGCTAAGCCCATTATCTGCCTTGATGATTCATTTACTCTTATCTGTTAAAGATCTTAGAAGTAGGAACTTTATAACTTCTTGATGTGCCTTTTAAAATGTCCATAACATGCATTAGAGTCAAATTCTGCCCTCATTTAGGCCTGTGTCCATATGGCCTAATGCCACAGCAGACAGGCCTACCACAACGTGCCCTCAACTACACCAATGAAACTTCACTGATTGCAGTGGACTTGCAGAAGTTTAATTCAGGGCAGAATTTAGCCCAGTGGGGTGTAACTAGGGGCAGCCCTGTAGAGAAGTGTGTGTTCTACTAGTTGTCACACATTCAGGTTACAGCAGAAAGTGCCAAGTGTATAAGAATAAGGAGGCAACTAGATCAGAAGCTGTTTATCCTTCGTGTCAGGCTGCCTCAGAGCACCAAGGCCCCATGGCATTGCTGTTTGACATGAGGATATTGCACTGTGATGAACCACAGATGTGCTTGTGTTCTTTGCCTTGAAAAATAAGTGCAGAATATGGTAAGGTGCAGGGGTAGGCCTATGTATACTAAGGACTTGAGCCCATAGCTGTTTTGCGTGGCACACTCATTGATTTCAGTGGATGTTCAGCATGCAGTGCAGCTGCTGGATTGGGCCCTATGCTTTGTTGGTTTTCCTCTATACATCTTCCATGCCATTATGGAAGCTAGGAAAAGAGGCCAAATCCAATCATGTATCAATGCAATTTGCCATGTTAATGCAAAGTAATGCACTTCTGACAATAGGCCAGTAAGCCAGTGGGAAAACCTACATTTTTAAGTACAGAAACCTGTATATGGCCAAGCCATCATCTAGAGAGCTTTCAGAAAAAGAAAAAAAAAAGGAGCAGAGACATAAAGTCTCTGTGGCAGAACAGGTTGCCCACCCACCATTTCCTCACCTGTAAAATAGCGATAATATTATGTTCCCATGGGAGTTCAGATTGATAAAAGGCCTTCTGATCTTCAGCCATAAAGTATTATTGAGAAAGGGGTTGAAATGCAGGCAATAGAGGTTCTGTTCCCAACTCTGCCAAACTGCTTTGTACCTCGGTTTCTCCATCGACAGTATGAGTTAATAACAGAAACCCATCTTAGTAAGATGGTTTCATTTATTTGTGTTACAGTAGTACCTAAAGGCTTGAACCAGGATTGGGGCCTTGTTGTGCTAGAAACTGAGCAATATAGTCTGTGGCAATCCTTGCAAGGCCAAGTGAAGATTTTTAAGAAGGCAGATCTGTCACTAACCAGTGTGCCACCAAAGGGCATTGCATGTTTCCACTGTATAGTTGGTAGTCCCCGACAAAAGGACTCAAACTTCATGTTTCTATCATCATCCCAGGGTTGAGTGTTTCTTATTCTAGCACATGAGATTCACTCTCATCCACTGCAGAAAATTCTTCCTCACCACCACGGCTGTCTCAATCTGCAAATGGTGGCATCATTTACCTGCCACATAAAGCTCCATTTGCTGTATATTATCCACAGACATGCCTATTCCATGGCCATCTCTTATTTGTTCATCCACCATTTTGTCTTCTCTCACCTCGCCCCTTTCTTTGTGCGGTTCTCCCAAAGGGCAGGTTTGTGGACTTCCTCTATCTGGTTCTTACACTAGGACAAATCAGGAGACAGCAAGGGGTTGACTTTATTCTGTTTCAGGTCACCAGCACAGAAAGGTTGTGGCAAAAGAGATCACTCACACAAATGTACCTGGCCAGGCCTTCTTGCCGAGGCAGGGGAGGTCTCCCCTGATCGGGCACAGGATCTGCACATGGAACAATGAGAGAAGCTAAAATTAGAGAGCAGGTCATGGCAAAGGAAACCTTAGAACTTGGGGAATTGGCGGATACTTGAACTAGGAGCTCCATTCCTTGTGGCAAGCATCTTCCTCTGCTATGGCTGTCTTATCAATGGGCCTGATCCAAAGCACACTGACATCAATGAAGTCTTTCCATTGACGTCACTGAGCCTTGGACCAGCTCCAATTTATATCAGTTATGTATCTCTTTCTGGTGCATTTTTGGAATTATTTCAGTGACCCTGGACATTTTGGGATGATTTTGTAATCAGATGGCATTACCCTGGAATCCCCCGTTGGCTGCCATATTCAGTACAGCACTCCTGTGGCATTGAAGGCCCTGGCCAAAGAGCTTAGGTCTAATGATGTACAGTATCTCTAGGAGTTTACCCAGAGCTCATGGACAAGATCATGGGCTGTGAAAAATCAAATGGTTTTACAATAATTAGACTAGCCACAGGACTTAGACTCAAGCAACCACTAAGCTGATCTTTGAGGCAGGGACAATCATTTTGTTCTGTGTACAACCGGTACCTAACATAATAGGGTCCTGGGCCCAAGGTCACAATTGGGGCTGGTAGGCACTATTGTACTACTACTACGATAAAATAATCATTGATACTCTGTTATGATTATTTCCTTCCGAGTATAACTGATTTCTTAAACTAATGTTATTAATATATTTAATTGCTAAGTATATTGAAATAAGTAGTATGTAGAAGTGTATGTATTACCTCGCATTAATATTAGCTTGTATGTCTGTGCCTCTAGCTCCATCTCCATGTACATATCTGTTGAGAGAAGGTATGTAATATATACAGTAATTTCTTGACAGATAGTATAATAAACTATACTGTAATATCCTCTAATACAGTGTTTCTGAAAGTGTGCGTCGAAATCACTTTGAGAAACACATTAACTGGCTTCCCCAGTTTGTTTATTTACTGGTGCCACAGCCACAGAGCCTCATGGCTCCCATTGGCTCTGTTTTGTCCTTTGCAGCCAAGGGGAGCCACGGGAAGCAGCATGGGCCGGGCCACTGCTTCCTGCGGCTCCTCTTGGCTGCAAAGGACGAAATGGAGCCAATGGGAGCTGTGAGGCTCCGTGGCTGCAGCACCAGTGAATAAACAAACCAGGGTGATCAGTTAATGTGTTTCTCAAAGTGATTTCGAAGCACACTTTCAGAAACTCTGCCCTAGGATGTACTATGGGATTTTTATATAAAAATCCATGAGGAAAGGATTCACAGCAAAGGAAAACAGAAGGGATGTCCCAAACCAATATGCATCCCGTATTGTTGTCCTAGAAATAAAGGGCCTGATTCTCCTCTCACACTGGTTTTGAATTGGTGTCCTTGAGTGATTCGTGATGTATGCGAGCACGTGAGGTGAATCAGGATCAAGCTATCTGCCACAGTTTGCACTGCAAACCTTGCTGTGATGTGCACAGCCACAGAGCTGGAAGGAGATCAGTCTGATGAGAGAATGAGCTATCATTTTATTCAGCATTAGGACCTGATTCAATCAGAAAATTGCTCAGAAATATATTCTTTTAAATGCAGGCAGGACCTTTTACAGATGCTTAGTGGCAGGTAAGCCTGAAGCCATGACTTTGATTCAGAAATGGGCAGGGGGTGACACCTCTGTGGAACTAATGTGACTTTTGGGTGTCTGCAAGGGAAAGGGAGAGTAATCGTATTTACTATCATCAGAACAGTTGTTGATTTGGCAGTAGGATCCTTGGAATGGCATGTCTGGTGGGAATGGCTGGCATTTGTTACATGAGTCTTTTCACTGAATGACATTGGCAAAACCTGAAAACAAAGTGGTCTAATGTCAGTAATTCCCTCAGCCAATTTACATGCACATGTTTTTAGGAAGGGAAGACCCTCGGCCACACACCTTTTCCTGAACACACACACACACACCAAATATCAAGGACACTACAACTGCCATGGAAGCGCCAAACAGAAGCAGCAGCATTCCAGCAATATGTGGCTTGTAGTAAATCTCACTCAGCATCTGGAGGTGCTGTTATTCTTAGAAGGCCTTGCATTTGACACCACACTGGGCAAGATATAGTGCAAGTTGGGGGTGGGGCTGTCAAGAATGGATGACATAAAATCCAATGCCATATTTCTGGGCTCCACGTAATTCCCCCAGGGGAGAGACCTTCCCACAATGTAAGGAATAAAGCACAGATATGAAAGAAGTCCTGATTCCAGTCGGTGTCTATGGTTGCCTGCTCTGTGCCTCTATGCAACGCTTTAGTACTACTTCTGTTATGGTCGTTGCTAGTGGTCCCAGCTGAGATCAGGAGAGTGTTATGGTAAGTGCTCTACAGAGCCCTAAGTAAAAGACAGTCCCAGTCCTAAAGAGCTTAAAGTCTAAGTAAACAAGACAGAAGTGGTTGGGAGAAAGGACGCATTTTGATCCTCATTTTATAGATGAGGCATCCGGGTACAGCCAGATTAAGTGACTTGCCCGGGATCATTTAGAAAACCTGTGGCAGAGCAAGGAATTTGGAGCCCGATCTGCGTCTCTCCTCTCCCAGTGCCTCGATCACAAGAGGAGCCTTCCTCTCAGCCTCTGAGCCTGACAAATACCGGGCAGATTTGTTGCTACCGTCACAATGAAAACATGTCGGGCAGTTTCTGCCTTTCCTTGCTGCGCAGGCCTGGGTGGCTTAACCAGCCAGATGATGCAGCTCTGGGTGGCTCCACTCTCCCCTCCCCACGAGGCGAGAGCTGTTGTGCAGGGGATCCCTTCTGCCACCCGCAGGACAGGGACCCTGCCTCAGGGCACAGCCTAGACAGGTGCCCCGCAGCTGCCCCAAGGCTCTGTCCCACCTGCAGGTGCCAGCGCTGTCCATGGCCAGCCCCGTAGTAGAGCAGGAGATGGAGGCAGCCAATAGCCACCCGCGCTGCAGCCAGGGGCCCATCCCGCCCCCATCGCTTCTGCTGCCCGCTGGCTGCTCCCCCGCTTGGCAGCCGCAGCCCCCCTGCGCGTCGCAGCCTCTTGCGCCACCTCCCGCCGCGGGATCCCCCCCCCCCCCACCACCACCATGCGCCGTTGTCTCTGCTCGGAGCCCCGCCAGCAAGGAGGCGGGAAGTGTCCTCGGTGCTGGGCCGCACCTCGCAGGGCAGGAAGAGAAGGGAGAGCAACCTCCTCCCCCGTCTGCGCCCCGGGGGCTGGGAGGAGCTGCGCGCTCTGCCCGCGTGTCCCCTCCAGCGCCCGGCTTTTAAGGCGTTTTTCCCCTTCGTGTCTCTGCTTTTTAAAGCCTCCTTTGCAAACAGAAGCAGTTTCCTTTTGGGGTGCCACTAGGACACGGCGAAAGGCCTTTTAACCCAGCAAAGGGGTAACCGGGGTGGGAGGCGCGTCTCTTCTCCGCGTCTGTGTTCCGCGAGGGCGGGCTGTGTAGGGGCTTTACATCGGGCAAGGGGGCATGAGCGCACGTGGCTGGAAAAGGAGCCTCCGCAGCGGCCTGGACCTGTCTTCCGCGCTGCCAGCTCCTTCTCTGCGGCCCGCCCGCCCCCTGCCGCCGCACACCGGCGCTCGGCGCCTCCGCTGGGTGCTGCTCTGCCCGTCACCCTGTCTGCGCCCCCCTTCCGCTGCAAGGAGTCTCGTCCTGGGCCCAGCTCGGCTTGCCCGCCTCTCCCTGTGCAGGGCTCACCCCGCCCTGCCACTTACGTCTCTGGCTACCCAGGCCCCCTCCCCTGAGCCGCTCTGCCAGGCCGCTTCCAGCGCCCCGGGAACCCTTCTCCTGAGCCAGGTCTCCGAGAAACGAGCAAGCCAAGAGCGCTGTCAAACCAAACCCTTTACCCCACCCTGCTACGCGCTAGCTTTGCCCCGGGCCGGGGCCACCTGATGCCCCCCACCCAGTCCCCTTCCTCAAGCCACAGTCCCTGCCTTGGCCAGCACGCAGGGTACTGCCCGGCCACGGACTCTGTGGATAAGCTGCTTGGCACAAGTATCCCGCTTTCCTGGCTCTTTGGGGCAGCGTTTGGCACACGTGGGTGCTGCAAACCGGACAAGGACTCGCAATGGGATGGGGTTAGTGTGGGTGTGGGTGTGGAGGGGGGGCGAGAAACACGCTTTCTTGGCACATTCCCTTCGGTTGGGATTAACTCTAGAGACCCACGTGGCTGCTCTGTGCGCTGCGTTGTTTCGTTGCAAGGAAACAGAAGCCGCCCTACATCGCGTACATTTCTCTTCACCTTACACGTATGTTAGACAAGCTGCAATAACTGCTGGTCCTGGAGCAGGGAGAGCAGGCGACTGTCTGCCTCCTCCTCTCATGCCCAGCTGCCTCCAAGGCACAGGCCATCTGCTACCCAGTCCTGAGCAGTGGGACATTCCATGTAGCTGCACTGCATCATGGACAGCGATCTGGCTAGACTCGAGGAGTGCCCTGGCGTACAAAGGACCCAGCCCTCAGAAGCTGGGCCCAGAGCAGGGATGGGAGTTCTTAAGGGGCAGTGGAGTAACCAGTTTCTCCCACTGCCCTTTAGTTCTTGCAGGGGGATGAGGAAGGGCGGGCGTGACAGCCGCGGCTATCTGGGGAGCTGTTTAAAGTGACGGGATGGTCGCTGCTTAGAGCTGGAGCTTTTCGGTGCCTGTTCTTCCCTGCTGATTCACGCAGTTGTAGCCAAACAGCACGTAGCGTGATTTGGGGGCTGAGCAATTTTTAGGAGTTACTCTTCCCTCCCCGCTCGCACACACACACACACCCCGGAGAGGTGAGCTCTGCCTTGGGAGAAGGAAAACTCCCAAGCTGCCCACCTGGAATTCTTTATCCCAGCAGTGCCAGTCGCTCACACGGAATGTGCTTGGAAATCGCTCAGGAACGGAAACTGTCCCACCTATCCAGGAATATTTTCACATTCTTTGCAAACGCCCCCAGCATTTTAAAGCTTTTTGCCTCTCGCTTCCTTCCCACCCCACAAGTCAACGAGTGCCTGATTTTTGTGTCCCTTGAATCAGATTTTAGGAGGCTTGTCCTTGATTTCTCTGAGAGGTAGAAAAATGGGTCCTTTAATCTCTCTCTAACCCCGTGACCTTCCTCCCTTAAGGAGCTTTTCCCCTTCATGTCTCTGCTTTTTAAAGCCTTCTTTACAAATAAAAGCAATTTCCTTTTAGAACTGTAACTAGGACATGGTGAAACGCTTTTTAAAACAATGAAGGGGTAAAACTGGGGTGGAAGGGCGCTTCTCCTTTCAGTGTTTGTATTCTGCGAGGGCTGTTTGTTTAGATACTTTACATAAGACAGTAAACATTAGGCAAGTTGAAAGGCTTTAATTAAAAAAGGTGGTGAGCTAGGGAAAAAGTCCTTTCAATTTATTCAGCTACTTAGGGAAACGGCCCCAGACAGACAGACAAGATAAATACATCCTACGGTGAGGAGTCCAAGAAAACCTAGAGGACAAAGATAAAGAATATTAGAATATCCTCATATCTACCTATAGCTACAAATAAATAGATACAGATATGTGATATCGGTACACCTATATTTATTACATGCACACGTGTTTATAATTCATTTATTACTCAGTTTATCTTACATTATTATAAACATATTTACGTATAGACCTTAATAAAACCGAGACAAACATAAGTAGTAATACAGTAGAAAGTCTATCAGCAGATGTGTATGTGAGTATGGATAGACTTGTGTGCTATATATCTATTTGCACTATTCCTATATACACGTTTATCCTTTATATGGGCTTGAATGCAATATATAAGCCTGTTACGATTATTCAATGTTTCACGGATTCCACTTGCGTTTATTTATGCAAACACAAGCATCGCTCTCCCTTTCTCACTTTCTATGGAAAACAGAGGTATACTTATATATGTATAGATAATGTGTATGTTTCATAGGTCACACAAACACGACGTTGAAGTAAAATGCCAATCTTGTTGTGTCCCCTACGAGTGGTAGCCTGCAACCATGTCTTTTAGCTCGGCGCCAGCAAACATTCCACCTATTTTCTTTTTACTCTTTTTGCTTAATGTAAAAATCTATAAGCGAGACGCCCTGGGAGATCACAACCTTTTCACTGACACCCGACAACCTGGCTTTGAAGTTCCTTGACTTTTTTCTCAAAGGCCTGTGTGCGGAACTGGCAGGTCCTGAATGACCCCTGCATTGTAATCGAGCTGATATTGCAGCGATTCATTGGACCAGATCCGTGTACTGATCTCAGCTCTCTGATCTGTGAGCTGGCAAAAGCAGCGCTGTTCATTCACAAATCCTCTTCAGTGCTTGGGCTGCCACTAGGGTAGCCCTGAACCCAGAAGAAACGGCAGCAGGAATCGCCTGTGACGCTTTGCCATGAATATTGCATTAGATGCCTCTACATAGTCAAATGCCAAGCCCAGCTCTGCAAAACTCCCTCTGCCTGGCATTCCTTGGGAAAGAAATGCTAGGCTTGCCTTCCAACTGCAGGGGTTTGAAACTGATCACTTATGTTCTGTCTACGTGCATAATGAACGTTTACAAATTAGACTGAGCAATTAGTCCCATTCTCTTCTAGGGCTGGGCATATTTCAGGCTTCACAAATATCACCCATGTCTTTTGGTTTGGATCGTATTTAATACGGGGGTGGGAGTTTATTAAATTAACCCATCTTTAAACTGTAAAATAAACACGTTTTTTTTATTTTTTACTGTTACTCTAACCATGTATCATTGACTCTTCATTTAAAAAGCACTCTATATCTATACACCTATCTATAGATATATTTTTAGATTTTCAGATTAGTACATTGGCAGTTATACAAGGAGGGGAAAGTATTTCATTTTTCTCCAAAGGTTTGGGGTTTTTTTTCATTGCGCACGTCAGTTGCTTAAAAATCACCAACTTTCTCTTTGCCCTAATAAAAGACATATTGTAAAGTTACAATAATAATATATGCAGTATAAAGGCTAGATAATTTGAAAGGGAAAATATTTCAGGGATTTTAAAATATATTTGGTTTTTTTAAAAGTTCTGAGCCAGACAATCAATTTTAAATTACTCTCTCTTTCTCTCTCTTTCTCTCTCTCTCTCTCTCTCTCTCTCTGTGTGTGTGTGTGTGTGTGTGTGTATGTATTCAGGTCCGAATTTACCTCAGTGACTACAAGACCTTTTAAAAGTCTTAAAATCTGGATAATACAAATGCAAAAGCTGGAAAATCATATACAAATTATATACAAGTATGGTCTAACATTGGCATTGCTGCTTTCTGGAAAGGAACCGACCCAGTTAATATAAAAAGTGGTATCTTTAGCAGGCAGAAGTATTCATATTTGGATACATTCTTTTAAAATAATTGTGCTAGAACACATGGCTCCCAACTGTTAAGCCAAACCAAACCAAACAAACAAAATCCTAAATTTATTTCCCCCTATGGGATCTTGATGAGAACTGTTGTATATACCGCAACAGTAATCAAACAAAATCTAAAGAAAAGGCGTTTCAGACACACAAATCTATTCCGAATATTAATTGCAGGTTTCAAATTATCTGTCTTATTTTCTCTGTGAAGTCATCCCACATATATTATTACTGAAAACGTTGCAATAGTGAAACCAGAGAGAAGACTGTATTTCCTCATTTTCAGCGTGTTGCTGAGCAATACTTCAGCATCGAAGCAATACTTTAATCCGAAATACACAGGTAAACTTTGCTTGTTTCGAATCACTCGGGAAATAAAGATGTGAGATGCCCGCTTAAAAGTGCAAACGCTTAATTCCTCCAACTAAATATACACAGTCTGGATGGAATCCTCTGTCTGGAACAGGCTGGTGAGAAACCTCTGCTAGAAAGTGACACTAACAAACTAAAGTGAGTTGCCAGCGTTTCCAGCAGGCTGACGCATTCAACTTACTGTTTGTTTTCCAGGAGAGTCTTGCCCATTCCTTACAATGTCATGTAGTCTTTTGGCAACTGAACTTAACTTTCTCCAGCGAAACTGTTTGTTATTATTGGAGATGATAAAAAAGACCCCGATTAAATATTCTCTAGATGAATCAGAGATATAATACAATGTAAATGATCCTACACCAATTGTTTGAAAGAAAGGTTTGGCAACAATTACCACTATTTTGGAGGGGCATATGTGTTTGGTTTCAGTTGTTTCCCTCCCTCCTCCCCCCCCCCCCCGCGGGAGAATCTCCTGTTGAATTTGTTTTCCAGAAAAAAGGAACAGACCGAACTTCTTATGACTCGTGACAGTGAGGCGAGACAGGGCTGAAATAATCACCCAAACACCTAATTAATATTTCTTCCAAAATTTGGTTTGCGGTTTTTGGGGGGTGGCCGGAGATGGAGTTAGCTTGTAAAATCCACAGCCAAAACAGAAAAGAGCAAACAAGCCATTGGCAGTGTAGCGATGTGAATCAATTGGATACAAATCCCAGTTCAAATTACCTCCCACCCAATCCTTAAACAGCTGTAAAGTAGCGTTTGGGAGACCATAAAAGTTGATTATCTAGCGGGAAGTTGGAGTTGAAATTACGCAGTTAATTAGAGCATTGACGATTTCTCGCTCCGAGTAAATCTTGAGGTGTAAATCCAAAGGCGTTTCAGGGAATTAGCTACATATGTGGGAAATCTAAGACTAGATCCCATTTCCCTTCCCTAGTCTCTGCTAATGCTCCACATAGTATAGAGTTGCTGAACTTTACCGTCACAACAGAATCTGTTGTGTCTATACGGATTAACCCCCCTCCATCGCAGAGAGAAAATAAAACCATGAAACTTTATGCGAAAAGTACCGAAAAATTGTTGGCAGCGCAATGGAGGCGTGAGGATTAAACACACACACACACACACACACACACCTTTTGGGAAATATCCGTGGTGTATATTTTTATTGTGCCCCCCACAGAACTCCACGTAGTCAGCTTTAAAAGTAGGTGTTTCGAGTGTTTATCAAATCCTTGCTTGGAATAATTTCAGTCCAGTCATTCCAGTCAAAGGAGTCACTGTCTTGTATATCGTAGGGAAAGTTCTAAATTGGGGGGACAGCCCCGGAGTTTCATGCTCCCAGGAAACAGCCTCGC
The DNA here is from genome assembly GCF_052426305.1 of Pelodiscus sinensis. Taxonomy (NCBI): domain Eukaryota; kingdom Metazoa; phylum Chordata; order Testudines; family Trionychidae; genus Pelodiscus; species Pelodiscus sinensis. Next base: position 244,210,046 of record NC_143053.1, on the reverse strand, counting down.
TCCTTGACATGAGACAGAAAAATAAATGTCAGTTGGGCGCGTGGGGCCCGATTCTCAATCCCTGCCTTTGGCAAAGCTCCTGTTAGCGTCTGTGAATGTCTGGGGGATCTCTGGCGGACTAAGGAATGAAGGATTTGGCCTCTATACTGTCTGGAGCCAGAGCGGAGTGAAATTATGGAATACTCTCCCTCACCCCCATCATAAACTTGGTTCTCCGTAGTGTGTAAAGTTGGCTGGGGGACGCTACCCAGCTGGACTTTTAGTCCTAATGTGTCCGTGAATGAGCGGGCGCCATCCAGCAGTCTTTGCTCAGGCAATGCTTCCCAATGACTGTCCCTTTGCACCTCCCAATTCCCTGGAAGCTTAGAAAGGACAGGAGGATCAGGTCCTGGTAGTAGCTTGGCTGTGCTGCTGTTTAGAAGGTGGAGAAGTCGCAGTATTCCAGATCCGTCCTTGCAGAGAAGTTTTACCAATAGTAGCAAATGCCTCTCAACAAGGCCAGCGGGTTTCACGCAAACCTGCCTGCCTTCAGTAACACCCCCGAATAGGTGCGTCAAAGCACCATCAGTGCTTTTGGAAGGAAGTACTGTGCACCGAAACCCTGGGGTGGCCATTGACACAAAGTTTGTCTTTTGCGAAATCTCTTCCCCCTACTCCCCGATGTTAACATCTCTTTAATAACCTGGACATGAACCGAGCCTTAGTTTTGCCGCATACGTTATGTGTTGGCAACAAACCACCTCTTTGTTGTTGTAGGATCGCGTTCCTCTTACTCTTGCAGAGTGGTAGCAACCTTGGTCAGAGAGCAGGTGCGTGTCATTCGAGAGCGATCAGCAAGTCATGTGACAAGCGTTTACACACACTGTGCACACGCTTGATATGAGATTCGCACTGTGCAACTTATACAGGATGTGGATTGCCAGAGAATTTGTCTTTCATCCCGCTCTACCGCAAATGAAGATCACCATGAAGTTCAGAACGATTCTTTCTAATTCTGGAGAGAAAAAATAACTAACACTCAACACAATTTGTTCACTTTGGAGTGCATACAAATCTTCCTACTTTCCACGATCACCCATTCACATCCCCGCCTCCCAGGGCAGTGCTAGGCTGAGGACAGAGGAATGAATAGGATACATGTTCAGTATAAGCAGATAATAAAGTTTTCATGATCCAGACAGAAAGTAAACCCCGGACTCTAGCTCATCCAGTTGCCACAGCTGACGGGACAGTCTTCCTACAGAGAGGTGATTAAACACTTACAGGAAACGGACACCAGGACTGATCGCCCAGCTCACCTTCATGGCAAGTCATGGCCAGAGTCTGAAAAGCTGCCTGAATTGCCCTATTCAGTTTTCTGAAGTGTAGGCTCCTGACGTATGTTTGCTACACGCGCTATGTCATGCAACCCTAGCAGTGGGGCAAACGGCAATCTTGTGATCTTAGCGGCAGGGGTTTGTTTTTGTTTGAGGCTTTCCTTCCATTGCACCCCATCAATGCAGATGCTTTGTGGTGTGTGAAGCTCTTTTCAGGACAACAGTTCAGATTTATTTTTCAGCACTTGCTGAATTTTCCCTCCTTCCCTACCCGAAAAGCGGGACAACCGGGAGCTAGTGGATGTCTTGACATAAGCATACCGCTGGCCACAGAACTTAGTACCGTTCAAAAGCCTTTATGCAAAGGTGCCTGGGACGCGAACGCCGGGCTCCCTTTTCCTCCTCATCCCCCGAAACAAACTCCAGTTGCTGTCTCTAAACCACCTGCAAAGCTTGTTAAAAAGTGATCGCTTATCACACGTGTGGGAAGTGATCACAATCGCTGCTGTGAGTTTTAGCTAGCGGTAACCGACAGGGAATGGGTGTATATGTTGCATTTCAATGGTTTTTGTACTGCCTCGTTTGAATCTTATCTTGGGTTTTATCCACTTCTGTGCTTGCCCGTTTCTCAAACTTTATGAGACTTTATTTTCGAAACAATGGCCTCTAAGAGCAGATACAAATCACTTTCACCTCCTCTGTAGTCACCATTGTTCCACGAGAGAGATGGGACGCGGGGGGAGAGGAAGAGGTATTACTGGTTTGCAAATCTCACAAAACTGAGAAATCTGGTGCATGCCAACTGTTTGCAGACACTATCCTCGCCTTTTGTTGCAAGCATGGCGTGAGTTAGAATGTGAGCTAGAATTTCTCGATTTTATGTGTGTTGCCTTTACTTGTGGTTCTTTGGGAGCTCAGTGAGATCCGAGGGACCGGGGCAGAGTTGGCCTTGAATCTCTCAGCTTTAGCCTTTGCCGTTGCTTTGTTGTGATTTAGCTTTCAGAATGATCAGGGCATCTTCTACCAACTGTGTGACTGACAAGTCCGGAGAAAGACTGGCCTATCTAATTGCTTTCATTACTTCTAACTTTCACCATATCAACCAATATGAGCTGTAAGAGACAAGGTTAGCAGAGTAATGATACAAATCGCCCTGCTTTTAGCCTGACTGCAGCATGACAGTCTAATATTTCCAATGGAATTACAGAGCAAGCCACGCCATGCATGGAACAGAATCGATCTGGACAACTTTGACCTTCTAATGTTTCCAGATTTAATCTAATAACTAACTTTTCTGCGTGTGATAGGTGAAGAATGTTAGAAAGGGCACACTCTGTATGTGTAGAAAAGTGCGAAATTTTTATTTATTTTAGTTACCGATGTTTATGCTTTAGCGGGAAATTCATTTTTAATGGTAGCCATTTAATTGATCCACGTTTTAGCTAGACAGATACATGCAGAGGAAAGAAACATACAATCCATCGCCGCAACATTAAAACCTACCAGTTCTGCCAGCAGTCACCAACTCTGTTCGATACCTTGAGAAAGCACAAAAATACTTCAAAGGACACCCTGGCCATCTGCAGCAGTAATAAATAAAAATATATATTTATTCGGGTACAATGTAAAGTGTTTGCAGTACTTCTACATTCTGAAAAATAAAATTGCTGCTGAAACATTTTTAAATTGGATGGAACCTTTAGGCAGAAATACTATTGGAAATTCAGGTGTGACAGATTTTCTTAGACTGGTATCAGGTCCCCTTTTTCCCCTCTGTTCAGAGTTGTTCCTTTGCTGGGGTCAGGGCATAGTCAGTTCCAGTTATTGTTTTGTGCAGCTTTGTTTTTCTCCTGCTTTGTAGTTTATCTGAGGAATTCTCCTCAACTCCCTGCCTCTTTAAAATATATATACTGTATAAATGTCTCTACTAAAGACCCTTTTAAACAAATGGACATGGCAAAGCGTCCTAGCAATAACGGCAAGAAAGCTTGTTTGATACACTGGACAGGTAATGTTTATTTCAAGCTATTTTAAGTTTTAGTCAATAACTTGGATCCGCCCGGGAGCGAAATATTTGACGTGCAACACCTCGAACACGTTTAATTATGGGGTAATAGCAAGCCAGGGCTTCTAAGTAATTAGAAAATACTTCTTGGGAGACAGACTAATCGCTTTTCATGGGGCACTTCAAAAAAATTAACCCTGGTGCTTGTTTAAGCAAAACAACTGTAGGTCATCAAGACCTGATCTTATTGCGGACGATCCAGGAGATTTAATGCGTTCTTTACCTCCAGACCCCCAAAGGCACATTTGAATTGCCCCCCCATCCAAACCAACAGGAACTAAGCCCTTCGCAGTAATGTCAATGTGAGAGTTTGGATGACACAAAAGCAATATGCAAACGAATTCTCTTATAGGTGAGGGACCTGACACAAGCGAGGGACTGACCGTCTCGGTGGTCCTAGGGACCAAAAGGGCAAGGAAAATCTGGGAGTGGGCATCCCAGATTTGTGCCTAGAGGCTGCAGCATTTCGCTTGATACGGATTTCCTTAAAGCAAGACTAGGCTGCGCTTTGGGCAGGCACTGAAGTGACAGACGTGCGTGCGCTTTTGCCCTCCTGGGTTCGAGCCCATCTTGGCACTCTGCATTTGACTCCAGCTGTCGAGCACTAAAGATAGCCCATAATGACCAGTGCTGGGTCTATATAACGTCATCACCTCCCTCACCACGCGTGGGCACCGGGCACTGCTCTGGGTGGGCTTGCTGCGGGGCCTCCGCTGTTGAGAAGTTTAATTAATTTGAGATGGGGTTTTGCTGGCTTCGTTTTAGCCCCAACAGTTGCAGCTCTCTCGCTCTCGCTCCCTCTCCTCCCCCTCCTCTGAGAAAACTGTACCGCAAAGAGCAAGGCAACAGCAAAGTTGGAACCTGGTGGGTAAAGAGAAGACTCAGGAACCAGCGCGGGGGAGGAAGGGGGAATTGTCTTTGGAGCCTCCGGCAACTTTCCTGGTCCCCCAGTTGTCCCTCCCCTTTACCCGCGCGTTCTCTTCCCAGCCTCCCTGCTCTCCTGCCGGCCTCCCAGAGCTCCCGCCTCCGCAGGCTTCTCGGGGCCCCGCTCCTTTTCGGAGCAGGGGAGGGGAAGCATCGTGCGGCGCTCAGGCGAGGGGACTGTGTCTCTTAGCAGCCCCTGGAAGGGCAGGAGCTGTTTCCTGGAGTGTGTGTTTTGGCCCCTCGCCTTCATTTAGTCTTTGGCGCTGCTTGCCCGCCGATCACAGCAGTTTGTTGGCACTGTTACCCATTACTCCCCCTCTGCCGTCGTTGTGTGTGTGTGTGTGTGATGTGTGTGATTTTAAAGCGCCACGAACTCGCCTGCTCTTCCTTGACCTTTTGGTGACTTTCACAAATTCACGACCAGCCAAGCAAGCACAGATCGCAGGCTGCAGCCGATTATTTTGGTTTTGTCTGTGGGCGGATTGTTTTAGGGCCGTTCCGTTCCTTGCTGGCCAAAGAAGGAGATTTTTGGTAACACCAACAGGAAGGTAGGGAAAGGGTGAAGAGGGGGCCCACTTTGAAACTACACGTGAGACCCCCTTCAAAATTACATAATCCTCCCTTTTCAGTCCAGAGGTACTTTGATCCCAATTTGGGGTTTCAGGGGATTTCTTTCTAAAGACAAAGACAAGCAAGTGGAAGTCGTGGCAGCTTTTCAATACGAAAAATTAGCATGTGATTATTTGGATGAAAAAAAAAACTTCGGGGGGGGGGAGGGTTGGAGTGAGGGGCAGCATCGCCTCACATTGCCTGTCAATGGGAAACCTCTCTGTTTAATATTGTTTCTGAAGCTTGGAATACATGATCAAAGGCTCCTGTCCGGCTTTCCGCGGAATGATTCAATTATCATCCCCACTTACGTTTATTTCCCTGACGCCGCAACTAGCACCACCACCTTGGACGTTTGGGAAACCTTTGAACGCCTCGTCTCCCTGTTATATTTGCACCGTTCTTCTGCGGGTTGTATTTCAGGATCAGGAAAAAAGGGAGGGGAGAAAGTAGGGAGCGTACGGAAGAGTTGTTCTAAAATTAACTGCATTTGATTTGTCCCCTCCCCTTGCAAATAAAGGGGCTGCAGAAAAAAAATCCCTTTGTATCACACAGCACCTCGTTTAATATTATTTATGCATTTGTGCAAGGAATTATGGGATTTCTCCCTTCTCCCTCCCCCTCATAGTAAACAATATGGAAATAAAAAAAATGTATACTGGAGGCTTTTCTAATGAATCAGACAAAGATATAAAGCGAAGGAGATCAGCAGGGCAAGTGGTGATGTATCTATCTGTTGTTTAGGGGGTTAGCTGGTTCTGCATTCTCTCTCCTTTAAAAACACACAGACACTCGAGTAGAGAGGGTACTATTGCTTTAAAAGAAGGGGGAGGGGGCATTTAGAGGGGAAGGGGGGGCTGCTGCTGTCATTTACTAGAGTGCTACTGTATCACGTGTGGAAATGCCTCCTCTGCCATTGGCTGAAGGCACGTGTCTAGGATACCGGGCTTGCAACGTCACTTGAGGGGCTCTATTAAAAATAAGAACAAAAATCCAGAGTGAAAGTATTTCAGGTTCAGTTTAAGTGGCTTCTAAATTTATACCTAAAGTATAGCGAGACCGGGGGAGATTTTTTTCCTTATTCCTGCCATGTAACCTGGAATATTTCATTCAAAGAGGGGGAAAGAGAGACCTGCCTTGATTGTCCATATGTCTCTGTGTGTCTCAAGATGCGTGCGCTGTGCGGTGTGTAGAGAGAAATATGCACCCTCTTCTAGAGTGTCTCTAGCAAAGCAGATGGGGCAGCACTGACATTTTTATTATTATTTTTATTTTTTTCCCCTGGAAGGATCTTCACAATTTTTTTAGGATACTGTTGGCCTCTTTTTTTCTTTTAAAACCCAGGAGCTGGAGAAGAGAGAACGCGGGGGTGGGGGGTGGTTAATGAAAGTCCTAATGAGGGACACATTTGGGGGGAAAGAATGCATCGGTTTGCAGAACTGACAGGCTAACCCGCGGAAGAGAGGAGAGGAAAGCAAAGCGGGGGAGGGGGGGAAGAAGGAGGATTTAAAAACAAGGGTTTGGGGAAAGTTCGACCCCAGCTGAGGCTCTTGATTTCGCAAGCGACGGATTGTGAATGTTCCTGGAACTGAGTGGAGCCAGGAAACAAACCAAGACGCACTGAAACAAAACCCCGCGCACAAAGGGGGTGGGGGGCTTCCAACGAGGAACATTTGGGGATTTGTCATCCAGCATGGAGGAGAATGACCATAGTCCTAGGGCAGAAGCGGCGGAGCAGCAGCAGGAGTCCAGCAGCAGCAGCGAAGCAGAGCCCAACAGGCGGAGGGCGATGATCCTGCCCGTGGTTCTGCAGGCGCCTGGCAATCACCAGCACCCGCACCGGATCACGAACTTTTTCATAGACAACATCCTGCGGCCGGAGTTCGGGCGGAGGAAGGAAGCGGGGACCGGCAGCAGCGGAGGCAGCAGCGGCAGCAGCCCGGAGCAGCTGCTCTTAGCCGGCAGGGAGAACCGCAGGAGTCCTTCTACAGCGCCCGGGTCTGGGGGGCCACTCAGCGGCGGCGGAGGAGGCTCCGCGGGCGAAGGAGAAGGAGGCTCCAAAGCCCTTGCTCTCAATGGGGGAGCCAAGAAAGGAGGCGACTCTGGAGCACTGGAAGGCGCCTTGAAATCCCGGGGGCTAAGCGGCGGCGACCTGTCTGTGAGCTCGGACTCTGATAGCTCCCAAGCCAGCTCCAACACCAGTAACCAGCCCATGCTGTGGCCGGCCTGGGTTTACTGTACTAGGTACTCGGACAGGCCTTCCTCAGGTAAGACTTACCTCGGGACGTAGCCTAGCGCTGGCCAGGGAGGTTTAACCCAAAGATCCCGGCCTTCCCTTCCCCTAGCCCCTTTGGCTCCACTTGCCATAGCACAGGCGGCTTTCCTCCCAGCCCCTCTCCTCCCTCTCTCCCTATCAACCAACCATTGAATCAGTGAAGCCTAGGCTGATCTTTCCACATGGCTCTTCAGAAAATATTTGGTTGGTGGAAGAAGCACCAGAAAAAAATACACTAACCTAGATTTAAAAAACAACCCGTAGAGAGACAAGTTTTTTTTAAAAAAAATCGTATTTAAATGTAATGAGGAGAGGGGGATATTGTTATTACAGGCAGATGAAAATGAAAGCGGACAAACTAATTCCTACTGTCTATACACACACACACACACACACACACACACACACACAAAGCGATCAGCGGTTAGCTTAGCTAGATCTCAAAACAGAGAGGGACGGTGCTAGTGTGAGGATTTGGGTTTGGGCATGGTTTTAAAAAGAAAAGGTGGAAAAGAAGCCATTAAAGCCCCTTCTTTGAACTCCACGGAGATCCTTCAAGGAATCTGCCCATCTTCTCCTTTGGCTTGTTTGGAGGGTGAGGAGTGGAATTCATATATTCAGCTGCCTAGCCAATAGGCCTGGCATTGTACATTTTCAAACCCCAATATTTTGTTTATTCTTTTAAAGCAGGCCTTTAACTCGCCGCTGTCGCCTTGCTCTATTGTACATTTTCATACATGTAATTGAGTTCAGATCTTTAATAAGGGAATAGGACAATTTCCAGAGGATGAGAAAGTTAATTTCAGAGAATCCTGGGAAGGCGTGCCTGCTGGAATGAGATTTCAGAAGCAACTCCCGAAATTATCTCTGAAGAGATTTAAAACCCACCGGTGAATTTCCTTGTTTTAACGTAGGGAAAGCATGAGTGGATTTAAGGGGGACGCGTTAATCTACGTACACAAGAATTAGAAACCTCTTTAGAGATACTGTTTTCCGGGCTGTAAATCAGATATTAAAAATATTCACAAAAAAGTATTTCCCAACAGCGATTAGCCAATCTTGTCCCCCATCCCCACCCCGAACTGTTGTATAGTTGAGGAAAAGAATGTAGGATGGATTTTAAAAAATACTTTGTAATAAATGAGAGACAACTCTTTAGCTCCACAATTCCATATGAATAGAAATTTACTCCATTGTTCTCCACTCCTCTCCTTTGTTAATATTTAATTAACATATATCCTCACAATGGCACAGGCTAGAGAGAGAACCCTCGCTTGTGGTGTGCAGAATAATATTAAAAAGAATAAATAAATAAAATAGTAATAATTAGAATAATTGTTTACTCGACATGTGAGCAATGCAAAACTCCAACCTACTCCGATATACAATATAAACAAACGTTTGGATTTCTATATTATATCGATATAATGTAAGAAAGAGGGATTCTTAACCATTCTGTGCAGGAGATAAAAAATAGATAGCTGTCAATGCCTCTCGAGGTACACGTTTTACCTTTCAGTAGTGAAGCCATGTCTGGGTTTAAAATAATGTAACACATTTGTATTTTTAAAAATCCCAAAGAAATTGTATCCATTACAAGACACTATTTTTTCTGCAGATGTGTTTTGGTTAATTCCAGACAGTGAGACAGGCTATTTGGTACACTTACGAAACGGGCGAAAATTACACCATAGCCCTGGACACTTCTAAGTTTCCTAGATAATTATCCAGACAAGAGAAAGGGGTGAACTCGAGAGTCCTGAGCAAACTGGAGATCCGGGTTGTTCTTTTTACTGTAATTGTTTCTTTTTATTTCGAGCACAACGTGAGGAGCGATTTGAAACAAAGCGAAAGGGACAAAGAAAAAACTGTTTTCTAAAAGCTGAAGATTGTGTCGGACCAACGCCTTTAGAGCTAGGCTAGTTGGTTCGGATTATGGGAACGTGGCACTAAACTAAACAAGAAACAGCAAACCTGCCCCACAGGCGTAGAGGCAGAAATATGCAATTTCAAAAGAAAGTCACAATACGCCAGAAACCTAGGACGTAGCCGCGACAAACAGGGCTTAATTTTCCTTTTTAATACGTTGTGTTTAATAATTAGGGCTTTTAAACAGATGTATATAAAATATAATGGGAGGCTGCGGCGGGGGAATTGTAACCAGGAAGATGGTTGACACTTTCCCCAAGCGTTGTGGTCATTATTATGTGGCCTGTTTGCTCTGTATAATATAACTGAAGCTGGGAACTAATCAAGCCCGTTTTCTCTTGCGCAGAGTAGAGGCACTTCCTGCCTGGCTTTGTCAGTCATATTTCAGCCTGTGGCAGGATCCGTCTTCTGCCCTTTGATTGACTTGTCACTAGCTAGAAGTCTTTCCCCCCATGATCGCTTTAAACCCGCGGGTTTAGGTGCTGTTTACAGTCTGCTCACTTGCGGTGGCTGCTCACGTGTGCCTGTGCTTTTAGGGATCAGACACCGCACGGAGCTGCCATCATTGGGGTAGAACCATGTGTGACATTTCCAGAACTGTGGAGGGGGGATTAGGAAGCTCGCGTGGGCCGAGCACAGAGCCCCAGCGCCTGCCTGCCGAGTGTAACACAAAATCAAGAGGGGCCAGGGAGAGCAGGAGAACCAGGGATCTCGCTGGCTGAAACTGGGGTTGTTTTTTCCACCGGCCACAACATTCGCTCGCATACACAGCGGTCCAGAGATCAGAGGCCCTCCACAGGCGCATCTCCCAAGGAAGGGCTTCCAGAGAGGGAACTGGCAAATACACACAAGGCAGCCTTGCCCTGCGGCTGCCCACAACCTGCACCTCAGGGATGGCTCCTTTTTTTGTGGGGTGCCCAAGCGGCTGGCCCGGGCAGAGAGAGGAGAGCCCCAAAGGAAACAATGAACTTGGGTGGACGCGGCGCGTGCAGTGGCCCAGCTGTGGAAAGTGGCGCTGGAAGAGGCGTCTAGGCCTGTGTCCTCCTCCCTACTGGCCCCACGCCCCTGGGCAAGAGGGTTTTGGGGGTCCCAGGCAGCGGCTCCCATTTGACCACCAGATTGCGGGTCCCGAATGCCTCTTTCTCACGCACGCACCGAGACTCGGGTCTGTCCCTCTGCCCCCGCCCCTCCCCAGGCAGTCAGAGAGGGGGGAGGGGAGCGCTCGCTCTCCTCGCCGGGGCTGATCTAGTGACTTTAGTTTGAAACTCTCAGGCCAGAGCAGAGCGAAAGGAGGCCAACGGGGCCTTAGTGTCCCTCGGTGTCCGGCTCCCCCGGCTGGGCTCAGGGCGCCAAGTGAGGCACACACGTACCAGTGACCTCAAGCACGCAAATGTCAGATGCCGGGGGAGATCATTTCTCCCGCCCCTCCCCCAGTCATCAAAAGATGTTGCCCTTTAAAACCAACCCACCTACCCCAAACTCCTGGACACCCTTCCCAGCCCCCCGACCCCATCACTTCGGCGGTGAGCGCTGGGCTCGCTCTGAGTGTGTGTGTGTGTGTGTGTGTGTCTTATTATTTTTTTTATTTCGCCCTGGACCTCAGGCCCCCGATCTCGCAAACCAAAGAAGAAGAACCCCAACAAAGAAGACAAGCGTCCCAGGACAGCCTTCACGGCGGAGCAGCTGCAGAGACTGAAAGCGGAGTTTCAGACTAACAGATACTTGACGGAGCAAAGGAGGCAGAGCCTGGCTCAGGAACTCAGCCTCAACGAGTCTCAGATCAAAATCTGGTTTCAGAACAAACGAGCCAAAATCAAGAAAGCCACTGGCAACAAGAACACCCTGGCGGTGCATCTAATGGCACAAGGACTGTACAACCACTCCACCACATCAAAAGACGGCAAGTCAGACAGTGAATAGAAAGGGGGCCGGGGGACGGCTGGGGAAGGGGGCAAGTTTCAGTCAAAGTTTATACAATGCAATAATTTAATTAAAAATAAGGGCCAGTGTATAAAGATTAAACCAGCATTAATAGTGAAAATATTGTGTATTAGATATAATTCTGCAATATTCTATGTATATATAATTTACAGGTAAGGTGTAAAAATCCAAAATATCTGATTATAAAATATTTTTGAGTTTCTTTTTATTTTGGTTCTATGGAGATTTTAGATGGTATCTTTATGAGTTTTTTTAAAGCTTAAGTTACCTTTTTATAGACTTAAGCGCTGTTTTAATGGACATTGGACAATGTTTTTTGAAATTCAAAAAAATTAAAAACAATTTTTGCTGAAGTCCAAAGATTTTTATTGCTGCATTTCACACGACTGTGAACCGAATAAATAGTTCTCCCATTTGTTCGATGAGTTTTTACCATTTCTTTTTTGTGTTTGGCTTTGGGGATAGAAAACGATTCAATTTTTTAAAAAGGTTAACAGGGAAAGAAACCCCAAAGCTTTGTATTAACAAAAAAAAGTCCAAGAGCCTTTCTTTAATTTGCCCTCGCTTCTTCATTGGGTTGGGCTCAATCAAAGACTGGAGGGTTTACAGTGACTCTGAAAAAGCTGGCCAGCAAGGGATAGAGGAGATCAAGAAGGAGTTCATTTGGCGCTTCGTTGTTTGTTTATTTTCCTTTCCTCGTAGCTTGGTTGGGAAACTTTTGAAGTAAACATCACAACTTCCGGGAGTCTGTCATAGGAAGTGAACAAACAAAACACCCTTTTCCATATGAAGGAGCCTTTTCTTTTGAGTCTTTTGCCGTATGTGTGCGCGTGCAGCCAGAGAGTGCAAACAGACACACATCCCAGTTCCCGTTAGTTCGGCGCATTTTGGTAGCTTAGACGCTGCTTCTCTTTACCCCCGGAAGGCGTTGTCCTCTAGCTGGCGATCAAGAAAGTAGCCTGGGATGACTTTTGCGAAAAGCTCTGGTTTGTCTCGGACAAATCTGCACCAGGCCGCAGGGCAGAGCTGCTGGCGTTTGAAGTTAGGGGGTTCGGAGCGCCGGCTGCCCAGAGACAGACCAAAGTTGCAGACTGTCGTGGGAAGAACAGGTTCTCGTCAACAGCTGACTGAGAACTGGTGGGCTTCCTGTCGTATACATTAGAATACGTCTCTTTAAACTCTCCTACTTGTACTACTGCTGAGTATACAGGGTACTGAAAGCAAAAAATGAGTAGCATGGCGATCGGGTGAAGAACTTATCAAACTTATTGGAAGAAAAACTGGTAAACCCATCAACTCTGGATCTGAACTGGAAAAAAAACAGACTGAACAAAGACTATATACAAAATGCATCCATAAAGCCTCTTCCTGTCTCATGGCCTCCATACGGGCAGTGTTGGGCCAGGAAAAGAACAAATCAGGAGGGATAGAGGACTAGGGGAAAGGAGAAGTGGGGGCATTTATTTCAGCACCATCAACCCCTATTATATAAGTAATTCATAAGCAGGGAGAGGGATCTCAAATGTCCTGTTTTGGTTAGAAAGACAGAGGAGCCCGTCACAAGCTGTGGTATTGTATTTAAAAAAGTAGCCTAATATTACCCAATGAGGCGGTGAAGAATATTTGTCAGTCTAGAATATAGGACAGGCTTTAAATCAGACGTATCTATTCAACTGAATAGTAAATATGAAGGGACAGTCAGTGTAAATAAAACATTTCTTGGCATTTGGGTTTTGGTTTATTTCCCCCCTTGCAATTTAGGTTTCCGATTTGAAAACATGGTACCGTGTAAACTAAGTATTTTCAAGGTTTGTAGGGTACTTTCAATAGTTCTCCCCGTTCTAGATCCCCTCGGTTTGGAATAAAGTGTCCAAAATGTTGGCCAGGACCAGAAGGCACCCCCAGTGGGTGCGTATTGTACAATAATTCAGGACTGTAGTCTCCTTGATGATTGAGGGTGAATTTATCGCTTTGCCTTAAAACCTTCTTTATTTCACAGCTATAATAGACAAACATTGTACATATTAGCATAAACTTTAAAAAAGAAGCAAACTATAAGATAAAAGCTGTAATTTTAAATTCTGTGAATAATCATCAGCTGCTTACGAGACTGGATTAAATGACATTGCCTTTTAGCAAGAAAGCAAAGATTTTTTTTCAGTTTATAAAACGTGCATTTTACAATTGCAGTATCAAATATTTATAATCTTATGAAATATGAATGTTTCTATTTACAACTGTGGTCTCAAAATTGTGAACATTCTCACTGCATTTTGTGTGTTTAAATTCTTGAACATTGCATTAAATAAAACACTTTATTATGAAAAACACAACGTGTGACTTAAAACGTTGAAATGGTGTTTTATATAGTATAAATAGTATATCCTTATAGTGTATTTCTTAGTAATAAGACAATTGCACTGGAGCTCAGTTTTAAAGTACTAAGTGGAGTAAAACATTTCTATGAATGTGAATAGCCATTTGCTAGACGCACAATTTTGCAAGGAGATGTTTAATCAATTTCCTGGGTAATTAAGAAACTTTTGATGATTCACATATGAATAAAATGAGAGCAACCAACTTCGGTTAAACGATTACAACCTTAGAGTGATAAGAATGTATTGAGCCTATATTGTTTGAAGGTTTCATCTTTTCAGACTTCAAGATAAATATTCACTTTTGTGATGTTTGGAAAACAACTGTAGTAAATTATGTTTCCAGACTAAAATGATACTGTAAAGCACAACAAACTCGTAAAACAATAACTCGTAATGACAATAACTTCAGTATCTTAATTTTTAAAGTGGGATTTGCCCACGAAAGGTCATGATGCTATATATATATTTGTTAGTCTCTAAGGTGCCACAGGACTACTCGTTGTTTTTAAAGTTACAGACTAACACGGCTCTCTGAGACTTTTAATTTTTTAAAACATGGCACTGTAAACCTTGAAAGTTGTAATAAAGGTGACAGGATTGTAGGACAGCTGAATAACCCGGGTAAACAAAGTGGTCATTTGCTGTATGCACAATTTCTCCAAATATTTAAGCATATATTTTTTCTTAAATAGGGCTAATTAAGGAAAGAACGGTTTAATGTCCGGAATTGTGTTATCAGAACTTGTTCCTGATGTAAGGACTTTAATACAAACTTTTTTTTTAGAAATATTTTCCCACAGGCAAATATCTCCGCTGATTTAGAGAAGAAATAATTCCAGTATTCCAGAAGACTTGTTAATTCTTTTAACCACCTACAGTCAGTAAAGGTTTCAAATGTGTACGGACAACCCATGAATTGTAACAGACAGAGAGGCTGAAAAGCTTTCAGTTAGGAAACAGGATTCTGGATTTACATTTTGCAAAACTTCTTGCACGTGGCTTTGAAAGGGTTTCATCGAACTAAGCATTGAGGCAGATGAATTACGGTCTTGGGAGAGAAAAGTGTTGGCTGGCATTAAGAATTGCTACTATCGTGCAGTTTAGATCTGCACTGAAAATAGCTGCATTTGTCCATAACAAAAGCGTAATGTGTCTGTTATATGTACTCTAGAAAGGGCCAGTTACACCAGGGCATTACTGACGAAGTCAATGGGGCTGCATTCGAGGAGGATTTGACTCATCTTTCAACTGTGTGAAGGGACACATTTACACCTGTCTTACACCAGCTTGTATATAAGGCGAGAAATTTTGCCATCAGTGATCTCTTTAAACGACACATTCACGAAACTGTTAGCCACAGAAGATGTATTTAGGTGTGGGGAGGGAGTTGGAAGTGATGGGAGGGGGGGGGGGAGTTTAGAAACTTGGCTAACTTTTCAGGGCCTATTTTAAGAGAGCTAGTGTATTCTACACCGTAAGAAATCAACAAGCTCAGGAGTAGAACATGTTTTGATGCTGTCTGGACTTTATCCAGTCCATAAATGCAGATTATCTGCAGTAGGCAATAACCGTTCTCTTTAAGAGAGGACAGAGAACATATTTTTTTTACTGCACCCCCTCCCATTTGTCTAAAAGCTTTCATGAAAAAATACATTGGCGACGATGTCGGGTTTACTCCGCCTTTTACATATTTTTCACTTCTTGGTTGTTTCAGTCCACTTCCAGAGGAGCACGTAAAAACGAAAGCAAGCGGCTCCCTGCTGTTTTTGTGCTTACAGCACAGATACGTTAGTATTGGTTATTTTAAAATTTAAAAATAATCTGACAGAAATAGATACCACCTCAAGCCTTTACTGCAATCATAACAGCCAACAAACACACAGGCCATCTATGTAGCAACCTCCCCTTTGGGGGAAAAAACCCTCAAAGATTCTGAGAGTAACTACACATTTTATAATGTATGCGAGTGTACAGGCCATGTATTCTTATATATAAAGTGTGAAGGGAACATTCACAGTAGTCCTGTCCGCTGAAAGCAACACACACACTGAGTTGTAATGTATATTGTGTATATTTTGCATATACGTGTATATATGCACACGCACTAGTGCAAAGGACTACAATTTTGACTTCAGTGTACTTTTGCACTCCAAGTTTAAATGGATTTCTTCTTATCTTAACCACGTTAGATATACTACTCACTAGAAGGTACGAATAATTTGTTTTAAACAAAGTGATATATATATATATATATATATATATATATATAGAGAGAGAGAGAGAGAGAGAGAGAGAGAGTCACACAGGCATTTATAGAAGAAACTGTTCTCAAAACAACGCACAAATGCATTTACAACCTATTTGGTCCCTAATTACATGCAAGTAAACAACCGCATTTTCGGCCAAAGAAATGTTTTCCTTCACAAAATATTTATGAGAACTAAAATCTGAGCAAGGTATAACTCCACAGTCTATTGTCATGCACTATATTACACATGCCGTATACAAACACATAGCCAAGCACTATATATGCAAATGGCCTTGCCGTTTATTGTGTAACGCATAACAGAGTTATGAGGGAGAAACTATTTAGCAAGCTCGGTTTTGTGTGTGTGTGTGTGGGGGGGGGGGAAGTAATTCTGTATCCCGCTGCTTTAATATCCGACCTCAACGCTCAATCCCCGCCCAAGCAGCTATCAAAAGTGCCCCTGGGATGTTTGGGCATCATCTCCAAACTAACAGCTGTGATGATGAAATGCTCGGAAGAGGAAGGTTAATAATTTGTTACAAAGGGGCACCGCTCAATTTTATAAACAAATTTACACGGGCTTAAAACAAACGAAGTTGCATTTAGCAGAAGTGAGACATGAAGCTGCGTTCTCGTCATTCCTGTCAGAGCAGAACTTGTGGATCATTGTAATTACAACAAACAACAACAACAACAAAATAATTTTAAAAAAAGTAGCCCAGGAAGAGTGCAAGCAGTAAGAGAATGAAGTCTTATCCAGGTCTGTGAAGGCAACTAAATCTCTTTCCCCTTTGCTTTGCATAGATATTGTTTGTTTGATAGTCTTAAATCTTGTATGAGACCAATGCTGCCAGGATTTGTAACACACACACACACACACACACACACACACACACACACACACACACACACACACACGAAGTCATCCCCAGCCTTCCCTGAGTGAACCAACCAAGGTTCGCAAGCACTTTCTAAATGAAAACGAAGCTTTCCAGATGACGTTGGTGTCTTTCTAATGCACGTTTGGTACCATCAATGGCACATTGATGGAGCAGCCAGTACAGGAACTTTGCCAGCGCGCTGGTATTGTTCAGCAGACCGCAGCCTCCTTTCCTACCACACATCCCCTCAGAGCAACGGCCTCAGTCGGTCTATGAACTACGAGAAAGTCGCCTCGCTGGTCCGTGCAGACCCAGTGAAATCGATACACACGGGGTAACTCAGAGCTTACTCTGCATTCATTATATTCGCCCCATCACTATGGTCTTTGCACGGTGCCCATCTGGGCAGATATTTCCAGAAGGAGCTAAGCAAATCTTTCATTGGCGTAAACAGACTGGATTTGGTGTTTAAAATATTTGGAAGTATTGTTAGCGTGCTTTTTACACTCAAATGAAACCTGCAACTTTAGGTTTCTAAAATATTTAAAATTACTTCTATCAGCGCACCCTCTGTCATCTGCCCCCTGGACAGACTGACACACACACACACACACACACACACACACACACACACACACACACACGCCCCTGTACAGTCTACATGTTTTAGTGTTGAAATTACAGGTTTATTGCAGGCGCACGCACTGGCGCTGTTACAGTATGTATCCCATACTGCTGCATGGTATGTGTTAGACATATACACACGAGAAGCGCACCTCCAAACTGAATTGGGCAGTTCTGCAAACAGCAATGCCATGTTATTTTACACCCACCGCTCCTAAGGACCCGAGTCATTTAGCAGCAAGAAGAGTACACGTGAAAAAGAATGTTATAGACACCACAATCCTCTGCTTCCAGCTGCTTTACAAACCCCACAGTAAAGCCCAAATCAAACTGTTGCTTGAGGGAGGGGATAAATG